>NW_026606095.1:4201000-4903000 GCF_029834395.1 Sorex fumeus | reverse complement strand
TCTCCCAAGCAGTGCTGGTGGGGTGGTGGGAGGTAGTCATGCACTTCCGACAGCTCTTGAACAACTGAGCAGGCAGTTCAATGCAAGGGCCTGATGATGCAGTGCTGCTGGAAATTCCCTGGGTGACCCTGATGGTGCTCAGAGCCTCCAGGACAGCATCCAGAAATGCTCAGGGAGCCATATGGTGCCAAGGATTGACCTGAGGTTGTCTGTATGCAAGGCCTTAATCACTGTACTTCCTCTTGAACACCTAGCAATGTCTTTTTTTAATTCAATATTTTCAAAACGTTTTCAGGTATTCAATATTAAAATTAAGAATGATTTTCATCACAATCACGATCATCCTGTTGTTCATCGATTGCCTCGAGCAGGCACCAGTAACGTTTCCTTCTTCCTAGCCCTGAGATTTTAAAAGAGCCACATTCAATGCTCTTTCAGGGCTAGGAGAATGAGACCTATCATTGTTACTGGTATTTGGCATATTGAGTACGACACGGGAAGTTTGCCAGACTCTGCCGTGCGGGCAGGATACTTTCGGTAGCCTGCCGGGTTCTCCAAAGTAAAAATGAGATAATAAGATGTCCAGCTTCCAGGAGCTGGGTTTTATAGTCTCTGGGTCTTGGCCATTGATGGGACCACCAGGCACTGGCTGCAGATGGTGGGTGTAATGCCTACCTACTGGAAGATGGGGGATCTGGGTGGAGAAGGCCCAGTCCTGTTCCGAGCAGGCTTGGAGATCTCAGCCCCGGGACTCGCATGTCTGGGTTCCTCTGCCAGTTCCTTCATGCATGAGGCTTGTCCGGACATGTGGAGGGTAGTCTCAGTATGGCTGTGACTGTTTCTGGAGGTCTTTGGCTGCCGGGGTTCTGCTCGGGGCAGGGAGTGAAACTCAACCCGCCCCCCTCCAAGAGCCCCGGTGAGGACAGCCTAGTGGGGGGGGCAAAAGATTTTCATATGATTTTCATATTGACATTAAATTGGAGTTTTGTAGGGGACATTTTCCACTTACAGTTACCTCTACTCGAAGTAGCCACATTACAATGTGAACTTAGGGGGGAAAAAAAAACATATTTTCTTTCGAGACCAGGAATTGACCAAGAAAGATATGTTTTGACTATGTTTACCCAAGATATACTGGTTCATAGAGGGAGGCTTAAGATAGAAACTAAGCTGAGATATAAAATACAAGATTATATGGAGCCAGAGCAATAGTACAGCAGATAAGGTGCTTGCTTTGCATATAGACTGCTGGGTTTAATCCCTGGTATCCCATATGGTTCCCCCAGCACCACCAGGAGTAATTCCTGAGTGCAGAGCCAGGAGTCATTCCTGAGCATCACCAGGTGTGGCACCCCCCAAAGCCTTGAGAATGAAAAAAATAAAATAAAAGGTTATATGCCAGGCTGACAATATCACACCTCAAACATAGTAAAACTCTCTAGGTGCACAGTAAATAAAACTGCATTCCTTCCCCCTACCATTTTTATTGTGGCCCTTGGTCCCACCCCCATGACTCCAAGAAAATATTTTTCAATATCTGGAGACATTGTGGGGAAACAGGAATGTAGCCAAAGATCTGCTGTCACAGCACAGCCTCCACAGAGTGAAGGATCTCCCAGCACAAAATGTCTGTCCTGTCAAGGGAGTGAATAACAAATGGAGATTTTTGAGCATCATGGAGAGAGTAAAAGAAAATTCTTTCTTTCCTTGTTGGAATAGCCTCTCATAAAAAGGAAAGCAAAATCTTGAACTGAGCATAGTCAAGAGTCTCCTCAGAGCAACCAGCTGGGGAGGGAGCTGGTCCAAAGGTTGAGGCCCCAAAGATCTTCCAGTTTCCTTCATCCTCCTTTCCCTCTCTCTCCCAACTCTTCCCTCAAAGACAGGACCTTCCTACCCACAACAGAGGCAAGGCCAAGAAGAAAATACTGAGGTGCCAAGTGACTTCAGAGAGTTTTTATTCCTCTGCCTTCTTGGTCAGAGGCAAAGGCCTCCACACAGGCCGCAACTACCACAGATTTTCTTCCTCTTTGCTTGGGACACCCCAACCCCAGGAGAGCCTGCAAGACTAGCATCTTACCCATCACTGTCCTCTCTATGTCTCTTCCTTTCTTCGACCTTGACTGGGCCATTTTATTTCATAAGTTATCTCCTCCTCCTCCTCCTCCTCCTCCTCCTCCTCCTCCTCCTCCTCCTCCTCCTCCTCGTTCTCTTCGTCCTCCTCTTCCTCCTCCTCCTCCTCCTCCTCGTTCTCTTCGTTCTCTTCGTCCTCCTCTTCCTCCTCCTCCTCCTCCTCCCCCTCCTCCTCCTCCTCCTCCTCCTCCTTCTTCTTCTTCTTCTTTTTCTTCTTCTTCTTCTTCTTCTTCTTCTTCTTCTTCTTCTTCTTCTTCTTCTTCTTCTTCTTCTTCTTCTTCTTCTTCTTCTTCTTCTTCTCTCAGCCTTTTGTCCACACTTGCTCTTTTCTACTACCGTTGTTTTCAACTTTTTTCCACCTGTACTCCAGCACCCATCTGCACACCAGTAATTGAAAACCACATATTAGAACAGGACCTCTCTCATATTCTCTTTCGATGAGAAACATCTGGAGAGCTGGGTGAAGCATGGCTTCCTGGGACGCCCTCCGGAGAGTCTGAATCAGAGAGTTAGGGGTCTGGTTACACAATATTTCCTTGTCCTCTGTCCCAGCTTTAGTCCTGACAACCAGCATCCCCAGCACATGTTGTGTCAGCTTGGTGACCCTAGCTAGTGTCCACAACTTTGTATTTCTAACAGGCTCTCAATGGGTGTGGATTCTGACAATGTCTTTCCATTGAATGAGTCCTATACATCTTACCCATGCCTATTGCAAATTAAATCATCTCCAGAAGAGTTTCCAGATGATGCATGCCTCATCCCCACCCCAGCAGCAATTAATAGCTTTTCACACTGATGTTTGATGAATTTGGTGGTGATTGTTGGTTTTTCATGCTGACATACTTCAAGTTTCCCTCTGGGAAGAAGTGACACTCTCACATATTTTCCACTGCTATGCAAATCCAATGCACTAAACATATGGAAGGTCATACATATATTTAAAATGAGCAAACCTAACATTTGCAGAATACTTACCAGGCTCCGTGTATGCTGTTAAACCCCTTGTAGAGTTCAATTTGTATAACTCTCACCACAGCATGGTATGATAGTGTATATCTACAATCCCTGATACCTCCCCAGCCAGACATTTTACAGATGAGGCAGGTAACATACAGAAAAGTGACATAGCATGTGTGCAGTACCAGAAAGTGATAGAACAGAAATTCTAACTGTGGTCTGATATCATAGCACACACACTTACTTAAAAAGCTTTGCATGCTACAATGGATATGTAAGAGAACCTGATACAGGTATTATTATTATTTTTTCTTTGGCCTCCAACCTCGTTAAGTGTAAGGGCTTGGTGGCAGGGATATGGGGGTTTTTGTGGTGGAAAATGTACACTAGTGTAGGGATGGGTGTTGAAAAATTGTATGACTGGAAATCATGAAAGTTTTGACATTAGTAGCAGAATATCTCCATAATAGCACTAGTTTATGTAAGCGGAAATAATTAGACCTTCATTTGCCTGATCACTGATGTCAAAGGCATGGAACTTGTAGAATACTAGCTCTTAAGCAGAAACCCTTTTGTATTAAGTAATGAATCAAATCAGTACTCAGATAATTCGGAATCTAAAACTCAATTTAGCACCCACAAAACTCTTAAAGCAATGGGAAAACAAAGGAATTCACCTCCACTGGTAGACAGGGAGAGAAGACCCAGAAAATTCTCAAGATCAACAATAATCTCTAGTATCTTCTGGAGAGAGGATAGTTGGAACAGAGAAAATACCATTATGACTAGAATGGTTGGAAGAGATTGCTCCAGATTAAAGATGTGTGCTGAAATTGGGTAAACGACCAAATATGATGGCCTTCCAGTATCTGTATTGCAAGCAACAATGCCCAAAAGAGGGGAGAGAGAGAGAGAGAGAGAGAGAGAGAGAGAGAGAACCTCTATAGAGGCAGGTGGAGGGGTGGTGGCAGGAAGGATACAGGGGTATTGGCAATGGAAAATATACACTGGGTGGATGTTGAAGTGTATGACTGAAAATCATGAAAGCTTTGTAACTGCATCTCAAAGTGACATGGTGATTCAATTAAAAGGTAATTTTTTTTAAAAAAAGAGCTTAAACAGTTAACACTGGCTTAAAAATGAATTATTTTGATAAACACAAATACTTCACACCTCAAAAAGAACTCTGGTCTCGCAGAAGAGCATCTCAAATCAATATTCCATGCAACGGAAATGGAAATAAAAAAATACTTGAAAGGAAATTCAATCAACTCTAGGAAGAACTGATTTAGGTATTAATGAGTCAATAAAAAAAGAATTGACTGAGTTAAAGAATACAATAGCAAGTCACAGCAACAGAATTCTGCATGCTGATAATCTTATCAGAGACTCTGAGGGGAAATACAAGTAATCAACAATAATGAAGTAGAAAAAGTAAAGGGAAGTAAGGGAATAGAAGAGAATGTAAGATTCTTAATAGATAACATAATGTCCAAATTTTAGGAATGCTTAGGGAGAAGAACAAGGAGAGAAACAAGATAAAGGGGAAGAATGACAGATTGGAGAAATAACTGAGAATTCCCTGTTTCTATAGAAAGACTTCTGCACAGATTCAAGTGGTCCAAAGAGAACCAAACAAAATAGATTCAAACAAAGCAACACCAAGACGCTTAGTAACCAAAAAGGTTAGAAGAAAAGAACACTAAAAGCATCAGGAGAAAACAAAAACATCCTGAATTACATAAGAACCACAACAGATCTCCCATACAATATACCAGCAATAAAAGAGGAAAATGGCAATTCAAAATACTGAATGAAAAAAAGAGCCTTTCAACCCAGAGTCCATTACCCTGCAAAGCTGTCATTTAGATTTGAGGGAGGGGAAAAAACATTCTCAGACAAACAGAACCCATCAACATTTGCAGGAACTAAACCAATCCTGCAAGAACTACTGAACAGCTGCCTTTAAAAAGTAAATGGTCGCCATCTTTGAAGCGTTCAACATAAGAGAAGGAACACATGGAGGGTGCGGGATCCCGGAGGAAAAAAAAAAAGAAAAAACAGGTTCCAAAAAGAGCCGAGATCACCGGCAAGTTCCAAATGGAGTAGGCGCCGCATCCCGCCTCCCCCAGATGGAACCCCGGTGACCAGAAGCCTCTACAAACACAGCTCGAGTATGCGGGAACGAGGACTTTTTCTCAAAACCAATCTCTCTATATACAAAGTGATCAATGAGAAGTAAACCACCCAATCTTTCTCCCTGAAAGTCAGAATTAAGTTTGGAGCACGGCCACAGCCCCAGAAACACAAGGACTTAATGCAGAACCCAGCAGCTTAGAGCAGAAAAGCGAACGGACGATGAGTTAACCCAGGCCATCATTTCTGCCCAGAGAGGAAAGGGTGTTGCCCCATTCGCCCTCTCTTCTCTGGAAAGAAGGATGGCGGCCGCATGGGAGCCTTGTGGACAGCAGGTATGAGCCGGGGGTGTGGGGGGTGACTAAAACCTCATGAGAAGGGGGGCGTTCCGGTCCGTCCTTCACGCTCTACCGAGGTCAACAGTTGCCCCCCACGAGCGGCTCCCCAGCACGGCCACAGTCCCAGAAGCACAAGGACTTAATGCAGAACCCGGCAGCTTGGAGCAGAAAAGTGAACGGACTATGCGTTGATCCAGGCCATCAAGTCTGCCGGAGGGGAAAGGGTGTTGCCCCATTCGCCCTCTCTTCTCTGGAAAGAAGGATGGCGGCCGCATGGGAGCCTTGTGGACAGCAGGTATGAGCCGGGGGTGTGGGGGCTACTAAAACCTCATGGGAAGGGGGGCGTTCCGGTCCGTCCTTCACCAGTTGCCCCCCACGAGCGGCTCTCCAGCACGGCCACAGCCCCAGAAGCACAAGGACTTAATGCAGAACCCAGCAGCTTGGAGCAGAAAAGTGAACGGACTATGCGTTGATCCAGGCCATCAAGTCTGCCGGAGGGGAAAGGGTGTTGCCCCATTCGCCCTCTCCTCTCTGGAAAGAAAGATGGCGGCCACATGGGAGCCTTGTGGACAACAGGTATGAGCCGGGAGTGTGGGGGCGACTAAAACCTCATGGGAAGGGGGGCGTTCCGGTCCGTCCTTCATGCCCTACCGAGGTCACCAGTTGCCCCCCACGAGCGGCTCTCCAGCACGGCCACAGCCCCAGAAGCACAAGGGCTTAATGCAGAACCCAGCAGCTTGGAGCAGAAAAGTGAAAGGACTATGCGTTAATCCAGGCAATCATTTCTGCCCAGAGGGGAAAGGGTGTTGCTCCCTTCCGCCCTCCTCCCTCTGGAAAGAAAGATGGCGGCCACATGGGAGCCTTGTGGACAGCAGGTATGAGCCGGGGGTGTGGGGGCGACTAAAACCTCATGGGAAGGGGGGCGTTCCGGTCCGTCCTTCACGCCCTACCGAGGCCACCAGTTGCCCCCCACGAGCGGCTCTCCAGCACAGCCACGGCCCCAGAAGCACAAGGACTTAATGCAGAACCCAGCAGCTTGGAGCAGAAAAGTGAACGGACTATGCATTGAACCAGGCCATCAAGTCTGCCGGAGGGGAAAGGGTGTTGCCCCATTCGCCCTCTCCTCTCTGGAAAGAAAGATGGCGGCCACATGGGAGCCTTGTGGACAGCAGGTATGAGCCGGGGGTGTGGGGGTGACTAAAACCTCATGGGAAGGGGGGCATTTCGCTCCGCCCTTCACGCCCTACCGAGGCCACCGGTTGCCCCCCGCGAGCGGCTCTCCAGCACGGCCACAACTCCAGAACACAGAAACCAATTTCTTAACTATCTGACTTTCAGTAGAAATACTTCCAGGGTCAATAGGTAAAATAGCAGAAATCCAAAACCAACATTTAATTCTTGAACCCAGCTGTAGAAAGCAAATCACTTCACAATGCTTTTTCAGCATGTCTGATTTGGGAGGGGGGGGTAAACTCTAAATAATAGTGGTGAATCTTATTGAAACAATGAATCTAATCAAAGCAGATAGAGTGTTAACTAGAATTCATCTGCCTCACAGGGACGGGGAGGGGTGGGGGGTGGGGTTTTATTGGGGTTCTTCAGGGTAAAAAATAAGTATTGGTAAAGGGAAATGTGTTTGATATTTGCATGACTGAGACATAAACCTGAAAGCTTTGTAACCTTTTCCACAGTGATTCAATAAATAAAATAAATAAATAAATAAATAAATAAAGTTAGACATAACCAAAAAAATAAAAAAATAAAAAAATAAAAAGTAAATGGTCACCTGAAAAAATAACTTAACTCTTTCTCTCCTTCCCCCGCCACACAAACAAATGGCAAAACAATCCCTTATATCAAAAATATCTCTTAATGTCAATGAATTAAATTCTCCTTTTAAAAGGAAGCAAAGCGACATCTTATTATTTCATTCTTGCTTTGGACAACCTGGCAGGCTATGAAATGTAACCTGCCCACATGGCAGAGTCTGGCAAACTCCTTGTGGCGTACCCAATATGCCAAATCCCAGTAACAATGATGGGTCTCATTCTCCTAACCCTGAAAGAACGTTGAATGTGGCACTTTTTAGAATCTCAGGGCTAGGACGAAGAAGACATTACTGGTACCTGCTCGAGGCAATCGACGAACAACGGGATGATCGTGATTGTGATTGTTTAAAAGGTATAGAGTAGCTGGATGGATCAGGAAAAAAAATCTATTTGCTGCTCACAAGAAAAACACCTAAACTCACAGGACAAATACAGGCTAACCACAGGCTTGGAGTGAAAGGATGGAAAACAATTATGCACAGCAGGGTGAGGGAAAAAAGAAGGGACAACTGCACTTACATCAAAACAAATAGAATTCAACAAAAGTAATTAGAAACAGGGATGGACATAACATAGTAGAGAAGGGAACAATAAATCAAGAAGTACTAACTTTTATCTATATTTATGCACAAAATGAAGGGTCAGCAAAGTTCATAAAGCTTCTGTTCACAAACCTAAATAAAAACATTGACAGAAACATAGTAGCACTGAGAGACTTCAACACTCCACTTTTCCCAGTAGATAGATCAACCAGATCAGTAAAAAGACAAGAACCTTAAATGAGTGCCAGAGGAACTGGGATTATTGGATATATACAGAGCTCTTTATCCTCCATAGCTAAATATATGTTCTTCTCTAGTGCACATAGAACATGTCTCAGGATATATCACATACTAGGGCATACCTTAAACACACATAAATTTACAAAGTTAGAAATCATACAAAGTAACCTCTAAAATCATAATGCCATTCAAGTAAAAATTAACCACAGAAGGGAGATTTCCAAAATTTTGAAGTTGAACAAAACACTGATAATTAACAACTTATCAAAGAAGAAATCAAGGTAGAAATTAAAAGATTCCTTGAAATTAATGAGAATAAGATACAAGCTATCAGAATCTGTGTGATATAGCCAAAGCTGTACTAAGGGAGAAATTCATAGCAATGCAGGTCTACATTAAGACAGAAGATAAAACCCAGGTCAACAATCTAAATACACGTCAAAAAATTCTGAAGAAAAGATACAAATGAACTGAGAGGGTAGTAGAAGGAGAGGAATAGTAAAATCTAGAGCAGAAATTGACAACACAGAAGCCAAGAAAGCAATTCAAAGAATCAATGAAACCAGGAACTGGTTCTTTGAAAGAACAAATAAGATAGATAAACCTTTAGCCAGACTCATGAGAAAATAAGAAAAAATGTCTAAGCAAATTGTATCAGATAAGAAAGGGGACAAATTACAAAAGACCCTTCCTAATTTCAATATACAATGAGAGGTTACTATGTATGTAGAAATTAGAAGAAATGGATATATTTTTAGAATCATGTGATCTCTCAAAATTGATCAAGGAGGAAGTAGAAATGAACAGGACACTCACAAGCAACAAAATTGCCACACTAATAAAGAATTTCCCAAGAACAAAATTCCTGGTCCAAATGGGTTCATTGGTGAGTTCTATCAAACTTTCAAAAAAGACTTGCTGTCTTTATTCTTTAAGTTCTTCCAAAAAATTGGATAAAACAGAAATTCTTCTAAGCTAACATTACCCTAATACCAAAAAGCAGACAGAGACACTTCTAAAAAAGAAAATTTCAGACCAACCTCCATGATGAATATTGATGCAAATATTCTTATCAAAATTTCAACAAGTCAAATCCAACAGCATACTCGAAAAAAAATCAAACACCATGATCAAGTGGAATTCATGCCAGAGATGCAAAGATGATTCAACATATGCAATCAATTAACTTAATACACCATATAAATTAAAAAAAAATAAAAATCATATGATCATGGGCCAGAAAGATAATACAGTGGGTAAGGTGTGTGTCTTGCTCACAACCAACCCAGATTCAACTTTGGTATCCCATATGGTCCCCTAGTATCACCAAGTGCGATTTATAAGTGCAGAACCAGGAATAATCCTTGGACATTTCTGGGTATAGCAATGTCTTTCTTAATGTAGCATTCCCTTTGAGATTAGGCAAGGCAATACAAGTATGTTACTATCACCTATATTCAATATTCAATATTAGAAGTCCTAGCCACAGCTATCAGAAAAGAAAAATAAATCAAAGGAATCCAAATTGGAAAATAAGTCAAATTATTGCTATTTACAAATGACATGATAATATACATAGAACAAACCAAAGAGTCCACAGGAAGACTTCTAGAATCAATAAATTAATAAACTAAAGTGGCCGGTTACAAAGTAAATATACAAAAAGAAAGTCACATTCTTTTTTTTTTCCCCTTTATTTTATTATTTTTTTTAAAAGTTGTAGATTTACAATTTTTTGTGCTTTGGTTTCAATTATACAATGATCAGATACCCATCCCTCCACCAGTGCCCATTTTCCACCACCATGGATAATATCCCTCCCACCCCCATCCCCCCATCGCCCCTGTCTCTGTGGCAGGGCAATCCCCTGTGTTCTCTCTCTCCTTTTGGGTGTTGTGGTCTGCAAAAGAGGCATTGAGTGGCAAACATGTTCAGTCCATAGTCTACTTTCGACGTGCATCTCCCCTCCTGGGAGGATCCTCCAAACATCCTTTATTTGGTGCTCCCTTCTCTATCTGAATTGCCCTTTCCTCTAGGATACCCGGCTGGCCTCTAAGTTATGGAGTAATCCTCCTGGTGCTGATCTCAGATATTCTTGGGTATTAATCTCATACTTTGTTACTTTATATCCCCCAGATGAATGCAATCTTTCTATGTCTATCCCTCTCTTTCTGACTCATTTCGCTTAGCATGATACTTTCCATATTGTACCACTTGTATGTAAATTTCATGACTTCATCTTTTCTAACAGCTACATAGTACTCCATTGTGTAGATGTACCAAAGTTTATTTAACCAGTCATCTGTTCTTGGGCATTCAGGTTTCTTCCAGTTTCTGGCTATTGTAAAGAGTGCTGCAATGAACAAACAAGTGCAGATGTCACTTCAACTATACATTTTTGCCTCTCTGGGATATATTCCCAGGAGTGGTATTGCTGGGTCAAATGGGAGCTCAATTTCTAATTTTTTGAGAATCGTCCATACCGTTTTCCAGAAGGGCTGAACCAGTCGACATTCCCACCAACAGTGAAGGAGTGTCCCTTTCTCGCCACATCCACGCCAGCATCAGTTGCTTTTGTTCTTTTGAATGTGGGCCAGTCTCTGAGGTGTGAGATGGTATCTCATTGTGGTTTTGATCTGCATCTCCCTGATGATTAATGATGTAGAGCATTTTCTCATGTGCTTTTTTGCCATTCGAATTTCTTCTTTGAGAAAGTTTCTGTTCATTTCATTGCCCCATTTTTGGATGGGGTTGGATGTTTTCTTCTTGTGGAGTTTAACCAGTATTTTGTATATCCTGGATATCAACCCCTTGTCAGATGTGTATTCGGTGAATATCCTTTCCCATTCTGTAGACTGTCTTTGTATTTTGGTCAATGTTTCTTTGGAGGTGCAGAAGCTTCTTAGTTTAAGATAGTCCCATTTATCTATCTCTGTTTTCACTTGCTCGGCCAGTGGCGTGGCATCTTTGAAGATACCATTAGCTTCAATGTCATGGAGGGTTTTGCCAACTTTATCTTCAATGTACCTTATGGTTTCTGGTCTGATGTTGAGGTCTTTAATCCATTTTGATCTTACTTTTGTACATGGTGTTAGGCAGAGTTCTGAGCCTATTTTTTTGCATGTAGCCGTCCAGTGATGCCAACACAATTTATTAAAGAGGCTTTCCTTACTCCACTTCACATCACTTGCACCTTTATCAAAGATTAGATGAGCATATGATTGAGGGGAGATGTCAGTGTATTCAACCCTGTTCCATTGGTCTGCAGTTCTGCCTTTGTTCCAGTACCATGCTGTTTTAATTATTACTGCTTTGTAGTACAGTTTGAAGTTCGGGAGGTTGATTCCTCCCATTTTCTTTTTCCCAAGAATTGCTTTAGCTATTCGTGGGGGCTTATTGTTCCATATAAATTTCAGGAGTGTTTGCTCCATTTCTTTGAAGAATGTCATGGGTATCCTTATAGGGATTGCATTGAATTTATACAATGCTTTTGGTAGTATTGCCATTTTGACAATGTTAAGTCTCCCGACCCATGAGCAGGGGATATCTTTCCATTTCCTCATGTCCTCTTTTATTTCCTGAAGTAGCGTTTTGTAGTTTTATTTGTACAGGTCCTTTACTTCCTTAGTTAAGCTGATTCCTAGGTAGAAAGTAATGAATCAGAGAAAAAGTGTTTAAGAGTTTATCTCATTCAAAAGAGTGTCCAAAAACATCAAGTATTTTGGAATAAGATAAACAAAAGACCTGTTAGATTATACCATGGAAACTTCTTATCTCTTAAGAAAGATGAGTATTTTTGAATAAGATGAACAAAAGACCTGTTAGATTATACCATGGAAACTTCTTATCTCTTAAGAAAGATGTAGAGGAAGACCTTAGGAAATTAAAAGATAGTCTATGCTCATGGATAAGAAGAATCAATAATACAAAAATGACCATTCTACCTGCGATAGCACAGCAGGTAGGGCGTGTCTGCCTTGCATGCAGCCAACATGGCCAACCCGAGTTCGATTCTTCCGCCCCTTTTGGAGAGCCCGGCAAGCTACCGAGAGTATTCGATATGCCAGACACAGTAACAACAAAGTCTCCAATGGAGACATTACTGGGCCCACTGGAGCAAATCGATGATCAACGGGAGGGCCTTTACTTTACTTTACTTTACTTTACCTAAATTATTATATAGATTCTATGCAGTTCCTGTCCATTTTCATGTGGTATTGTTCTAGAACTTAGAGCAGTCACTAATAATTTTTGTATGGAATCATATGAGACCCCAAATAGCCAAAGCCATACTGAAAAATAAGAAACTGAGAGGAATTTTATTACTTAATTTGAAACTATACTTTAAAACTATAATGATCAAAATGGCATGTTACTGGAATAAGAACCAACTCTCTGACTAATGGATCATAATTGAATACCTAAGGCCAAATCTCTATATCTATGGTCAGCTAATTTTTCACAGAGGCTGAGAACGTGAAATTAAGTAAAGATGGCCTCTTTAACAAATGGTGCTGTGGAAAAATGAATAACTGTGTGAAAAATGAAAGCTGGATCCATATCTCAACCTTACACAAAAGTCAATTCAAAGTGAATCAAAGACCTTGAGATCAGACCAGAATCTGTAAAGTATGTTGAGGAAAATATAGGCAGAGTGGGCCAAGATTGAACCTTAAAGTCTTCATTTATATGATGCCATTAGAAAAGGCAACAGAATAAAAAAATAAACAAATGGAACGACATCAAATTAAATAATGTCTGGTAAAAGAAACACAGGCTAGAACTAAAAGACACTTACCTACCTGAATGGGAGAAACTATTTGCACTTAATACCAGATATAGAGGGATATTAAGGATATATAAAGTACTCACAAAGATCAATACACAAAAATTCAAAAACCCTGTCAAAAAATGGAGAGATAAAAAAATAGAGAGATAAAATGAACGGGTACTTTTCTGAAGAAGACAGACATTGGTCAATAGGCACATGAAAAAGTGATCAGCATCACTTATTATTAGGGAAATCCAAATCAAGACAACACCAATGAGAATGACACATATCAAAAATACTGAAAATGATCTGTGTTGGTGAGGATGTGTTAAAAAAGAAACTCTCATGCAGTGCTGGTGGAAACGTTGTCTGGTTTGACCTCTACAGAAAACAGTATGGAGACTTAAAACAAAAATAATTTTGGGGCTACACTAAGCAGTGCTTGGGGCTAATTCCTGTCCCTATGCTCCTGGCATGCTAGGGGACCACGATGCTTGGGATCAAACCCATGTAAGATGAACTCAAGGCAAGCATTCTATCTGCTATACTATCACTTAGAACCTGGAGAGTTCTAAGTAAAGAATTAAGCTGTCATTTGATTCAGCAATTTCACTTCTGGGCATCTACCCCCAGGACACAAAAACATTCATTAAAAAGTACTAATCACACCATTATTCAATGCAGCACTAAGGACTATAGCTAAGAGATGTATTCAACTATGTGTACAATGACAAATGAGTGGATTACGTAGATGTGGTATGTATACACAATGGAAAACTATAAAGCTGCAATAAATGATGAACTCATGTAACTTGCTGCAACTTTGATGAAATTGGAGGATATCATGTTAAGTGAAATAAGCAGAAGAATAAATACAGGATGAGCCCGCTTATTTGTGGTCATAGGATAACTGGATAATGAAATGTAAGGTATTAAAGGGGGGATAACTTGATCAATTGAGCATAGAATATAGGAAGGAGGACAGAGATGGGAGAAATTGAGGGGGTAGCAAGAAGTGGGTAGGAACTAACAGGGAACAGGGGTCAAGGGCCTTGGGTGTTTCAGTGGTGTAGAAGAGAGAGAGAGATTGCTATGCAGTCAAACTACAGAATCAAAACCTCGAAAAGCAGGAGATCCAAACCATAATAACAAAACTTTGAAACATGCCTGTCAAGGAAGCCGGTTAGGATGTGGGTGGTGGGAAGGAACCTGGGGACACTGGTGGAAAGTGCTGGTGATGGGGCTGGTGCTGGAGCAGAGTTTGGGACTGATGCTGGAGCATAGTATGTTTAACACTCAACTATGAAAAACTTCATAAATTACTGTCTGAATAAAAAATTAAATAAATAAACAAATGGAACTGTATCATTCTAAGAGTTTTTGCACCGCAAATAAAATAATGGATAAAATAAAAGAGCACCTTTATTGAATGGGAGAAAATATATTCCTATTCAAGCTATATAAAACATGCACAAAATTCAACAGCCTCATTAAAAGTATTTAGAATAACTGAACAGGTACTTCCTTAAAGAAGATATGGAAAAGGCCAATGTCATATAAAAAAAGTGTTCATCACCACTATCAAGGAAACAAAAAACAAGTGGCAATGGCAAATGACCTATATCAAAAACTCCAGAACAACCAGGAATGTGGTAGAACAAAGGAACCTTATTCACAATTGGTGGGACTATAAACTGGTTCAATTTCTATGGAAAAACATTGTGGAGAACTCAAAAAATTCAAAATAGAATTGTCATATGACTCAGCATTTCTACTTGATATCTTTCCCAAGTAGACAAAAACATTAGACCTATGCACACCTATGTTCACTGTGGCACTTTTACAGCAGTCAAGATGTGGGAACAATCCAACTACCCAATGATATATAAGTGGATTAAAAAATTGCAATTTATAAGCACACTGGAATACTACTCAGTTATAAGAAAGATTTAATCCTGCTTTTTGTTATAACTTGGATTTAATGAGATGGTGTCATGCTAAGTGAATTAAGTCAGAGAGAGAAGGGCAAATGCCGGATGATCTCACCCATCTGTGGAATATAAAGAGAGGGAATGGACTATAGCCCACAAAAATACACCCTTGGACTCTGACAACAAAATAAAGGTTACCAAGTTGGAGAGAGGAGTAGTTAGAATTGGGGATAGGGCAGACTAGGTGGCACATAAGGACAGTAGTGCAGGGAGCAGTAGCACAGCGGGTAGGGCATTTGCCTTGCATACAGCTGACCCAGGTTCGATTCCTCTGACCCTCTCGGAGAGCCCAGCAAGCTACAGAGAGTATCCCACCCGCATGGCAAAGCCTGAAAAGCTCACCATGTCATATTTGATATGCCAACAACAGTAAGAACAAGTCTCACAATGGAAGCGCTATTGGTGCCCGCTCGAGCAAATCGATGAACAATGGGAAGACAGTGCTGCAGTGCTATTTTATTGAGTCACCATGAGATACACAGTTACAATGTTGAATACCTGTCCTTTCACCAGTGTATGTTTCTTACCACCAGTGTCCCCAGGTTCCCTCTTCCCTCCAGTCAACCTCTATGGCAGGCACTTTTTCCTTCTCTCTCTCTCTCTCTCTCTCTCTCTCTCTCTCTCTCTCTCTCTCTCTCTCTCTTCCTCTCTCTCTCTCTCCTTTTAGGCATTATGGTTTGCAATAAAGGTATTAAAGGGTTATCATCTATATCCCTTTACCTACTTTCAGCA
Organism: Sorex fumeus; assembly: GCF_029834395.1. Classification (NCBI taxonomy): domain Eukaryota; kingdom Metazoa; phylum Chordata; class Mammalia; order Eulipotyphla; family Soricidae; genus Sorex; species Sorex fumeus. The sequence goes on along the minus strand of NW_026606095.1, from coordinate 4,887,334 downwards.
TTCAGTATGTGTCCAGAATGATCATTTCCAACTATCATTGTCATAGTAGACCCTTCTCTATTCTAACTGCCCCCACCCAACTTATGGCAAGCTTCCAACTGTGGGCCAGTCCTCCTAGCCCTTGTTTCTACTGTCCTTGAGCATTAGTCTCATGCTCTGTGTGTGTATATATGTATACACACACACACACACACACACACACACACACACACATATATATATATATATATATATATCCCACAAATGAGTACAATTATTCTGTCTTCTCCCTCTGACTCATTTCACTCGGCATGACACTTTCTATGTCCACCATTTATAAGTAGATTTCATAAGTAGATTTCTCAGGGCTCTCAGGTTGTTTACAGAGTCTGCTTGTTGTGAATAGTGCTTCAATGGACATAGGAGTGCAAGCGGCATTTCTGCTATGTTTTGGGGGAACCCCCAGCTATACTCCCAGATCAAGATACAAAGACAGTCCACAGAACAGGAAAAATTATTTGCCAAATACTCATCTGATAAGGGGTTAATATCAAAGATATATAAGGCACTGGTAGAACTTTATAAGAAAAAAGTCCATGATAAAATGGGGAGAAGAAATGAATAGAAATTACTTTAAAGAAATACAAATGATCAAAAGGTACATGGGAAAAAATGCTCTACATCACTAATCATCAGGGAGATACAAATCAAAACAATGATTTATCACCTCACACCACAGAGACTGCCACACATCCAAAAGAGCAATCATTGCTAGTGCTAATAGGGAGAAAGGAACTCTCATTCACTGTTGGTGGAAATGCTGACTGGTCCAGCTTGTTTGAAAAACAATATGGGAATTCCTAAAAAAAAACAAAAAACAAAAAACAAAACCAACAACTAGAAATTCAGCTCCCATACAACCCAATGAGGGGTTTTAAAATTTTGGTTTTAGTTTGGTGTTTGGGTCACAGCCGATGGCGCTCACAATCACTCCCAACAGTACCCATCACTCTGGCCGACGGATGAAGAACTTTTGGCATCTAATGGAGTGGTGGTGTGGTAAATGTGTATGTGAAAAACATAAACATTAAAATGATTTTAAATCTTGTTACCTCAACTACAGTAAAGCAGATTTTGCTTGTTTTTTGTTCACTCCCAGCTGTGTTCATGGATTACTGAGGGATAACTCCTGGTGGGGATTTGGAGGAGGCCATGTGGGATTCTGGGGATTGAATCCCAGTTGGTCACATGCAAGGCAAGAGCCCTACCCACTGGACTATCTCTCAAGACCCAATAAAGCAGAGTTGTTTTTTTTTAAGTATGTATTTATAAAAATTTTGGGCTGGAGCTATAGCACAGCGGTAGGGCGTTTGCCTTGCACGCAGCCAACATGGCCGCCCTGAGTTCAATTCCTCCGCCCCTCTCGGAGAACCCGGCAAGCTACCGAGAGTATCTCGCCCGAGCGGCAGGGCCTGGCAAGCTCCCCGTGACGTATTCGATATGCCAAACATAGTAACAACAAAGTCTCCAATGGAGACGTTACTGGGCCCACTCGAGCAAATCGATGATCAACGGGAGGACCTTTACTTATAAAAATTTTAGGTGCTGGAAACTGACAAACTTTTACAAATTGGAGTCAGATGTAGCTTAAATGGTTGTACATATGCCTTATATCTTGGGGACTTTGAGTTCTATCCTCAGCACCACATTGCCACTCCATCTGGTCTCCATTAAAGAATATTTTTTTCTGAGATTATAAGGTATTCTTTATTTATTGAATTTCTTCGAAATCAATTCTCACAATAAGCTGCTGCTCTTCAGTATGGCATCAGTTAATTATTAAAATGTATATATCTAAATCAGGATTATTTAGTTAATTCTAAGTGATATAAGAATTAAGAATATCAGGCTGGAGAGATAGCGTAGCAAATAGGGCACTTGCCTTGCAATGGCTGATGAAAGTTTCATCCCTAACACTCCCTATGGTCCCCTGAGCCTGGAATGATCCCTGAGCCAGGAGTAAGCCCTGGTACTGCTAGATGTGACCCAAAAACCAAAGGGCAGGGGTAATAGTGCCAATGAACTGACAGGTTTTTTTTTAAGACCTCCTTGCCAGTGCAAACACATCTGACAATTCGGTGACCTCACATTAGAGCATTGTAGAATTGAGAGAGCAAAAACAACTTGGTAAATGTTGCCATAATCAAACTCAATGACCTCAGTCCTCAGTCTGACTGCTTTGTTTCTGTCTGGATGATTATTTAAGTGTGCCCTGATTTCCCTCTGGCTATTCCCCTTATTTTCTTTCACTCTTTTTATATTTTTAATTTTTATTAAAAAACCATGATTTACAAAGTTACCAATAGTCAAATTTTAGGTCTCCATTAATATAGATATTAATATCAGAATTGGACAAACTTGCAGGCTATCGAATGTAGCCTGCCCACAGGGCAGAGTCTGGCAAACTCCCCGTGGCCTACCAAATATGCCAAATACCAGTAACAATGATGGGTCTCATTCTCCTAAAGAGCCTTGAATATAATCTCAGGGCTAGGATGAAAGAGACGTTACTGGGGCCTGCTCGAGGCAATCGACGATTAACAGGATGATGAAATGAAATGAAAATTGCTCTTTCAAGGTACCTATTTGCTAAACTGTTTGAAAGAAGTCACAGATGCTGCAGTGCTTCTCCCTGGTACCTGAGAAGGAGATTCAAGAATCCAGTAAGGAGATTCCAAAATATCCAATATGGGGGCCAGAGCACTAGTACAGCAGGTCGGGCACTTGCCTTGCATGCAGCTGACCCAGATTCAATCTCTGGCTCCTGTATGGTTCTGCAATCTCCACCACAGATGATCCCTGAGCATAAAGCCAGAGTAACCCCTGATCACTATAGGATGTTGTCCCGAAACCAACCAACCAACCAACCAACCAAAAAACAAAACACCAAAATCTGATATAATCATGACATCGCTAGGTCCTATGAGCCCAACAGATGTAATTTGCTCTTTAAGTGTCATGCTGAAACTTGTGGGTAGATGGCTGAGGTGGGCTGAGTTGGCAATAGGTGGTGCTGAAGAACACAGGAGACAGCTGATGGCACAACAGGCCCCTCGATGCAGCCTTCATGGAAAGACAACCGAACAAGAAAAAGATTCTAAGGTCCCCAAAGAAATGACCAACGCTCAGACCACTTCCTTGCTTCCCCTCTCAATTTTCCCTGTGCCCTGACTGTAGGGAAACAGTCCTTGGGATTATCCTGCTGTCGGGAGAACCATGTCTCTGTCCTAAAATAATCCTGGTATTGTCTACCAATAAGTGGGATTTATTTTCTCCTAGTCTGGCTAGTTCTGAGCCAGTGCAGCTAAGAAATGTCACAACATCATCATACAAATAACTGAAGCTTATTGTTGACTTCAGAGTAATCACAGGGATGGGGCGATAGCTTAAAGAGCATGTCTGGCAGATGAGTCCCTGAGTTTGATGCCCCAAGTACTTTCACATGTAGCCCTGGAGGCCTGGGAGCACCATAAACCTGAGCAGTGCCACATCATTGGCCTGAGCCCAGAAATTATCAGGCCTGCATAATCGCACTGTCTCTGGGAGGGGCCCCTGGCCCCAAGCAACCCTGGGGAGAGCCTGCCCCTTGCCCTCCCATGTCCCCCCGAGGATAATAGTAATTACTGTTTTATTTGTGGAAAGGAAGAAGTTCATTTTTCAGAGTCAAGAACGGAGTGCTGCTTCAAGGAAGCAGAATCAACACTGAGAAGGCTCTGGTGGGCTACTCCGGGTCCTGCCATCCCCCCACTCCATTAATATAGATAGAAGACACAGGCTAGTCTCAATAAAAGAAAATCTGGGGCTGAAGTGATAGTACAGCGGGTAGGGTGTTTGCCCTGCACGCGGCCGACCTGGGTTTGATTCCCAGTGTCTCATATCGTCCCCTGAGCACAGCCAGGAGTAATTCTTGAGTGTAAGTCCAGGAGTAATCCCTGTCCATCACTGGGTGTGACCCATTCTTCTCCCCCCCCCCCCGCAAAAAAAGGAAAGAAAAAATAAAAGAAAATCCTTATGCATACAAGGAAGCTTTTGGGTCATCAGCTACCGATTGACCTCTCTATGACCTTTTTTTTTTCAATGCAATTATCTCACTTTTTTAAATTATTTTTATAATTTAGTTAACATGGTCACCCCTACTGCTTAGTAACCTGAGTATTGTAATCCAAGGCCAAGAATTTGAACAATATTCAGTACTATCTGTTCCCTTGTGTTGCCTCTTTATATTACACAGATGAGCAAGATCATCTGGTATTTGTTCTTCTTCTGACTTATTTCGTATGACATGATAATCTCTGATTTCATCCACATGGCAGAAAACAACATGATGTCACCTTAGCTACAGCTTCATAATATTCCATTGTGTATATATGGCACAACTCCTTGATACATTTATCTCTTGTCGAGCATTTGAATCATTTCCATATCCCAGATCTTGTGCATATATCTTTTTTGTATTTGCTGTTACATGCAACAGGCTGGAGCAATAGCACAGCGGTAGGGCGTTTGCCTTGCACACAGCCAATATGGCCAACTCGAGTTCGATTCCTCTGCCCCTCTTGAGGAGCCCGGCAAGCTACCGAGAGTATCTCGCCCGCACAGCAGAGCCTGGCAAGCTACCTGTGACTTATTCAATATGCCAAAACACAGTAACAACAAGTCTCACGATGGAGACGTTACTGGGCCCGCTAGAGCAAATCAATGAACAACGGGAGGACCGTGACCGTGTTACATGCAAAAATTTTTTTACATTCATTGGGATACATTTTATTTAAGCCCATTTTTTCTGCCATGCAAAAACTTTTCAATGTGGTAAAGTTCTGTTTATTTTTATTGTGTTTTCTTTGCCAGTGTAGTTTATTCATTGGTGACTCCTCTAAGGTTCATATCCTGGAGAGTTATGCCTATGTTCACTTAAATGTATTTTGATAGATTTGTGTTAAATCTGCAAAATGCTATAGGTAGGATGTTCATTTTGAGAATATTAATTCTTCTAATCAATTAATAGGAAATATTTTCCATTTCCTGTTGCCTTCTTCCATTTCTTTCAATGGTGAGAGTACTGTCATGTCTATCACATCTTTAAGCTGATTTGATATTTCTGGACACTAAGTTAAATGGGGTTGTCTTTATTATTTTCTTCTCTTTTAATTCATCATTTGCATACAGAAATGCAACCAATTTTTTAAATTTACTGCTTGTATAGTGTCTTACAAGCTGAATCCCACGAAGACAATGTTTATGAGAAACAATCTCGTTCCTGATGTTCCATTCGCTCTCAACAGAACGAACATCTCTGAATGCAACTGTTATGTGTACCTAGGTTGAGAAGTCAACATGACAAATGACCTAGAACCTGAGTTGTGCAGGTGGAAGAGACCAGCTTGGAAATGCCTTCAAGAGTGTCAAAGAAATAGCTAAGAGGATGGAGAACCTCCAACTCCAGGAACCTCTCTTAAATTCCACTGTTCTTCCTGTATTAACATAGGTCTCAGAGACCTGGGCCCTATGAAAACAAGATGAAAACACTATTTGGATCCCCCAAAGAGGAATCGAAAGAGCTATGCTTGGAGTATCTCTTCACTCAAATGAAATAAAGAATCCAGAGTTCCGACCTCCGTCAATGGACAAGAATCAGGGATGCTTTCTCATTTGCCAAGGCATCGAAAATCAGATGGGCTGAACACGTAATGAGATTTGGAGACAACCTCTGGACTAGAGCCATTACTGACTGGATTCCATGGGATGTCAAAAGATAACGTGGCTGCCTACCTATGAGATGGTCAGACTTCTTTGTCAAGACCCCAAATGATAGGTTTGAGGCTTTTTGTGTTCCTAGAATGAGCAGACGCCATTGGGCTACACTAGCACGTGGCAGGGACAAATGGAGACATTATGGGTGCCTGCTCAAGCAAATCGATGATTAATGGGATGTCAAGTGATAAAGTGATAGTATCTTACTTTTCTGTATTGATTTATTTTTTTCTAAGAGGTTTTTAGAGTGTAGTCTTTAGGGTTATCTATGTTTTCAAAGATCTCTTCAAAGGTGGGTTGAAGTTCTTTGAGTCCTCTTGTTTCAGCAAATACTGGTTTTGGCTGGGGTTTTTGGGGTTTATGTCTGATTTTGATCGGGTTTTTGATGTAGCTTCTTTAAGCGGATTTTTAGTGTCTGAATAGTCTAATCTATTCCCTCCCAGGAAATCTCATAGCCTGGATCTCAGTCATTACTTACCTCCCTCAGGTGAAAGTGACTCTGACTCAGGAGCAGATCCAGCCATTTCCAGAGAAGCCATTTCTAACCTTAAGGAGCGTTCTGGAGGAACCTGAATTTTTAATTATCCTGACATGAATATGATGACCATGACTTGCATGCTAAATGCGCAGAGAGAGTCTCGGCCAGGGAGTGGGATTGGACACTCTGGCATATGCAGAAAACTATGTTTCAATGTGTCATTCTAAGGGTTGTAGAGATGATCTATTCCAAACTTCTCCAGACACTTCAGTAATCGAAGTAGAGTTTTTTGTTCTTCTGTTTAATTTAGTCATTAGAATGGAGTAGGTGCTACCTGTGTCTGCTAGAAAATTAATTCATTAGTGCCCATTCTCAACTGAATCCAGAGCAACAGTGGAAAAATGTTAATAAGGTACCCCAGACCCATGGGAGTTCCTGGGATACCTCACTTATTGTCAAAATATTTATCCTGGGGGTCAGAAAGGATAGCTCAGGGTTAAGAGGTATCACCAAGCTGGGTACCACCCTAACACCTCATATGGTCCTCCAACAACCACCAGGAATGATGTCTGAGCACAGAGCCAGTAAGCCCTGACCACCACTGGGTTTTGCCCACCGCCACCACCACTCCCAAAACAAAAACCACCCAATACTATAACAAATTATTTATCCTATTTGACCACCTGGGGGGCTACTTTTTTCTCTTTTGTGTTTCTTCTCTTTTGAACATTGTTTTCTCCCCTGCCCATCACCACATCACCAAGATTCTACCTCCTTGTATACACACAATTATTTGCTAGGGGATATTTACCTCTTCCAGATGATGTCGTCTCTCTGGGTTGGAGCATTTTCCCTCTGAGAGCTGCAGTAAGAATCTCAGGGCTGTCTCAAAAAATTAGAAATTGAGCTCCCATTTGACCCAGCAATACCACTCCTGGGAATATATCCTGGAGAAGCAAAAAAGTATAGTCGAAGTGACATCTGCACTTGTTTGTTCATTGCAGCACTCTTTACAATAACTAGAATCTGGAAAAAACCTGAGTGCCCAAGAACAGATGACTGGTTAAAGAAACTTTGGTACATCTACACAATGGAGTACCATGTAGCTGTTAGAAAAGATGAAGTCATGAAATTTACATACAAGTGGTACTACATGGAAAGTATGCTAAGCGAAATGAGTCAGAAAGAGAGGGACATACACAGAAAGATTCATTCATCTGGGGAACATAAAGTAATAAAATAGGAGACTAACACCAAGAATAGCCGAGGTAAGTACCAGGAGGATTACTCCATGACTTTGAGGCCAGCCGCACACACTAGGGGAAAAGGCAGCTCAGATAGAGAAGGGAGCAGAAAATAAAGGGTGTTGGGAGGAGCCTCCCAAGATGGGAGAAGCATGCTGGAAGTAGACTATAGACCGAACATGATTGCTACTCAATGTCTCTTTTGCAAACCACAGCACTCAAAAGGAGAGAGATAACAAAAGGGAATGCCCTGCCAGAGAGGTAGGGTGGGATTGGGGGATTTGGGTGGGAGGGATACTGGGATCAGTGGTGGTTAAGAATGGGCACTGGTAGAGGGATGGGTATTCGATCATTGTATAACTGAAACCCAAGCACAAAAATTTGTAAGTCCACAACTGTACCTCATGGTGTTTCACTAATAAAAATTCAAGGGGAAAAAAAAGAATCTCAGGGCTGTGCTTTGCGTTCTTATGCCTGGTCTTTTATTCCCACCTATTATAGACTGCGAGAGCCACGTTCACAAGCTGGGAAGGATTCATTTCTAGGGTCCTGTAAGATTTGGGGGCTTCAGGGTAAGAATCGGTGCACTGCTGATAAGCCTGATAAATTCTTTCTAGGAACATAGAGGGGTTTTTATTTAGTCTTTATCCTTTTTTTAAAAAAATCCTTATTCCTTTATCCTTATTTGGATATCTCTTAGATATCTTTATCTCAATAAAGATACTGAAATTTTCTTACCCTTATTCAGAATCCTTTGTTTGAGTCTCCCAGTCTCTAGATATACCAGGATACATCTCTTGTAATACATCTCTTGGGGAGAGGGACTGTGCATCATAACTGGCTGTGCTCAGGATTTACTCCTGGTTCTATGCTCAGCGTTCACTCCAGGTGGTCTCAGGAGACCATATGGAGTGCCGAGGATGGAACTATGGGTGACCATATGCAAAGCATGTGCCCTACCCACTGTCCTGCTGCGATGATCCCTCTTGTAATGTTCTAAGTGAAGTTCACATCATTCACATAACTCTGTACTGGGAATCACTGCAGCTAAAGGTATTATTGAACTAGTAGGCTTTGTCTACTAGTTTTGTATATAATTATTATATATACAATATATTGTATTATATTATATATTATATATCACTATACTTAGCACAGCAGTAGGGTGTTCGCCTTACAAGCGGCCAACATGGCCGACCCGAGTTCGATTCCTCCGCCCCTCTCGGAGAGCCCGGCAAGCTACCGAGAGTATTCATATGCCAAACACAGTAACAACAAAGTCTCCAATGGAGACGTTACTGGGCCCGCTCGAGCAAATCGACGATCAACGGGAGGGCCTTTACCTTTTATACTTACTGGATTCCACAGGATGTCAAAAGATCGCGTGGACGCCCACCTACAAGATGGTCAGACTTCTTCATCAAGACCCTGAATGACCAGTTTGAGGCTCTGCATATTCCTAGAATGAGCAGATGCCGTTGGGCTATGCTAGCATGCAACAGGGATGAATGGAGATGTTACTGGCACCCACTCGAGTAAATTGATGAGTAACAGGGCATCAAATGATCAAGTGATCAAGTGATATCACTATACATTAGCTTTGTAAAAATAATTATCCTTTCTTCCTCACTAGTCAACATGAGACTCATGAATATATAGTTTATCCCACGAATCCCTCCAGGAGTGTTCCCAGATCTCAGAGCCAGGAGTAAGCCCTAAGAAGAGCCAGATGTGATCCATAAACAAAAAAATGCAGTCATTAAACTTTAACTGTGATCCATCCATTTACTCAAGATTAGACCTAATGGGCTCTCTTTTTTTCAGACCGAACAGTAAATTCCCCATACCTAAACAGACACACAAGTGCCACACACAGGTAGACAAAAAAAAAAAAAAAAGCACAAATTCTAAGTAACAGTTCTATATGATTCCTACTTCAAGAGAGCAATTGTAGGATTGTTGCATGTCAAAAGGTCAAGGATGCTCAGGCTAGAAGTTAGAAATGTTTCCTAAATACTTAGACACAGACTTAGCTGTACATATGTGCTCAATTGGCTTCAATCAACTTGCCTTCAGCTGTTTCTCTGATCCATCCAAAATGCATGAGAAATAGTGGGAACATAGTTGGGAAAAAAGATGCAGCCTCAAGGTAGAGAGAGCCCTGGAAGTCTTATGGGACAGAACTGAAGGTTACCCAGTCAGCTCACCGTAGCAGAACTCTGCTCTTTGGTGGTTCACCAAATCCTTAGCACAAAGGCCATCTGGTTCCAAATGAGGGCCATTCAAAGGAAAGTGAAGGCAATGATGGGTCTCAAATTGTCAACACTTGGGCAGGTGGGAAAATGATGCTTGCAGGTGCTCAAATTAGCAATCTTTCCTTTGTGACCACAAAAGGCATTTTCAATAGAAAAATGGAAGAGGGAAACAGGGAAGCCCATTTTAGAAACAGCGGTTTGCAGATTGATGAGTGTCAGGGTGATCAACCAGTTCCCTCAGAGCCTGTCTGGTTTCTGGAGGCAAGCCTCTGTTTTATCTAATGTGCATATATATATATATATATATGTATATTAATATATACATATATATTTCTGATTAAAGTTTCAGTCTCTTGGGGCTGGAGCAATAGCACAGTGGGTAGGGCATTTGCCTTGCACGTGGCCAACCCGGGTTCAATTCCCAGCATTCCATATGGTCCCCCTGCCAGAAGTAATTTCTGAGTGCAAAGCCAGGAGTAACCCCTGAGCATCACCGGGTGTGACCCAAAAAGCAAAAGCAAAAAAAAAAAATTAAATAAATATATAAAAATAAAGTTTCAGCCTCTTTTCCTTTGGAATAAGATAAGTAGACATTATTGAAACTTTTAACCATACCTACCTAGGTATGTTTTCTCATTTCTGATACTGAGTTCAGCTCTTCATTTCTATGACTTGGTTTTACATGAGCATGCAGCTCCTGCAGATTGTTTCCTATAGAGACCTGAACAGCTACGGTAGCTATAAGGATCAGACCAAATGTCTATCTAACCAAAATATCTTCTCATCAATCATTACCTTCTAAGCTTTATTTCTGCATACCTACAATGGTTTCTGCTTCATAAATAAGAATATCAAAATCCAAATACGAGTTTTCCTGTTCATCCATGATATTAAGATTGCTATATGTTCATCGAAGACAAAGGCCTTCTCACTTTCACAAATACTTTAATGTAAATTTTCTTTTATTGAGAATATCCCGCCTTTCTCAATTGTATAAGGAACATGATTTGCATTGAGGGATGGGGACAGAGCTAACTAGAATTCATCATTAATCTCTTCTTCTGGACAGTCCTGAACTCTGAAAATATAAAATGTTTTGCTTTTCAATCATGCTCAGTGATATTTTGCATTAGTAAATAAGGTGTGGATGACGCTCATGACCCAGAGGCATCAATACACATTCTGATGGTGGCTGGATGGCAGTAGGCCCCAGGAGCTTTGAACATCTGACCTCCAGAATCAGGTCTGGTTCTGGAGTCTCTGTTTTAAGTCAGTGCTTCAAGCTCCCTCATACTCACAGTCAAAATCAACCTCTAGATGTAACACTATTCAAGGGAATTATTAACACAGATTTCATGGGATACACTGGAATAATATTCAAAAATGATGAAGGAAATGCATATTCAAGTGGTTTTTTTTTTGCTTGCTTCATAAACGTACAATGTGAAATATGTTCTTTTACTGTGTGTGACCAGAGACAACTGGGCTTGCTCCAGAAAACTGTCATAAGGAAAAAATAATCCTGATACAGAGTATTTTCATTAACATTCTTGGATACACACAGAGGCAAAACTACACATAGTTTGCTGCATGTAAAGATTATCTCTTGTTAATGAAAAAGGGTGAACAAAGGAGTATCTGTCGCAAATGTTTTTCCTTCTCACATGACAGTATCCCTAGTCTCTGTGGATGGTTCATAATCTTAGTTAATTCCTTTAGAATTAATAGGAAAATAAAAAAAGTTAATGGGTGTTTCAAAGCACCTGATAGCATATATAATGCCAAATTGTTGTGACCCTTGTTCTAAAAACAATTTGAGATAGTTCATCAATATAAACTTTTAAAAAAAATTTATTGAATCACCGTGATATAGTTACAAGATTTCATGCTTGAGTTACAATCAAACAATGATCAAACATCCATCCCTCCACCAGTGCACATTCCCCACCACCAATATCTCTGCTATATCCCCCTTTCCTACCCTCCCACGGCCTCCATGGCAGACAGTATTCCCCACACTGTCTCTCTACTTTTGAGAATTATGGTTTTCAATACAGATACTGAGAGGTTATCATTTTTGGTCCATTATCTACTTTCAGCACACATCTCCCATCCTGAACAATTCCTCCAACCATCATTTTCTTAGTGATCCCTTCTCTATTTCATCTGCCTTCTCCCCTCTGCTCATGTTTCAACTTTCTTCAACACTCAAACCTGGCCTTGGCAAAGAAGAATTTTCGATTTTTAGCACCTGGTTTCTCAGCTGGGTAGAATTAATTCCTTCTTGGTTATATTAACTTCTCACTCATCTTTGAAGACTGCCCTCACCCCATAATATAGGTGGTAAATGTTTTGTATTCAGTAGAAGGCTCATAAACAGTATCTTGATGAATAGTTTTGTCCTTAAGCACCATGTTTGTAAAGACCCATTCAGAGGGGGTGCCCAAGTTTCCTGTAAAGATCTATATAGCAAATGGTTTAGGCTTTATGAGTTTAGGGAATGTATATTACACAGTCACTTTATAACCACTTGGCATGTTACTGCTTAAGAACTTAAAATTTGCACTACATATAAAATAGTACTCTTCGTATTATATATAAAGCTGAACTCAAACTTAAATTTAAGAGCTAAACCTGAAATAGAACACTTAGAAGAAAACATAGGTGTATCTCTCTATGACCTTGGAGCAGGCAATAGTCTCAGACATGTAGACAAAAACAAAAGCAACAAAAGAAAGCAATAGTTAAATTCGTTTCAAAAAAGAAACAGACAGATAAATTAGATTTCACCAAGACTGAAAACTATTTAGAAACTGAAAGAGCCAGGATGACAGAACAGCAGGAAGCCTTGCATTTGGTCGACCTGTGTTCAATCCCTAGCTCGAGCGGGCCCAGTAACTTCTTCATTGGAGACTTTGTTGTTACTGTGTCTGGCATATCGAATACCCTCGGTAGCTTGCCGGGCTCTCCGAGAGGGGCGGAGGAATCGAACTCGGGTCGGCCATGTTGGCTGCGTGCAAGGCAGACGCCCTACCCGCTGTGCTATCGCTCCAGCCCTCAATCCCTAGCACCACATAAAATTCCCAAGACCCACCAAGAGTGATCCCTGAACACAGAGCCAGGTGTAGACCCTGAATACCACTAGATACGGCTTCCAACACACAAAGTAAGCACATGGTTTGTATGCTGGAAGCCCAAGTTTAATCCCTAGTACTGTGATTTCCCACACATTCCTGGGAAACACCAAAGCACTGAGCCAGTAGCTCCCTCAAACACATCCAGCTACAGCAAGAAAGGAAAAAAAGAAGAAAGAAAGAAGAAAGAAAGAAAGAAAGGAAGGGAGGGAGGGAGGGAGGGAGGGAGGGAGGGAGGGAGGGAGGGAGAAGGGAGGAAGGGAGGAAGGGAGGAAAGAAGGAAGAAAGAAAGGAAAAAGAGTAAAAGGCAACCTCCAGAAGAGGAGAAAATCTATCTGCATACATCTGATAGAAGTTCAGTATCCAAAATAATTAAGGAACTCCTGAAATTCAACAACAAAAAGGAGGAAAAGAGCAACAGAAATTTTAAATGGGTAAAGAATTTTTTTTTAATTTTATAAAAAAATGGGGATATGGTGCCGCCAGCAGGTCAATCTGTACTTGTGAGGCGAGTGCATCAGCAGCCTCATGGCGCCTTCAGACTTCCAGATACCCCCAAATTGCTGCTGTGCTTTTGTCTAGACTCCAAAAATTTGGGGCAAAGTTTACCAAGAAAGTAAAAGGCCAAAAGTTAGGCATGAGGGAAACACACCCACAAACCACCTCCAGCTCAGCTATATAATTAGAGGCAAGTCCTCTTTGGTTCCTGATTTAACTGCTTAATGGCCATGATCCCAGAGACTCAGAAACGAATCTCAGAACCCAGCGGCTTTAGGTAGAAATGCGTCCGGTCCCTGCAGTAGGCTACCGGTGCTGGGCCAATCCAGGTGGGAATAAGTTTCGTGCCTTGGCCTGTTCCCCCTGGTGGCCCAGTGGCCGCCATCCTTCAGAGGCCACTGGATAGTCACATTTGGACCTCCAGTGACAAGACACACAGGACCTCACGGGATGGGGGTGGAGCCGGGCCTGTCCTCCCCACCCCAACAAGACCCCAAGTCATCGCCCACGAACGGCCTCTCTGGCTCCTGATCAAGCTGCTTAATGGCCATGATCCCAGAGACTCAGAAACAAATCTCAAAACCCAGTGGCTTTTGGCAGAAGTGCATCCGGACTCTACGTTACTGTCACCGGACCACCCCAGGGAGGAAAGGGTGTTGTCCCTCTGCCTGCTCCCTCTTGGCGACTTGGTGGCCGTCATCCTCCAGAGGCCATTGGACAGTCAGGCTTGGGCCCACAGTGGCGAAACTTGTTGGGCCTCATGGGATGGGCGGGGGGTGGGGGGGCAGCCGGGCCTGTTGGGCCTCACGGGATGGGGGGGAGCCGGGCCTGTCCTCCCCACCCCAACGAGACCCCAAGTCATTGCCCACAAATGGCTTCTCTGTCTCCTGATCAAGCTGCTTAACAGTCTTGATCCCAGAGACTCAGAAACAAATCTCGAAACCCAGCGGCTTTTGGCAGAAATGTGTCCGGACGCCGCAGTAGGTTACTGTCGCCGGGCCACCCAAGGGGGGAAAGGGTGCTGTCCCTCCGCCTGTTTCCTTCTGGTGGCTCTGTGGCCGTCATCCTCCAGAGGCCACTGAACAGTCAGGCTTGGGCCTGCAGTGACAAAACTTGTTGGGCCTAATGGGATGGGGTGGAGCCGGGCCTATTCCCCCCATCCCAATGAGACCCCAAGTCATCACCCACGAACGGCCTCTCTGGCTCCTGATCAAGCTGCTCAACAGCCATGATCCCAGAGACTCAGGAGCAGATCTCAAAACCCAGTAGCTTTTGGCAGAAATCCCTCTAGATTTAAGTGTTAAAATTTCGGAATTTCAAAACAACATGGCCCTACTGCAGCCACACAACATCATATATTATTCATAACCAGCAATAGAACACAAATTGTCTATTGTTGCCTTTTCAGCACATCTGAGTGTTGGGATAAAATCTCAAATAATAATGGTGGGTCTGGTGTCGAAATATTGAACGTGATCAAAGTAGAGAGAGAGTAATGTGGAAATCATCTGCCCCACAGGTAGGGGGAGGGTGTGGGATGGGGGTATACTGGGGTTTTTGGAGAATGGTGGAGAATGGGCACTGGTGAAGGTACGGGTGTTTCATTGTATGACCGAGACTTAGACCCGAAAGCTTTGTAACTGCTCTCATGGTGAGTCAATAAATAAAATCATGAAAAATGAAAAAAAAGTAAGGTGGAGTTCATGCACAATGCAATCAGCTAATCAGTGGCTGAATAAATAGCAGTACTCCTACAAAAAAATTTTATAAAAATATAAAAGATATTTAATTGGCCAGTAAGTGAATGAAAAGATGCTCAGTAATTAGAGAAATGCAAATAAAAAGCCTTTTCACATTAGTGAAGGTGTTACCTCTTTACATTCATTAAGCCAAGTTAATTTTTTGGTGGTTTGTTTGTTTGTTTTAGGGCTACCTCCATCATGCTCAGTGGTTATTCCTGGCTCTGCACTTATTAATAATTCCTGGTGGTACTCAGGGAACCACATGAGATGCCGGGGATTGAACTCAGGTTGGTAGCGTGCAAGGCAAGAGTCCCACCCACCATACTATCTACCTGGCTCCCAAGTATAAATGTTTTAAAGAAGGAAAACAGCAAACACTTAGGGAATATGTGGAGACAATCACGCATTGTTGGTGGACATGCCAAAGAGTACAACTGCCAAGGAAAGCAACTAGGTAGTTCTTTAAAGAATTTAACATAGAGGTCCAGAGAGATAGTACAGGGAGTAAGGTACTTGCCTTGCAAGCAGTTGACCCTAGTTTGGTCCCTGGCATCACATATGGTCTCCTGAGCCCCACCAGAGCCCCACCAGAAATGATCCCTGAGCACAGAGCTAGGAGTAAGCCAGCCTTGAGTATGGTCAAAGATTTGTTGAAACATAGTATGCCTGAAACCCAATCATGAATAACATTGTAATTTTATTGTGAGTAAATTTTTAAATGGGCTGGAGCCATAGCACAGTGGGTAGGGCACTTGCCTTGCACGCAGCCGACCTGGGCTGACCCCGGTTCAATTCCTCCTCCCCTCTTGGAGAGCCTAGCAAGCTACGGATAGTATCACGCCCGCATGGCAAAGCCTGGCAAGCTAACCATGATGTATTCGATATGCCAAACACAGTAACAAGTCCCACAATGGAGACATTACTGTTGCCCACTCGAGCAAATCAATGAACAACAGGAGGACAGTGTTACAGTGCTACAAATTTTTTAATGAAAAAAAAGAGAGAGAATTAAACATAGAATTACAACATTCCCAACAAGCCCACACCTAAGTATATTAATCCCCAAGAATTGAAAACTGATGTTCTTCGCTGATGTCCATTGCAATTTTATTCACAGTAACCAAAGGTGGACCAACTCTAAGAGACCATAAGTGAATGGCTAAGGTTTTTCATAACAAACAATACAAAATATATTATTTCGGTTCTTCTTTGGGGCAGAAATTGGGTTTCGGTGTGGAAGTATCTGAAATATGATGGTGGGAAGGCATAATGGTGGTGGGATAGGTGTTCAAATATTAAATGTAAACAAATATTTTGAACTACTTTATAAAATAGAAAAAAAATCACTATCACTGTCCTCCCATTGTTCATCTATTTGCTCAAGCGGGCACAGTATAAGGTCTCCATGGTGAGACTTGTTTTGACTGTGTTTGGCATATCGGTATGTCACGGAGAGCTTGCCAGGCTTTGACATGCATGCAAGATACTCTCAGTAGCTTGCTGGGCTCTCTGAGAGGGGCGGAGGAATCAAACCCTGGTTGGTCGGGTCAGCCGCGCGCAAGGCAAACGCCCTACTGCTGTGCTATCGCTCCAGCCCTAGAAAAAAATTAAAAAATAAAAATAAATAAAAAGCATGAAAGCAAAATTAAATGAATGGCTAAATAACTGTGTTGTTTGTGTTTATGTTTATGCAGGTATATCATTTAAATATAAAATTTAAACTTTATGTGTGTCACAATATGAATGAGCCTTGAAATAATTATTCTAAGTGAAATAAATCAGACAAAAAGAGCAAAATATGATGCCATTTCACTTATATAAAGTATCTAGAGTAGACAAGCTCAGAAGGCCAGAAAGCAGTTTAGAAGTTACAATGGGTTCAGTGAGGAGTGAAGAGTGTATAGTTACTACTTGATAAGATAAAAATAAAGTTAATGTCAAAGGTGATGAAAATTTTTGGAAATAGTAACAGATCAAGGTAAGAGTTGTGTAATGTTAGGGCCAGAGTGACAGTATACAGAGGGTAGGGCAATTCTCGCCTTTCATGTGGCTGACCCAGGTTCTATTTCAGGAACCTAATATGGTTATCCCTGAGTGAAGAGCCTGGAGTAAGCCCGAGCAACACTGGGTGTTACCCAGCCCTCCCCAAAAGAATTGCATGATATTGTGAATGTAATTAATTAATGATCTAAAAAGTTCAATTAGTAAAAATGGTGATATTGTAAATTTTACATTATATGTATCTTAAAGCCATAATTTTAAAAAATCCTTTTTTTAATATAAATGTATTTATTGAATCGCTGTGAGAACAATTACAAAACTTTCGGGTTTAAGTCTCAGTCATATAATGATGGAACACCTGTACCTTCACTAGTGCACATTTTCCACCACCAAAAACCCCAGGATACCCTCCCCATCCTAAACCCTTCCCCTACCTGTGTGGAAGATGATTTCCACATTACTCTCTCTCTACTTTGATTATTTTGACACCAGACTCACCATTATTATTTGGGATTTTCCCCAACACTCAGACCGGGGCCCTTTGGAGGGGAGCGGATTGAGCTTTCCTCCCCGCCCCAACCAGGGCTCTGGCAGCCAAAGACCTCCAGGACCAGCCACCACCATGCTGAGACCACTCTCCGCACACATGAAGGTACTGGCAGAGGGACAAAGTCACGCGGGTTCCGGGGCCGAGATCTCCAAGCCTACTCGGATTTGGGCCGAGCATCCTCCACCCAGATCCTCCAAATTCCAGTAGGCGGGGGTCACACCCACCAACTGGCCCCCTGGCGCCGTGTAATCCCATCAGCGGCCAAGACTCAGAGACTATAAAAACCAGCTTCCGGAACCTATTATGACATCTTATTATCTCATTCCTACTTTGGACAAACTGGCAGGCTACCGAATGTAGCCTGCCCACATGGCAGAGTCTGGCAAACTCCCCGTGGCGTATCCAATATGCCAAATACCAGTAACAATGATGGGTCTCATTCTCCTAAAGAGCCTTGAATATAATCTCAGGGCTAGGATGAAGGAGACGTTACTGGGGCCTGCTCGAGGCAATCGACGATTAACAGGACGATTTGTGATTTGTGATTTCAGACCTGACAAAAGGCAACATTTGACAATTTGTTTTCTATTGATGATTTTGAATAGCATATGATGTCGTGTGTCTGCAATAGCGGCTGTGCGATTTTGAAATTCTGAAATTTTAATAATTAAATCTGGAGTAATTTCTGCCAAAAGCCACTGAGTTCCGAGATTCGTTTGTGAGTCTCCGGGATCATGGCTGTTAAGCAGCTTAATCAGTAGCCAGAGGGACTGTTCTTGGGTGGCAACTCGGGGTCTCATTGGGATTGGGGAGGACAAGGTAATTAACAAAAAAATCTTAACGAAGACATGGGCCAGAGTGATAGTCCAGTAGGCAGGGCATTTGTCTCACATGAAGCTAGCTAGCCTAGGTTTGATTCCTGGCACCCCATATGATATCTGAGCTCTGTCAGGAGTGATCCTTGATCACAAGGCCAGGAGTAGAACTAGCAACACTGGCTGTGGGCCCAAGACAAAACAAAATAAAATGTAAGTAAAGATTTATTCAGTTTTAAATTAGATTTTCTCAACAAAGTGTTACGGATACCTTTGTGTGATGTAGATTAAACATAATTATTTTGACATCTGCATATTATTTCTTTCCATCACTGTATTATAATATTATACTGCTAGAGACGAAACCTGAGAACTCATTGCCTTTAAAACATACCCTCAGACCGCATCATAATTTAAAATAATATTCTCCATTGATTATTTCCAAAGTAAACATGGAAATTGAAATCTTGTGCATATCTATGTTTATATCCTCAGCTGATTTTTTCTCCTTTAGGTCTATTTATGGAAGGGGAACTCATGAATGGGCAGGTTATACATTAAGTTCTTTGAAAACTATTGCCAAGTCACCTTCAAGAAAGATTGGACCAATCTACACTTCCTGAACTTTGTATGATATATGATATTCTCATCTAATCTCATCTATTGCAGCAACATGGGAAGATGCCATCATTGACAACATTGATGAGGAATACGATCGAATGATTCAGCACCTCCATGATTGTGCAAGGAATGCCAAGAGAGAGATAACCACAAAAAACCGTCTTTCTTCGAACACTCTTGAACTTATTCGCCAACGTGGCTTGGCGCGTGCCTCAGGCAACCACAAGAGAACATCCGAACTGGCAAAACAGTGCAGAGAAGCCATCAAGGATGACCTCAAAAACAGGAGAGCAGCAGTACTGGTAGATGCAGCAGAAGCTGGGAAAAACATTCGTAATGCCCGCCTGTCCTTCACCAACTACAAAACCAAGATGACTGCCCTCCGACATCATGATGGATCTATCACATCTTCCAGAAGGGCAATGGAGAAGATTATTCATGACTTCTACTCAGATCTCTTTAATAGCCACATCCACTTGCCCACATACCACATACCACATGATGGATATGTCGTTCCCAATGTTCTCCCTTCCGAAATCCAACATGCCATCTCATCAGTAAAGAAACAAAGAGCACCTGGCCCAGACAAGATCAGACCTGAACACCTGAAGAACTTACCATCAGTACTCATCAATACATTGGCTCGACTCTTCACACGCAACCTGTCTGAATGCAAGGTTCCATCCCAATGGAAAACCAGCAGGACTGTACTACTATACAAGAAAGGAGACATCCACGACATTGGCAACTATCGCCCAATTGCCTATTGTCTGTCATCTACAAACTATTCACTCGAGTCATCCTGAATAGGATTAGCAGAACACTAGATGAAGGACAACCATGTGAACAAGCTGGATTCCGAAAAGGATTCAGTACCATCGACCATATCCACACAATAACCAAGCTCATTGAGGTATCTCGGGAGTTCAAGATGCCGCTGTGTCTAACGTTCATTGATTTAAAGAAGGCCTTTGATTCTGTTGAGACGGAAGCGGTCATGGAAGCCCTAGCCAATCAGGGCGTACAAACTCAATACATCAGGATCCTTCGTGAGCTCTATTGCGGATTCACTACCAAGATCTCACCATTCTACAAAGAAGTAATCATCCATATCAAGAGAGGGGTTCGGCAGGGTGATACCATTTCACAAAAACTCTTCAGTGCCACCCTCGAGAACATCATGCGATGACTGGAATGGGAAAACATGGGAGTGAAGATAGATGGTTGGCAACTACACCACCTCCGCTTTGCTGATGACATCGTTCTAATAACACCAAACATCAGCCAAGCGGCACAAATGCTGAACGACTTTGACCGTGAATGTGGAAAGGTCAGACTACAGCTGAATCTTACTAAGACAATGTTTATGAGAAACAGCCTTGTTCCTGACGCTCCATTCGCTCTCAACGGAACCACCATCTCTGAATGCAACAGTTATATATACCTAGGTCGAGAAATCAACATGATGAATGACCTGGCACCTGAGTTGCGCAGGAGGAAGAGAGCAGCTTGGAATGCCTTCAAGAGCATTGAAGAAATAACTAAAAGGACAAAGAGCCTCCAGCTACGAGCACATCTCTTTGATTCCACTATTCTTCCTGCATTAACATATGCCTCAGAGACCTGGACCCTACGAAAACAGGATGAGAATGCTATTCGGGTCTCTCAAAGAGGAATCGAAAGAACTATGCTTGGAATATCACGATTGACTCAAATGAGAGATAGAATCTGGAGTTCTGATCTTCGTCAACGCTCAAGAATCAGGGACGCTGTCTCATTTGCCAAGACATCAAAAATCAGATGGGCTGGACACGTAATGAGGTTTACAGACAACCACTGGACTAGAGCCATTACTGATTGGATTCCACGGGACATCAAAAGATCACATGGACGCCCACCTATAAGATGGTCAGACTTCTTCGTCAAGACCCTAAATGATCGGTTTGAGGCTCTGCATGTTCCTAGAACGAACAGATACCATTGGGCTACGCTAGCACGCAACCGGGATGAATGGAGACGTTACCGGCACCCGCTCGAATAAATCAATGAATAACGGGGATTAAGTGATAAGTGATAAGTGATTCTCATCTCTACCACTTTCCTGAGGCACTACTGAGATCTATTTACATCTGGACCAAACTCCTAATGAAAAAAGATGATATATACTTATGATTAATGTGCATGATTCAAGGTAAAGCTAAATTATTTGATAACATTATACCTTTGTTTATAATGCATTGCCTTTAATGATTTGGAATCAATGCAATATTGTGGTGTTTGAGAGATCACAGTTTCCTGTTTAGTCCTGTTTGTACTAATATTCCGTATTTCTGATCAGAGGTGAGTATCCCTTCATCTCCCTCCCTCCCTCCCTCTTCCTTCCTTCCTTCCTTCCTTCCTTCCTTCCTCCCTTTCTCTGTCTCTTTCTGTCTCTCTGTAGGATGACATTGCTTTATCCTTTCTCCACAAGGAGCTTAGGTTTATCAGGTTACACCCATTACAGTGCTCCTGAGGCACTTCCATTCCATTGTATTTATCTGTAAATTCTTCCCTATGCTCTCCTCCCCAACCAGTTAATCAGCTTTCCCCCTAATTAGACTCTGTTAACGTAAGTTTAGATTCCTCAGGAATCTATGATTTTATATGTATGAGTGAAATATTGCCTTTCTCCTCTCCTTATGCCTTATGAACAGTTTACTTTAAAGCAATGCTCTTTTTGTATAGATACAGGAAGACCGTTAACATTATGCTTTGTAATTTAGGATTTAATTGGCTTTGAATATTATTCACTCCCAGGCTTCTGCTTTCTCAAAGTAAGCCTCAGTTGCCCTTAGTTCCTAACACCCCAAAAGCAGGGTCCCGACGAGGGACTGAATGG
This sequence comes from Sorex fumeus, assembly GCF_029834395.1. Taxonomy (NCBI): domain Eukaryota; kingdom Metazoa; phylum Chordata; class Mammalia; order Eulipotyphla; family Soricidae; genus Sorex; species Sorex fumeus. Next base: position 4,865,328 of record NW_026606095.1, on the reverse strand, counting down.
ACCCAGGGCAAGCTGTGAGGTACCCTGGCATCGAAATGGGCCAAGCCAAAGTGCCGCGATTCTTAACTATAAGTTAAGAGCTTGATCATAGACAAATACTGTCATGATCCAAAAGTAACAACAAGACTAGGATCCTTGTAGGGGTGGGAAAGACTATCTGGCCTGAGCACTGTAGTCTGAGATCGAGATGGCCCTAGGAGGGCAATTCTATAAGTTTAAGATATTTCTTACTGTTTCCATACAAAATGATTTATATTATATATGCTTATATGCTTGTTGTTTAAAGAAGGCCTTTGATTCTGTTGAGACGGAAGCGGTCATTGAAGCCCTAGCCAATCAGGGCATTCAAGTCCAATACATCAGGATCCTCCATGAGCTGTATTGCGGATTCACTACCAGGATCTCACCATTCTACAAAGAAGTGATCGTTGATGTCAAGAGAGGGGTGCGGCAGGGTGATACCATTTCACCGAAACTCTTCAGTGCCACCCTCGAGAACATCATGCGACGACTGGAATGGGAAGGAATGGGAGTGAAGATAGATGGTCGGCAATTACACCACCTCCGCTTTGCTGATGATATTGTTTTAATAACACCAAACATCAGCCAAGCGGCACAAATGCTGGCCGACTTTGACCGTGAGTGTGGAAAGGTAGGACAACAGCTGAATCTTACGAAGACAATGTTTATGAGAAACAGCCTTGTTCCTGACGCCCCATTCGCTCTCAATGGAACGACCATCTCCGAATGCAACAGCTATGTCTACCTAGGTCGAGAGGTCAACATGACAAATGACCTGGCACCCGAGCTGCGCAGGAGGAAGAGAGCGGCTTGGAACGCCTTCAAGAACGTTGAAGAAATAGCTAAGAGGACGAAGAACCTCCGGCTCCGGGCACATCTCTTTGATTCCACTGTTCTTCCTGCATTAACATATGCCTCAGAGACCTGGGCCCTACGCAAACAAGATGAGAACGCCATTCAGGTCTCCCAAAGAAGAATAGAAAGAGCTATGCTTGGAATATCACGTTTCACTCAATTGAGAGAAAGAATCCGGAGTTCTGACATCCGTCGACGATCAAGGATCAGGGTCGCTGTCTCATTTGCCAAGGTGTCGAAAATCAGATGGGCTGGTCACGTAATGAGATTTAAAGACGACCGTTGGACTAGAGCTGTTACTGATTGGATTCCACGGGATGTCAAGAGACCGCGTGGCCGCCCACCTACCAGATGGTCAGACTTCTTCCTGAAGATCATGAACGATCGGTTTGAGGCCCTTCATGTTCCCGGAGCGAACAGATGCCATTGGGCTACACTAGCACGCGACAGGGACAAATGGAGACGTTACTGGCGCCCGCTCGAGCAAATCGACGACTAACGGGAAGTTAAGTGATTAAGTGATTAAGTGATGCTTGTTGGACAAGGAGAGGGGAAACACACCCATGGGATTCCGCTCTAGGGTGGGTCATCCTGCTGAGAGAGGATTTGTCCTAGGAGTGGCTTTCCCTGAGGGTAAGAATTCTACCCCTATTGATTGTGACCACACCTATGTGTAATTATTACCCCAACCCCTCATGCCTTGGGATTTAACTGTACTGTAAGAGTGGGCTGGGGGATCAGAAGGAGGAGAAAGGAGATCAGGATCAGAATTCAGACTCCAGAGAAGGAGGATGAAGGGGGATGGAGAAAGAGAATGAAGTAGTATGGGGGAGAAGAAGCAGGGGGATAGGCAGAGAAGAGTGACGGGTGTGGATGGAGAGAGGATTGGAATAAACTGTGACTAAGACCAACCAGCCTGGCCCTCATTTCCTTCCCTTGCCTGCCCATCGGCATCCACCTTCCCGGGGTGGGGGAAGCGGCGTGAGACTACCGAACATGGGTGGCAGGACAGATAGACCTTTGCTGCTGTGCGCCTTTTTTTTTTTTTGGTAGGAGTACTGCTATTTATTCAGCCACTGATTAGCTGATTAAATTGGGCATGAACTCCACCTTAATTTTTTTTTGGTCACGATCATGGTCACGATCCCCCCGTTGTTCATCGATTTGCTCGAGCAGGCCCAGTAACGTCTCCATCATGAGACTTGTTGTTACTGTGTTTGGCATATCGAATACGTCATAAGTAGCTTGCCAGGCTCTGCTATGCAGGCGAGATACTCTTGGTAGCTTGCCGGGCTCTCCGAGAGGGGTGGAGGACTTGAACTCGGGTCGGCCATGTTGGCCACTTGTAAGGCAAACGCCCTCCTAATTTTATTTATTTATTTTTTTATATTTATTTATTGAATCACAGTGGGAAAAGTTACTAAGCTTTCAGGTTTAAGTCTCAGTCATACAATGATCAAACACCTTTCCCTTCACCAGTACTCATTTTTCATCACCAAGAACCCCAGTGTACCCCCCTCCCACCCCTCCAAATGCCTGTGAGGCAGATGATTTCTATTTAATTCTTCTCTACATTGATTACATTCATTATTTCAACAAAAGATGCACCATTATTGTTTAGAATTTCCCCCCAAACAATCAGAATTGCTGAAAAGGCATTGTGAAATATTTTGTTTTCTATAGCTGGTTATGAGAATCATATAATGTCACGTGGCCACGATTTTGGATTTCTGCAAAGAGCCAGATAATTATGAGATTGGTTTCTGGGTGTCTGGTGTTATGATCGTGCCGGAGAGCCACTCATGGGGGGTAACTCGTGACCTCGGTAGGGTGTGAAGGACGTGTCAGTCTCTGTCTCTCCCTCTATTTCTTTCTTCCTTGGTGTTGGGGCTACAACTGCTGGTGCTCAGGGGTTAGTCCTGACTCCGCTCTAAGAATTATTCCTGGTGAACCTGGGGTGACCCTGTGTGATGCCAGAGATCAAATCCAGGTCAGCCGCATGCAAGGCAAAGGATTGTATGCCTTGTACAAAATGCCACCAGACCTTTCCTGCGACTTAACAAAAGGTGTTCATTCTTGGAGGGCTATTGAACCACAAGATGTCAACTAAGGAGCTGAGAGAATGAAGAATACTGTCCACACCAACCCTTGGAGGTGAAATCTGGAAAAATATGAAATAGTGTCTCGGGAGGGAGGGAAATGAGGGAGCAGGAGAAAGAGACTAAACATCCAGACAGAGGAGAGATTGGTCTGTTTTCCCTATTGATATTACATGTTTGGTTCTGGTTTACATGTGACAATCTGACTCCTATGTTCATACCATAAATTCCCTTCTTTGTGTAAGCAGTCTGAGTGGTGCCTGATGTGTTCCATTTGATGCCCCAGATTGAAGTTCCACCTCTGTAGCCCATTGCTTTGTGGGAGTTGACTTTTGGGATTGCTTTAATGTGTCACCTTGCCCATGGGCTTCTGGTTAATTTGGTCAAGGGGTTGCCCTTACAGAATTTCAATGAGTCAGAGAAGAATGAGTAGAATTAAATATTTTTGGTTTCTTCCTCATGGGTTACTTGCCACTGTCTTTGCCTTTTTGTCTTTGAACCAGAGATTGGAGCACTAAGTAACAACTGAGTTAGGAAAGCTGCTCCCATCCCCTTCATCCCTCAGGTACAGGATTGCTAGCTCAGGGATGCTACACAATCACTTGCCACATTTCTCTGGCCGGTCTGCCTGCCTTCCCTCCCTCCCTCCCTTCCTTCCTTCCTTCCTTCCTTCCTTCCTTCCTTCCTTCCTTCCTTCCTTCCCTTCCTTCCTTCCTTCCTTTCTCTCTGTCTCTTTCTGTCTATTTCTTTCTTCCTTGGTTTGGGGGCTACAACTGCTGATGCTCAGGGGTTAGTCCTGACTCTGCACTCAAGAATTATTCCTGGTGAACCTGGGGTGATCCCATGTGATGCCAGAGATCAAATCCAGGTCAGCTGCATGCAAGGCAGGCACCCTATCTGCTGTAGCCTATATGCTGTATCTCTGGCCCCTCCCTGACTTTTCTAAACCCACCCTCAAATTGGCAGGCCAGAGCAGGAGTATGAAGGGAGACCAATGGGGAGTTGACTGCCCACCCTTTCTCCTCACTCCACAGCTCTATCCTGCACCGTGCTGAGGCTCACAGTCTGCACATCTCCCCGAGCAGAGAGCCCTCTGTCCCTCAGCCCTCTGATGGCTCTATGAAAGTGCTTTCCACCTGAAGGAAGTAGGCGGCCATGCAGGAGGTGGACATAGGCTTAAGGAGTGAGTCTTTGAAGCCTTCATTCTCTAATTCTGACTTTCACCCCATAACAGAAAGGATGGCTAAGTGAGACTTGGCATGGATGTGGTTGCTTGAGTTTAAGGGCAAATGGGATTAGTCACACTTTTCAAAATGATTCCTTCACCAAAGGCTCCCCAGTTAATACATTTGAGAACCATCTGTTTCTTATTGGAACCCTGGATAAGACAACTGTGCTTTTTGTTGTATTTGACCTGAGTCCTCACTAATGTGTGAACCCCTCACAAAGCTCTTTCAGAAGCATGATCTCTGATTCTTACCACACCTGAGGATGGCTTCAGAAAGAGTGCAGGGGTCGGGTGTCTTGTAACCTAACAGGCATTGTTCTAGCATTGCACAGACACAGAGGAAAAGGGGCTTGCAACAACAGTAGGCTTTGCTGGAGAGACAAATGTGGGAGACCTCTGCCAAAGTCAAGGACAAATTCAGTGCTGGAAGGACTCATTCTTCATGATGCAGCCAAATGCTGAGGACTGGATCCAGAGAAAATAAATGAACAAGGGGAGGCTGTTATGCATTAATATGATCAAACTGCATGATTTATTTGCTTAATGCTTGCGGGAAAAGAATATGGTGTTTAACCATTCCCTGCTCAAGTCTTGTGTAGATCTTTTCAAATTCAACCAATGAGATTCTCTAACAGAAAATCCTTTAAATTTTCTACTATTCAAGTTAAAATATAATAATAAGCTGTAACACTAATCGCAACAGAATAACGTGATATGATTCTATTTGTACAAAATGTCCACAACAGACCTACAAGAAGTAGATTAGTGCTTGCCAAGATCTCGTGGGAGAAAGAATGGAGAGTGACAGAGAGTGGGTAGGGACCGCTTTGCAAGGTGGGGGACGGATATAAAATCGCCAAAATCTTTATTATAGTGATGATCATGCAACCCTAGATATACTTTTTTAAAAAAACCACTGGATTATTCACTTTAACTTGTTTAATTTTGGTTGCATATTTTATTTGTTTGTTTATTTCTGTGTACCCCAAGCAGAGCTCAGGGAGGCCACTCTCAGAAATACTCTCTCTAGCTGTGGAGGTCTGATAGTCTCATGCTTCTAACTGGTGTGTGGGCTGCTTGTGAGATCCAATGGTGACAGGGTTCCAGCAAGGCTGGGGCAACATACAGCAATGCTGGGGAGGATACAGTTCCAGAATTGAAGTAGGGGGTCCATGTCAACCAGGGTTGTTCTTCAGCCTTTTGAGCCATCTCCACAGTCCTGAATTGTGCCTTCTCAAGGCATATTTCATGTCTTGTAAATTGTAACTCGACAAACTTGCAAAAAAGAGACAACCCACAGAAACCATTGCTGTTCTGTTGTATTTCTCATTAACATTAGGATGTAACTCTATATCCTAATGTTATAAGAAAAACAAATCACTTTTTAATATCAGCTATATGCCATTATGTTATTCATTTATTAATAGTAAGCAATAAAATTTTTTGCTAAAGTAATTACTAATTATTATTTAATTAACTCAACTCTACCTTACAGGAAGCTTAATTATGACCCCACTTCAGACGTGAAAAAAATTGATGGTTCAAGAGTTTCCACTATTTGCTCAATATTACATAACCACCGAAAAGTTTGTATTGCTGGGAATTAAATCTAGAGGCATTTGATTCCACAGATTTGAGCTTACATTCTTGTTTTATTCTTTAACTATTTGGGGGTTTTAATTTATTTTGGTTTGGGGGCCACACCCGCCAATGCTCAGTACTTACTCTTGGCTCTGAGTTCAGGGATCACTCCTGGCAGACTCAGGGAATTATATGGGGTGCTGAGGATTGGCAGAGCCTGGCAAGCTACCCGTGACATACTCAATATGCCAAACACAGTAACAACAAGTCTCATGATGGAGACGTTACTGGGCCCGCTCGAGCAAATCGATGAACAACGGGAGGACCGTGACCGTGACCGCTGAGGATTGAACGTGGGTTGGCCATGTGGAAGGCAAGGGCCCTATCTGCTGTACTATTGCTCTGGTCCCTACTCTTTATTTGGGTTTTTGTTGGTAGTGTTGTATAATAAATATTGTATAGTGAAAATAGGCAGAAACGTCTTCGCTTCTAAAAAATCCTCAAATTCATGCCTCGATGAAACCCTTGTTTGCCATGCCTTCCTTCTAGAAATATTTTATCAACGGCTGCCTGTATGTGGCAGAGGACTGAACATTTCATTTCAGTCTAAGTGGATGAAAGAATGAATTTCCCCCGAAGCATTCTTCACCTTTTTCTTTTTTTTTTTCTTTTATAACATGTGGTTAAGTTGTCTAGGGTTTTTATCTAAAAGTCAGTCTGTCATTGCTCTGCCTAAGTTCACATAGCTCCGGGCACCGAGTTTGGATAAGATTGTACTCTAAAGGTCTTTCTGAACTAAACATTTTGTCCAGCCTCTGCCTACACTGAAACTCTTCAAGGTTTCTATGTTTCAAAGACTAGCCATTCTGGAACTTGCTAGAGAGACTCCCTTACATTTAAGAAGAAGCATACATCTGAATAAAATACATCTAATAAGTAGTAGTACGTTGGAATATGCTAGTTCTCTTTTACTCTCTGCTAAATGCGAGCTTGGATTTATAGGCTATAAGAGATACTGTTTGAAGGAATGCAAAATCTGTCTTCAATCTCCCCATATTTGGCAATGCAGTGATCTCTCTCTTTCTTCCTCCCCTCCTCCTTTTGCAGATTTCAATTGCACTTCATAGATGATTTTCAGCTGGTCTTTTTTTTCCTGTTATATAAACTTGACCATGACTATTTGGGGGATGTTTCAAATCATTCTCCCTTGAACTTCAACCACCAAACATTGTTTCAAAGAGCAAGAGCCTAACTTGTGCTTCTCTACCAAGTTTCAAAAAACTCACCTGACACTTTCCAATGCCAGAATTTCCAGTAATGTGCAAGAGATTCAAGGCTTAGACAGAAAGGATGGAATTTCCAAATTTCTGAAAGTCCATAGACCAAGGAGGAGAAATGTTGGCACTGAACAATGTCACGTTGTCTTTCTCATTGCTAGCCAGTAATAAAACCTCCCTCTCATTGAAAGAAGGATATAGGTTGAAGGATATAGGTTAGAGCTTGAAGCCCCAAACTCTGAAGTGTATTTTAGAAACAGAGTTCGTACACCAGGACTGAGAGACTCAGCTAGTGTCCACCAATGGAAAGATTATACAAAGTCACACCACTTGGTTCTTGTTGAATAAAAAAAAAGTCTATTTGTATATTAATTGCAAGTAAGAAATGTGAAGAGTGGCATGTGTGTATGTTGAAGTACAGGAAGAGTTGGTGAATTGGGAGGGTGTGACCTACGTGATATCTAGAAATTTCCTCTTCTCCCTTTATTGACTATAGCTATCTTACCAAATGAATCTTCCCAGAGAAATCATTCATATTTGTATGTTTTTAAATGTTAATTCATATTGTAGTTCAGGTGACATGGTTGTAATAGCATTAATGTTTATGAGGCTTGGGGTTCAAAATTTTGTTTTGTTTTATTTGGGGGCCACACCCAACTGTGCTCAGGGCTTACTTTTTTTTTTTTTTTGCTTTTTGGGTCACACCTAGCGATGTACAGGAGTTATTTCTGGCTCTGCACTCGGTAATTACTCCCTGCAGTGCTCGGGGGACCATATGGGATGCCGGGGATTGAACCTGGGTCTGCTGCATGCAAGGCAAACACCCTACCCGCTGTACTATTGCTCTGGCCCCTCAGAGCTTCCTCTTGATTCTGTGCTCAGATGTCACTCTTGGCACTTTTAGAACATAAGGGGTGCCAGGGACTGAACTGGGTTGCCCATGTGCAAGGCAAGCACCTATCTGCTGTACTATGACTCTGGCTCCTAATTATGGTTTTATTAGACAAAGTAACTGCACCAAAATGTGCAAGACCCTGTTCCATGGTCCCCTTTTTGAAGTCTAGTTTTCCAGTCCACCCCCCACAGCTTAGTCATCTCAGTTTTGTTGTCAAAGGCCAAGGATTAATCCTCACTCAATACTGTCGATTCCTTTGTTTTGTTGCATCTATTTCAGTGAACATTTACCACTGGACAGCTGACTGGTGTTGAAACAGGTGCCGGTCCTGAATAAGGAATAAAGGGATTGAAAAACCATGACTGTAAACAGAATTAACACACATCAGGCTGCTTGTCCCTGGGAACTGCACTTTTCTAAAGATTATGTTTGTGACTGTGTAAACAAGGTATAAGAGCCGGACCCACTGCACTTACAGGGAGGGTGTGTATGAGTCATTTGCAAATTCACAGTGGCAAGATTCTAAGAGCAGACTGTTTCAGAGAGAACTCCTACATGTTTGCTTTTCTGTATATCTTCTCCTGGCTGTGAACAAATATTTTTTTTTCCTTTTTGGGTCACATCCGGCGATACACAGAAGTTACTCCTGGCTCATGCACTCAGTAATTACTCAGGGGGACTATATGGGATACTGGGAATCGAACCTGGGTAGGCTGCATGCAAGGCAAACGCCCACCAGCTATGCTATCGCTCCAGCCCCTGTGAGAAAATACCTTAAATTGCCAGTTGTTCATCAAGATTTATGACAGATTCAAGCTGTAATATATTTAATAATATAGAACTTTGATGAAAGAGACTTTTTGTTCTCTGCTCTTCCTATAAAGCCAAAACAAGTTTATATAATATGTACATATATACATATATTTACATGTATACACATATGAGTTTGGGGCCATACCTGGTAGTACTCAGGGCTTACTCCTGGTTCTGTGCTCAGGGATCACTCCTGACAGACTTGGGGGAGCATATGGTGTGTTGAGAATCAAACCTCGGTTGACCAGCAAATGCCCTACCCATTGTCCTATTGCTCCAGCCCCACAAATTGGTATTTTTGATACTGTTGTTTCCTCTTCTCTCACTAAAAACTAGGACATAGCACTGCACTGTCCTCCCGTTGTTCATCGATTTGCTCGAGTGGGCCCAGTAATGTCTCCATCGTGAGTCTTGTTGTCATTGTGTTTTGGCATATTGAATACGTCACAGGGAGCTTTGCCAGTCTTTGTCATGCGGGCAAGATACTTTTGGTAGCTTGCCGGGCTCTCCGAGAGGGATGGAGGTATATTTGAACCCGGCTCGGTCAGGCTGGCTGTGCACAAGGCAAACTAGGACACCTGTGTAATAATAATAAAAACCAAGAGCTGAACATAGGAAAGTAGTGGGATTGTGGAAGAGGAGAACATTTTCATTTCAGAGATGAGAAAATGCAAGTCAAAGTGGTAAAGTGGCTTGCCTGAGTTCTAAAGATTGGGTGTGCCTGCAGGGGACCATCAAACTCACATGCCTGTGTGATTGATGTTTCCATATCACGGCAATCAGGACTTTCCTGCCATTGGTTCACAAGCTGTTCCATGCACGGAGGAGGTGGAGACAGTAAAGAAAAACAGAGCAATCCAGATTGGTAGGTGGCAGTTTTAATAAACAAGGGTACTTATGAGGCTGATAGAAGCACCATGGGGCCCAGTCACAAATTCAGCCCAGATAAACGGCCTCAGAGACACATTATTCTCTGAAACTGCCTCCTCTGACCCACACTGGTGTGTGGAGAATGGGTCAGAGTGACAGTAGCATGTAAGGCACTTGCCTTATACACAGCCCACCTGGATTTAATCGCCAGCACCATGTCTGGTCCCCCAAACCTGCCTGGAGTGATCCCAGAATGCAGACTCAGAAGTAAGCCTTGAGCACTGCCAGATATGACCTCCAAACAAACAAAATCGAAAAATATGACTGTGTAGAGGAAGACGCCAGGAATAAGGAAGGGGTCAGGCACCTGATGAACTGAGTCTCTATTCAGGTCAACTAGTGATCACATCTTCTGAAGACCTCTACCACGTGCCTGATGAAGCTGGCCAACCCTGCAACCAGCGGATTCATGTGTCCTTCGGGGCCTTTGGATAATAAAGGAAGAAAAGTGAGCTGAATGGTTGCTGTTGGTAAAGGGAAGGGCAAGAAAGGAGGGAATGGTAGTATTCCAGAATGGCACAGAGGGAGAGTGTACAGCATGGTACTTACTCACAAAGTCTCCTGGATCTCAGTCCACGTCACAGTCAGCTTGTGGCCATTCAAAAGACAGGATACCAGAAAATATGAAGAGGTCAAAAAGCCCTGGTTGAACTTTTGAATCACTTGTATGTGGGGGGGGGGGCTGTTAACAACTGAATATTTAGGTTTCCCTACATATCAATTTTTATCACTTGACCCCCTCCTGCACAGTTGATGTTCTTTTGTTCGTAGCAAAACATGTCAAACACGTGTTCCGTTGGGACCAATTTTATTTTTGTTTCCTTTAGAGTTGTCACTCTCAAACTGTGGTTCCTTGTTTGATTCCTTCAGCCAGCTGGTCTCAGAGGCCTTCCCAAGAGCAACCATTAGATTAGATTGAAAGATGAGAGAGTGTCTCAATCACACGACTGCATTTGGGGGTGGCTACTAGGTAGGAGTGGGCTCTGTTTCAAACCAATAGTTACATAAAAGCAAAACAAGTCTGCTGGCCGAAGAAAGCAGCTCACCCATCTGCCTCTATTGGAGATGTCATTGACTGCAGTTTTTTTTTAGTCACTATGAATTATATAGTTTTTCATAAGTGGGTTTCAGGCATACAATGTCTCAACACCAATCCCTGCACCTGTGTTCACTTCTGTCCATCAGTGATAACCCACCACCCCCGTTTATCTCCCATCCACCAGTCTACCTCTACGAGAGGTGCGTTTTCTTTTTTCACATATAACTTTGGCACAGTGGTTTACCCTAATTTTAAAATCCATTACCGGGGCTGGAGCAATAGCACAGTGGGTATGGCGTTTGCCTTGCACGCGGCCAACCCGGGTTCGATTCCCAGCATCCCATTTGGTCCCCTGAGCACTGCCAGGGGTAATTGCTGAGTGCAGAGCCAGGAGTAACCCCTGTGCATTGCCAGGTGTGACCCAAAAAGCAAAAAAAAAAATCCATTACCAAGTTTGTGAAGAGTACATAGGCTGTATTTTCAGTTATTCTGTTGTTGGGAGACATGGGGCTCCTCTTACAGTCAACCATGGCTCAAGGAGTGCCCAGTGGTTTTCTAAACCTTTTCTTGGCTACCCAACCTTCGATTTCTACCCAACTTCCTCTTCTCCTCTCCTTCACTTAGGATGGGACTTGCATCAAATCTGATGGCAATCCTAGCTTCTCGAATGTCTTTTTCAGAAGTGCTTTTACTAATAAAATTCTTGCACATTTAGTCTTGCCTTGGTTTCTGGTTTTTTAGAGGATTTGAATGAACACAGCAATTTCCTGGTCAGTCCAGGTTCAAGTCAATGGGAAAGAGACTGCTGACCTCCCCCCGACACCCACCTCCACCCTAGCCTCGCCCTTCTCCAGGAAGGAACAGCAAAGTTCCAGCACAAAGGAATGAACAGCACAGGAACTGTCGCCACCATCTTTGAAAACAAGCTAATGTAATTTCCCTGGATGCCACCTCCCTCCTTCGGCAGAGCCTGGCAAGCTACCCGTGATGTATTCGATATGCCAAACACAGTAACAACAAAGTCTCCAATGGAGACGTTACTGGGCCCGCTCGAGCAAATCGATGAACAACGGGAGGACAGTGACAGTGACCACCTCCTTCTAAGGCTCAGCCTCAGGTCATGCCAACACAGAGGGAGAAGCTAGCAAGACTCAGCAAAGAAGCGAGCTAGAGAAGCCAGCCATCTGCAGGCTAGGGATCAATCAGTCTTCGCTCACCAGATATCAACCCTAAAATTGCCTTCATCCTGGACACCCCAGTCTCTAGTACTGTACAAAGCATGTGTTGTGTAAGTCATCCAGTCTGGTATTTTTGCTGTGTAACCTGAGTTGATTGAGATGGAAAGTAGAACATCTTCCAAATAACTTGTTTCTTGGTACTGTGTTGAGGTAATATGTAGGATATATTGGCTTAACATTCACTTTTAAGTTAAGTTCACCCTCTTTACTTTGCTCACTAATATAACTAAATATAAAGGTTCACATTTGTGATGTAATTAATATATCTGTGGATAGCAATTATTTTGAAATAATTATAAACTCACAGGGACTGTAAGGATAAAAGTACGTCTTTGTACATCTTACGTCATTCTCCCTGATGGTAAGTTCTAGTGAATGCATAGTATAATATGACCCCCAGGATATAGACATGGAAGCAGACAACAGTCAGCCCATTTCTGTCACCACAGCATCTTCTGTTTGGTACTTTGGCAGTCAGTCGCACCTACTACCCCCACTTTCTCAGGAAGCCCGGGCAACTGTCACATTGGTTTTTATTTCAAATTGTCATTTCAAGAACATTAGACAAACGCATGTAACTTTTTGAAGTTGACTCTTTGCACCCCAAAAGGATCCATCCAGTTTACTTTTGGTATCAATAGTTGTTTTGTCACTATTGTTGGAAAGTACTTTTTGGCAGGGGATGTACCACCATGGGTTAATTAGCCTCTCATGAGAAAAGGGCAGCCTGGAGATGTTTTTCTACTTTGGTAAACAATCATACTGTTATATTCATTTTGTGTGTGTGAACCCTAAGTATTTATTTTTACGGAATAAATACGTAGGTTTGCAATTTCTGGTAGTTGCTTATTTAATTTCTAAGTAACTACAAATTAGTCACTGCCTCTCAGAGAGGCTGAAGTCTCTTCCCTTCCTCTCAGCACATGTGAGTACTCTAGTTCCTCACATTTTACAAGGTACTTATTTGGTTGTGTAGCTGTTTTTATTTGGGGTGGGCATGCCCAATGATACGCAGGAGTCACTCCTGATTCTGTATTCAGGGCTCACTCCTGGCAGAGCAGGACTGTATCTAGTACTGGGTTTCGAACCTAGGCTGTCCATGCAAGGTAAGCACCTGACCACTATACTATCTCTCTGGCCCCAGGTATTTTATTGGGCTGTTCTCTAGGTATGGAATCATAGCTCATTTGTGACTTTAGTTTGCATTTCTTCAATAAACTATGCTGTTAAACACCTTACTGTGTGTTTATTTTCCACCTCTGTCTTTTTTTTTTTTAAGTTGCCTATTCTTGTCTTCTCTTTTTGTCATGCCCAGTGTTGCTGCAATGGCCAGTGTTTGTAACTGACCTGACAGTGGTGCTCATACGCTGTCAGCTATGGTGCTTCTGGGGTCTGCCCCTCAGGCTGCGGATCACATACTAGGTGCTCCCTGAGCCTTATGCTCCTTTCATTGTTCTGCATGCACACAGGCTTACGAAGACTGGCAGGATTGAGGCACACAAGCCGTGGCTGGACTGCTCACTGGGGCTCCCCACTGTGCTCACACAAGTGCTTTCCAGATGTTGCACTTCCTGGTCATGGTGCTGGAATTTGTTTTGAGTTGTGGTGCCAGACACACCTGGCTGCAGTTTGTGGGAGCTGCTCACAGAGCTGCGGGCCAGACAGCTCAGCTCCCAGACACAAACTGCACTGCTACTTGGCCTTTGTTCAGCACAAGTGGGACTCTGGAGATCTGAACCCGTGACCATATACTTGCAAAGAAGTGCCCTAAACCATTGCACTGCTCCTTTGGGCCTCCAGCTGTATATCTTTTTGGGTAAATATTTCTTTATGACTTGAACATTTTAACACAAACTGTTTCGTCTTTTGTCCATTCTTTTGTATTCTTAATTCTATCTCTCCTAGATAATAGTGTTTTGTCACAGATGTGGTTTGCAAATATTTTCTCCTAGTCTCTTGATCTTCTTACAGGTCTTTCTGATAAAGTCTGATTTCTCAGTTTTCTTAATATAGGGTTTATTTTTTTCTTCTAAGGTTTTTGGGCCACTCACACTTGTGCTCAGTGATCACTCCTGGTGAAAATGGGGTAAGTGGTGCCAGGAATTGAAATCGGGTCTCCTGTGTATAAGGTGGGCTTCTTACTCACTGTATCACCTCTCTAGCCTTCTCACATTTTGGTTTTGGTGTCAATCATCTTCAAGGTTTGATCCTACCTCTTTCTAGAGTTTATAGCTTTACATTTTGCATTCTTCTGTGATTCACATTTAAAATTAATTTTTACATGATGTATGAGATGTAGAAGTTTACTTTGAGTATGTAATGGTCCAGCACTCTTTAATAGGCCATCTTTTCTCCATTGAATTCCTTTTAAAGCTCTGTCAAGAAAGCACTAGACATATTTGAGCGAGTCTATTTTCTGAGTTCTATAATTCACTCCACTGATTTGCATGTCTACCCCAAGCCCAATTCTACATAATCTTGATGAATGTGGCTATAAAATAAGCTAGACTATACAACAGGTCAGACTTTTTCCCCCACTTCATTTTCAGATATGCCTATGCTATTTCACTCTTTTTGACATTATATTAAATTCATCTTATTAAACCTTTAATACCACGATATGGTTATATTTAGAGCTGGGGCTTTTGACAGAGAGAATAAGATTAAGTCATGAGAAACAGAATAACTGTCATGGAGTTCCATCAAAAACTAAACAAATGTAGTAGCCAAGATCCCACTCCTATATTACCAATGAACATGATATAGAATCTGTGAGACTTAAAATTTGAAAGTTTCTTGGTCTTGACTTGGATCAAGTCAGGAACAATATGAACCATTTCAGAGGAAAAATAATAAAATATAGGCATATAGGAGGCAAAAATATTTTTTATATAGATGACTTTACCAAAGATATGACTTTCTGTATGTCATGATGCATATCATAGGATTTGTAGCAGATTAAATGGCAGAGAGAAGCAACACATGCCTCAAGATCTAGTCCCAACAGTCACAAGAACACTTGATTTAATACAGATGGTCTATTCTGTTGTGTGCGAAGCAAAGAGATCACAATATACTCCTCAAAGTTCTTTAAACGAAGTTGAATTGTTTACAAGGTGTCATTTAAACCAGAAAATCATTCAACCATCCCAAAATTTGCGTTCATGAGAAAAGAGGCTTCTAACTTTGAAGATACAATATATGTAAAAATGATTTATTTGGTAAAGAAAAGAAATGTGATCCAGTTTCTATATTCTTCATTAATCTTTGTGCCTTTAGTGCTAAAATTCTCAAAGTCATGGGATCATTAATAGGAGTTCCATATGTTAACCAAAGATTAGTGCAAATTTAACAATAACAACGATCCAGTTCTCTTCTCTGTAAAAGAGTAGAAGAATTTTTTAAGTTGGTTAGGCTAAGATTATTTCTCAAAGGTCTATATTTTTGCTGGTGGTAGCTAGGGGATCATGTCAGGGAGAACGTCCTTAGTTTTATGTACAAGAAAGGTGATTTTAAAAGGTAAAATCAAATAGAAGAATTAAACCCCCCAAGGTTATTAGTTCTGCTAGCCACTTGAGTTTTATTTTATTACCTAAATGACATCAGGAAGGAAGGAGTTACATGAGCGGGTTCAGAGTTTAGTAAGACAAGTGGAGCAGTGAGTCAATAAGGAAAAATCAGTGTTTGCTTAATCCATTCAATGCTTCATCATTTCAAATGTCCTAATAGTTAAAGAATGTGCTTTGCATAGTTTGCTTTTTACATCATTTTTTTTTCTCAAAACACATCTATCTCTTGGAGAATTCATGGCTTCCAGATTTTACTTCTGGAAAGCCTGAAACTATTTACCAACCATGAGTCCATCTGTAGAAGATTCCAACTGAGGCATAAGTCTTGCTCTCAAAAGTTCTGACACGTTGCCAAGTGACCTCAAGGATAGTGTGATTCAGTCGGGCCAGTCACCAGCTACAAGTTGATCTAGGAAACCTACAACGGGGAAGGTGATGGAAGGCAGTACTAGGTGAAGCTCTCAGGAGAAGTCTCAAGATCATTTCTGATTGTGACGCTTCAACTCAAAAGATCTTGTTGAAAGAATATCAAGGTTAAGGTTTAATCGGAGACAAGTACAGCTGCAAGGGTGAGTGCTGATGCTTCTGATTAGAACCTTGTAAATTGGGAAGGTTTTGATTGTGTAGAGCAGGAGATAGAGTAATGCCTTTGAACAAAATTGTTTTATATAATGCTGAGGGGATAAAAAGAATAGATTCCCATCCTGGACCACTATCCATGTGGAGTTTGTGTGTGCTATTTCCATGTCAGTCTGGGCTTTTCTCTGGACACTCAAATATCCTCCCATAAGCCAAAGAAGAACTGTTATGTTTAGGGGCATGTCTAGACTGTCCCAAGCATGTCTAAATCAGTGAGGATGTGATGGAGGATATTTTTTCTGGGCTTGATTCCTGCCATTGAGCCTTGAGTTTTGGGGATGAATTGAAGTAAGTATGTTCATAAGTAAAGTATGTAGTATGAAGTAAGTATGTTCATAGAGTCACACAACCAAATGGAATAATTTATTCTAAATGGAAAAAAACAAATACTTGTGTTTAACTAACATTCCAGTAAAGAAGTCTAAGGCACCACAATAGACATAATAAAGGGATACATACAAAAGGAAGGCATCCCAGTCTCAAAATCAAAGATGTGAGGTCAAACAAAGTTAATTTGGAAATATTTACATGGTCAATACTCAGGAAGAAGAGATTACCTCAAGCAAAGATCCTGTGACAAGGGGGCGTGGTGAGGCTGAGGGACATGAAGAATGTGGGTACAATAGGGATTCAGAGAGTTAGATAGCCTGTTTTGTTAGATAACTTTGGATCATGTACACTTTGTTTTAAAAAAACCTTTTAAATTAAATTGCTGTGAGATAGACCATTACAAAGCTGTTCATGATTGCATTTCAGTCATACAGTATTCCAACACTCATTCCTCCACTAGTATACATTTCCCAGCACCAGTGTCCCAGGTTCCCTCCCATTACCCCCTGCTGCCCACCCCCTTCCTGCCTCTATCACAGGGCATTTTTCTTCTCTCTCTCTTAAGAAGTCATTGATGGGCCTAAGTTGGGTAGAGGAGAGGATTCCATAAAGTCACTTGAACATTTTTCACTAGTTTCTTTAAAGAAAGCAGATTTTTAAGAGCCACCAAATGGATGTGAAGTAGACAAGACATACTAGGAGGTTATTTGTAGCTTGGAGGAGAGATATCTTGGTGTCTTAAACCAGAGCAATAATGGTGGAGACAGGTGTGCACTAGAGAAATATTTAGCAGGTAAAATCATGCTGACATGATGATGGAGTATACTTATTACTGTGGGAGAGAGATGATTTAAGGAACACGAGGCAAAAGAATAAGACTGGATTTTGTATCTGTTGACTTTGAACTATCTTTCATCCACCTACACAGCATGCAGACAGCAAGATATATGAGTCTGGAGTCAGGTGCATAAAAATTAGTTTAAAAACCATTGGCGAATGGGTTGTAATTGAGAGACTTTCTAGAAGAGACAAAAGAGACTATGAGTAAACCCCCAAGTTATCCAGCTTTTAGTGACTTGATAAACTATGAAGAAACTAATATAATGGAATGTAAAGATAGACTAAGGTCTGTGAAGAATATATTTCTGCATTTGGTGATCACTGCTGAGTTGTTTCAGAGTTCTGAAAGACTGGGAAGTCACACTGAAGGAGGCTGAGAGTGAGGGAAAGTTGTAGGATAACACTGTTCTGTCCTTCCTGCATAGCCTCAGGAATAGTTGATAGTTGATAGTTTATTGATAGTTTATTGGACTGAGGAAAAGAGAAAAACACCTTAAGGAGATAATTTTGCCTGGGGCAGTCAGAAAGGGCTTTAGAATACCTTTTAGGTGGTCACTCAGGAAGGGTTTTCTTTTTTTTTTTTAAGTAAATAGTTTTATTTAGAGAAGTTTGCTTGAAGAAATGTGATGGTGGAGAAAAAAGAAAAAAGATGCATGACCAAGAGAAAACATGGGCTTTTTCAGAAGGAAAAAGTCAACAGTAAACATTTCCGGCCAAGAAGCCAATGAACCTCCAGAATAGAGAATTCTGTTGCCATGGGTCTCAGTTTTAGAGTTTAGGAAGGGTTTTCTTATGTTGATTTGGCTACCTGACTGGATGGAGTGAAAGCCCAGACTGCAAGGGAGTTGGAGAGACAAGGGAGCCAGAGAAAGAGAGAGCAGGGCTGCAAGGTGGACCAAGGAGAGACTAGCAAGGAGAACATGTGCTTGAGAGAACCTAGGCCCTCCATAACATAAATTTCTTCTATAGGATAAACTTCCTTGTAATAAATTGCTACAAAGATCAACCAGCCTGGCCCTCATCTCATCCTTCGTCTGCCCTTGGCCAACAGCCGTCCTGATCCAGGCCATACACACCGGCTCTAGGGCACCGAACACGGGTGTCTGGAGAGCCTGCAAACACACAATCTTCTGCATGCATAGTTTTTTACAGAAAGTGATGAACAGAAACAAACAAAGACAGTTCTTTTGAGTGATAGTTTTGAAGCAAAAAGAAAGATGTGGAGATTAGAGAATTAGGCTTCAAATAGGAATGGAATTCTTAGAACCATGGGTATTTAGAGTAATGTTGTCTTCTTGATGAATTGTCTTCTTTATCATTATAAAATGTTCCTACTTATGTCTGACACTATCCCTGAGATCTACTTCTTAAAATTCCAAATTGTTTTATCGCGCTTGTCACTAAACCACCTTTAATAAATGTAAGAATAATCTGATTACGAAACTAGTGAACCAATATTAATAAAGTACTATAAACTAATCTGTAAACCTCACTAGATCTCACCAGTTGCCTTCTAGTGTCCTGACATCTACTTAAAATTTATAAATTTTTTTCTTAAAATTTTATTTATTTTTATGAAGCTATTCAAAATAATTTATTACATTTACTATTCCAACACCAATCCCACTACCATTACACCTTCCCATCACCATATTTCAAGGGTTTCCATCCAACCCCCAACTAGTGTCCCCAAAGCAGGACTTACATAATTTATCTTGTGATAGCACAGCGGTAGGGCGTTCGCCTTACAAGCGGCCAACATGGCCAACCCGAGTTCGATTCCTCCGCCCCTCTCAGAGAGCCCGGCAAGCTACCGAGAGTATTCGATATGCCAGACACAGTAACAACAAAGTCTCCAATGGAGACGTTACTGGGCCCGCTCGAGCAAATCGATGATCAACGGGAGGGCCTTTACCTTTACCTTACCTTGTTTATTAAGACTAATTCACTAAAAATGCTCCAAAAAAGTTTCCTTGGAGAAAAGTGTGTGAAGATTGTTGTATTTAGCCTAGGAGCCATTAAGCCCTTGTATAAGAGATTACTAGCATGTTGTTAAAGGTTGAACCTTGTCTACTTATATACATATATATTATGATTAATTAATTATTTTCCCCCTCGATATTGATTGCCTTCTACTTTATGCCCCATCAAATGTGGTGTGCTATCCTTGGTACATCAGTGGTATAGAGTATGAGATGTTGCTCTGGGAACTCTAAAATTTTTAATACAGTTATACAGCTGAAGTTAATTTAATTTTTTTAACTGGTCGGTGACTTTGGGGTCAGAGGCATCTCTGCAGTGTGTCGCTCTGTGTTGTTCTCTTTCGAGACATTTATTTGTGAGTCACTGGATCATGGCCATTAACGAGCTTATATGACGCCAGAGGCAGTTTGAGGGCATGACATCCAGGCTATACCCCTCACAGGGAGATGGAGGGAGGTCGCCTGTTCCCAGCTCAATGCAAGCCTGGAGATTTCAGTCACAAGTTCCACATTACCTGGGTTTTTCAGCAGATTCACTCATAGATGAGGCTCATCCAAGCCTGTGGAGAATGGCTGTGAGCAAGGCGGTGATTGAGTTCTGGAGGTTTTTGGCTGCCAGAACTCTGTTGGGGTGGGAAGGGGAACTCACCCGCCCCCCTCTGGGTCGCCTGGATGAGACATTTTGGCGCGGGGTCTGGAGTGGTAGGTTGTTCTGTGTTGCTCTTTCCTGAAATCAATTTTTTTTTTTGCTTTTTGGGTCACACCTGGTGATGCACAGGGGTTACTCCTGGCTCTGCACTCAGGAGTTACCCCTGGCAGTGCTCAGGGGACCATATGGGATGCTGGGAATCGAACCAGGGTTGGCTGCGTGCAAGGCAGACGCCCTACCCGCTGTGCTATTGCTCCAGCCCCTGAAATCAATTTTTTAAACTACTTTTTTCATTTCATTTCATCATCCTGTTAATCGTCGATTGCCTCGAGCAGGCCCCAGTAACGTCTCTTTCATCCTAGCCCTGAGATTATATTCACGGCTCTTTAGGAGAATGAGACCCATCATTGTTACTGGTATTTGGCATATTTGGTAGGCCACGGGGAGTTTGCCAGACTCTGCCCTGTGGGCAGGCTACATTCGGATAGCCTGCAGTTTGTCCAAAGTAGGAATGAGGTAATAAGATGTCGCGCGGCCGCGAATGCGGCCGTGCGGTTCCGAGATCTGGATTTTATAGTCTCTGAGTCATGGCCGCTGATGGGATTACACGGCGCCAGGGGGCCAGGTGGTGGGTGTGACCCCCGCCTACTGGAATTTGGAGGATCTGGGTGGAAGATGATCGACTCCAATTCGAGTAGGCTTGGAGGTCTTGGCCCCGGAACCCGCGTGGCATTGTCCCTCTGCCAGTACCTTCATGTGTGCGGAGAGTGGTCTCAGCATGGTGGTGGCTGGTCCCGGAGGTCTTCGGCTGCCGTAGCCCTGGTCGGGGTGGGGAGGAAAGCTCAACCCGCTCCCCTCCAAGGGACTCCGGGAAGGAACACCCAGGCACGGGGGCAGAGACTGCACTTTTCTCGTCCGGGATCTGGATTTTATAGTCTCTGAGTCTTGGCCGCTGATGGGATTACACGGCGCCAGGGGGCCAGGTGGTGGGTGTGACCCCCGCCTACTGGAATTTGGAGGATCTGGGTGGAAGATGCTCGACTCCAATTCGAGTAGGCTTAGAGGTCTCGGCCCCGGAACCCGCGTGGCATTGTCCCTCTGCCAGTACCATTAAACTACTAATGCTGATGTAATTACATCACACAATTTCCTTTTTTACTATTAAAAAAGACATTTTAGAGCAGTTTTAGATTTCTGCTCCTGAATATATATAGCCTTTCCCATTGTAAGCATCCTTCACCAGAACATTTATTATAAATGATGAAAAGACATTGATGTGACACCCACAGGCCAGATTCCATCAGGGTTCACTCTTGGTATTGTATAGTCAATGAATTTGGTGAAATGTATGGTGACATGTGGCTATCGTTAGAGTATCTCATAAAAGCTTCACTATTCTAAAATTAATCTGTGTTCCCTCATTAACATGCAGAATTATTCATCCCCCTTACTTCCTACTCCTAGAAACCATGAATCTTTTTTACTATCTCCTTAGTTCTGTTCTTTATAAAACATCACATAGTTGGAATCCTATATAGATGGTATGTAGCCTTTTCATATTGGTTTCTTTCACCTGATAATATCATCTTCATATTTTTCCATGACACAGTGAATTTCTTTATAGTTCTGAATATATTTCAGTTCTGGATGGTTCACAGTTTATCTCTTCTTCTATGTGGATGTCTAGATTCCTTACAAGTTTTGATAATTACAGAGGAAGTTTCTGAAAATACTCACAGGTTTTAATGTAGATACAATTTTTAACTTCTTTGGGTTGATACCAAGCAGTGCAGTAGATGACTTTATGCAAGACTATGTTGTTTTGTAAGATTGTAAGACACTGTCAAACTGTCTCAAGAGTGGCTGCAACGTGTTTTCTTCTCACCAACAGTTAACAAGAGTTCTTTGTAGCACCACATCCTTATCAGTCCTTGATGTTGTCATTGGTTTGGATTGTGGCCATGCAACTAAAGCCGGAGTGGTATTTCAATCTTGCATTAATTTGTCTTTCCCTATAATTTGCATTTCCTTAATGGTATAGAGTATCTTTCCTTTATTTTTCAGGTGGTGGGAGGGAAGGAGTAGGCCCAGACCTAATAGTACTCAGGGACTGTCCCTGGCTCTGTGCTCAGGAATGACCCTTTGCAATGCTCAGGAGACCATGTGCAAATCTGACGGTCAAACTGTGGTAGACCACATGCAAGTCTTTCCTCCCATGCTATCTCTTCAACCCACGTTCCCCTGTTTTTATTTGCCATCTGAATATATTCTGGATACTCTCCTCTTAGTGACGAGACTATTAAAATCATTGCTTCATTTTTCAGTTGGATTGTTTGTCTTCTTTACTGTTGAATTTTAAAAATTCTTTGCATGTCTTTTGTAACAGCCTTTTATCACATACGTCTTTTGAAATATGTTCTCCTGACATATATCTGGTTTTCTCTTTTGTTTGGCAGTTGTAGGCAGGGGAAGCCAATACCTGTAAGTGGTTTGGGGGTCACACCCAGCACATTGTTTGGAGGATTGTGCAGTGACAGGGATTGGGCCCAATATTCCCTCTTGTGAATCAAAACTCAAGCCCTTGCAACCTCTCCTTGTCCCCAAAAGTTTAAAATTTGAATGAAGATTAACTTTTCAATTATTTCTTTTCTGGTTCCTACCATTGATGTTATAAAAGGTCCTCACCACATCCTTACCATACAATGTTTCTTATATTATCTTCCATTATATTATATTATCTATTATCTTATCTTCTGTGAATTTTACAGTTTTGTACTTTCCATTCATTCAATGGTACATTTTGAAGTTTTATAAGTGGCATAATATTCATTCATAAATGAATTTTTATTCTTTTCTTTCATGTATGGATGGGCTGGAGCGATAGTACAGCGGTAGGGTGTTTGCCTTGCACACAACCAACATGGCCGACCCGAGTTTGATTCCTCCGCCCCTCTTGGAGAGCCCGGCAAGCTACTGAGAGTATCTCGCCCACACGGCAGAGCCTGGCAAGCTACCCGTGACATACTTGATATGCCAAACACAGTAACAAGTCTCATGATGGAGACGTTACTGGGCCCGCTCGAGCAAATCGATGAACAATGGAAGGACCAGACCATGACTGTGACATGTATGGATGGCAAATTTGAGCACCTTTAAAAAAATGATTATCTTTCTCCTTAGTATTGCTTCTGCTTCTTTACTAAAGGTCTATTGAATAGTCATGTGAGCCCTGCATTCTGTTCCATTGATTTATTGATCCTTTTCTGGTTTTGGGTCTCACCAGGTTTAGAGATCAATCCTAGTGGTAGTGGGGATACCATACGGGGTGCTGGATTGACCCTGGTGAGTCACATACAAGGCAAGTACCTTTCCTGTTGTACTATCCCCTTCTGACCCCTATCTCCAACTATTTCTGGCAAGCTACCGAGAGTACCTCACCCACACGGCAAAGCCTGGCAAGCTACCCGTGACATATTCAATATGCCAAACACAGTAACAGCAAGTCTCACAATGGAGACATTACTGGGCCCGCTTGAGCAAATCAATGAACAACAGGAGGACAGTGCTACAGTGCTACAGTGCTACTTAGTAAATGAACACACAAACCTATGGTAATAAGTTAACCTCTTCTGCCAGTCGGATGTGCCCTTCAACATCCCACTGGTTAGCCCCTAACCTCTCCAAACTAAGCAAGAGTACAAACAGATTTTAAGTCAACAATGCCCAGAATGAAGGCAATAAAAATTTATAACTTTCTCCAGAGTCTATTCTGTGATGATACTTCATATCTGGTGACATGCGGAAATAATCTACAATTCTAGGCAATTCAATTAATCTTTATAATGGTTATAAGAATATTTAAAATCAGATTTTCTGAGTTCTTTGAAAAATATTCTATTTTTAAAAATGCACTTAACTCTAAAAGGAGGTCAAAATAGGGAAGAATGTTCTTTTTATTTGGTGGTTCTATGGGTACCCCACACCCACATTCTGATAATCCTAGGGGTGTTTTTCTTTGAGTGGATAATTAGCTAAATAAGATCAAAGTGTAAGAAATGAGGAAGAGGTCTCAAGGAGCCACTTGAGTAACTGAGATGGGACCATTTTTAAAAAATAAAAAAGTGATGAAGAAAAGAATGAGTTATGACAGTTTGTTCAGTGGAATGGGGGGAAGCTAATACTGTCAGAAATTTTTCTGAATAACATTTAGAACCATTCAACTCATCTCTTTATGGCTACATACACAAAAATGTCAATTTACTCTACTTTCTTTGAATTCTATCCTATGTTCTGGGCACACTGAAACATTTAAAAAAAATAGAGACTTTGAATATATTTCCCCTGTGATATATTAGTCATCAACAAGATTTTGTTGTTGCTTTATTTCTGGAAATCTCTTTTTAGAATTACACCCAAAAAGTGTTTGGGTAAAAGAAACCCAGTGCTATGAAATAATTTGTAATCCCATTAGCATTTTCTAAAGATCTGATTTTGAGGAAAATTAATTTGATTTTGGACCATCTCAAAACACACAGCCATGTAACCCTTACTTCAAAAGCTCATTCCTTCCCAGTCTAGCCCGAGGACTTACTTAGTCATGAGATAACAAAATACAGTATAAGTACATTCCAGCATATTTTAGACAAGATATTCAGACATTAGTACAAAATTGGGGAGTAATAGTTTTTACACTGGCAGAATTTTTTAAAAGTTTTAAAAGTGTTGTTTTATCAACATTTGAAGTATTGCCTTCATGTTCCCCCCCCCACCTCCCAATACCTACCTTAACAAACCATCAAAAATGAAGAAAACAATTTTTAATAAAAGGATTATAATCTTACAGAATATGGCTTAGAGAACAGGCTTTTAACCATTGTGATCATTTTCAAAGTGTGTTCCCTTCTCTGGAATTTCCTTAACACTTGCATGTCATCAAAGATGACAAGTTTCTAGAGCATTTTTTTCTTTCTAATGGTGTCAGCAACATAACAGAATATTGGCATTTTCAAGGAGGCAGCTGAGCCGACACCTGTAAATTCAGTTGGGTTGAGCTGGGGGCTCATGCAGGAATCAATAGTGGGCCTAGGAAAGAGCACAGCAGCTTTTGAACCACGCGGAAATAAAATTAAAATGCCGTTATCATTTTTCTTTAGCAATTGAAAATGGTTCTTTAAAAATTCTCTGTGCAAGCCTCTAGGAGGTGGATCATTTGAGACAATATGGTATTATTCAGGGCTGGAGAGATAGCATAGCGGGTAGGGCATTTGCCTTGCATGCGGCTGACCTGGGTTTGATTCCTCTGCCCCTTTCAGGGAGCCCAGCAAGCTACCGAGAGTATCCCGCCTGCACAGCAGAGCCTGGCAAGCTCCCCATGGTGTATTCATTATGCCAAAACCAGTAACAACAAGCCTCACAATGGAGACCTTACTGATGTCCGCTCAAGCAAATCAATGAATAACGGGAGGACAGTGCTACAGTGTTATAGTATTATTACCATAAAGTCTTAATGATGTTTTGTTCTATGTAGCTCAAGCGGGCCCAGTAACGTCTCCATCATGAGACTTGTTGTTACTGTGTTTGGCATATCGAATACGTCACGGGGAGCTTGCCAGGCTCTGCCGAGTGCGCGAGATACTCTTGGTAGCTTGCCGGACTCTCCGAGAGGGGCGGAGGAATCGAACTCGGGTCAGCCATGTAGGCCGCTTGTAAGGCAAACGCCCTACCGCTGTGCTATCGCTCCAGCCCAGTGGTAGGGCATTTGCCTTGCGCCAGCCCAACAGAGCCAGGTTCGATTCCTCTGCCTCTCTCGGAGAGCCCAGCAAGCTACTGAGAGTATCTCGCCCTCGAGGCAAAGCCTGGAAAGCTACCTGTGAGGTATTCAATATGCCAAACACAGTAACATCAAGTCTCAAAAAAAAATGGAGACGTTTCTGGACCCGCTCGAGCAAATCGATGAACAACGGGAGGACAGTGTTTGACATTTTTTGTTTTGATGTTTTGTAATTTGCTTTTGTTTTGTTTGGGAGGCCACATCTGCTGTGCTCAGAGTTTAATCCTGCATATGCACTCAAGGATCACTACTGGTAGTACTTGGGGGACTATATGTGGTGCTGGGGGTTGAACCAGGTGCTAGGCAAATGCTCTACCTGCTGTGCTATCTCTCTGGCTCTAGTGGGATTTTTTTTGGTAGCAAATTCATTTCATGTCAGAGTTCAGGTACTGATTTGGGGTCTCACTCACGAACTGCAGAAGGGACACACAGTGTGGATTACTTTTAGCTGTGCTAGGCTCCTGGGAAGTGTAGTGGGTACTTCCTCATGTATGAACAAACACCTTCTGTCATGCTTTGTCCTATTAATTGGGACTCACCACCGCAAACAGACTCTACCAAACTTGCAGGATTCTGGTGGTTGGTATTTATTTGGAAGGTTATTCCAGAAAGCAGAGCATGAGAGAGATAGCACAGTGGTGGGGCATTTGCCTTGCGCACAGCTGGCCTGATCAAGCCAGGTTCGATTCTTCTGCCCCTCTCAGAGAGCCCAGCAAGCTACTGAGCGTATCTCGCCTGCACAGCAGAGCCTGGCAAGCTACCCGTGATGTATTCAATATGCCAAACACAGTAACAACAAGTCTCACAATGGAGACGTTACTGGGTCCTCTCAAGCAAATCGATGAACAATGGGAGGACAGTGACAGTGACAGTGACAGAGCATGAGAGAGAGAGGAGGAAAAAGACGCAATAAAGGTGACCATCATGGATTCTGTTAACAGTGGGAGTCTGGTGTTTGGCGGCCTTCAAGAGCGAGCAGAACTAGCCTGGGTGGCCACGGCTGCAGTGCTTAACCCTCAATTCTTTTTTTTTCCTAGACAATTTGTTTTGTATTGGTTGTTATGGATAGAATATAATGTTCAGGAAATTCTGTGTGGTTCTCTTCCAGGAGCTTTAGTTTGTAGTATCTGGGTCTTGGCCATTGATGAGATTACTTGGTATTGGGGGAGAGGGGGTCATTAAATTTATCTGTGACTGTGGGTGTGACTGCCAACCTACTGGAAATCTGGAGACCTGCGGGGAGGAGGCCCAGTCTCATCCAATCAGGCATGGTGATCTCAGTCAAGTGTTCACACCTACCTCTGTGCTATAGGCCCTGCGTATTTTGATCTCCTTCAAGATTTATGGGTCTCTGAAATAAGGCCAATAAATCAGCTTATATAGCTTAGCCGGAGGTGGTTTGTGGGTGTGACTCACACATAAGTAACTTTTGGCCATTTAATTTCTTGGTAAACTTGGCCCAAAGTTGTTGGGGCCTGGCCAAAGGCACAGCAGCAATTTTGGGGTATCTGGAAGTCTGAAGGCATCATCACGCTGCTGATTTAATTCTTGTCCAGCAGGACTGGCGGAGTGTCACTTCAGGAACATTTGTTGTGTGTTTGTGCTATGACTAGTGAATGTTAGAAGGATGCAGAAACCCCTGTAAGGATGTGGGACACCATCAACCCTTTGAAGAATGACACAGACCATGTCTTAAGCTCTCAGGAGCGTCTGCGTTTGTGGATCTTTGCAAGCATTTATGTGGCATGGATCTGGGATTCTGGCAAGTCACATGCTTCTTGGGAAATGAGCCACATGCCCAGGAAAAACCTGATTCTGGGATTCAGGAATGGAAGTGGTAATACTGAATAATGATTGAGAACTTAAATATGCACGTCTGACCTTTTCCATTTGACCTCCTCAGAGACCTACTCAGACATCCAAGTCCTAGGTTGGGATCAGTTGCCTTCAATGAAGCTTTATTTTTATCATAATAGGGTATTAAGATTTCTGTTTCTGATGGAAATAAGATGACTCTGGAAAGACTGGCAAAAGAAAAAATAACTTAAAAGAAACTAGTAGCTATGCATGCCATGGTCTTTTTCAATACTGATAATGTCACAACAATATTGGGTTAGATATGAACTAGGTCAGAGCAATTGTACAGCACTTGCCTTGTATGTGGCTGTCATGGGGTTGATTCCTTGGCACTTCATATGGTCCCCCAAGCCTACTGAAGTGATCACTGAGCACAGGGCCAGGAGTAAGCCCTGAGCATTGCAAATTGGACCTCAAGCCCCCAAATAAGTAACTAAATACGAACCAGTTTAGTCTGTGAGCATTCAAGACAATTTTCAAAGTCCTTGCACACATACGTCTGTACAAATAATCAAGATTGAACCATGTATACCCATAAAGGTCACAGTAACTGTCACTGTCCTCCTGTTGTTCATCGATTTCCTTGAGCGGGCCCAGTAACATTGTGAGACTTGTTACTGTGTTTGGCATATCAAATACATCATGGGTAGCTTGCCAGGCTTTGCCGTGAGGGCGAGATAACTCTCGGTAGCTTGCTGGGCTCTCTGAGGGGGGTGGAGGAATCAAACTCGGGTTGGCCGTGTCAGCTGCAAGCCAGGCAAATGCCCTACACCCATAAAGGTAGTCCTTTCCTTTTTTTGAAAGGGATTTGGAACTAATTTTATCACCCACTGAATTTAATATTTGTATTTGGCTTCATAGAGAGATTAAGACATTTCATAGTTCGCAACATACACACACACACACACACACACACACACACACACACACATACACACAACTTCTCAGTCACGGAATGTCCATCAATCTGAAATCCAAATTGATTTGGCATCCTTGTACCCCAGCTTCCTGGCTGCCCAATGCTGCTTTCTTTGATGAGTTTACAAATTTCAGACTCTGACCAAGCTGCCACTTCCCTGAAACCTGTCCCCAGGGGGTATTCTTTGACAGTGAGTTGCAAACCTCAGGAGAGAGATACATGTGTTATGGGTGCAGGGGCCATGTCCTGCCACCTTCCCCCAGAAAGATTGTGTCTTCTGGGGGTACAGAAGCAGTGGGAAAAAGCCCAATGCTGGTATCTCTTCTTGGTGCCATTACATTGCAGCTAAAAATTGAGTCTGGAGGGTGTAGTTAGCATGGAAATGAGGACATGCTTCCAATCAGCGCCCCATCTGAGTCCTCCACTGGCCACACTCCTATTATTAAGCTTTTAACAAGTTAAGGGGGCCCTTTCATTTTCTATAAAATGACAAGGGCCCTTTTTTTGCTCAAGGTGCTCTGATCCTGCTGCCTCAGGTGAGGCGTTGCCTGACCAGACACTAAGGCGACCTTCGTCAGCAGCTGTTCGCTCCCTAGCAGTTGGGTACACTATGGAATTCTCAACTGCCCATGTGTGGGGCTTGGCAAACTTCATCTGCCAGAGTTCCTTTTTTTGAGCTCCAATTCCAGAAGTGCTATGAAGATCCACCTCGCAAGTCTCCTGGGAAAACTCAGAGCCGATTTCCAGTTCCAGCCCGGCCTTGACGCTGCCCTAGCGGGGTTGGGGTCGGGAAAGGTCACAGAGTTCAATTATTTTAAAACAGGTACTTGCTGCATGTGACCCCATGCTTAACGAGGTAGAAAAATTAATCAAGGCTTTGCGTTCTTGAAGAAAACAGGAAAAGGAGGAATATCAACAGAGACCCAATTTCAAGTATTGGGGTCTATGGATTTGAGGGAAAACATCTTTCCAGAATTCCCTATGCACCTAGATATTAAAGGAATCTATATTTGGTAATCAAAGCTTTGTTTCGTAGGGGACAATGGGCCTCCCCGAAGATGAATTTAGTATAGTTGCTTGAAATAGCTGCATCAATGGGTTGGATTAACTATGGAAACAAAGGCAGAGCTAACTCAATAAACCCACCCCTAGAAGCCACTTGTAATTCTCCAGTCCTGGCCAAATCCCAGCAAGGACTGTCCAGGAGAATGGTGATGCCTGAGAATTGGTCAACAAAAGAGAAAAGACAGCAGGAACGACACGGTCTAGCCATCAGGCACCTGAGCATCCTGTTCGACGACCCCTCTATTGGGGATACATTGGTTTTCCAGCAATCACAACTCAAGGAGAGGGTGGCTGGGGAGGGGACGATGATGGACCCAGCCCAGCACCTTCAGATCACACTGCAGTCAGGCTTGGCACAAGCAGAAACCAGGTGCCTCCTGAGAAACGCCAGCAGTTGGTTCTGCTGTTGGTGCATGGGAGAGCACCCTCAGACAGAGAGGGCACAGGGGGCTACACAGCTCAGCATGGCTCAGGGCCCCACAGCATGACACACAACCACATCTTATAGTGCTTCTAGAAAGCAAGCGCAGAGAATATGCAAGCAGACAGGTGCATACTGTGAAACGTAAGAGCAGGTGGAAAACCTTTGGCTCCAACTCTGCTCAGCAAGTGACGGTGCTTTTCCAGGATGGAGGGTCCATAAGATGATGCAGTTACAGATGCAGATGCAGTGCAGTTACATCTTGGAGTGGCTGGGTGCAGGTCAGAAGGCAGAGAACAAATCCCGGGTCCTGCTTATCACCTCCGCTCTACAGAGGAGAGCCATGGGAGCAGAGGAGCAACGGGAACTGACTATTCCTGAAAACGGAGCAATTTCAGGAGCAATCTATGGATTGCAGAACAACAAAATCGGTTTCAGCTATGGAAAGTGGCCTGGATGACACTCCAAAGTAACTCAGAAACCTAAGTGCAAGACTAAAAACCAGGGAGCAAGGCTATCGCTACAGGCAATGGTTTTCGAAGCACCCACTGTTAGGAGAGCCTGGAACTTAAAAGTTTCTAAGTGAAAAAAAAAATTGCACGTTCTTCTCTAGAGCATGTAGATGTAACATTATCCTGGAAAAAGGTTTTTCTGAGCCAGAGAGATAGTACAGCAGATACGGTGCTTGCCTTGCATGCAACTGACCTGGGTTCCACCCCTGGCACCATCTATGGTCCCTCATCTCATCAGGAGGGATCCCTGTGGAGAGTTAGGAGTAAGTCCCGAGCACAGTGTGCCTCCCACAAAGGACCAGGTTGCTAGGTGGAAAGACCAGTCACCAGAACAGATTTTGTCTTTCACTAGGAGTTTAAATCTCTACATAAGTACCAGTGGGCTGGAGTGATAGCACAGCTGGTAGGCCATTTGCCTTGCACGTGGCTGACCTGGGGTGGATTTCTCCACCCCTCTAGGAGAGCCCAGCAAGCTACCGAGAGTATCCCGCCCGCATGGCAGAGCCTGGCAAGCTCCCTGTGGTGTATTCGATATGCCAAAAACAGTAACAAATCTCACAATGGAGACGCTACTGGTGCCCGCTCGAGCAACGGGAGGACAGTGCTACATAAGTACCAATATTCTAGAAGACGATTTTCACCATCAACCCCAACTTCACAAAATTGCTAAAGAAAAGTTTCTTGGGGGGAGGAGGGGAGGCTAGAGAGATAGCACAGCCAGTGAGGGGCTTGCTTTGCATGTGGCTACCAGGTTCAATGCACACATGGCCCCAAGCATTGCCACGAGGGATCCCTAAGCCCTGAGCACTGCTTGTATGTGGCATAATGTCCCACCCCTCCCCCTCCTCAGCCCAAAGTTAGTTTTTAACTGACCTCCAATGCACTGATGTGTTCCTAAACATCAAACAGAAGTGACAACTACCCCCATGAGGGGTGGGTCCATTGACTGCAACAAGGCATGGAACTGGAAGCCAGGCCTCGCCTGTCTGCCACGGACCTCTGCCTGCAGCAAAAGACGCTGGAGGCTGGTGGAATACAGCCTTCCCGACTCTAGAGCAGCTGTTTAGATTTCACTGTTAGTAATAACTGAAATAGGACTTTAACGGACAACAACTCATTTCATAAATGCTATCAACATTTTCCACTGAAGGAGACAGCGTTGTCTGGCTATTTACAGTAGGAAAATCATTTGGAATCGTTTAAGAAATGTATCTACTTGGGAAAATGCATGTGCTGCAGAAACTACTTTTAAGGAAGGAAAGTGTTATTCTACTATTTTTTTTTATAATCAAAAAAATTCTGAGAAAAACTCAGAGACTTCAAGAGAAGTAAAACTCAAGAATGAATACTGTAGTACAAAATTATGGCCAAAAATACTGTATTTTTAACCAGCAAGATCATTGGGGTATTATTATACAACATTAGATTTTTTTTTTTGCAAAACTAGTTCCCATCCCCAAACAATAGACAATACATGCATTTGAATGACATTTTAAGAACAGTAAATATGATTCTTTTAAATACTGCAAGTTAAAAATGTTTTCTGACAAAACTCCCTAAGTACATTGGTCTAATAAGGGTTTCCAACAGGACAGGTGAGGAATCCAGCAAAAGCTGCGTTTATTAAGTTCTTTGAGGAAAAAAAATCCACCCAAACCATATTTCAGTCCAAGTGACCTACAAAGTTACATAGAAATTTTCCATTTTATTTCCCCCTAAATTTTAAAATATTCTACTCAAGAACACCTTCCTCCCTGTTATTATATATATGTATATATATACATATATATATATATATATAATTCCTCACTTCTACCACGGCTAATATAAGTCAGAATTCCTTTATGCAAGACAGATCCAATTTTACCCAATAGTCACTTTTATAACCTATATGTAATTTACTATTGGGTTAGAACCATATGGGGACACACACAATCAATGCGGGCATAGTGAAAGAAACCAATAGTTGAGCACCTACTATGTGCCAGGTGAACAGGTGATTTCAGAGGCAAGAGTGTTACTGAAAGGGCGCTAGCAATTGGGTAGACAGCAGGAAATGTGATGCTACTCAGTGAGAAAAACAAACAAGTTTAGACTCTGGACTACATTTCTACTAAACAGCAGGTGTCTTGGCTCTGAAAATCTCTAGCTAATCATATACAGCTAAGTCATTTCTTTCCCTAATTTGTTGAAACCGAATGAAATCCCAAAGACATAGTTACCAGGAGAGATCTATTTACGCTACATATGCTGGAAATATGTAGAGACAAGATACAGTATTACTAGTTTTAACTGTGTGTGTGTGTGTGTGTGTGTGTGTTTGCATCTTGAACCAAAGAGACATCTCTGGAAGAAAACAATGGATACCAAGCACACCTTATTTGTATCAACTGAGATGTTGTCAATGACCAATTAAGTGGTTTGAAACCCTTATTTAATTTTAAGAAGAGCAGCAATATACATTACAATATTTGGGTACACTTTATTTTTATATGGGTTAACATTCTGCTATATTTCATTCGTTCTTTTTGAGAAACTGAAAACAAAGGGAAATTAAAGGGTAATTTGAAGGCTGTTTCCAACCAATTTCTGAGTCTTGCAGTATCTCATTATGCAGCCCTTTCTTCCCATTATTTATTTATTTTTTTTGCAAAGAAGTCACTTTGACCCAAATCTAGCATAAATAGCTTTTCATCCATTCCTAACTTAAGACAACTAAATTTACAATCATGTGGCAGTAGAAATGTTAAAATTACAGTTCGTACACCTTGACAATCAAAATAGTCTGAAGTACAAAAAGTAAACTGCCCTTTAGCTGAATTACCTTTTTTTTTTTAAAACATTAGGCCTGCTAGTTAGAATATACACACAAAAAAGACAAGTTTCAGGTGTTCTTCAAATGCCTCTAGAGATGTCAGCTGATTGAACACAACAGCTGTGCGTGCCTACGACCCCCCTCCCTCCACCTCTCGGGACATCTGACAGAGCTCTCTCTATGGAAATGTCAACAGAACAAAAAACCGAAACTGTGAGGGGCTTCATTTCCGTTAGAGCGGGTGAGTGATTTCCCTTTGTTTCAGAGATGAGGCACAAACTTCTGAATTTAAGCTCTGTAAGGCATAGTACAAACCCCCAATTTACAAATAAGGAATTCTCTGTGCGAGGGTCCAGTCTGCCGCATCCCGAGCCAGGGAGATGGTCTGTAAACTGGCACACTGCAATGTATTTTGGGAGGGAGAGTGCAATGGATGGTCGCTCGTCTTGGGATGCTGAAGACGCATCTGTGTTTTGTGGTTTTCCTTTTCGTGTTTGAACAGGTCATGCCCAAGTCACCATGAAACTCGCCACCGGCCTCCGTCACCCAGAACATTAAGAATTTGAGTCCGGTAGCACACAGGCTTCTAACGTTTGCAATCACAAGAGAATAGAAAGCAGGAGTAAACTCTGTTTTTATACAAAACTGAAAAGAATCCCTTCCCACCCCTTGCCCCTTCAGTAAAACCCCAAAGAAACAAAAAAAGAAAATCCTTTAGCTTCAATTGACTAGTGTGGATACAATTCGGCTCCCAGGCCTCACTGCAGCTAGGGTGATCAATTTTTTCCATTCTCTAGAGAAGGGATCTTGTCATGCACCCTACAAGGAGCAGAGAAGCCACACACCTCAATTCTGCATAGCAATTCCTCCCCAGCTTCAGAAAGACAAATAAAACACTCTTTCCCTGTTGAACTCGGCTTCCGTGAGCTCTGAGATCAGGTTTTAATCAACTACATCTACTATAGCTTTATTAAATAGAATATCTTGTTTCCCTAAAACTATAACACTTATGAGCTTGTAATGAGGTTATCTCTATACACACTGTAGACCTTCAAATTTTGCTTCCCCCCGCCCCCCCCAAGCTGCACCAAATTTCAGATTGCCCTTCCAGGCATGCAGTGGTCTCTAGCTGTGAAAATATTTCCTTAGTGGATCACCATAGCTTCGAAAACTGCCTTTCTAATAAAGGCCACCAGAGAGGTAAAACGAAACTGCATTTGCCAAAGAAGAATATGAATTGTATAAAAGCTCATATTCCAATCCTAGGTCAAGTGGCAAAAGTTCTACAAAGTTGGTTTCCATGTTTGTATAAAATCTCCAGCTGATTGTATGTATTTTGCTATGAAATTACCTTTGGGTCTTATAATCAGTATACCTCTACTCAGGAATGTGCAAATGATTTTATACAGCACAATGCTAGTACCGCTCTGTACGTTAGTACGGTTTTTTTTTTTCTTTTCTAAATGGAAAAAAAAAATCCCTAGTCAGAAATAAACTGACAAATTTACATTCTCCTCTCTTAAAAAAGTAAATAAAATAACATTATTCAAAATGTGAATTAGCTATGAGACATACAATACAATTACATAGATACATTTATCAATACAGCACATTCAATCTGCCCCAAAATTAATGATTACAAAGCCAGTATGGATGCGGCAATACCAAGAGAGAGATGTATGTACAATGATGAGAGCATTCATAACTGCACTATGCCTGCTGGCTGTCTGTTTCTTAAATTACAGGTGCTTTCTGAGTAAGAAGAAAAACGAATTTGTGTTGCTTGAGCCTGGGAGAGAAAGAATGAGAACATTCCATTACTGCTAAGTCATTCTGGTTCCTATCTATTAAGCCATTAATTTTCTCTCTCGTTTATTGTTCCAAAAGAGTGATTCATATGGAAGTTTAGACTCTGCCAAATAGTGCTTAAAAACGAGACTATCATCCGAGTCTGACTCTAACTTCCCAGCATGTCTGAATCAGTCCTGATTTGTTAAATCACATTTCGCCTCAAACTGAAGCGATTTGTTAAATCAAGCTGCTTGACAGAAGTCCATCAATACATGTGCCGTGATTCTTCTTCTTTTTTTTTTTAACATTTGTTGAAAAATTGCATGTAAATAATTCCAAACATCTCTCTTAGTAGGTTCAGTGACATAAATACATGTTTTATAGAAAGAACACTGAGAGGTTACTCTGAAGTTCACAAATCTTCCTTGAGTTCAACTTAACCAGTTTTCAGGGTCAGAAGATTCCAAAGGTGGTGAACCAGCCGTAACCAGAGTTTTACAAATGAAAGGCATCAGAATACTATGAGGCAATGTTCCTGTCAGACCTAAATGACCTTACAGCACAGAGAAGAAGCATAGAACTGGCTTCAGATGAAGAGCGATAAGCATATTTCATGTTATATGACCCGGGACTGCCCATTTGGACACTCGACATGGAACATGGACACAAAACAATGTGCTCTGAAGGACAAAGAGAAGAACAGACCAGGAAAAATCAAATCTACGGTCACCAACTGTTTGGCAATTGGCGTTATCAGGTTCATTCTCAGCCAATGATTTTAGGCTTCACAGTCTAACTCTGTCATTGTAAGATACTGGCTTTTAGCTTGTGATTTTTTAAAAAATATTTTTATGTCTTTTATTTTTTAACAAAAAGCCAGTTTTGGCAACACATACCCATGATAAAAGTCGTTTTTAAAAATTGTGGCCCAAACACTAAGAAAAAACGGGAGGAAAAATTGAACCGAGGGGGAAAATGAACCACCTATTAAGAGAGAATGGGTAGCAGCCATTGGAATAATGTAGTGTCTTTTGGCATAATTTTTGGCATCTGTAATTGAAAGAAGAGATGGTGAGAAAAAGAACAAGAAGGAAAGGAGGGAGGGAGGACAGTGGCACGTGGCATTTCAAAATAAAGGACCCCCCATGTCTTGGCCCACTCTACTGACTTCAAACTCATTTCTCTGAGCAACTAGGTTATGGCTGAAAGTCGAAATCCCAAAGAAATGACACAAAACCATTAGATGGACATCTAATTGTGCCAACCCCATGTGAGGCAAGACAGTAGATGGACATATTCTAGAAAAAGTGGGTGTGCATCCAGAGCAATACATGGAAAACATGAATATGAATACTTAAGACTCTTTTGTCAAGAAGTAGAGGCGGTTAAATTAAGCTGATGACAATGGCTTAGATCAAATGATCTTCTCTTGAATGTATCATTCGAGAGAAAAACTTGACCGAGAACTAGGGGAGAGGCCCTTGTATACTGGAAAAAAATCTCAAGGAGGGGGTAGAGGTCAGGTAAAAGGGTAATCAGCTTTGCTCTGCTCAGAGAGAGAGAGAGAGAGAGAGAGAGAGAGAGAGAGAGAGAGAAGAGAGAAACAATTCTTATCTTTGTGAGTGCATGACTGAGAATTTAAAATACATTTGAGTCACAAGGTTTTGTTTCCCTCCTCCCCAAGACAGAGAGAGAGAGAGAGAGAGAGAGAGAGAGAGAGAGAGAGAGAGAAAGGGAGAGAGAGGGAGATAGATAGGGGAGAGAAAGAGACAGAGACAGAGGGAGAGAAAGAGAAAGAGAGAGAGAGAGGAAATGTGCTGGGATCTGTACTTCAGCTCCTGTTTTTCCTCTGAGTTTAAATAAAATCATAATATTTACTACAAACTCTGCGGACGCGCTCGCAGAGTTCAGGACGGCAATAAATTAGTATTATGCAAACTGTTTTCCACAGAACTGCAGCCCCTGTGCCCAGCTTCGGTGGCGCCGCGGGGCAGCGCGAGGAGGCACAGTCAGACCAGGTTGTACTCCTTCAGGTTCAGCTGCAGGATGGTGTCTTTCACGGCAGCAAAGACAAAGCGGATGTTCTCGGTGTCGGTGGCGCACGTGAAGTGGGAGTAGATGATTTTGTCACTGTCTGGGTTCAGGTCCACGAACATCTTCAGGATGAATTCCCGTGCGGCTTGGGCATCTCTCTGGGGTCCTGTGGGCCAAAGGGAGAAGAAGAAGGCTCCTTGGTCAGGGGGTCTGTTCATGTGCTGGCAGCCATCTGAGGTTTCTGGGTCAAGGTCTCTGGGGGTGGGACGATGAGGTTGGGGGTACCCACATCTCCTGACATGGTCCTGGGGCTTCGCTTTTCTGCATCACGTCCACGGGCCCGCCATTCACCCACCCACACAATGTGACTCTGTGAACCTGGCAGAGGGCTTGATGACCAGATTAGTCCCCTCCCCGCCAGTTCTCTGGGGTGACAGAGGTAAGCATGGTTCTGAGGCAGAGTTGCAATGTCCGGGAAGCATTTCTGCTGGACATAACTTGGCTGGCCTGAGCTGATGGTACTGGCTCCACCTACGTGGACACACATACAGAGGCTGAGGTGAGCCCTTAGGAGAACTGAATAGCTGTCTCTGGGACTCTCTCTGGAGAAATTTCCCCCACATCAGGACTGTCTGAATACTCACAGTGCCAGGCACCACGCTAGAATGCCCGCCCAGATCCCACATGCTACAGCTCACAGGGCCACCTCGTGAGAACCACTGGAGCTAAGAGAAACTGAGCACCGGGCTTGCGTTTCTGTCAAGAGTGAGAACCTGGGGTCCAGAGCAGAAGGCCTGGACCATAAAGTAGTGTTCTCTCCTCAGAGACGGGCAGAGGGGATGGTCACACAGCGCAAGGGAAAAGAAGGATAATCGACCGGTCGATCCAGAGTTGGTGTCTTTGCGGGAGCCACAGCACTCACTTACCGTCGTATTCTGGGAAGTAGTCAACGAGGTGGGAATACATGATTTTCTCTTCTAGAAGATCTTTCTTGTTTAAGAACAGAATGACAGAGGAATTCTGGAACCAGGGATATGTGATAATTGTTCTAAAGAGTGCCTTGCTTTCCTCCATCCGATTCTGCGAAATAGATACATAAATAAATAAATAAAAACAAGGCGTGAATTACAGGCTCACTCAAACTGTGAACTGACTTCATCCTGCAAGTCCAATTCAACTTATGTACCCACTGTCTGGAGCCTTGGGCTAGGTTCACAGCCCCGAGAAAAGTCTGTGTCAAATATCTCAAGACACACATTGGGCATTTCTATTCCACAAGCTCCCCATAGCAAGAAGAAGGTGAAGTAGAAGCACCTGCTGAAGTAATTTTAAGGTTAAGGGAAATTAAAATGCAGAGAAATCATAATGCATTGGGCAAAAAAATCTTAAGTTCCAACCAGCATTTATTCGTGATCAAATACCGAAGAACCAAAAGTCAGGCTTACCTTGGGTATTTCTTAAGCTGTGTGTATTTGGGAAAGTATTATAGGCCATACATTTCTTATTTATTGGAGTATATACTTTCTTTGGTTTCTTCTAGTCTTCAGACAGAATTGGGGAGACTAGGGTATGTGAAACGCTCCACCTCCAGCACGTGTGAAGGTTCTCAGCCCAAAACTATACCTTCATGCCAGCCTTGATAACCGACAACTTCCATCAGTTCTCAAGGAAATCTGCTTGTTAAGACAGAGATCCAGGCTACTTATTTCTGAGTCAAACCACTCTTAAAAAAGAGACCCTGAGACCGTGGGCCAGCTGTGTTGTTGCAGGAAAATAACTCACTTCATGCCTTCCCCAGGTCCTTCCTAAGCCATTACTGAGGCCTTAGTCATTGGAGTGCCAGGCTACTGAGCTGTTAGGGTCCCCTCAGCACCCGTGGGCAGCGCTGGGGTTGACATGTACCTTCCAGTCAAGAGCTTGAAGTCACAACGCCATTTCCTCAGCTCTGCTCACACGGATGACAAGCATCAATTCCCATCACCCATCACCCCATCCTGCTCACTGCAGGGCCAAGGTTAGGACTCTGCTCATGCCAGTGAGCCATCTTCTGGGCCCCCATACTCCTTTCCTGGGTGCCTTCCCCCTTCCCTATTTAGTTACAGGGGTTATGGTTGACTAAGCTTTGGGTAATGAACTGAAGTCTCCCACCTCCCCTCAGTGCAAAATGGGTTCCATGAGTTCCAGAAATTGCGCGTGGAGCGGTAAACCTTACTTTCATGAAAACCATAGACAAGAAATCACGGGCTTCCCAGAGCCACTTCAAAGGCTGAGGTTGTATGTGGCCAAACCAGGTTCAATTCCTGACACCCCATATGGTCCCCTGAACTCCACCAAGAGTGATCCTTCAGATCAGAGTTAGGAGTAAGCCCTGAGCACAGCCAGGTCACGGTCATGGTCCTCCCGCTGTTCATCGATTTGCTCGAGCGGGCCCTGTAACGTCTCCATCATGAGACTTGTTGTTACTGTGTTTGGCATATCGAATACATCACGGGGAGCTTGCCAGGCTCTGCCGTGCGGGCGAGATACTCTCGGTAGCTTGCCGGGCTCTCCGAGAGGGGCGGAGGAATCGGAAAACTCAGGTCGAGCACAGCCAGGTGTGGCCCCAAAACCAAACTAAAAAAACAACAGTGGTGGTGGTGGGGGGGACACCAAAAACCCAGTTCTACATGCCTGACTTTAACTTCTTGCTCAAACACACTGGAACTTGGTCTCTGGTATTTTAGATCACATCAGCCAACAGGTACCTATTTACATTCCCTGAGCTGTGTTTCTGTTTCTAACTGGCTAAAATGGTCCCCTTCGATCTACTCAGATGTACAAAGAGAAGAAACTGAATAATGTGTGAGGGAGAAGAGCAAGATTTGGGGGCCAACCTAGTAACACTGTCTGCTCAGATTTTTGCCTTCCTGTAGGACTTTTCCTTTTACCTCTCACAGGAAGTGACAAAGGTCAAGCCCATATCTCTCCGGAAACCCTGCCTGCTACTGTGAATTCTCTCCGAGAACTGCAATTCACCGAGGATGATTTCCTGGATTCTGAATATGCCTCACCCTGGTCTCTGTAAAGTGGGTTTCTCCGATTGAGGTGCAGAAGCTCACTTTTCAGAGAGAGCATCCTTGAATCTGGCCGGGCAACCTTCAGCAATGTCTTCGACATTCACACTATGCAGACAACTTCATAGACAGTGAAACACGGATGAGACTTGGGACCAATGGAATGACAGTTTACTTCATGGCTCAAGGGATATTTATCTTGCTGTATGTATCCCTGCCTCTTCTGTGCAAATGACAGGCACAGTTCTGAAAAAAGATATATTTGCTATTTATATATGCCTCTTACTAGCTATCATTGCCAGTGGTAACTATTAAGGCCTGGAGGCAAGAGTCACTGAGAAATGACATTGGGCAGTTTAGGATTTTATAGGCTGGGAACTTCAGAACTGAAGGAAAGCAAAGGCCCTAATAAGAGTGGAAAGAACTGGAAAAGAACCCAAAGGTTAGTCCCTCACTGGTGAGAGGATGGGAATCAGTGTTTTACTCTCAGGGAGCTATTTTTACTCTGGCTGTCTAGGGGGTGGGAGGCTGGATGGCCGGCACCCCTGGTCTGTGCTAGGAACAGCTGCCCATTCCCTGGAGGTTGGGAAAGGCCTTCCCAGGTACTCCCCAGTGTGGGGTAAGTTTCCTGTTAGATGTCTGAAAGAAAGTGGTCGGAGACTGAGAAGGGGCAGAGGGGAGTGCGTCTGGCTTCAGAAAAGGTGTCTGGGACGGCCCTGAGCGCCTTTCCAGACTGGACTGGCATCTGGGAGCATCGGACAGTGTCCACGGGCAGACTGCAGGGCAGCAGTCAGGAGGGGACAGAGTCCCGTGCTGTATTCCAGACAGGCCTGCCCATGGGGCTAGAGCCACGGTATGAGGCTCTACCACTGCACACAGCTGTACCTTGCACACAGCCAAACTGGGTTCCATCCCCAGCACCCCCTATCGTTCTGGAGCCCTGACAGGAGTGATCCCTGAGCACAGAGTCAGAAGTAACCTCTGAGCATCTCTGGGTTTCACCCAAAAACCAAATCAATCAATAAAAAGAAAAAATCATTATGTTGGAACCTCCTGATAAGGCATCTGCTCGCATCTCTCACCAAACTGTCCAGCTAGTAGCGATTCCCTGGACCCACACAACATGACTCTCTCCATGATTCCCCATCTAGGTGCCCGGCTTCTTCCGTCATAATCTCAAGTCAGATTAGCGGCTGGAGAGGGGTCATGCCTCTTTCTGTTCAGACATGATGTCTCATGGCCAAAGGCAATTGCTTTCACCAGCCCCACCTTCAAGACTTGCTAGATCACACTGTTAGATCCAAACGTGTTCTTTTATTCGAACTCCTTTCTCTCCAGTCTAGGTAACAGGGATGGGGGGGGGGGGCAGAGGAAAATGGAGGGAGGGGGGGATCCACGATTTTCCTCAAACTTTTGCCAGCTTTGCTCACGTAGTGTTTCTTTCTAAAGATCTTCCATACGCTAAAGGGGAATGAATATCTTCAAAACCTCCAAAAATGCTCCCTGGTCAATCCCACAGCTGGCCAAGAGGATGCTCTAAATGGACGGGGTGCACAGTGAAATGAACATAGCCCCCCGCCTCCTCCCTCCACACTCACATCGGGCTACAGGGACAGAAACGATAAGGTTGTTATTTCCGGACTCAGCCAGGCAGCGATTGCACCCTTCCATCATTTCCTTAGTCTTTGCAAATCTTTGCAAGTGGCTATTTGAAATCAAATTTGGCATAATCTCTAGGCTTGGGGACAGTTCCTGAGAGTTTTAATATGGTAATTTCTGTCTCTGTGTCAATGTATTCTGCCCGCTCAGGATGTTTAGAGAAGCCAAGAACATATTTGCCTGTTTCCACCAGGTCTAAGGCTGCAAAGCAGTGAGCTGTTGTCTAGCAGACAGACCCCTGTAAAGCAAACGGGGTTGACTCATTGGACGGGAGATGCGGGAGCACCGAGGGGTGACAAAGGGGTGGCAATACCTTGGACACTCAGTCTTGACACCTCAGTTCATATTGATTTTTTTCCCCCTGCTTTTGGGCCATACCTGGCAGTGCTCAGGGCCTACTTCCGGCAGGCTCAGGGAACCATCTGGGATGCCTTGGATCAAAATCCGGTTCAGCCACATGCAACGCCAGTACCCTACATGCTGCACTATTTCTCTGGCCCAGGCCAGTTTATACTGAGAACCACGACAAGAATGAAAGAAAAAACCATCCATGGAGAGCAACCCCTCCCCGACACGGAGGCCTGATAAAGCCAGACATGCCAGGGTTACATCATTTACTGTTTCCTACTATTTTAGTTCAGGCCAAGTAATCAAGTAGTAGTTTCCTTCCAAAGTGTATTTGATCAGGATATTGATCTTCCTGTTTACAGTGACCTTATGCTGCTATTATGCTAATTGTATGCTTCTGTGTAAAGAGTCAACGCTTACCAAGGATCTTTATGTTTAATTTACAGATGTACATGAAAATAAATTTTTATATGGAGCTCTTCCCTTTTCTTCTTGTATACATTGGGCTATACCTGGCGGTATAAACTCCTCACTTACCGAGCAAGGATTCAGTGGTTTTGTGTCTTGCGCATTTTTGCCAATAACTTTTATTTATTTATTTATTTTTAAATTTTATTTATTTATTTATTGCTTTTTTGGGTCACACCTGGCGATGCACAGCGGTTACTCCTGGCTTTGCACTCAGGAGTTACTCCTGGTGGTGCTCAGGGGACCATATGGGATGCTGGGAATCGAACCCAGGTCGGCCATGTGCAAGGCAAATGCCCTACCCA
Organism: Sorex fumeus; assembly: GCF_029834395.1. Lineage (NCBI taxonomy): Eukaryota > Metazoa > Chordata > Mammalia > Eulipotyphla > Soricidae > Sorex > Sorex fumeus. The sequence goes on along the minus strand of NW_026606095.1, from coordinate 4,822,266 downwards.
CTGTACTATCTCTCTAGCCCCGCCACTAACTTTTAAACTCGGTATCTTCTCCCCGGGCTGGAGCGATAGCACAGCAGGTAGGGCGTCTGCCTCACACGCAGCCCACATGGCCGACCCGAGTTCGATTCCTCCGCCCCTCTCGGAGAGCCCGGCAAGCTACCGAGAGTATTCTATATGCCAGACACAGTAACAACAAAGTCTCCAATGGAGACGTTACTGGGCCCGCTCGAGCAAATCGATGATCAACGGGAGGACCTTTATTTTTTACTTATCTTCTCCCCACATTCAGTGTCAACTTACTCAGCTCCCGAGAGATCACCACCTCCTGTTCCCTGAAATGCTATTTCCTGGCCAGAAGCTATCACTCCCTCATTCTGCTCCACCCCTGAAAACACTTGTTCTATCACAGACACCTGAGATCCTGTGCATCACTTGCACTGAAGTTCCTCCTCCTCCACTAAGAATCTAGGCACCAAGTAATTTCCCTGAGCTGGAACCAGAAGCCTTTCTTTTTTTCTTCTGTCTACAAGGACCAGTTCCTTTCTTGTCTAATTTGATAATTTCTTTGTTTGTTCTGGAACTAATGAGGAAAAAAAAAACCCACAAACCTTTTATAGGATTTATATCCAGATCTACCTGTAAATCTGTAATGCACACGGAACAATAGCTCATCTAGTATTCTAACCTGCTGCTAACTCCTGGGGTTCTGGCCCCATACACACAAAATAGTATTTCTGCCGCAAATGGGTGGTGATTCAGTACACCAGCCATCAAGATAGACAAATCAACAGAATGTGGCTGAGACCTGATGGCTGGGCTCTAAAGCTGGTGCCAGGGAACCAACCCACCAGCGTGCGTCAGGACCAGGTACAATGTGTTTGAATAAAGATATATTCCCACCGCATCCGAAGCCTTTTATGTGTACACTGCTCACTTAACACAACCTGCTCTGCACCTTCCTGCTAGATTTTGACAGAATGAGAACACCAGTGAAAAAATTTTTTGACTTCTTTTTGGGTCACACCCAGCAATGCTTGGGGGTTACTCGTGGTTCTGCACTCAGGAATTACTGCTGGCAGCGCTTGGAGGACCATATGGGATGCTGGGGATTGAACCCGGGTTGGCCATGTATAAGGCAAATGCACTACCTACTGTACTATCGCTCTGATCCCTAACACAAATAAATTTTAACAGGAAAAGAGAGGTTATTTCCAGACACCGGGTCCTCTCCTCTCTGGGGACCACTGATAAGGCACAGTGAGTGTTAAATGCTGGTTCCAGCACCCAAGACTCCAGCTGTAACCCACTGCTTGGGAACTGTGAACAGTAAAAGGTAGAATAGTGGTGATTTGGTCAGTTAAGTAGAACTGGTCATTTTGAACAGTAGTTGGATGCCAGCTCCTCCGAGACTGAACATGTATTCCATCCTCTAAGGACCCTGACCTTAGTTTCTGAACTCTGGGTCCAATCTGAATGGAATCAACATCAGCCAACCAAACTGTAGTCAGTTCCCTTAGCTATATTTGTATTCATTTCAGGCATTTAAAAGAAGCATTTAAAATAAAATTCAATGATTCTTTTCTACTGTAGCATTGGCAAGTCCATTATTCAAAACATAACATTTGGAGGAAAGACAAGAAAAATTCCATGGTCTATTGCTTTTCTGATCACTTAAGTTTTCTTGCAGTGTTTTGACTGTAGTTTGGGGGTTTCTTTCACGTCGGTGCTGTGAAAAAGACCTTTAACTGGCTACTAATTATACTTGGATGGTAGTTAATTCAACCGAGGAAATTTTTTTTTTCAATTTCATTTATCCATGATGTAGTCATGTGGACCTGTGGTTACTATAAGGTAAAGGTAAAGGCCCTCCCATTGATCGTCGATTTGCTCGAGCGGGCCCAGTAACGTCTCCATTGGAGACTTTGTTGTTACTGTGTCTGGCATATCGAATACTCTCGGTAGCTTGCCGGGCTCTCTGAGAGGGGTGGAGGAATCGAACTCGGGTCGGCCATGTTGGCCGCTTGTAAGGCGAACGCCCTACCCGCTGTGCTATCGCTCCAGCCCCATATTTTTTCTATATATTTAATATAGTAACCACTATATTTAATATAGTGGTTACTATATTAAATAAATTTTAAAAGATAATGATTATCTTGTACATAAAATATAGATCCTGTGTTTTGTTCAACTTTACATTCTTAGATTTGTGTTTAAAATTTTTCTTAGAATTGCTTCAGAAAATTAAACAAGTTTAGCTACATTCCTGGTGTTAAACAGTTTCTTTAAACCATGATAAATTAGCACTTGATTTCACAACTCTGGGTGTAATGATTTTCAGAGTGAACATTTTCTGTCAGCATATCAAAGCAGATAGTGAAGAGCACAGCTCTTAGCAGACCATAGGATAGTTTCACAGAAGAGTTGAACAAACTGAGCACTCCAGGAGCAAGCACGTGGCTTGGCTCAGCTCAGTGCTACCTCTCAAGGAGTGCGTTGGATCCCTGCAAAATCTCCGCATCAAATGACACAGCTCATGAACAGGTTCAGTCTGAAGTTCACTGGGTGTTTTCTAAATGATTTGGTAATCTGTAGAATGTTTGGGGCTTACTTACTTATATAAACCAATAAAAACTGTCTAAGTGTTCTGGTTATCAATTTGGTATAAATTCCTTCTAAACTGGCAACTGGCTATTATTATAACTTCTCTTATTGACTTCTGGGTTATTTGGCATTTTAAATATTTCAAGGAAATATTCTGGGATATGTACGAGATGAGATTAAACTAGATCCAACAGTTCTAATAGAAAACATTTCACTATAAAAATCAAATTTCAACATCTCAATAGGTCTTTTCCATGAAGTCAAACTGGTTTCTTGTAGCTTGCCGTATGTATGGTTAATGGAGCTGGAGATGGATCTGATGTAGTTCTCTGCAGAATGTGCCAGAGCTTTGAGCAAACAGCAGAGTGTATCTGAGGATCCGTGATGGCATGTCTGAGTATTCACATGGTGTGTCTGAGTATTAATGACAGCCTGTCTGAGTACCTGCACTGTCTAACCGAGTATCACTGACAGTGTGCCTGAGTACCACTAAGATTATGTCTGGGGATCTGTACTGAGTGTCTGAGTATCAGTGATGGTGGGTCTGAGTATTATATCGGTGGCAGAGTGAGCATCACTGACAGTGTATCTGAGTATCTCCACAGTGTGTCTGAGGATCCGTGACAGCATGTTTGAGTATCAGTGAAAGCATATCTGCGTATCCACAGTGTGTCTGAGTATCAGTGCTTTCTGCTTCTCTTGTCCACTTTCTGACTGCACAGCTGAGGAACAAGCTTGGCTAAGTTGCTGAAGACTTCAGATGAAAAGAAGCAGAAAAAGTACAGATAACAGACTGAAAAGAAAACGAACCGGGATATACACGTGACTTTGGAAACTGCTTAGTCTGAAAAGGCTCAAGAAGAACAGACACATTCACAACCCAATCTGAGCAAATGCTTAGTGTTACTGCCAGAACTAAGCCCAGGGAAAACGAAGTAAATGGATATGAAGGAAATGAAAACAATTTTGGTACAATATTTCTTTCGTGGGCCTCAACTGTTTTTTTTTTAATGTTAATTTGGTTCATCCCAGAGACATGTAACTTCCTAATTGCTATCTGTACTGGGACAAGAATTTGATTTGCCTGTGCTCAGAGAGAGATCAAGTGCAAAGGCTGCAGAAAGCATCTTTCTGACGTGCTGACATACCCTCAAGTTCTAGTCTTCAAGGCTGTTTCTCCAACCTTCAGAGACTTCAGGGGCAGAGAACTAGACCTGACAAGAAGAGGAACTGGACAGCAGAGGTACAGTGTTAAGACAGCTCTAAGCTACTTAGATGAAACTCGACCAGGAGAGCAGGGAGCAGATAAATTGTTCATGTGGCAGAAAAATGAAGAAAGAAGATGCAATCTCTTGCTGGCTTGAAAGCTTTCTCTGAAGGGGGAGGGGGAAGCCATGGGGTCGGGTATCACAACACCTACCACACTTCAGCACTTTGGGGGGACCTAGTGGTCCCCAACACCACAAGACCCATCAGCACACAGACCCTCAGGCACAAGCACTAAACCGTCCTGCCAAGTTGTGGTCACTATCACAGGAGTGGCCATGGGTCTGAGTGCTCCTTCGGAAATGTCAACCCTACAAGAATAATAAAGTTTTTCTCACAAAGCACATCTAGAGTATTCTGAACAAAGACAGAGACTCTGTAAAGTACTCTTTCTGTAGAACTTACAGTTTTTATTTCTCTCATATTTTCAGGGTCCATATGTGCTGAAACTCTTCAGAATTTATATGTCTCTCTTGCCATGGAAACATTACAAGCGATTTCATGTAAAGTTTAATGTTATTAGTGGTAAGAGATAACACTTGCTTGGTGTGAATATGTATACATATATTATATATATGTACGTATGTACACACACACGGTTTTTGCAGACCACTCTGACTGTGGTAACCACTTCAGCTCTGCTGCTGGAATAGGAAAGCACTGAGTGGGGCTGGAGTGATAGTACAGCGGGGAAGGCATTTGCCTTGCATGCCACTGACCCAGGCAGCTGACCTCAGCAACCCATATGGTCACTTGAGCACCACCAGGATTAAATCCTAAGTGCAGTGCCAGGAGTAACACCTGAACATTGCTGGGTGTGCACCAAGAAAATAGGAAGTGTTCCCACATGTTCTATTATTTTGTTCTTCAGCCATTTATAAAACTAGACAAATGCGGTGCCTTAGCAACAAGAAGTGATGTGTGGGTCTGGCCCTCAGGCATGGTCCAGTGGACTATGGTTTGGTGAAGCATCCAATCCTGACACTATTTCTAACCAGTGGGCAATCCTAGGATTCCAGACTCCTATATGAAGATGGTAAAAAAAAGTGTTAACAACCCCAACATGTAATCAAAAAACGGAGACTCTGTCAGCGACAGTACAAACTTGACTCTAAATAAACATCTATGTATACGTACTGACCTAGTTAGGAATTTGAGCACTTTACTCAGAACGTACACTGAGCCTCTATAATAAGTGATGGAGCACCTATATGTGAAATACAAATGAAAGAGACTCCTGCCTGCTGGTGCTCTCTTTATTCTAAATTTTTTCCCATACTCACTCCCCCGCATCAGTCTTAGGAGCTTCTAAATATATTTCTTTCTATTTCCAAGGCAAAAGCACCCGATTTCTTTCCCAAACACAGAGGATGAAACCTAAGAAAAGAGAATCAATATTTCAATTTATTTGCTCAATTCAAGTGTCGGGGCAGTCAAGAGACTCATCCAGATGGCACACACAGGTTTTCATAACATACATCTGGCATATTTAGTCAAAAAACGTATTGTGAAATCGTCCTCATTTAGAAAAGATAGATTTACATGTTATTTTAAGGAGCTTGAATCGCAGTTTCCTAAGGCAGGTCAAGGTGAGACTCCCACAGTCCCCCTTGATGTCCTTACCAAACATCCCTATGAAGGCAGGGCAGGAAAAACAAAGGGGAAAAGCTTAAATCCTCAGCTTCGGTTATGCAGTTACTGGAAGGTATGCTTTAGGGATCTTCTGGGTGAATTCTTGGCTACAATTCTGCTGGACACATTCCCTGTCACTTTTAATGACTTATTTTTACCCTTGTTCAATTACCTGTGGTTTCCTTTGACCCTGAGGTAGAACAGGGTCCTGGCACTTTAGAAAATCACTGATTTGTTTCCTTGTGCTCCTTTAAAACTTGACCTCCCCATCCTGAAAGCCATACTGCTGTGTATGAGAAACTCCCTCAAATACATGGTGGCTAACTCAAAAGATCCCTCCCTCAGAAAACTGAAAAGAGGGCTGGAGCGGTAGCAAAGTGAGCAGGGCGTTTGCCTTGCACATAGACGACCTATGTGCAAGGCAAGATGATCTAGATGATCACGTAAGTTCGATTCCAGGCATTCCATATTGTCCGCCATGCACCGCCAGGAGTGATGCCTGAGTGCAGAGCCAGGAGTAACCCCTGAGCACTGCCAAAAATGGCCCCAAACAAAAGGAAAAACAAAAACAAAAGAAAACCGAAAAGTCTCAGTTCTGTGTTTTATGCATGAATGTGCTTTAACGAACAATGGGCTCCTTATACCCTACTTTAAAATATGTTTTTATTTATTTTTTGGTTTGTGGCCACAGCTGGCAGTGCTCAGGATTTATTCCTGGCTCTGTTCTCAAGGATCACTCCTGGTGGGCTTGGTGGACCACATGGATGCCTGGGATCAAACCTGGGTTGGCTGCATGCAAGGCCAAGTGTCTTCCATGCTGTACCATTGTTCACTGCCCCCACACCCCAACCTGTTTTTCTCGCCTGCACGGCAGAGCCTGGCAAGCTCCCTGTGACGTATTTGATATGCCAAACACAGTAACAACAAAGTCTCCAATGGAGACATTACTGGGCCCGCTCGAGCAAATCGACGATCAACGGGAGGGCCTTTACTTTTACCTTTAAAAAATCAATCTTTAAAAAATTGAATAAAAATTTTCTCAACCTAATGTTTTTTTTTAAAAAATCAAAAATAAAGATATTTACATTTTCAAGTGCCCTACCTGCTGTACTATTACTCTGGCCCCCATGGCCTTTTAAAAAAATCTATGTCTCTAGAAAGATTGCATTCATCTGGGGAACATAAAGTAGCAAAATAGGAGACTAACACCCAAGAATACCTGAGATTAGTACCAAGAGGTTTATTCCATGGCTTGGAGGCCAGTCACACATGCTAGGGCAAAAGGCAGCTCAGATAGAGAAGGGAGCACCAAATAAAGGGTGTTGGGAGGATCATCCCAGGATGGGAGAAGCATGCTGAAAGCAGTCTATAGACCGAATATGATTGCCACTCAATGCCTCTTTTGCAAACCACAACACCCAAAAGGAGAGAGAGAACAGAGGGGAATGCCCTGCCACAGAATGGGCACTGGTGGAGGGATGGGTACCCGATCATTGTATAACTGAAATCCAAGCACAAAAATGTGTAAGTCTACAACTGCACCTCATGGCGTTTCACTAAAATAAAAAAATCTATGTCTTTGCACAATGCACACATGTAGTTACTAACACTGAAGGTACAAAGACTATTGTAAACTTTACAGAGCCCCTCTTTTCCATCCTTACACAAAAGGGATCCAAAGATTGTACAGTGGTTAGGGCACAAGCTTATCATGTGTGTGTGTGACCTGGGTCTGATTTTTGGACACACAGACCCAATCAGCACCAAGTTCTGAGGCTCCCGCATGGGTCCACAGGCCTGGGGGGGGGGGGGGGGGGCTTACAGTCACTCAGTCTCCTAAATACCAGCTGAGCGCTCTCTCTCCCTACACCCACCACCCCAACAAAGCATTCACTACACAGACAGGAGCCTAAGAACAGATGGTAAAATGGAAAGTGTCAATATTTTACATTTGAGAAGTGTTTTCTTCTTGCCTCTTTATTTTTTTGATAAAAACATGCTACATGTTGAAAAAACGACTTTGAAATGAAGAGTTTACGTAGAACATTTATAATATGGTCTTACTACTAGATTGGGCAGCCCGACAAAAATAAATGGAAAGAATCAATGGCTCACGAGGTACAGAAAATTGTTCTCTGAGTACTAGCAAGTAAAAGGCCTCGCCTAGAACCAAGGAAGATCAGAGATAAGACCCAAACAAACCCCTTTCGTTACAATGGAGGAAGATTAAAATCACAGAAAATTAGTTTCCTCCCTGGGGAAGAGAAAGGACGTAGGAGCTGGAGGAATCAGGCTTCACGGGCTGAGTAGACGCTGAAACAGAGGGGAAGGGGGGGAGAGACCTGGGGAGGGTTAGCATGTGAGCAAACAATCATCTCTCACATGGAAAATTCTGAGCCTGTGGTCAGACCTAATCTTGAGACTCTATCACCACGTTACTATGGAGACGGGGCAGGAGAGGGGGCTGGGTTTGGCCAAAAAAAAAAAAAAAACCTTGATTAAGGAAAAAAAAGCTCCTATGATTTAAAACCTTTTAGGGGAAATGACTTGCCAGCTCTCAGAACAATAACAGTGAATAGTAAAATGCAGTGGAAAATTAAGAACTCCCAAATACATATGCACTGGAGATGTGAGTATCTGAACAAGGCAGAAGGGAGCAGGCTGATTCTGGTGGGAGGACAACGGCCACCTCAGATCCCCAAACTCCCCAAGGCGGCTGAGGCAGGATGACTCGACTGCTTAGAACGGACACTGCATTTCACAGCAGGAGCGACACATCTTTTTTTTTTCATTTCTCGGTGGTTGGTTGGTGTCTGACCTTGCATCGCAGAATCACCACTTGGGATGATTCCGTAAGCCTCAGGCCTTGAGGGAAACGGAGCTGAGTGCATTCAGTTGGGGCGCAGGGATGTACATCTGTCTCTTTGGGCCCTGCCGGCTGAGGCTGGCGCTCGCAGGGCATGCGTGGCTGCCATGTGCAGGTGTTTCTGAGCGCCGACCTCGCTCACAAGGGCATGGTATTGTTCTCCACCCAAGGACAAGATGAAGGAGCGAGGGGCATTGGCTGGCGGGGGAGGGGCAGGACTAAGGCAGGTGACATGGCAAGACTTCTGCCTTCTGGGACTATCCAAACTGTGCAGCTTGCAAGCCAGACATCAGTGTACAGAGCAATTCTTTCTGATTGTGAATATAAAATCAACGATTCCGTGGGCTTCAAGTTGAAAGCATTATTTTGGACTATCCAAATTTAAGGAATATTCACAAAGTATTTCAGGCATTCTAAATCTGGAACCAAAGCAAGGCTGAGTTATTAGTGACTTGCAAGCAATACCAACAAAACGGGGAAAAAAAATTGCACACCACTTTTCGCATGAATTCTGCGATGACGGTGAGTGAGATGGAGTGTGTGCCGTGAATCGGCGAGCTTTCTTTCTCCAGATGACACTCACTCTGGGGCACGGTCTCTGATAGCAGACATGCTCTTCTGGTACCTTTCCTTTTCTTGCCTGTCGCTGTGATGAGTTTTAGCTGTATCACTTGTTGGGGCCACAAAGCCAGGGGTCCATGGCGGCTGAGAGGATGTGCCCTTGACTGCAGTGCTTGCACATGGGCTCAGTGAGTGCTCACACACATGTTAGCCAGGTGTCGCACTTCTGAGTTGCAGTCCTGGATACTGTTCTCACTTCCTTTTTTTTTTTGGGGGGGGGGGGTTATGCGCCACACCTGGCTGTGCTCAGGGATTGCTCCTAGTGGTGCTTGGAGGACCACGCGTGATTGAGGACAGAACCTATGTTGGCCACATGTCAGACAAGTGTCTTACTCACTGTACGATCTCTCTGCCCGCCCCCTATCCCCCAGCACCCCCTTCCCCAACCCAGGATTTGGGGACACACATAGCAATGCTTGGGGGCTGGTTCTGGCCATGTTGGGGGTTGGGGAGCATTGTGAGGTGTCAGAGATCACAACTGAGTACCTTTCTGTCATGCAAAGTCCACACTCCAGCTAACAGAGCTCTCTTCAGCACTTGCACCTTGTGGTTCTTATACTGATGTGTGCATGTGTGTGCGCGCACACACACACACACACACACATACACAAACACACAGAATAGCTTGATGAACTCAGGGCCACACGGCTTGCCTAGCAGGTGCTCTAAGCCACAGAGATGTCCCTTGGGTCTGGCTCTGTGTGTTTAAAATATAGAGGGCATTTCTAAAGGTTAACAACCTTATTAGCAAACTGGTGTTTTCAAATTTAAGTTTTATTCAGCTCTAAGTCACTGTCACTGTCCTCCTGTTGTTCATCGATTTGCTCGAGTGGGTCCAATAGTGTCTGCACTGTGACACTTGTTACTGTGTTTGGCATATCAAATACGTCACAGGTAGCTGGCCAGGCTTTGCCTTGCGGGCGAGATACTCTTGGTAGCTTGCCAGGCTCTCCGAGAGGGGCGGAGGAATCGAACCTGGGTCGGCCAGGTCGGCCGTGTGCAAGGCAAATGCCCTACCTGCTGTGCTATCGCCTGATCTGTCTCCTCTACCTCCACAGGCTTTTTAAACAAACCCCCTATGAGGCAGAGTAAATGAATACGAGTCACTGCCTCTGAGCTAGTTCTGAACTACCTACTACCTACCAGATGTTAAGAAACTAAAACTGAAGAGGCTTTGGGGGTGAAAAGTGACCAAGGACTCTTAAACAACATGATAAAAGAAAAGAGGCACAGAGATATTAGATATTTCTGCTGACTTTAGGAATGACTTAATAGGAATTAGGTTCTGGTGCAGGGAAGAAATCACAGACTTGGTAATTGTCAGAGAACACTTATGCGCACCCATGGACCACTAGCTCAGGTGGCCTTTCACGAGCTGACTCAGACTAGGGCTCCTGAGAGGGTGGGAGGTCGTGGCTGTGCTGGTGGAAGCCAGATGGCATTTGCTTTGTGGCTGCAGTTCGCCTGGTTGAGCAGGAGGGCAGGCCTGCAGTGCTCCAGGACTGCTCACAGTAAGTGGGGCTCAGGAAGTGAGGCCAACTTCGGCAACAGATGAGTCTGTTTTCTGTCTCAGGATTTCACTGCATCCTTTGACTGCGTACAAGGTAGTACAAAGGCTTCTGCAGAAGGGACATTCTCTCTCTCTCCTTTCTCTCCTCTCTCTCTCTCTCTCTCTCTCTCTCTCTCTCTCTCTCTCTTTCTCTCTCTCTCTCTCTCTCTCCATCCTTCTCCCCTTTTCTGGTTGAGTAGCTGTAACTACGTGGTCATAAATTCACTTCTGATGGTCCTGTACAGTATGAATCCACAGCATATCTCTCCAAAGAAGTGACACAGGTCCTGGAGGATTTACACAGCTGCAAAACTACGATTTGGGTCACTATCTGATGTGTTCTGATGAGGGCGAAAAAAAGGAACTTCTAAGACAGTGTGACTGCCAAGTTCAGCTTTCCCATGATCTAAACATAAAAAAAAAAAGACAGAGTAGGGATATATATACGGGGTGAAAGGGGAGGTGCTGAGAAAAAAAAAAACAGAAAACAACTACCCATACAGTAAAAGATAGATTAACTTGCAAGAATTACCATCATGTTATATGCTTAGTAGGTGCTAAGTGAAAAGAAAAAACAGGAAATGACTCAAAAGTTTAGAGATATGCCAAGAGCAACTGGGATTTGAAAGAAAATTTCAGCAAGAGATGTTATTTATATCACTGTTTCCTGAGACCCCCGCAAAATGAAAGCAACTTTCAAAACCCAGCAAAGAAACAACTCCAATCATAGCACTGTAGCACTGTCCTCCCACTGTTCATCGATTTGCTCGAGTGGGCCCAGTAACGTCTCCATTGTGAGACTTCTTGTTACTGTGTTGGGCATATTGAATACGTTACGAGGACCTTGCCAGGCTTTGCCATGTGGGCGAGATACTCTTGGTAGCTTGCCGGGCTTTCTGAGAGGGGCAGAGGAATCGAACCTGGCTCAGGTTCAAATCAGGCCGGCTGTGTGCAAGGCAAATGCCCTACTGCTGTGCTATTGCTCCAGCCCAACTCCAATCATAAATGTGGAAAATTATTGGTCAACTGCTGGCTGATGTGGACCCAGGTGGCGTACTATAAGCAGTTCAACACCTGTCTGAGGTTTTTGTGTCTGAAGCTGGATCCAGAGAAACTCCGTTTACAATCTGTTACTTAGAACACAGGACCAGAGGTGTGAGCTGGTCTTGGCAGAGGCAAAGGTAGAGCCCAGGGACACACAGTTCCATGCTCAGGGCTGAGAGAACAGGTGGGTTTGTGCTATTCAAGTTCCAAAGTCAGACTCTCAACCAGAGAACTACCCATATAGAAAGCCGGGAGAAGAAAGATGCTCAGTGTCTTTGGCTGTAACATACCTAGAAACACCAAATGTTTAAAAAAAAAAATTCCGGTGTGAAATATGAACACCTAAGCAAATAAATAGAGGTGAGGGTGGGGGAGGAGAAAAATAAAACAGAGGAAAGCAATCATCATAGAAATATGGAAATATTTGGTAAGGGGGACAAATCCTCTAAGAAGATATCCCTGAAATAAAAACAGGATATTGACCTTCAAAATGAGAACACTTGGGGGACTAAAGGGAGCTCTTAGAGCTTCAAAAAGAAAAATTTATGAATACAAACAAACAAAGTTGGGAAGAGAACTGCAGGCAATCTGACAGGAAGTATAAAGAAATGGAAAATTGGAGAGAAAAGTTCAGGGGGAAAAGTCACAATAGTTGTTCATTCAGTTGAAAGAAGTTGCAGCAGGAGAAAATGGGGGGGAGGGGAAGAAAAATTCCAAATAAATGCTAAATGTGTGCATAATTTTATCTTGGGGCCATGGCTCAAAACGCGGCTTCCTATTAAATCCAGAATAAGTAGGACAGAAAAGCAAGCAAGCAAGCAAGCAAGCAAGCAAACAGACCAAAAAGAACGTGAACAAATTTGAAAACTTTAGAGAACAGGTCACATAAAAAATAATAAGCTAGCAGAAGAGCCACTGAAAGTTGAGCAGTTACAATGGCACACAAGAGTTCTTGAAAGACCGTGCGGTGGAGGATTCTAGATCCAGCCAAAGTGCCCATCAAGCTTGAGAGCCTAACCTGTTCATTTTGTGTGGGGGAAGCTCAGGGAACTTTGGATAGTTCTGGAGAGGGACTGATACCCAAGGCCAGGGAAAACAGGGGCGAGAAGGACTGGTCAACAGTTGGAAATTACCCACAAGTGTGTGTGGGGCGGAGGCTAGGTAAGATAGAGGAGAGACCAGTGTGACAATAATCGTTGGAAATGACCACTCTGGACAAGAACCCAGTGTTCAAAGTAGGCAGAGGGATATACACAATAACCTTTCAGCATTGTATTGAAAAATCATAATGCCCAAGAATGAGAGAGAGAGAGAGAGACAGAGAGACAGAGAGAGAGAGAGAGACAGACAGATAGACAGAGTCAGAGAGTGGAGAGAATTGGGGTGGGAAGTGGGGTGGGAAGCAAACTGGGGACATTGGTGATGGGAAATTGTACTGGTAGAGAAATGAGTGTTAGAACATTGCATGACTGAAACCCAGTCATGAACAGCTTTGTGATGCTGCATCTCATGGTGTATTCAATTAAAAAATTAAAATTAAAGTTAAAAAAATTAAATTAAAAAGTAAAACCAAAAAGAATGCAACCAGATCCAACCCCGATCCGAATCCACTTGGCTGTGCCACCTCAGTGGGTATAACTGCGTTCCATGGCATTCACACAACCATGAACACTCACTTCTCAGGACAGACCCTTACTGCATAACTGCATTCCTGTGGCAGCTCTATCCCCCATGTTCTCTGCTCATGTAGCTAACTCACAAATTCTCTGAAGAAAATTTTCAACTGGGGAGACGGCGGCCTCACTGTGTCTTGGCATTTCTGCGTTTCTGAGTGTTCCTGGAAATCCTCTCTGACTTGGTGATTCTGGTTCACTGCTGCTCTTGTTCCCGGAGGCTTCCTGACTCCGCCCAGACAAGCAATCCCTCCCCCCAACTTTGCTCTCCCCTCTCAAAAGTGGCATCCTGGCACCTTGCATTTGCGATGATAACACCCTGTTATCTCAACTTGGAGCTTTTGCCATTAACTGAGGATCAGCGTCTTAAAGGAAAGGATTGAGCTCACATTTGAAAGTTCAGGTACCACCCTGATGAGATTTGGCAGAGCAAAGCTTGCCTATGAAATGATTCCAGTGAAATGGAACCTCTGAGTTAAACTCTGCAAAGGAGAAATATCCTGAAATTTTTTTGCATACTGCAATTTTTTTCTTTTTTAAAAATTTATTTTTATTTTTAATTGAATCACTGTGAGACATAGCTACAAAGCTTTCATGATTGAATTTCAGTCACACAATGATCAAACACTCATCCCTACACCAGTGCTCATTTCCCACCACCAATGTCCCCAGTATCCCTCCTGCCACCCCTACCCCATCCCACCCCCTGCCTCTGTGGCAGGCACCTTCCTTCTTACTCTCTACTTTTGGGCCTTGTGGTTTGCAATACAGATATTGAGAGGCCATCATGGTTGGTCCCTAGTCTGCTTTCAGCACACATCTCCCATCCCAAGTGATCTCTCCAACCACCATTGACTTAGTGGTCCCTTCTCTGTCTCAACCCTAAAACTTTGTTAGGATTGCTTCCTAACAAACAGTTGGGGCTGCCACATAGTTCTATGCACACTGCTGGGACAGCATCCTAAGAGGGTAACAGAATAGTCACAGAATAGTTCTCCTGCTCTCTGGCCACTAAATAGTCTTCACGAGACCTGCAAATAACCATTAACATGGACCAGGTGAAGTATTTCTTCCCCATATTTCCCTGGTCACTCCTACATTTCTGAAGTCATTTTCTTGCCATTTTTGCTTCTTCCTTAGAGCCTAAACCCATTCTTTTAGCAAGGAAGTCGCACCTGGCTTTCTAAAGAACTCAGTATCTGCTCCTCTTGGGCACAGTCCCCAAATTCTCACCTGGAGAGAAAATAGCCAATTCAGTACTTTGTGCTGTGGGGTCACGGCCAACACCAGAAAGCTCTTGCTGTGTTCTGTGGGGCAGCTGGGGCAGAACCATACCCAGAGTGATGTAAAAGCCCTCCAAGGGCATCAATGCACACAGACCCCACGAGCCCATCAACTGCACTTTCAGTGTCCAGGAAAACTTGGAAGTGCATTTTCAGGTTCCCCTGAATCAACCCACAACTCCCCAGCAGGTGATTATCATGCTCACAGATGCCCACGCACCAGCTGGCTGAATCCATGCCCGTTCCCAGTGCTACAAGCCAAATCTAGGAGACACAAACACCAACCAACCCAGTGGTTAGATTATGAAGGAGTCTAAAAGCATGACATATGAGTAAGCCGAGTCACAGAAATGTGTACCTGAAGCATCCAGGAACAAAAGATTATTTTCTCCCCAGCAGTGGGACCATCTTGGTTTTTTTTTTTTTTTTTTTTTTTTTTTTTTTTTTTGTTGTTCTTTTTTCTTTTGGCCACACCTAGCAATGATCAGGGGCTACTCCGGGCTCTGCACTCAGGAATTACTCCTGGCAGTGCTTGGGGGAACTATATGGGATTCCGCGAATTGAACCGGGGTTGGCTGCATGCAAAGCAAATGCCCTCCCCCTCTGTATTATTGCTCCGGCTCCCTTATCTTGTTTTTTAAATGCTGGGGGCTGGTGAGGGGTGTTCCAAGCAGTGCTCGGCGGGGCCCCCTAGGGAGTCACATGGTTCCAGAGAACACAGGGAATGGACCCATCAAGGCCCATGCCTCAGCCCCTCCTGATGCTCTCTGGACCCGGGACCAGGTTTGTCTGGCCTTTGCTTTCTGGGTTTATATTTATTTAATTTAATTTATTTATTTTGGCTTTTTGGGTCACACCCGGCAATGCACAGGGGTTACTCCTGGCTCATGCACTCAGGAATTACTCCTGGCGGTGCTCAGGGGACCATATGGGATGTTGGAGATGAAACCGGGTCAGCTGCGTGCAAGGCAAATGCCCTACCCACTTTGCTATCGCTCCAACCCGCATCTGAGTTTATTTTTACCCAGTTTTCAAATGACCTTTCCTAATGCATGCACGTGTTTTTTTTTTTTTTTGCAGGGGGTGGGGGGAAAAGGAGCACACCTGGAGGTACACAGGGGTTGCTGCCCCCACATGTGTTTCCTTGACATGCTCTCCCTTCAGGTCTCTCTCTCAGCACACATGCAGGAACACAGAAGAAAGCAGCAGCTGAAAAAGGCTGAATTGTGCTGGGAATGTCTTAGCAAACATATTCACCAACATTGAAATAGGGAAAAAAAAAACTCTAAAATTAAGTGGCACAAGTTTTACATACAACAGATCTATACCTTAGTGCTTACTCAAATATTTAAGTACGAATTCCTTAAACACATGGTGAGCCCTTAAAATGAAAATCATCACACATGGTATGAAAGTTTTAAATGAAAAACAACAAGGGCTGGAGAGATAGGACAGCGGGTAGGGCGTTTGCCTTGCATGTGACCGACCCGTGTTCAATTCCCAGCATCCCATATGGTCCCCTGAGCACCGCCAGGAGTAATTCCTGAGTGCAGAGCCAGGAGTGACCCCTGTGCATCGCTGGGTGTGACACAAATAGCAAACAACAACAACAACAACAACAACAAGGACAACAGTCCAGGGTCAGGGATGGCCGAAAAGCTGGAGTGAGGCCCTGCGTCCAGCCCTGGTCTTGCCCCCACCCCTCCCCGAGCTCCGCCGGCCCTGAGAACTGCTGCAGGCTCACCAGACTCTAAGAAGCCAGGTAAGAACTCCAGGGATCATGGGGAGCACCTGGAGCCTCCAGTCCCCGAGTCTACCAGGGAGAGCCCACAAATAGACAAACACAGAAATTCTTTCACCCCAGGCCCATTCAGCTCTTTATCATTTGAGGAAAAAAAAGTTATGCACGGGGCTAGAGCGATAGTACAGCGGGTAGGGCATCTGTCTTGCATACGGCCGACCTGGGTTTGATTCACAGCATCCCATATGGTCCCCTGAGCACCACCAGGAGTAATTTCTGAGTGCATGAGCCAGGAGTAACCCCTGTGCAATATTGGGTGTGACCCAAAAAGCCAAAAAAAAAAGTCATGTACATGTAAAATGGTAACGTTCCACAAGGTGGGAAGTTTAAGATGAACGAAAGCATATAGTATGTGTTGCCCACACTTCACTTTTCATCACGAATTACACTTTGGGACTATTCTACAATAGCACATGTACTTAAGAGTTACCCATTTTTTAAAGAGCTTGAACAACTTTCAAGCAGGGCCTAGAGATATGCATTCAGTCTTTTCCATCTCTGCGGGCCAAGTGTTGGTGCAAATGTACTCAGGCAAGTGAATCTGCTGGGTGAAGAACGTGTCTGGTTAAGAATCTGAAAGGTAACTCAGACTGCTTTCCAAAGAGACTGCTGCATGTTTTGAAAGACAAATCATCTTGTTTGGAAAGACTAAAAACGGCCTATTAAAATAAATAAGCAGAAATAAATAAATGGACTCAACGGTATCCTTAGGATAGGAAACAATTTGGTTATGAACAAATTCTCTAAGATGTGCTTTCTCAGCAGGATTCCACAGAGCCTCATGAAAATAGACATTTTATTTTGGTTGCCGTTCGGGGGCCATACCAGCTAAGTGCACCGTTCATTCCTGAGAACACCAGGGGACCCTGTGTGGTACCAGGGAGTCAACCGGTATGGGCCACATGCCAGGCAAGAGCCTTAACCCCTGTACTATCTCTCCAGGCCTGATATTTCATATTTCAAAGCAATGTCACTGTGTCACTGTTCTCCCGTTGTTCATCCATTTGCTCGAGCAGGCCCAGTAACGCCTCCATTGTGACACTTGTTACTGTGTTTGGCATATCAAATATGTCACGGGTAGCTTGCCAGGCTTTGCCGTGCAGGTGAGATACTCTTGGTAGCTTGCCAGGCACTCTGAGAGGGGTGGAGGAATTGAACCTGGGTCAACTGTGTGCAAGGCAAACGCCCCACCCACTGTGCTACCATTCCTGGAAACAACATCCTGTTTATTTCCCAATATTCATCTGAATCTAATGTCATGTACATAGTAAAATGATAACTTTTGACAGGATTAAAATAGTAATCTTTAAATGGTTTAGTAAATTATTTAAAAAAAAACCAAGAAGTACAAATTTACCAAGCCATTTAAAGGTTACTATTTTTATCCTGTCATAAGTTATCATTTTTATATCATTTTTACTATGCATGTAACATTAGATTCCGGTGAATATTGAGAAATAAGTATGATATTGTTTGCACTGCCATGTTTACACTGCTTTGAAATAGAAAACTTCTTGTCTTTTTAAATAATAAGAAAATGTTTGTGTATTAAATGAGTGTGGACGATTCAATTTTTTTGTGCGGGGGAGGGGGGAACTGTTTCGGGGCCACACCCAGCTCTGTTCAGGGCTTACTCCTGGCTCTGTGCTCTGTGTTCTTGTTAAGTTAAATTCTGCCCAAAGTGAACTCTTCACTACAAGGGGCGGGTGGTAAGGAGACTGTCCTCTGGCAAGCCACTTTCTGAGATAATACAAACCTCTTCCCACAGAGCAGATATTCAGAATCACGCTCAGTTCTGTTGCTTTAACCAACATCAGCAGGATGTGACTCAAAACTGCTCACTGGAAAGCAAACTTCAGGAGAGCTTTAGAAAGCCTGGGTGGGGTCAGGAGCAACAGTACAGCGGGCAGGGCATTTGGGTCCCGGGCATCCCATATGGTGCCCCGAGCACTATTGGGGGGTAATTCTTAAGTGCAGAGCCAGGAGTAAC
This sequence comes from Sorex fumeus, assembly GCF_029834395.1. Classification (NCBI taxonomy): domain Eukaryota; kingdom Metazoa; phylum Chordata; class Mammalia; order Eulipotyphla; family Soricidae; genus Sorex; species Sorex fumeus. Next base: position 4,803,940 of record NW_026606095.1, on the reverse strand, counting down.
CCCTGAGCATCACTGGCTGTGCTCCCAAGACAAAACAAATAAAATTAAGAAGACAAAGGCTGGATAGACCAACCTGCGCTCCCTCTTCCAATACACCCATGGACGACCTGTGAAAACATCAGACACCAATAAAGACCCTTGCTGAAGCAATAGCACAGCAGTAGGGCGTTTGCCTTGCACGCAGCCAACATGGCCGACCCGAGTTCGATTCCTCCGCCCTCTCGGAGAGCCCGGCAAGCTACCGAGAGTATCTCGCCCGCACGGCAGAGCCTGGCAAGCTCCCCGTGACATATTCCATATGCCAGACACAGTAACAACAAAGTCTCCAATGGAGACGTTACTGGGCCCGCTCGAGCAAATCGACGAACAATGGGAGGGCTGAATACCTGGAAAAATAAAACAAAGGGAAAAGCTGGTCGAGCTAACTGGAAATCAAAGCCCCAGACTATGGCTGAGAGTATTCAAAGCGGAAGCAGCACCTCAACTGCATCTGGGAGGGCTGTTCTGGACTGTAAAAGAAAACCCATTAGCTGCTATCCACCTGTACTGCGGCCTCCCCCTGTCCCCCATCACCACCTGCCTGGCCCCCAGACAATAACCTTGACCCTGGCTCCTGGGATTCTGGCAAGGGCTTACGCTTCTCAGGAAGAACTCTGACTTTGTTAAGAGATGATGACTGTGTTGGGACCCACCAAGGTGAAAAGGCACCAGCTGCAAATCACTTCCAGGGGAAGTAGCAAGTGTTACTCTGAACATTACTGGGCTTTACGGACCTAAAGGTGAAAGTGTCCGGGCATGATTCTGGGACAGGCAGACGTCGGAGGGAGGTTAAGGTTTAGGGGAGAGACAAATGGTTAAGGCTTAGTGGAGAGAGCCTCGCCAAGCAGCCCAGAACACCGCAAGCTGCTCAGGGCAGTAAAGTGACTCAGTCCAAAACCAGCGCTCTGCTTCCTGCAATGCAGCAGGAGGAAAGTGTCTCTGGGGAGTTCTGCTGGAAATCCAGGCTCCTGCATTCTCAATGAGGTTTGGTACTAATTCCAGTGAAAGCTGCGAAGTTTGAAACTGGTTATCTGGTATGCAGATTTCATTGCATACCAAAGAGAAAAAAAAAAAACCAGGAATTTTCATCCATTTTATCACACACACACACACACACACACACACACACACACACACACAGCAAAGTGACTCTCCAAATGGTCTCCTATGGGGCAGCTTCCAGTTTCTGCATGAAAGCAGGGCAATTTAACGGGGATGGGATGGGGGGAGGGGAAGGCCTATTTATACTTGATTCAGCGTCTTCATTTAATGGCAGGGACTAAGACTCCGATATGCAGTGATTCCCCCTAGAATAACAGGGAAATTGGTCGAACTGAGTTTCCTGTACCTTGCTAGCTAGTCATTTGTGCACCTTTCAGGAGAGACTACCAGTATGTCTGTACGTGGAGCTTCCTTGACTTTGGGAAGCAGGGGTTCTGACCCGGGTTCTAGCACAGTCTGGACACCCTGGGAAGGCTGGGGAGCTGAGGCTGTGTCACCACACACCCAGCCTGCACCCCAACTGGGACCTTTGATAGCCGCCAGCACGACACAGGCCCTGCACACACCCTCACCGAGCTCCTTATCGTACAAGAAGAACAAGAGATCCAGTCAAGTCTTCGTGGCTCACGTTTCATAAACGTGGTTCATTTTTCCAAGTTGAAATAAAGGTCCTAAGCCTGAGAAGCAATACTCTGAGGGGACAGTTACTGACTGGCCTCTGCCCAGCCTTCAGGCTGGAGCCATGCTCGCCACCTAGTGGTCATTTGGCTAATCTGTTTTGCAGCCTCTGAAAACTTGCAGTTTTACAGAATTGCTGGGAAGAGCTGTTAGCCTAAGGGTTTGGGTGTTTTTTTTTTTTTTTTTTTTTTTTTAACAAACAAAACCCAACAAACACTGTCCTCCCTTTGTTTAGCGAGTTGCTTGAGCGGGCCCAGTAACGTCTCCATTGTGAAACTTGTTACTGTGTTTGGCATATTAAATACATCACAGGTAACTTGCCAGGCTTTGCCGTAAGGGCAAGATACTCAAGGCTTGCCGGGCTCTCTGAGAGGGGCGGAGGAACTGAACCCGTCTCAGCCGGGCTGGCTGCACCCAAGACAAACGCCCTACACTGTGCTATAGTGGTTAGTACTCTGCGTTGTGTTTTTTTTTTTAAATTACTTTTTGTTTTAGGGCCACATCTGGTGATGTTCAGGAATTACTCCTGACTCTGCACTCAGAAATTACCCCGTAATTCACTCCACTTGGGTGTGCCAGGGATCAAACCCAGGTCAGCAAGGCAAGTGCCCTACCTTCTGTGCCATCACTTGTGCCCCTGTTTGTCTATTTAAAAGCAACCAAAGGTGTTGAAACATTCAAAGATCATATGACTTATTTTCCTTGACTTTTAGAAAGGCCAAGTCACTATTATCGACATATGAGAATCTCTCTTCTCAATTCTAAAGTGACCAAGCACCATTCTTTGGCATGCTAGAAAAATAATTGCTGCAAGCAATTGATCACTTATGGGAAGGGAAAGGCAAGTCTGTACATTATGCACAGGACAATGGTTTAATATCTAGACTACATGGGTAACTTGTGCAACTCAACAGAAAATTCCAACATGACTCAAAATGGTGAAAGAGCTGATAAGACGAAGTGTATTTCTGTATTTCTGTAGAAGAAATACAAATGATCAACAGGAACAGAAAAAGATGCTCAGTATTAGAATTGAAAGGGAAATCAGAGCCATGAGCAAATCTCGCTTTATATGCATTAGGGGGCTATCAGTGACAACAGAACCAGACCAGAGAAACAGCAAATGCCTGCGAGGAAACACCAACCCTTATGCATGGCTGGTTGGGAAAATAAAATGATGTAGCCACATTCTTTAAGAAGTCAGAAATGAAGATCACCACATAATCCAGCAATCCTCCTTTTGGTAAAAGAGAGAACAAAAACCAGGAGTAAAAAAAAAAAAGCACTTGAAACTGAAACCATCCACCCATTGTCATTGCACAATCACTCAAATAAACAAAAGGTGGCTTATATATCCTTGATATCAACCCCTTATCAGAATATCCTTTCCCATTTTGTAGCTAAGGCACTGGTTGAACTCTACAAGAAGAAAACCACCAACCCCATCAGAAAATGGGGTGATGAAATGAACAGAAACTTTCTCAAGGAAGAAATATGAACGGACGAAAGGCACATGAAAAAATGCTCTATATCACTAATCATCAGGGAGATGCTGATCAAAACAACTATGAGATATCACCTCACACTACAGGGACTGGCACACATCCAAAAGAACAAAAGTAACCGATGTTGGCGTGAATGTGGGGAGAAAGGGACCCTCCTTCACTGCTGGTGGGAATGCCGACTGGTACAACCCTTTTGGAAAACAGTATGGACGATTCTCAAAAAATTAGAATTTGATCTCCCACTTGACCCAGCAATACCACTCCTGGGAATATATCCCAGAGAGGCAAAAAAGTATAGTCGAAGTGATATCTGCAGTTGTATGTTCATTGCAGCACTGTTTACAATAGCCAGAATCTGGGAAAAACCCCTGAGTGCCTCAGAATAGATGACTGGTTAAAGAAACTTTGGTATATCTACACAATGGAATACTATGCAGCCGTTAGAAAAGATGAAGTCGTGAACTTTGCATATAAGTGGATCAACATGGAAAGTATCATGCTAAGTGAAATGAGTCAGAAGGAGAGAGACAGACATAGAACGATTGCACTCATCTGTGGAATATAAAGTAACAGAATGGGAGACGAACACCCAAGAATAGTTGAAGTAAGTACCAAGAGCTTTGCTCCACGGCCTGGAAGTCGGCCTCACATGCTGCGGGAAAAGGCTGCTAGGATAGAGAAGGGAACACCAAGTAAAAGGTGCCAGGACGACCCACTCAAGATGGGAGATGCGTGCTGAAAGTAGACTATCGATTAAACACAATGACCACTCAATACCTCTATTGCAAACCACAACACTCCAAAGGGGGGGGGGGGGAGAGAGAGAGAGAGAGAGAGAGAGAGAGAGAGAGAGAGCGAGCAAAAGGGAATGCCCTGCCACAGAGGCGAGGTGGGGTGGGGGGTGATGGGGTGGGGGTGGGTGGGAGGGATACTGGGATGACTGGTGGTGAAGAATGGGCGCTGGTGGAGGGATGGGTACTCGATCATTGTATAACTGAAACGCAAGCACGAAAATTTGTAAGTCTATAACTGTACCTCACGGTGTTTTGCTAAAAAAAAGGTCAGTGTAGCTCAGCCTCCAGCAACAAAGTGAGGAGTGCAGCATGAAGGCTGTGTCCCCAGCGCAGGGCACTTTAGCCTGGTCACTCCTGACAGTGTGGGCAGTCTGCTGCCCTGTGCAGGGTGGGATGCGGAGCAACCACTCAACACCAGCAGTGCTCCTCCAACTGCAAGGCCCTGCGTGGCCCAGACTCTGGCGAACGCTTCCTGTGGGGGGCAGCCCCGGGGATTCACGGCTCTATCACACCCTGGTCAGCAGCTCTGCCCCTGCGCACCTGGCAGAGTACTCACCCCACCCTCTCCCTGGGGAATGCAGATGGACACTCGCACTATTAGAAACAGAGAACAGAGACCAGAGAGATCAGATATGCAGACCCCGACAGCGAGCCTCATCCCACCAGACGCCGTGGCACAATCCGACAGAAGGTGGATGAGAACGTAGATGTCCACACTGAGATCTCCGTTCCTTTTCAGGGTGGGGAGGGTCCTGCCCCCCCCGGTGCTGGGGGCCACTGGCTCTGTACTGGGAGGCCAGGCAGCGCCAGGGAGCAAGCCCAGGATCCCAGGCATGCCAGACATACACAACCAGCAACCACCTCCTTTCCTGAGACAGTGGCGGAGAGTGTGTGGATGATACAGATTCTCCCATTTCCACATCTGAGATGTAAACCCCCTCCCCTCCCTACTCTCTCACCCCAACACAGAATCAAGACAAAGCTTAAAATAATTCCTGAATACCCACCGGTCTCTGTTTTGCCCTTCTGCAAGAGAAAGGAAATACGCTCTGAAATATCTTCAAAATATAGCCAGCTCTCTGAGTGTTAATATTTGGAGGTTATTACCTTTATGGTCTGGGTTCCCAGTTATGGAGAAAATTTCCAATAGTGGGGGGGGGGGGGCTGGAGCAGAACTGTTTGATTCCAGGGTTAGGGATGTCCATCCTATACTCCTAATTGAGTCTGTAATCTTTGATCTGTGCCACAGACTGCACTAAATACTCTACACACAAGAAGTTCAAACACGTATGACCTGCCACAGAGGCAGGGTGGGATGTGGGGGATGGGGGGTGGGAAGGATACTGGGATCCGTGGTAGTGGGAAATGGGCACTGGTGGAGGGATGGGTATTTGATCATTGTATAATTGAAACCCAAGCACAAAAGTTTGTAAGTCTACAACTGTACCTCATGGTGTCTCACTAATAAAAATGAAAAAAAAAAAAAATCCCTAGCACCTGTTGGCAACTGCACAGCTACGATTCCCTGATCTGCGGAGTTGGATGAACTCGGGCTGTTGGATGCATGCAAGGCAAGCACCTTAACCCCTACACCACCACTCCTGAGCACCAGCAGGGGTGCTCCCTGGGTGTATGGCCAGGAGGAAGCCCTGAGCACAATCTGGTGCCCCCCCTAACCCCCCCCCCCCCCACACACACACATAAACGGTCACGGTCCTCCCGTTGTTCATTGATTTGCTCGAGCGGGCCCAGTAATGTCTCCATCATGAGACCTGTTGTTACTGTGTTTGCCATATCGAATATGTCACAGGGAGCTTGCCAGGCTCGGCCGTGCGGGTGAGATACTCTCTGTAGCTTGCCGGGCTTACGCACTAGTCTTTTAATAGAAAACAAAACAAAACAGAACCAAAAAACCAGAATATATGGAGACTGCACTCGTGGGTAATGGTGTCTCAGGACACGCTCATTTCTTTTCATAATGGTGCATACTGGTTAATGGGACTAAATAATTACTGAAATGATTGGTATCATTCAAGACATCTCCTGGGAGTTTTAGAATTTAGCATATGGCCTGGAACATTAAAAATTCTATGTTCACTTCAATGCTTAAAGTGACAGCTGCCATTCAACAAGCTAACGATGAACACGTATCTTCAGTTTTTAAAAGGCCCCTTCCTGAGATGAGAGCCGAGAGGACAGTATCCACTGCGGAACAGACACTCACAATCTAATGATAGTCAGATGTTAGGGGGTTGATGTTTGCCCGGTGCCACAGGCTCTGGAGAAAGGCAGGTTAAATATTCCATTCCCATTCCGGGGCACCCTCCGTCCCCAAGACAACCTCAACCGAAACCAGAGATTCGAACCTGCCAGACTCACGGACACAAGGAGCTTATTATCAGCACCAACAACAGCCTTTTGTCAGCGAGATGCCGCCCCGTGCTTCTCATGCCATCTGTTCCTCTGAAACGAGGACCCCGTCTCTGTGAGAGAGTTGGTCTCTGAATCTCCAGCCCAGGAATCATCTGGTAGGCGCAGTGCAAGGCCCAGACATGGGGCAGAGAACAGGGGACTGAGAACAGCGGACAGTTGGGCTTCTTGCTCACCTGTACAAAGGCTAATTAAAGCCGAACATTTCTGTAACTTAGTAGAGTTCATTTATTTCTTTTTTTTCCCCCCTTTTCTTTCTTTTCTTTTTGATTTATGGGCCACAGCTGGCCCTGCACTCAGGCACTATTCCTGAAGGGTTGGGGATCCTGTGGGAGTCAGGGGATCAAACACACCAGAGACAACCACATGCAAGGCAAGTGCCCTCCCCCTGTGCTATCTCTCTGGCCTGACCGTCTTTTTTTTTTTTTAAATGCATGCAAAGAAATGAAAGGGGCTGAGCGATAGCACAGCGGGTAGGGCGTTTGCCTTCCATGTGGCCGACCCGGGTTCAATCTCCAGCATCCCATATGGTCCCCTGAGCACCGCCAGGAGTAATTCCTGAGTGCAGAGCCAGGAGTAACCCCTGTGCATTGCCAGGTGTGACCCAAAAAGCAAAAAAATAAAAATAAAAATAAAAAAAATAAAAAAATGAAATGAGCTAAGTGCAAGGCAACTTGCAAATGGAACCACAAACCAAAAAAAAAAAAAAAAAACAAATCTTTTAAGCCTTAAAAACAAAATCCCTAGACTCTGACACTGGAACTGAGGCAATCTCAGGGGGCAAGGGCAGGGTCCAGGGGACAGCAGTGATGGGATCCTGACAACTGGGTGCTGGTTCCCTGTGGTAAGAACAGAAACTCGGAAACATAAGCATTTACACCTGTGCAAACCAGTGTGCCCTCATTACATTACAAATATTTTTAAAGGAAAGAGAAAATATTGTTCTAGTTATTATTTGCAGTGTTTAGTACTTGGGTCTTTTATTGGAATGTGGGGTGGGTCTGGCCATCATTCCAGATCACTGGGAAACTCTGGGATGAGTTAGAACAGGGCAGGTCAGAACCGGCTCACTGGGCGCTGGCCCTGCTCAGCACCGCCGTCTCTTCCTGCTAGGAGGCTGAGGGTAGCCTATGGGAAGGAGGGATGGTGCTGGGAGAGGATGGACAGACAGACTCTCATGCGACTGGCTGCCACGGCCTCCAGGACTGGTTTCTGACTACCCTCACTACGTGGAGCCTGGCACCATGGTTAGGAATGACCATCCTTACGCTGTGAATCACAGCCTGATCGACAGTCTGCAAATAACCACCAGAACGCGGTCAGCACCTTTTAAAAAAGAGAATGACAACCAAGAGGCATCCTGCATAACTACATTTAATAGAGTCGAAGGGCTAGAGAGAAATGAAGTGGTTTAGGGGCAGCATGTCAGCCTGGCATGGGAGGCCATGTGTCTGAACCCTGGTGTCAGCCCACGTGGTCAAAGACCATCCGTGGCCCTGTCCTTGAGATCTCCAGCACCAGTAGTGACCTCTGGTGCATTGCCGACCAGGTGTGGGGGAGCATCTTCCTCCCAGCAAGTACCACATGCAGTGGGTGACGCCCCACCCCATCGCACCCCACCCCACAGCGAAAGCAAAGTCAAAGAGACAGGACAGCGGGTAGCACTTGTCCTGCATGTGACTAACACCAGTTTAACCCTGGCTCCTGCCAGAATGACTCCTAAGCACAGAGCCCGCAGAAAACCCTGAGCACGGCAGGGTGTGGTCCCAGAGCCCTCCAAGATTTAAAAAGGGAGGGAAAGGGAAAAAGATTCACCCCTCTGGACCACACGCCCTGTGAACAGAGGTGGGACTAAGACTGTCCCATGTTCTTAGGGCACAGGGAAAACCCCATCTAATCACCAGACGCCCGGTTTAGCGTTTAGTGGACAAGGCTGGTTACAGGATTTTCAGAGTCTGGGGAAAAATAAAATTGTGGGACTCTTGCTACTACATTGTTCAGGGGACTGGAGATGATTCGGTGCTAACAGCGTGGCAGGGGGAGCTTTGAAGGGCTGTGCGCCACGGAGGCCAGCCACCATCTCGGCATTGAGGACTCAGCCAGCCCAGGACGAGCACTCCATGAGCAGGCGTGGCCCCGAGGCAGGCACTGGTGAGCACCAGGCCCAGGCACGTGACCTCTGATCACAGCAACCACCAAGAGAAGGGGAGGAGAAAGCAAAGCAAACCAAGAGCCCCGCCATGTTAGTGACATTCTTAAAGATGCACAGCACTGCCGTGTGGCAGATGTGGGCCTGCGTGGGCTGGCCACGGCTGAGGCTCACGTCCTGTGTTCCAAGGGTCCGGAGGAGCATGCCTTTAGGTTGGGTCCCCAGAAAGGGGAGGCACTCTGCTCCAGCCCAGCCAGCCCCTGGTGTGGTCCAGGAGACACGGGGCAAGCATGGCCCTTTACGCTGCTGAGCACCACGTGATGCCCACGCACTGCCATGGCCTGGGCTGCAAAGGGGAAGGAGCTCAGGAGCAAGCCACGTGCGATGCAGACGCGAAGGCTGGTCACGGCCGCAAGCCTGTTCCACTTTGAGAGGCACACCCTAAATGCTATGTAGAGACCCATGCGTGCACTCACGTGCGCGTGCGTGCGCGCGTGCGCACACACACACACACACACACACACACACACGTGCACACACAAACAGGTTTCCCGAAATGATCTTTGCTGGCAAAGCCCTAGGAAACTATTTTCACTTCCTTTCTGCCCTCGGGGGTGCTCCTGGAAACCTTCGGTCTGCAGTGCCTGGGATCCGGCTGTGGTCCTGCCTGGGCCAGGCAGGCACCGCTGACCTCTGTCCTCCCTCACTCCCAGTCCGTCCTATGTCATCTAGAAAATGACACTGCACCCTAGAAGAGACACCGCAGCCCAAATGCAGCCGCTTCTGCGGCATCGCCTGATGGTGCCACCGCCAACGGCTATGGCTCTCCCCACACACGGCCCGTGCCAGGCCTCCCCCTCGGCTCTGGCCACACACCCTGTACTGTGTCTCTTCCCCCATGGCTTCTGGAACCTCAAGCTGCCTCCGACCACGGCTGAAGCCGGCTTCCCCAGAGCCAGAGATCGTCAGCTTGGACGTGGGGTGGAAACTCCGGTTGCTCGGGGGCTGTTACGTGGGGAGCATATGCTTCTGGCTGCTGGGAGGCAGAGCGAACTCCCCAAGTCAGACCGCTGGCGAGGCCCCGAAAGGCGCCGTCCAGGCTGCCAGAGTCACTGTGTGCCTCGGTGAGTTTGCGAGGATTCTGGTCTCTGTTCTACCACAGTCATGACCGATACAAACGCGTCCCTAAGGAAACCATGTGAGCAGACAGCAAGGACTCTGTCACTATGCAGAGTCATTTCTTAGAAGCCACACGATTTCTTTTCTGTTTTTTCCTCCACCCCTCTCAGAGAGCCCGGCAAGCTACCGAGAGTATTCGATATGCCAGACACAGTAACAACAAAGTCTCCAATGGAGACGTTGCTGGGCCCGCTCGAGCAAATCGACGAACAACGGGAGGGCCTTTACCTTTACCTTTTAACTATCTTTAAATACCTTTTCTCCTATTATTGTAAAAGGACTTTAAAAACCAAACCACACATGCTTCCTGTGGGGGTATGTGGCTCACTGGTGAAGCTGCCATCTGACAGGCTGTCAGTGGGGGTCTGGCGTGGCTACGTCGCTGAGTACCTCGCCTGTGAGGCACAGCTGTCCCCCACGAAGTTCTAAGGCTGCTGGGGCTCTGGGCAGTGTACCTCCTTCCTCACCCAATAGTGGGTGGGACGTGCTAGCGGATGCCTATGTGCTCCACGGAAGCTGACGGGTATCCCCAGCCCTATCACCCATGGGACACTCAGAAACAAAGCACAGCTTTGGGTATGTAATCTGGGGTGTGTGTGGAAGGGCACTCGCTCACTCCTGGTGGGCCTACTCAGGATGGGGACAGCTGTGATCAGAGCAGGACGGTTTCTACTTCTGCCTCCCTAGGGACTGTCTGGGACTCCTATGAATTGTTGTTCAGTGTTCCTAAAAAAAAAAGAAAAAAATCGCTGCTCTCTTCCTTCTTTTTTAAAAGTGACACTTCACGCAAATTAGTAGCGATTACAACTCATGTGTTGGGAGATGATGATGTGGGTGATTTAACTGAGCAGAAGCCTGGGAAATAGCAGTACTTTGGCCCCTGGGATCAATGCTTCTCTCTGAAGACACTGGGCACCGTATCCTCCAAGGAAGCCTAGCAAATGAACGATTTTCTTAAGACAGTCACAGACCCACAGATCTGCATCTTCATAGAACACAGATTCCTCCACTAAAAAAGAAAACACAAGACAATCTACCAGGACTTCAGAAAGGGCCCAGCAGATGAAATGTGGCCACCCAAACTGGCTTGAGATTCCTCTGGCTGGGAGCCCACAGAACGTTCATCTGACTGTCTACCAGGCAGAGCTTTTATTTATTTTAAGCTTAACGCAGATCATATTCATCCTGCAGAAACTCAAGAACTAACTCTCCAAAGAAACCCAAGGAAAATGCTGCTCCCACAGAAGAGCCAAGGTGGGAATCAGACGTGACTCCAGAAGCCACACAAGGCAGAGAACGTGCAGGGAGGTAGGGAAAGGGCTGAGAGGAAGGCGACCACCCACGAATTCTGCACCCGACAACATTATCCTTCAAAGTGAAGGGAAAAATAAAGGCTTTCATGCCAACAAAAGCTGAACAAATTGTTTCTGGGGCACACATGGTAACGCTCAGGGGTTACTCCTGTCTCTGCATTCCTGGTGGTGCTCAGGAGGACCATATGGGACACCAAGGATTGAACCTGCCAAGTGCCCTACCTGCTATACTATCTTGCCAGCTCCCTAAACATTTTTTTTTTGTCAGCAGAAATGTGGCTTGCAAGAGATATTCAAAGAATTTCTTCTTGAACACGTTGATGTCAAAGCTGCAATTTGCGCTTCTCGTCATCCTGTGGCTTCATTAAATAAAGCCCACTTTCTTTCACTAAAGGCACATTTCTGAAACTATCAATGAGGAAATAAATTTTCAACTATAGGGCCATTACTTTTCTACTGTACGCATTTGGAGGGACAGACTGTCGGAGGCAACATCTAAGTGTCAGCCGTGATGGTACATGAAGGTAGCAACGTGGTACGAAGGATAACATAAGGGAAGCTCAGATCTGTACAAATGATATTTAAAAAGGAGTGTGTGAAGCTAAAATTGAATTTTAACCGCTCCATAGATTAGTTTACATTTGTAGCACTAGGAGACCCGATTAGGTGTACTATGCATATATAAGCTTAAGAACTCTTTTCTGTTGTCTTATGGGTTTGTTTTTGGGCCACACCTGGTGATGCTCAAGACTTATTCCTGGCTCTGTGTTCAGTGATCAATCTTGGTGGGCTCAGGGTACCGGACAGGGGGCTGGGGATCGAAGCCAGGTCAGTCACGTGCAAGGCAAGAGTCCTGCCCACTGTACTGCCGCTTCAACCCACATGTACTCTTATGCATATGTGGAACCAGCAACAGCAATGGTATGAGGCAGAAAGGAGAAATTAGAATTATTTTCTTATAAAGGCAGTCACACAGATGAAAGCAGTACAGTACTATTTGAAAGTTTCTTGTGTTAGATGTCAATGTATAGTAAATTCTATTTGCAACTATTAAAATAAATTATTTCTTTTTTTGCTTTTGTTTTGTTTTGGGGCCATAGCTAGTGGTTCTCAGAGCTTACTCCTGGCTCTCTCTTCATGGATCATTTTTGGTGAGTTCATGAGACCATATGTGGTACCAGGGATCAGACAGGGTTTGTTGCAAGCAAGGCAAGAACTTGATCTGCTGTACTGTCCCTTTAGCCCCAAATAAATTTTTTAAAAGTATGACTGATAAGGTAAGCAAGTGGAATCCCAAAGTATATACAATTAAAATCAGAAGAGCAGAAATAGAGGAAGATACAGATAGATACAAAGAACATGAGCAATAGGCAGAAAGCAATACAAACAGGGCAGGTAATAATTCAACGACCTCAGTAATCATTTTACGTTTAAACAAACCAATGAAAGAAAGACACTGTAAAAATGGACCAACACCCAAGACCAGTGACACACTGTCTATAAAAATTCACCTTACCTATACAACAAACAAATGGATGGAGAAAGAAGTAAATGCCAGGGGCTGGAGCGATAGCACAGTGGGTAGGGCGTTTTTGCCTTGCACGCGGCCAACCCGGGTTCGATTCCCAGCATCCCATATGGTCCCCTGAGCACTGCCAAGAGGAATTCCTGAGTGCAGAGCCAGGAGTAACCCCTGTGCATTGCCAGGTGTGACCCCAAAAAAGCAAAAATAAGTAAATAAATAAAGAGTAAATGCCATATTACACTAGCTGAAATCAAGCTTTAGCAGTCACATCCATCCTGGCAGAGCAAGGAGAGTTAACAGGAGCAAGAACCTGGCATTAAGATAAAGACACTGATTCTCTAGGAGACATCAGCTTTGCTGTCTCTGCACTTACAAATGAGCATCGCATATGAGGCAAAAAACTGCAAAGAAAAACAGGCAAGTCCACTGTTAAAATGAACTGAACAAACAAACAAAAGAGATGGCCAGGTCCAACCACCCGTAAGAACATAACTGAACCGAAAGGACCAGCCACAGAGGAAACCATTAACATCAACTACTTCATCCATGACCACAGCTGACTGGTTTCACAAAACAGTCACCCAAACAGAACACCTTCTGGGCGATAAATGCATAACCTGACTACTTTACAAGACAGAAATGACAGACGCACTAGTTTCGGGCCACAATGGAATTAAACCAGAAATGAGGAACAAAAAAAAAATTGATAAGACAGAAACGACAGACGCACTAGTTTCAGGCCACAATGGAATTAAACCAGAAATGAGGAACAAAAAAAAAAATTGATAGGGGGAAAAATAATCCCCCCAAATATGTGGACATTAAGAAAACTTATTTCTAGATAACACACTGGTGAAGGAAAAATTTCAAGAGCAACTTAGAATTATTTCGACCAACATGAAAATGAAAATATAACTTACTAAACTTCCCGGGGGCCCAAGGAATGCAGTATCCAGAGCACCCATTAACAGGAATTAAGAGAAAAGGAAAATGACACAGGTCAGAAATTCAGATCTGCACCAAGAAAGCTAAGCAGAGATTCTGCAGGTTAGTGATACTGCAGCGTAAGCTCGGAGTGAGGCAGAAACAGCAGAGGAGGATGCTAATCGGGGCGTCTGGGAGGCATGTGGAAATCTATGTGCCTTCTGCCTCACTCTGCTGTGAATCTAAAACTGCCCTAAAAAAACAGAGTCTATTTATAAATAACAAACAACGATGTGTGTACAATTATATATATATATACATATATATATGTGAAAATCGACTGAAGGGTACACTGAGACAAATTTGATGGTAAAAGATTACATTTCAGAAGAAGTACCTAAATTTAGTCTTTCCTACTTCCTCTGTAGGGGAGGGAGGCTCTCAGCCAACACACTTGGTCTCTGGAGCACTTCTGACTTAGAATCTAGGGCCCCAAATCCCAATTCATAGGGAGTATAGAAATATTTCCAACTATGATGTACGTAGTGATGACGTCTCGAACAGAAAGAGACTTAAAAGAGTGCACAAGTTTACAACCAAAGTGGGATATTTAAAAATAACTCCTCCAGTGAGTGGGAAAAAAAACTCCCCAAAACCCACAACTGTTTTTCAAATAGCTTTATTTTCTTCCTCTCTCAAAAGTGAATTTCCCCCCTTTTTCATGGATTCATTTCTGTATACTTCTATGAGGGCTGGAGCGATAGCACAGCGGTAGGGCGTTTGCCTTGCATGCAGCCAGCCCGGCCAAGCTGGGTCAAGCTGGGTTCGATTCTTCCGCCCCTCTCGGAGAGTCTGGCAAGCCACCGAGAGTACCTCGCCCGCACGGCAAAGCCTGGCAAGCTCCCCGTGATGTATTCGATATGCCAAACACAGTAACAAGAAGTCTCAAAATGGAGATGTTACTGGGCCTGCTTGAGCAAATCGATGAACAATACTTCTATGAACCAATTATGCTATACAAACTTTTAACTGACATGATTAGTAAACTGATAAACATACCATACAAAAATTTTATTATATCTGAGATACATGTCCAAAAATAAAAGCATCTTATTCCCCCCAGTGTTTTCATGTTGTAAATGGGCAAAATCTACCTAAATTTTTTCTTTTCCTTTTCAGCTTTTGGGCCATATCTGGTGTTGCTCAAGGTTTATACGCTTGGCTCTGTGCTCAGGGATTGATCCTAACAGGGCCAGGTGACCATACCTGAGTGAGCTGAGTTCAAAGCAAAAGCCCTACCCACTGCACTATCTTTTGGGCTCATAAGTGAAATTAATATCAAATGAAAAACAGACACAATGTTGGTTTTTTACTACATGTGAAAATTGCTACCCAGGACCAGAGAGGTCCTATAGGGTTTCTGGCACTTGCCTGCATGTGGCCGACCCTGGTTATATCCCTAGCACTGACATGGTTCTCAGATCACAGACAAGAATGATCCTTGAGCGCAGAGCCAGGAGTATGCGCCGGGGACTGCCAGGTGTGATGCAAAAGCAAACAAAAATTTCCTCGGTATCCAAATTCAATCTCATTTATGTTTCTAATATTAAATTGCTGGTGTCACTATGAGATTACTTTGTTTAAAATGTCTGTTTCCAAAATGCGAATGCTATGCACAGTTGGGCTAAAGGTTGAGGCGCAGTGCAATGAATGAATAAACCCCAGAAGATTAATAAATCAAGCAACATTAAAAGTAGTGAAAAATCAAGTTCAAAGTGGCAGAGGTTCTGGGCCAAACAGATAACTCATAGAGGATTTGTATTAAGAATATACTAGAGCGTTTCTTTCTTAAATCTAAAAAATTTTTATTTATTGCTTTGGCTGCCAGGCTGGAGCGATAGCACAGCGGGTAGGGCGTTTGCTTTGCACGCGGCTGACCCGAGTTCAATTCCTCCGCCCCTCTCGAAGAGCTTGGCAAGCTACTGAGAGTATCTCACTCACACGGCAAAGCCTGGCAAGCTCCCCGTGACGTACTCGATATGCCAAACACAGTAACAACAAGTCTCACAATGTCACTGGGCCCACTCGAGCAAATCGATGAACAATGGGAGGACAGTGACAGTGACAGTGCTTTGGCTGCGCAAGCAGTGCCCAGGAGGTTAAGCCCTCCCTTGATTCAAAGCTGGAGCCCGAGGATGTGGGGCTACTCTGTACCCCCCGCCCCTCGGTGCTCAGGGTTCTCCAGGGCTGGAAGACCTGTGATGCTCAGGGACACTGCAGTGCTGGGCAAACCAGGCTCAGCCGCAGGGCAATGGCTTCATTAAAAAAAACCTGCTTGAGGAGAACTGTGTAAAGGAAATGTCATCTTTTAGAACTATTTGCTCGATGACAGTTCACACCGAACCGAGTAGTCCAGGGCCTGTGTGCCGCTCTAGTCTTTGGGTTGAATGAGCACTCAACGGCAGACACACGTTAACGAGCACTCAAACGCAGACACTCGTTATTTCTGTTCCTCCCCGACCGGCAGATCCTTCATTTTTACATTCACGGCTATTTTAAAGAGCCCTCTCTCCCTGCTCCAAGTCTGCCTCTTATTTCTGGAAGATACTACGGGGAGATTAAAAACTAGTCAAAAGGCTGTGGGGCTGGGCCATCGGTGGGCTCCAACTTGCTTTCTTGTCACCTCAGGGCTACGATGCAGGCAAGAAGCTCTGATTTCACCTCAAGAGGAGGACAGTTAAGGAGAAGCAAATGAGCAACGAATTAATAAGCTCATTCTAAACAAGCACAAAGTACTAAAATGGTCGATGTTTAGTCCCCTGACTATTCTGTTTCCAATAACTGAAACTCAAAGATCAGCTCTGAAGAACCACAATAATGGGACCCAAGGTTGGAGACCTGTTGGTTCAAAGGAGGGGTTGGTCTAAGGGGTTGGTTCAAAAGTTGGTTCAAAGGAGGGGTTGGGTCCAAGGAATGATTTCTTTAAAAACCATTCTTTTAAAAAAGGATTCAAGAAAGGAATGAAGGAGAAAAGGGCCTAATTTTCTTTTCTTTCTTTCATTTTTTTTTTCTTTTTGGGTCACACCCGGCGATGCACAGGAGTTACTCCTGTCTCATGCACTCAGGAACTCCTCCTGGCAGTGCTTGGGGGACCATATGGGATGCTGGGAATTGAACCCGGGTCAGCCACATGCAAGGCAAATGCCCTACCTGCTGTGCTATCACTCCAGCCCCAAGGGCCTAAATGTTTTGTGACTAGATAGAGCTTTAGTCTTTTTCCTTTCCCTCTTCTTGTCTCTGGGCTCTGCTTGAGAGAGGCTGAGGGGTTACCCCCAGTTTGGGGCTTTCCAGTCAAACCTGGGGTGCTGGGGATGGAACTGGGGCGTCCTGTGTGCAAAATCTGGGCAGCAACCCTATTAGCTCTATCCTCAGCCCGGGAGCTTAGTCCGTCTGAGAAAGTCTCTCTGTAGGAGTCTTCAGAGTCACGAGATGGAAAATGAATAAACATGAACAATGATAAAGAGAAAAAGGTGAGGGTTTGGTTTAGATACATACTGACACATTAAAATATGTTATGGGGCGCATTATGTTGGGCGTGACGATGCAACGTGTGCTTGGAGGGGTCACAGCCAGACATGGCTGTGCTGGAGTGTTATCAAGGCCATCTACAGGCCCACTCAGCCCTGGCTGGAGCTCTCCTCACACTCTCTGAGAAGGCATTTCATTCTTTTGCAGCTGAAAAAACTGATGCCCCCGATTCTAGCAAGAGTGAAGTCGAGATAGAGTGCCATATATTTCTGAAAATGAATGTTTGAAATATTGGAGGTGAAGGAATGGTCTGAAACATTCCCCTCCCCTGAGCTGCCTTTGCTTGTCATCTCGAATGCGCTTTCCCCAGGACCCCAGGCAAAGGGGATGCTGATGGTACCCACCCCTAGATTTCTCTCAAAAATACATACCCCAGGGAAGTAATAACAAAGTCAGCTTTGGATTCAAGTTTGGACACAAATTTCTGAATCAAGAACAAAACACGACCTCTGGGGTTTGTTTCAGTGTTCTCTCGCCAAAAACTGGAGAAAGTGGACTATTAGAACTCAGAAATCCAATATATATATGAAAAAAAAAATACACTGGAAATGGAGGGCAGGGGCTGGGAGTAACAGAAAGGGAGAAGATGGGGAGGGAAGAGGAGAGGAGGAGAGGAGATGATTGAATATAAATATCCATACTGGAAGGAAAACATTTTATAGAAAGCCAGAATTATTATGTATCTAAAAACGTACAGCATTGAAGTATGCCAAATATTTCCAGAGGCTACCTCTTATTTTTCATTTGCTTTTAACTTGATTTTTTTTTTGTTTGGTTTTTGAGCCACACCCAGCAGTGTTCAGGGCTTACTCCTGGCTCTGTGCTCAAGGATCACTCTTGGTGGGCTCGGGGATCATACTGAACCCAAGTTGGCTGCATGCAAGGCAAGTGCCCTCCCGCTATACCACTGCTCCAGCTGACTCGCTCTTATTCTAAGCCATGACTTCTAAGCCTCTTTGCTTTCCACCAGTAAGAAGGCTCTTTAGTAGGTTCTGACAGCGGTCTTTCTGCCATCCCTGACTCCTGACAGCTGTGTAGAGCATCTCCTCCACTTCTGGGATGCGTGCACACCACAATTCAGTTCAAAGTCAGCTTCCTATGGCCCGTGAGCCTCCACCTGAACAAACACTGATGCATCACTGGGCCTCTTGCAGCCTCAACATCTGCTCCAACCTACTGGGTCTTCACTGATAGAGAAAGTCCAGGCCTGGGCCATGTCCCCACCTGGGTGTGCCCTGGACACTTCTCAACCACTCACTCTGAGCAGAGACAAAATGAAAATGACCCACAGAACTCTGTGAGGGCAGAAAGGCCTCAGTCCCCTCCCCACCAACTCCCACCCCGAGACCTTCACAACAAATTGAGTCACACAGTGAGCGCAGAATCACTCACATTTGCCAAGCCCGTTTCAGGGACCCACTAACAAAATAAACCAAAAAAATAAAAAAAAGGAGGAGGACTGAAGCCTCCAATGCTCCTGACTCAATTCTGCACCATCAGGGCCATAAACGCATCTGAGAACTCATCCAGAAAGTTCACAGTATCTGCATTCTCAGAACCTCTGCACGGCGTTCAGAGCCACAAATACAGTTTAGATCAGAGAACCCCAATGCTTTCTGTTAGGGTAGTTTGGGAGATAAAAAAAAAAAATAACTCACCAACATCTAAAAAGCTATGAAAGTCAGTTTCCCCCAGACCCTATATCCGATATGTTTTCATTTATTTGTATGTGGTACCAAAATGATTCGTGCAGAGACCACGCACCTCATTGTCAGACTCGACGAGCACTTGGTCGTATTCACTGAGGGCGACTAGGAACATGATGGAGGTGACATTCTCAAAGCAGTGGATCCATTTTCTCCTCTCGGACCGCTGGCCCCCGACGTCGACCATTCTGCAAGGTGAACAATACTCATATTAATGCACAAACAGAAGAAAATCAGTATAAATGATTTTACTTAAAAAAAAACAACTAAACTGTCTGAAGAGAAAATGCAGTGAGTTCTTAAGGAACATCTCCTTCGCTTTTTAACAATCAAAGCCAAGAAATTCTGGGTAGTAAATCACTGCCGTCATTTGAAAGTTTCTAAATGTATATGAAAAGTAAAATCTTGCTTAAAAGAAAGCAAGTCCTGCGCCAAGCCAAGCAAACTAGTGTTTTATTTCATCAAGCATTGAAGAGTCAGAAACAGTTTTCTGTAAGATGTAATAGGAAATACTGACTTTTCCTTTATTCCTCCTGCAATACAGAAATGAAGAGACTAGGATTTGTTTTCAAGGATGCTGGAAGAGGCTGCCTATAAATTTAGTTATTTTGTTTGTTTTTGTTTGGGGGCCCATCTAGTGGTGCTCAGAGCTTGTGCCTGGAGACTGTCTGGAGTGCAGGGATGGAACCCAGGTAGGCACCCTGCAACAACAGCACGTGCCTGCTGGACCATCTCTCCAGTCTGCCTACACATTAACCATAAGTGAAAGATATACTTTCAAGAAGAGGGTGTGATGCTTACAGGAAATGTAAGCACAACTTTACGACATCGGCAGTATAACTATAGCCATTGTCCCCTTGCAATGAGTGCGATACCTTAAGACAGGTATGTCCACACTAAGCAACATGGGTCAGCTGCATCAATTCAAACCACAACCCCACCTTGCCAATGTGCCTTGTATGGCAATTAAAACATCACAATGGCACAAAGACCAACACTTGACACTCTTCAAGGATTGATTTTTAACATCCAACTCCATCCTGAGTTGAGGAACTTATTCTGCCATCAATTAATCTGATCAGTAATATATATTATCTTGATATATAATGAAATAAGAAGCTGACTAGCAGTACTTGGTGTGAAATTTAATTCTTTAATTGTTGAATTCAAATTTCAACTAAAATGTGAGCCACGGCAACAGGGTAAATTTCACACACTGACAGTTTTAGGTATAAACACTTAATAGGTTTCTTTATGTGTTGGTTGAAAACTCGGTTTGTCCTAGTGTTTTCCTGCCACTAAATGCTAAAATTAAACTTGAGGATTTTCCAGTGACAGCTTCTAAAAGTTTAAGACATGGAAGGGATATCTGAGGGGTTAAAACAAATGATCTAGCAAGACCGATACACTACGGACTAAAACTAGAACTCATAAGTCTTTATGTAGATGTTAAAATGCTTGCTCTCCCTGATGACTAAAGTCACTTGTAAGCCACTCATATACACGAAATCCTCATTCTAAGACATAAGAAAGGCTAAACCCTGTAAGCTGCTTTTCATTGTGGCACGAAAGTTTTCTGAAGTCTTACTTCTATTATAATGATGAAATATGCCTTCTAAAAGTGCTAGTACACAGAGCACGGTAGAAAAAAAAATATTGCAACCTCCTTTCAAAATTCACTAATTACAAAGCAATTAGGAGACGAAACGCTCCATGAACTGCTGCATTTTGTAATACAGGGCACCAGAGCTACAAAGAACCTTGGTGACCACCCAATGCAACTGTTTAATGGGAGAAAAAGCCAAGTCTCAGAAATCTTTCTAACCTTGATGGGTTCATTCACTTGATGGGCATGTCTAATAGAATGCATATGGTGGCAATCAGCTACAGAGCAGGAACTGGCGAGAAGCAAGCACTGAGCCATGGCAGGGAGTGACGAGACCCCCTCATCAGAAACAGTGGCTGCACAGGACACAGAGACTTGGCTCCTCAGCCCTGACTGCACAAAGATGCTTGGTGGGAGTGACGAGTTCTCCCTAGGAACTCAGCTCCAGACACTCAAAAATGGACTCACACTGAGGGCTGGAGCCATAGCACAGCGAGTAGGGCATTTGCCTTGCACGCAGCCAACCCGGGTCTGATTTCCAGCATCCCATATGGTCCCCTGAGCACCACCAGGAGTAATTCCTGAGTGCATGAGCCAGGAGTGACCCCTATGCATCGCCGGGCGTGACCCCCTCCCCCCCAAAAAAAAAACAGACTCACACTAAGCCCTGGTATGCGGCCAGCTGGGTTGGATCCCTGAGCTATACCAGGAGGAAGCTCTGCCCGGGTAAGACCCAACACCTACGTATGTGTACATATATCACACTCACATACTTGCAGGGCTTTAGGTCCCAAAGCACCATATGGACCGTACTCTAAGAATACAACTGTGGGATTGTACAATGAAGTTTAAATAAAAGCACATCCAGGTTATTATTATTATTCTCTATCTAAAGAGAGAATAACTGCTAGAGTGATAGTACAATAGGCATGGCACTTGCCTTGCAAGTGGGTGACCCAGATTTGATCCCTGGCATCCCATATGGTCCCCTGAGTACAGGCAAGAGTGATCTCTGAGCACAGAGCAGCAGTAAGCCCTGAGTATAGCTGGGTGTGCCCCACCCCCCAATCAAAACTAAACCAAAAATAAAAGAGAAAGAGAAAGAAAAGAAAAATACATCTACTGAAGCATTATACAGCTAGAATAACAGTAGTGAGGAAGCAGAAAATCTTCATTCTATTTCCTTATGTCTATTTAGAATAGGTTAATCAATCCATTTTCAAAACCCTGTATTTAATTTTTTCCAACTTTGAGAAATACGTAACATTCAGTATTTTTATTCTACTGGAAAATTATGTATTGATACCAGGAAAAAAGCAAGCAAGTTTCTAAAAACATATAATTTCTACTATTTCTGGTGTCACACAATCCTTCACATTTCATACAAATCTGAAACTATGTCCATCATGCTCAGAGTTAACGCAACTCCAGATACTGTCAAACCAGTGTTTAAATAAGTGATTTTGCTCAACCACCAGTGAAGTACCACCAGCATACTACAGTTTCATTGTTCTGAAGAGAAAACACTCTTCCATCCTTACTCTGCCTACTCCACTTGCGTACTCGATAATAAAAATTGGTGTGAAGCTGATGCTGCTTAAAAATTTACATGATCTCGATATTCATAGCTGACCAGGCCTACTTAGGGTGTAAGCACTGTTTCTAAGTGATCACTCAGGCTGGAGTGATAGCACAGTGGGTAGGGCGTTTGCCTTGCACGCAGCCGACCGGGGCAACCCAGGTTTGATTCCTCCGCCCCTCTTGGGGTAGCCCAGCAAGCTACTGAGAGTATCTTGCCCGCACGGCAAAGCCTGGCAAGCTACCCGTGACATATCCGATATGTCAAACACAGTGACAATAAGTCTCACAATGGAGACGTTAATGGGCCCGCTCGAGCAAATCAATGAACAACGGGAGGACAGTGCTACAGTGCTACACATGCACTCAGTGACTACTACCTGAAAATGACACTTTGTAAGTCAAAGGGGTATTCGATGATGCCCGTGGTGGGGACTCGAACTCGAAGCACATCCTGTTGTGTAGGCAGGTAGGTCGGATCAGCAACTCGGTCCAAGTCGTTCAGATAGCTGCAGGGAAGAGGAGACACACAGGAAAGTCAGAGACACACTGCACTTAACTTGCATACCTGACTCTGATTTCCTGAGATTTTGTACAAACATTATGGGGGAGTAACGGTCTCATTCCCCTGACCCTGAAAGAGCCCCCAATACGGCAGCATTGGGAAAGATGAGTAAGGAGAGGCTGCTAAAATCTCGGGGCTGGGATGAATGGAGACGTTACTGGCACCTGCTTCAGTAAATCAATAAACAACGGGATGATAGTGATACAGTGATATGGTGATGGGTCTATGATTTCTTATCATATGTGGAGGGCCAGGCAACCATGACCAGAATGAGAATACAGGAATACAGGCAGGTTTTTTTTTTCTTATCAGCACAAAGAAACTGTCCTGCACCACCTCTCTGAAGCCTAATCCTTGTCAATCATACATCTCTTCTCTATCAGTATGATTATGTCATTTCACAAATGCTGCACCGTATTCATTTTTCTTGTGCTTCCAAATGCAAGAAGTAATTTGCAACATTTGGGAATGATGTTATTTCATATAACTGGCAGAAGTGACTATTCTGTGCACCAGCCTTATAATTTCTAAGAATTCCCTATGAGAGGCTCGTGCACAGATACAGTGCTGAAACATAAAACTACAGTGTGTATATGTAGAGTAAAAATAATGTGTGAAAAGGATGTAAGAAAAAGATGGAATCGTGAACAGGGTCCAAAGTAGGATAACAATGGATTTGTCCTGTCTCCCTTGCTACAAGGAGCTTAAGTTTATCAGGTTACACCCATCACAGTGCTCCCAAGTCACTCCCATTCCTTTCTTTATCTGTAACCACTTCTCTATGCTCTCCTCCCCAACCAGTTAATCAGCTTTTACCCCTAAACAGACTCTGTTAACTTGTAAGGTCAGATTCCTCAGAAATCTATGATTTTATATGTATGAGTGAAATATTATCTTTCTCCTCTCTTTATGTCTTACGAGTAGTTTACTTTAAAGCAATGTCCTTTTTGTATAGATACAGGAAGACAGTCAATATTATGCTTTTGTAACTTAGGATTTAATTGGCTTTGAATATTATTCACTCTCAGGCATCTGCTTTCTCGACTTAAGTCTCAGTTGCCTTTAGTTCCTAGCACCTCAAAAGCAGGGTCCTGAGGAGGGAGTGAATGGACCCAGGGCAAGCTATGAGCTGCCCTGGCATCGAAATGGGCCCGGCCAAGATTCTTAAATATAAGTTAAGAGCTGGATCATGGACAGATGCTGTTATGATTCAAAAGTATTGACAAGACTAGGATCCTGCTAGGGATAGGAAAGACTATCTGGCCTGGGCACTGTAGTCTGAGACCGAGATGGCCCTAGGAGAGCAATTCTATAAGCTTAATGCATTTCTTACTGTGTCCATACAAAATGATTAATATTATGAATGCTTGTATGTTTGTTGGACAAGGAGAGGAGAAACACACCCATGGGATTCCGCTCTAGGGTGGGTCATCCTGCTGAGAGATTTGTCCCAGAAGAAGTATCCCCTGAGGGAAAGAACTTTAACCCTATTGATTGTGACCACACCTATGTGTAAGCCCCAACCCCTCGTGGTTTTGGGGATTTAACTAGACTGTAAGAGTGGGCTGGGGGATCCAGATCCAGATTCCAGAGCCAGAAGGAGAATGAAGGGGGACTGAGGAGGAGAATGAAGTAGCATGGGGGAGGAAGAAGCAGGAGGAGAATCAGAGGAGAATGAAGAGAGGATTGGAATAAGCTGCAACTAAGACCCACCAGCCTGGCCCTCGTTTCCTTCTTTCTTTTGGCCTGCCCACCAATGGGCCTGCCCATCCCCATCAACCTCCCTGGGGTGGGGGAAGCGGCTTGAGACTACCAAATGCGGGTGGTGGGATAGACAGTTGCTGCCTTTCTATGTTTACACAATGGAAGGCATCAGATTCTTGATCTTTATGTCCACAAGTCAGGCAGGGAGTACTAAGACAGGGACCAGAAAATGCCCAGTATAAGCCTGGTGAAACTCAGCAAATCACAGACTTAGCTGACACCGGCCTTGGATAAGCACTTTGCCTTGCCCTTCATCACTCCTGCCTCGGTACTTCCATATTATTTGTTGGATGTTGGATTTCCCATGCTGAAATTTGGTTTTGGCATTTATGTGAATATCATTCGGACTAAGCAGTATTTCCATATTAATGATATTATATTTAAAACTAAATGTGGAAAACAATTTTAACATTGTCTTCTAGTTTCCTGGAATAACAAATCTGATTGGAACAAGGAAATGATATTATTGGGTTTTTGTTTGTTTTGTTTTGGGGCCGTACCCTGCAGTGCTCAGGGTTTACTTCTGGCCCTATGTTTAGGCCGGCTCAGGGGACCATATGGAATGCCAGGATCAAATACTTACCCGCTGTATTACTGTCCTGACCCTGGGAAATGATATTATTGCCCCTTTGAGGCATATTGATACTTCAAGACAAAAAAAAAAGTTATCTCCCTGGGCCTTCCTCCCGCACAGCAGTAAGTGCTCACACCAAACACATCAGCGTAGGTTGAGTTGGCAATAAACTGACTGTTGACTTGTATAAGTCTTTCAATATCTCTATTATATGAGACTATTATAGGGGACTGAGGGAAACGGTGCCTATGAGACTATGGACATGACAGACAGAAAACGCAAACACGCCTCTGAAAAACTCAAACATCTATTGGAAATCCACAAGACCATCCTCACCATTTAAGGACCCGACACAAACCCTGAATTCAGATCAGAGGCTCAAGAGAACTTCTGAGCCCACCAGGAAGCTAGCTCAGACACTTGCTCCAACTCCATGCCAAGGGAGGGGGAGCACAGAGGGTTGAGAATGCATGTGCCTGCGGAGCCCTGCGGGAGAGCTGACCAGGTTTGTTTTATGGGGACGAACAAATAATGCAGCAGTGGTTCTCACTCCGTTTGCCCAGGAGACTTTCAAGAACCCGCACCGGAAGTGGGTAATCACCATCACGATGCACGTCAGAAACTTCCTCGTCTCTTTTCGAGTTAGAAGGCAGACAGAGCACCCTGAACACATGGCAGGGTGAGACGGAGGCAGAGCATGCATGCATGCATGCGCGCACACACACACACACACACACACACACACACACACACACACACACACACACGTGTCTCTGAAAGGACTCTCAGAGCCTTTGCTCTACTGTGTTGTCAGTGACTGCTTTCCATGAATGCAGGTGTATCAACGGACTGACTGGAGCATCCCTGCATGCAGGAAGACTGTCCTCAGAATGCCCTTTGCTCCTGTTAATGTCCCCATAGATCATAGAGCCTAAGGGCTCCATCACTGCTACTCAGTGCCACCTGCTTGCTGGGCACTGCAGTCTGCCCCTGGTTCCCGGGATGGCCATAATCATGGCAGAGAGCCATTCCTGATAAGGCTTCAGGGCTTGGCCTTAGTGGAATGGCGCAGAAAGGCTCTCTGCACTCGCTTCAAGGGGAAAGAAAAAAAAAACCTAACAGGAGCCGCTTCAATATCTGCCAGTTACCATTTACAGCAGCAGCTCGAAACTCAACCCAACCAGAAAGAAGGCAGAAACCAATGAAACCATCTCCTGCAAGCAAACGCCAAATGATCTGCCTCCCCGAGAGCTGGGGGGCCCCAGAGACAGCAGGGCGGGAGCAAAGCAGACCATCTGTGCGGCAGGCAGGGTGCGGGCAGAGACTCACGCCCCCCACCAGCAGGGACAAACAGCACAGGGAACTGCTACCCCCAGCCCAAACGCTGGCCTGGTTCTGGGGTCAGAGAGGCAGGCACTCACACCATCGTCCTTATTCCCCATTTCCTCGGGGGAGGGGGGAACCTGTTTAATCTTCCTAAAATGGGAGTTCTGGCCACAACACGCCCTTTGTTGTTGCTGCTTGTTATCTTCGGAGTGTAGGGAATGGATAATCCCTTAACGGAACTGTGCTTTGCCTGGAAAACGCTCCATATTCTGAGGAACAAAACAGGTGGACAGTGGGGAGGCAGGGGTTTGTGGGCTCACATCGGATTATTCCATTCACTAAACCTTTTGCAAAGAAACACCGAGGGCTGAACACATTTATACCACAGTGTAAATTCAGGGAGTTAATTTTAGCTCTGATTTTGTTTTTGTAGGGCTGGTTTTGAGTGGCTGCTGAGGTCATTCTCAGGGTGGTGCTATGGGGACAGGCGCAAGGTCCATTTCCAAGGCAATGGATGTGTGACAAGTCGCTGGCACAGCATTCTCCAGGGTCAGGAAAAGCTCCGTCGTATCATACACGAGATTTATCGAACTGCTCAGAGACGAGACACAGTGAAAGGTCCACTAGAAACTAATTTAGCTGGTTAAAATCACCTCCCTCTCCCTCTTTCCACTCACAGGGATGAAATATCTTGCCATGGCTTTGAGACATTTAATAATCGAGAACTTGACAGCTGATTTTAAAAAAGAATTTTTCCCCCTATATGTGATGGACCCTAACCACGCAGGGGTCCTTGAGTCTTGGCTGGTCCAGCAATATTCAGCTAGGGGCCAGATCAAAGCAAATACTTAACATGGGATCCAAATCAGAACTTTTATTTGGGGAGGGCGTGTGTGTTACTGTAGTGGTCCGAAGAGCAGCTTCTATACCTTGTAAGAGAACACAAAGGCTCTGAGATATTGTGACCTATCTTTACACAATTAGCTCTCTGGACTATTACGGGCCTGGGTTATGAAATAAGTAAATTTTGTGCTAAAATGCTTTTGATTAATACAAAGACAATGCAGAAAGGAAAAGCAGCATTTGTTTATCTAATAACGGTGCTTCCTGCTCTTCTTTAGGGCCTGGCTAAATTATGTAATGGATATTATGTGTTTATACCCATCATTCTGAAGTTGTTAGGCCTTGTAATCCCAATTCAGGGAAAACTGAGGGAGGAGTACTAGGGTAACTGACAAATTCTGACACATCTGCTTTAATGGAACAAAGAGAACGCTGAAGGGTTTTGGTGAAAAGCAATGCAACAACAAGGATTTATGGAGCAAATAAAACTCAATAATCTTTTTCTTGCCATGCAAGGACTTCTGCAATTTAACAGCACATTCTGACCATGACATTCTGGTAGGTACTAGGATAGAAAATTCACAAGAGAAGATCCCTGCCTGCAAAAATATTACCAACTCGAAGGAAAGAAGAGGGTTATGGGAAGAAGAGAAATGATGGGATGAATTAGAAATGCCATGAATGTTTATACTTTTTTTGACAGTTGTTTTCCAAGAATCTCTTTGAACTATTCCTAATACTTGGTGATAATTCACAAAACACCCTTCTCTCGTATGATTTGCATGAAACAATGAAGGAAATCATGCCACCAAATTATAAATAAATATAAAACTGCTACTTTCTTTATACATATAACTTCAGAGTCATGTCTGACTAGGAGAAAAAAAAGTAAGAAGTAATTATGGGGATATAAACCATGACTTCAAAAGATGAAAAATAGAGAACAACTTAGAAGTCACAAAAATATTATGTTCAAATAATATTAATGTATTTTCTCTCTTGAATAGTTTCAGAAGAAATTCCAATTGTTCCTTAGTTTTGAGAGTTTTGAAAAGACCTTCAAATTTAATTTAAGCTCCAACTTCAGGAGTTTGCTTAAAATTTTTAATTAAAAAGGAACAGACACAGGGATAGAGAGATTGGTCAATGGGCTGGAGTGCATGCAGTGGATCCAGATTGAACTCTCAGGTCTGCCTGGACACCGCCCCCCACCCAAAGCATGCTGGGAACCACACCCAGCACCTCCAAGAGTGACCACTATACACTACCATGCGTGGCCACCCACAGAACCAAAAGAAAAAGAAAATTAAAAGGTAAATAAGTAAATAAATGGAAAATAAAATCCCACCACCTATCATTGGCAAGAGAACTGAAAACTGAATCATTAAAAAATTAAAATTAGGGAGCTTGTTTTAGTATTGAAGGGAAGAGAAAAACCAGAGCTAATGCGGCAAGTAGAACATATTTCCCTGAAAGTGGGGCTGAATACTTTTAAAGCAAGTAATAAGCATACAACCCTCAAGAACTAGGGCCTCTGGAGGCAAAAACCTGTGGGTGGTGAGTGGCAAAAACAAAACAAAACAAAAAACCCAAAAACTCTTGACATTAGCAACCAGCCCAAATAAACAGTGTGAAAATAAAAAATGGCCCATTGGGGCATCAAGAGTAGCATGTGCTGTATGATACAGATTTTAACGCTTCCGCTCAGGCACCCAATTCAGAGTTGAAGTCAGTTTTTAGATGCCACTGTCACATCGAAAATTACTTCGGGTATTCAGATAGAGAAGGGAGCACCAAATAAAGGATGTTTGGAGGATCCTCCCAGGAGGGGAGATGCATGTCGAAAGTAGACTATGGACTGAACATGTTTGCCACTCAATGCCTCTTTTGCAGACCACAACACCCAAACGGAGAGAGAGAACACAGGGGATTGCCCTGCCACAGAGACAGGGGGGATGGGGGGATGGGGGTGGGAGGGATATTATCCATGGTGGTGGAAAATGGGCACTGGTGGAGGGATGGGTATCTGATCATTGTATAATTGAAACCCAAGCACAAAAAATTGTAAATCTACAACTTTTAAAAAAAATAAAATAAAATAAAGGGGAAAAAAAAAAAAAGAAAATTACTTCGGGTAGAAGTCCACATTTTTAATTATTGAAAAGAAGGTTAGGAAAACTGGGTCGACTTCATTTAAAACATTTTTTTTTTATGAAGACCTCATTGTCAGCGCATGAGTGAGTCTTCTGGGACCTGAAAGCTAGATCGTGCCACGAGAGCTGACTTGACACTGTCACAGCCATAGACGCTAAGAAGAAACCAGAAGCACATGGCCACAGTGAAGTGGCATGTGACCACAACGGTACAAACAGAGGAAGCAAAAGATGGTCAAAGTGAACTTAAGGGAAAACCAGGCCCCCACACCTGGCAGACCCTCTGGTTACTGAGAAGCTGGCTACTATGCTGGTTTAGAGCAAAGGGTTACTTCCAACAAATATTGCTGGCCCTAATGGGTTTCTATGCGTCACACCCAGTACTACTCAGGTGTGACTTCTGGCTCCTGCACTCAAGGATCACTCTTAGAGAGCTTGTGGGACCTTAGGGAGTGCCAGGGACCAAATCTGGGTTGGCCGTGTGCAAGGCAAGTGCCCTACCTGCTGTATTATCTCTGGCCCCAATTCTCTCTCTCTCTCTCTCTCTCTCTCTCTCTCTCTCTCTCTCTCTCTCTCTCTCTTTATTACTGAGACACCATGAGGCACAGTTGGAGACTTACAAATTTCTGTGCTTGGGTTTCAATTATACAATGATCAAATACCCATCCCTCCACCAGTGCCCATTTCCCACCACCACAGATCCCAGTATCCCTCCCACCCCCATCCCACCCTTCCTCTGTGGCAGGGCATTCCCTTTTGTTCTCTCTCTCCTTTTGGGCGTTGTGGTTTGCAAAAGAGGCTTTGAGTGGCAATCATGTTCGGTCTATAGTCTACTTTCAGCATGCTTCTCCCACCCTGGGAGGATCCTCCCAACACCCTTTATTTGGTGCTCCCTTCTCTATCTGAGCTTCCTTTCCCCCTAGCATGTGTGGCTGGCCCTCAAGCCATGGAGCAAAATTCCTGGTACTAATCTCGTCTGGCACCAATTCTTATGACTCTTGAAGAGCTACTTGTTTTGGGTAAATCAATTTCCTTTTTTTCTCTTTAATACCTGGCATACCATGGATCACATTTAGGAAGGTATGGTCTTCATTAGAAATTTTATTCATAAAAAGGGTTTCCGATACTATACTGCATGTTTAAAACAAAAATGATTCATGGGGTTGGGCAAGTAAGTGGTAATCTCATAGTGATGAATGAAAACTACTCGAGGGAGAATATTCTATGGATCAAATCATGCATTCATTTTGATCTTTTTTCTTTGGCGTGGGTGGGTGGGAGGGTTTTGGATCATACCCTGCAGTTGTCAGGAGCAAGTCCTAGTGGTGCTTAGGAGACTATACTGGGTTGTGGGGATGGAACCACGTTGGCTAGGTGCCAGGCAACTGCCCTCCTATACTAATTCTCAGGCCATTAACATTTCAACTTTTCTCTCCCAAAGAACTAAATCAACCTTGAAAGTCAGATTTTTAGATCAAATTAAACATGTCACAGGAAGAGGGTACAACTTCATTTGGTAAGCAGCTTCAGCATTTTGTGAATCTTCTATTTGGTTCAAAAACCTGAGGCCTGATTTTACTACATGGCTTGGAGGCCAGCCACACATGCTAGGGGACAAGGGAGCTCAGATAGAGTACCAAATAAAGGATGTTGGGAGGATGCTCTCAGGACAGGAGAAGCATGCTGAAAGTAGACCATAGACCAAACATGAGTGCCACTCAATGCCTCTTTTGCAAGCCACAACACCCCAAAGGAGAGAGAGAACAAAGGGGAATGCCCTGCCACAGAGGCAGGGTGGGATGGGGGAGATGGGGGGTGGGAGGGATACTGGGACCCATGGTGGTGGAGGATGGGCACTGGTGGAGGGATGGGTACTTGATCATTGTATAACTGAAACCCAAGCACAAAAATTTGTAAGTCTATAACTGTACCTCATGGTGTCTCACTAAAAAAAAAAAAAAAAAAAAACAACCTGAGGCCATGAGTGTCAAATGGGGAACAGGTCCAATGTGTCTCTCAGCACTGGCCACAGCAAAGAGACTCTCCAGTCGACTGTCCAAGCAAATAAACTGACTTTATAACTAAAAACAAGAATAAAACAAGAGATAAGGAGATATAAAGAAGAGAGAGTGGTGCTGAAGGACTATATAAGGGTAAGCCTTGCAAGTGACAGAGCTGTTTTCATCTCTGGCGCTGCATATAGTTCTAGGGTGACCCCTGAGCACAGAGCCAAGAGCAAGCCCTGAACACAGCTCAGTGTGACCTACCTGCCTCCCAACCAAGACAGAGAGAAACACAGACAGAGTGAGAGAAAGAGATGAAGATTTTTGAATTATATCTCTTTTGTTTTGTTAATTTGTTCATCTCTTTCTGGGTACTGTTTTTGGGGCCACACCCAGTGGTGCTCAGGTAACCACATGGGATGCTGGGGACCAAACCCAGATCGGCCACGTGCAAAACAAGCACTCTACCCACCATGCTATCTCTCTGGCCCTTATATGTTAACCTCCAAAGCTCTTGATAATTTTGTTTGTTTAAGGGCCACACCAGGAGGTATTCAGGGCCCACTCCTGGCTTTACTAAACTCAGGAATCACACCAGGCAGAGGTTGGGGGAACAATATGGCAGGCCAAGGATCAAATTTGGGAGGCTGCCTGCAAGGCAAACACCCTACCTGCTGGACTACCTCTCCTGCTCCTCTCTGTTAACTAATTTTGACACAATTTTTATGTTTCTAAATCATCATCAAAGAACATTAGAATATTCTCCCCCCCCAGTCAGTCTTGAAATGCAATGGCAATACTTAATTCATTTATTTTACACATACTGTTGACAATCTGTTATATATTAAATTTAAAGCATTGTGGGTGTTGGGAGAGGTGGGCACAGGGACTTGATACAATATGTACATGTGCATGAATATGTATTTGCCTTTGGGGCCACCGGGCTACCTGAGAAACAAAAGACACCAC
The DNA here is from genome assembly GCF_029834395.1 of Sorex fumeus. NCBI lineage: Eukaryota > Metazoa > Chordata > Mammalia > Eulipotyphla > Soricidae > Sorex > Sorex fumeus. Next base: position 4,771,727 of record NW_026606095.1, on the reverse strand, counting down.
AGATGAATCAATTCAGAAATAATCAAGTGCTGAAGCATGAGCTGTTAACTAAGGATGCAGTAGGAAGGGAAAGAGGCTACAAACAATAGGCACTGAAGGGTATTGTCGAGAAATGGCCGGGGCACAGGCTGCACCTTCAGAGAGAAGGGAATCTGGAGTCAGAAAAGCAGCCAGGAGAGAGACGGGAAGACGGCAGCAAAGACATGCTATGCACTCAACTTTCCTTACCCAGTTGTCTTACAACACAGCTCGCTGGAAGCTGAGACACCGTGCAAGGCACCGTGTGAGAAGCTCAGTGGAAAAGAAAGGCAGGATTCGCTCCTTTTTATTTTTCTTTCTTTTTGGGTCACACCTGGCGATGCACAGGGGTTACTCCTGGAAGTATCCCTGGCGGTGCTCAGGGGACCCTATGGGATGCTGGGAATCGAACCCCGGGTTGGCCACGTGCAAGGCAAACGCCCTACCTGCTGTGCTATCACTCCAGCCCCAAGGATTAATTGCTCCTTGAGGGGCCCGCGGTCTGGCAAGGGACAGGCCCAGGGTCAGTGACCAGAAAGTTCTGGTGATCAGAAGCTTGACTCAGTCAGAGCAGAAGGGGGCAGGAGAGAGCCTCTGCCTCACTCTGCAGCCAACTGAAGCTGGTTGCTGGTGCTTAGGGACAGAAGCTTCCTTCTGTTGGGACTGCAGTCCTAACAGTGACAAGAGTATTGGCCTTGCATGCGGCCAACTCTGTTTCACCCCACATGGTCCCCAGGGCCTGCCAGGAGTGATCCCTGAGCAGAGAACCATGTGTAAGGCAGATATGGTCCCCAAACAAAACCACAAAAGAGAAATTTCCTTTCATCGGGATGAAATTTATCTATAATTTTAGTTAAAGGCTCTGCTCCTTTAACTAAATTATACATCAAAATCAAATGTTCACTTTAGAGCAAGAAACCACAGAGATAATAAAGCACATCAGAATCGGACTTGGTGATGGGAGTACAAATAAAGAGAACGGGTCCCTCTTCTCCCCTAGATAAATCATGTACGCTGACAAAAAGCCTGTAAGTCTTGTCCTGGTTTATTAAAATTATTACTATTAAAACTTACTATTATTAAAACATTTGATTCAACTGTACTAGCTGAGTTCATTGTGGAAGACATTGGGTTTTTTTTAAAAAATTTTGTTTTTTCTTTTTGCTTGCTTGCTTCACTCTTGCAAAGTCTATTAGGAGATAGGCCTTATTAGAAAACCAAATAAAACAAAAATAGAATACGTCACTCCAGTGAAAAACTGACACCCTGTGTTATTAATATCACTCTTCAAAAGAAAACCAACATATTCAAAATCATTGCCTTCATCATTGCTCAAGACAGATGTTTAGGAATTTATAAACAAAATAATCTATCTGTTCCTGGTGATCACAGTAAATGTGGAAGAGGTACCAGGTTTTCACTGGATTGCATACGATAATTTTTTCAAGAAAGGCAGTTTACTGTAAAATAATTAAAGGATTCCAAAGAATCAAAGAATCTCGAGGTTGCAGATCAATGCCTTGTCTGCAGTAAATGAGGCTTCCGTTGTTGAAGAGGCAGAATACCTATGGCTCTAACGTTCCAACCCCGTCTGACTCTCAAGTTGGCCTCCCAAACCTGTGGCAGGTTTATGCTTCTTTCATTATCTTCACACAAGCAGCACAGTTGGGATGGGATAGACATGAGTCAAAGCCAAAGGCTGTGGCGTTCAAGTTTGATTCATCAGTCAGGCACTATTTTACAAGGTTATCACTTCAACAAGGATTTGGTCCGGTATGAAGTAGTTGTGCTAAAAATCTTGTCACTGTCACTGTCACTGTCACTCCCGTTGTTCATCGATTTGCTCGAGTTGGCCCGGTAACGTCTCCATTGTGACACTTGTTATTGTGTTTGGCATATCAAATACATCACGGGTAGCTTGCCAGGCTTTTGCCGTGAGGGTGAGATACTCTCGGTAGCTTGCCGGGATCTCCGAGAGGGGTGGAGGAATTGATCCCGGGTCGGTAGGGTCGGCCATGCGCAAGGCAAACGCCCTCCCTGCTGTGCTATCGTGCCAGCCTGGCTAAAAATCTTAAAATTCCATTTGTGTGGCCAGATAGATAGTGGAGGGCTTAGCGTGCTTGTCTTGCATGTGGAAGACCCTGGTTTGATCCCTGGGCTCCATATGATCCTCCAAGCCCCACCAAAAATGACCCCTGAGCACAGAGCCAGGGGCATCCAGGAACACCACTGGGTGTGGCCCCCAAATCAACTTAAATGCTCTTTGCATTTTAAATTCAACATTCAAATTTCCTGTGTGTCTTAAAAATCAAAAATCAAGTTATAAGTCAACTCCAAAGCCGATTCATGTCTAAGTCAATTTATTCATGTACTTTGGGTTTCTGGGCTCAGAGACACATGAAACTTCGAAGGTTTCTGCTCAATTAACTCCATGGAGGACTTCAGTAAAACAAGACGTGGGGCTGTTTGGTCTCTTGCTGTGAACATGGATACGGCAGCCTTTCTCCCAAGGCTGGTGGGAATTCTCTTTTCTTGCCACATGCCATCCTGACGGAGAGCTGTTGTCTGGATAATGTCAGAGTTTTGGTACCGTAGGCAGTGAACTCATTTGACCTGATGTCTCATTATATTAGCAGGTGGTGAACCCGAGAAAACAAGGAGAGTAAACCTACGACCATCTGTTTACTGTGCACTTTCTCTAAACATAGTCAAGCCTCTCAGACTTTTCTACCTGGGTTCGAGGCTGGCACCCCATATGGCCCGTGAGCCCACCGAGAGTGATCCTAAGGACAGAGTCAGTAGTTAAGCCCTACGCCCTGCTGGGTGTGGCCCCCAAACAAAACCAAGGAAACAAATAGGTCGGGGTTCTGGGGCTAGAGAAGGTAAAGGCGCTTGCCTTTGCGTGTGGCTAACTGGGTCGCATCCTGGTCCTGCACAGCAGATGGTAACCAGGAGTGAGGAAGAACTGCCAGAGCTCACTCCTGAGCACTGTTAGGTATGGATAAACTGTCTAAACCCGCAAAAAAAAAATTGGTTTCCAGGGAGATCAAGTTTTAATTCTAGTTCAGCTCCGTTCACTACTGTCTGGCCCTGAATAAGCTACACAACGTCTCTGAGAACTGATTTCCTCCTTTGTGTGAGGGAAAGAACAGTCTCCCTTCTCGGGGTGAAGGGTGTGCATGGTAATGGTTGGAAGCGAACACACTGTGAGTGATCAGCCACTCTCAGAACTTCCCAGACCCCACAGCTCTGAAAGCAGTAGGAAAATGTCGGGAAGCTTTCAGCTCTTAAAATTCAGTTTATCTACAAAAGCCAAAAAGACACAGTGCCCACATTTTGCCCAGGGAAATAATGGCACCCGCCCATCGGTGGATCTATGGGGTCATCACTTATACCGGTGAAACAGAAGCAGGAGAGAGGAGAAGAGGATGGAGGAGAGGAGCCTGCAGTCAGCACTCTCTCTCTCTCTCTCTCTCTCTCTCTCTCTCTCTGTGTCTTTCTCTTTCCAAGGCAGACACCAAGTGGCATGATGTGTGACTGGCTCACTTGCTCCCCTCAGTCCTGGCCTTCTGGACCAGGATCTGAGGCAGTGGGGAGGGGTAGTGTGGGGGCAGGAATGGGGGTGTGGAGGAATCCAGCAGATAGACCAACACAATGTGTGCACGATCTATGCACTCAGGGCCCAGGCCAGTTCCAGTGTGAGAGTCCAGGAAACAAGGTGCGCTCTTGATCTATAGCCCAAGAAGAGATGACTGGATACACTATCGTACATCTACACAATGGAATACTATGCAGCCACCAGGACTAGTGAGGTCATGAAATTTGATAATAAATGGACAGACATGGAGAGTATCATGTTGAGTGAAATGAGTCAGAAGAAGAGGGACAGACATACAATGATTGCGCTCATTTGTGGGATACAAAAATAACACAGCTTATAAGACTAATACCCAAGGACAACAGAAACAAGGGCAGGGATGACTGGTCCATGGTTAGAAGCTTGCTCTGAGTGGTTGGAGGGATGGCAGTTTAGAAGAGAGAAGGGACCACTACGAAAATGGTAGCTGGAAATGAGCACTAGCGCACTGAGAGTTGAAAGTAGGGAGAGACAAACATGATAATTTCTAGTGCCTGTATGGCAAACCATAATGGCCAAAGGAAGGAGAGCAAGTGAGAATGAGGGACGGGGAGAGAGGGGGGAGAGGGACAGGGAGGGGAGGGAGGGAGGGCGAGAGAGAGAGAGAGCGTGCCAGAAATGATGCAGGAATGCAGAAAGCTGGCTTCCATCCCAATCCCCTGCATTTGCTCTCAATCTCACGCTCTCATCCCTTACATTTTCCTAGAAGTCAGAAAGGAAAAAGGGTGGCGAACGCATTGCAGACAGAGGAGGGAATTCCGCCAAGTTGCTCTGGGACAGTTAGTCGGGAACTTGAAGTCAGGATGTGCCCTAACATCAACACCTCCTCAGAGATCACAGGGCAAGGCACAGGGGGCCCTGGGGACACGCTGTGAACACAGAGAGTTTCCTGGTCCAAGGATGGGGCTGACATGGGAGAGCACAGGGGCTCCCAGCCGCAGGTCTCCAGGCACAGGAGCAGGCGGCCAGGATGCTCAGTGCTGCCCTACAGTCTGCTGAGACATCCAGGACACAGCATGAAGCTGGTCTCCTGGTGCAGGCTCATATGGATTCTGTTCTGCATTAGCAGAGGCTTCTGGAGAAAGTGAAGAAGATAAAAAAACAAACAGAGGCCAGAGTGAAGGTACAGTGGACAGGGAGGGCACTTGCCTTGCAGGCGGCCGACCCACATTCAACCTTTGGCACCCCAGATGGTCCTCTGAGCTCTGCCAGAAGTAGTCCCTGAGCGCAGAGCCAGGAGTATGCCTTGAGCACTGCCAGATGTACTCCCCCAAACAATAACAACAATAACAATAAATATAAAAGAAAAAGGCCCTCCCGTTGTTCGTCAATTTGCTCGAGCGGGCCCAGTAACGTCTCCACTGGAGACTTTGTTGTTACCGTGTTTGGCATATCGAATACGTCACGGGGAGCTTGCCAGGGCAAGATACTCTCAGTAGCTTGGCCTTTACCTTTATAAAAGAAAAATGACTCCCCTCCCCCCCCAAAAAAAAAGTAGTGGCCTAGTCTCATACAGTTCAGAAAGGGAAACGTCTTTGCTTGTCTACGGTTCCCATAAGTGACAAGAAGCCCCTTTCACTGAAAAGGTCCTGATCTGTCCTGACTAGACGGTCGCTGTAAGTTTAACACCTAGTCAGTTTAATGCGAGAACTGACAGGTCCGTCTGTCCCTGGGAGATGGAGTTTGGTAAAGGTAAAGGTAAAGGCCCTCCCGTTGATCGTCGATTTGCTCGAGCGGGCCCAGTAGCGTCTCCATTGGAGACTTTGTTGTTACTGTGTCTGGCATATCGAATACTCTCGGTAGCTTGCCGGGCTCTCCGAGAGGGGCGGAGGAATTGAACTCGGGAGATGGAGTTTAAGACAATTAAATAGCACCTGCTTTGGAGAAATCAAAAGCACGCCTGCCTAGGTCAGCAATCTTTAAAAGTCCCTAGCTGGAGTTGGAACCATGAAGTGAAGAGTTGGTGGGGAACCGCCATCATTCAGTGACCAAGTAACTACACATGGTCTCGGTGGCACAAGAAAAAATACCACTTTATCCCAGAGCGGGCCAGTAGCCTAATACTGAAAAGAACAGCATTTAAAGCTGTATTCTATTCAGAATACTACACTGGGTCTATGCAGATTTTTCCATGTAAATTCATTCCAAGAGAATCTTGGGTTATGGCAAATCTAAGAGAACGGTGAGCAATTTAAAAATCCCATTCCTGGGGCTAGAGTGATAGTACAGCAGGTAGGGATTTGCCTTGCAGGTGGCTGACCTGCGTTCAATCCCCGACACCCCATATGGTCCTTGGAGCCTGGCAGGAGTGATCTCTGAGCACTGCCAGGTGTGGTCCAAAAAGGGAGAAAGCAAAACACATAGAGAGATAAAGATGAGGGTAGAGGGGCCGGAGCAATAGCACAGCAGTAGGGCGTTTGCCTTGCACGCAGCCAACCTGGATTCGATTCCCAGCACCCCATATGGTCCCCCAGCACCGCCAGGAGTAATTCCTGAGTGCATAAACCAGGAGTAACTCCTGTGCATCGCTGGGTGTGACCCAAAAAGAAAAAAAAAGATGAGGGTAGAGGGGCCAGCCAACTAGGGAAAGGCCAGAGGAGCAGGAACAGGGAAAAAAGGCACAAACCCAACCGTAGCACCGGAGAGAGAGGGAGTATGAAACAGCCAGGGGAACAGAAGGACGGGGGGGCAGCAGCAAAAGACAGACAGCTGGTCAAAGGTTGAGGGGGCAGATTTTGGAACAGACAAGAGCGGAGAGCATCTTTTCAGCTGCAGTCCCAGGGATTTCAAGAGTGGGAGCTCTCGGGAAGGAGGGCAAGGAAGGCAGCCGGCGGAGACGACAAAGGCTGCGAGTTAAGACAGGAGGCGGAAGGTGCGGAAGCAAGAAGCAGAGAAGAAGGGAGAATCCACACTGACATTTCGGGAACCCAGAGACGGGAGAAGGGAGAGGAGGCCGGAATGCGGCAGGAAGGAGGCGACGCAGGAGGCCGGGTCACACTCCAGCCTCAGGATTCCAATTCACGGCAATCTAAGAGACCTGTTGAGATCAACATTTGTGGCCGAGTGCCTGATACTCGGGTCCGAGCAGGACCAACTAGGCTGAAACAGGAGAGTGGAACAATGAGTCCATTGCTCAGCATCAGACGCTCCTCAGCCGGGGGGGTGCCTTTCCTGCTTACCCCCCAGGCCCTGTGCACGGATCAGAAGCTGAATGCTGGGTTACCATCATCAACGACGACAGACATGCAGCTACACCCCAGCTCGGGCGCCTGTTATCTAGAGCCCAGGTTACACGAATCCAACTAGGAGGCAAACCTTCACCTTTTCCTGCTCAATGAGATTTAACCTTGAGAATTAATAGATCTTTCTGGGATGTGCCTCTCTGCCAGCACACGTGATTCTTTTGGGTAGCTCACAGAAGAATCTGGGAATGCGTGCTCAGACTCCGTGTGATTTCCTGCACAGACAGACCCATCTACTTCACGTTGCCACAGAGCACGGTCAGCCTCTGGGTCTCGAAGCTCCCAAGTCTGACATTTTAGGCGCCAGAATCAACCCTGTTTGCAGTTCTCGATGTGGGCAGCTGTTTTCTAGCATGCAGCAAAGGAAAGCAGTTGCACTAAAATATAGCACACACGGTTTGGATCACAATGGTGGATGCACTGAAGAAATCACTAGTTTTCAATTGGGAAGGAAGTTCAATGGGTTGGTGGGTGAAGTGTGAGTTTGAGTTCTCGGTTTGTTTTTACAATAGAAAACAAAGAAACACTCCCCTTCCCCCCTCCCCCCCTCATGACACAGGGTCCCTTATAATATGGTCTGAACCTACAGGGTAGGCCCAGGCTTGGCACCTGTGTCCGAGACCGAGTCGGACAAGACAGACACAGCACAGATGACAGGAGCCTTAGCAACAGCACAGCAGCACAGGGGACAAAGGCCTCCTGATGGATACTCACTATTTGGTAGAATCAGACAACTGATATTCTCGTCTTCTATCATAGCATTCCTGGATCCCCGGGTCATTCCATAAACTCTTTATTGCATCTACATACGGATTCTCAAAAGCAGACACCTTCTCCACATCCACTTCTCGGACTAACTGTGCATGAGCCTGTGAAGAAACAGAGAACAATAAAGTATTGCAGTTTGACTCTTCGGCCCGTCACGGAAAACCACACGCGAGTGAGGTGACACGTTTCCTTCGGAGTCAGATTCTCCAACCAGCTTTATGAAAGTGAAAATCCAGGCCCGCGTCCTTCCCTCTGGGGAACCCTGGAGTGCTCTGAGGGGAAAGAGGGAAACAGGGGTTGGCTCCCCTCAGAACAACGTGGCTCTGAGCCCCATAAAAGAGTATGCTGAGGGAATGCAGACAGGACGTGCAATTCCCACTGCTGTTTAGTTTACTAAAATCAAGTCCCCGATCCCCCCCACCCCCGCCGCTTCCCCCTATATCATGTTCTGGCAAAAGCTCTCACTGACCAACTCCTCGGGATGGTTTCCGGAGTTTAATTTTAATTAAGATATAAAGTGATGAGGAGGAAGAGCAGTTAGTACAAATAATTTGAAAAACAGTAATCACTTATTCCCTCCACCCCAACTTTTAAAATAAAGTATCTGTCAGGGCAGGAGCGATAGTACAGCGTGTAGAGCGTTCGCCCTGCACGTAGCTGACCCGGGTTCGATCCTCGGTATCCCACATGGTCCCCCAAGCACCGCCAGGAGTGATTCCTGAGTGCAGAGCCAGAAGTAACCCCAGAGCATTGCTGGGTGTGACGCAAAAAGGAAAAAGAAAAAGACTTGTATCTGTACTATCAGAATGAGGATCCTAATCAGTATTTTAAAGGAAAAAATGCTTTTTCACACTTCCATCACTCATTTTGAGAATAGAGGTAAAGGGATTAATTTGTTTTTTCTTTTAAGACTGAAGGGGCTGGAGAGATAGTATAAGGGGTAGGGCACTTGCCCTGCATGTAGCAGACCTGGGTCTGAATTCCAGCACATATGGTCTCCCAAACCCTGCCAGAAGTGATCTCTGAGCACAGCCAGGGGTACTGCTTCCCCCGGCCCCCCAAAAACTCAAGAAGACTGAAGTGTAGCTAGTACAGCAGGTAGGGGTGGTCTGCTTTGTATGTAGCCAATCCAGACTCAATCGCAGGCACCTATACTCCCAGAGTTCTGCCAGGACTGATTCCTGGCAGAATCAGGAATAAGACTTGGGTACACCCGGGTGTAGCCCCAGAGCAAATTCAAAACAGAAAATGCTGTATAATCAACCCTCAAAGTAAACCGCATAACTCACTGCCTAAAAATGTGTGTCAGGTACCATAATGTAAAGATACAGGCAAAATATACACACACATAAATATGCAAATCAACATAACCATTAACTGCACGTTTAAGTCAAAGGGATGATTCTTGATTTTGTACAGAAATATCAACGATGAACTAGGGTAGTGAATGGCTACATAATCACAAGATAACCTAATTATTAGTTTCAAGGCTTAAAAAAAAAACAACAGAATTTTGCTTTTTGTTTTCTACTTTGGGGCCACACCCTGCAGTGCTTGAAGCCTTTCTCATTCAGTTTTAGAAGTCGGATGGGGTGGGGTGTTAGCAGGTCATGGACAACAAAGCCAGCTCGCCACAGGCAAAACATGCAGGGTGGGGTGGGAAGGATGGGGGGTGGGAGGGATACTGGGATCCCTGGTGGTGGGAAATGGGCACTGGTGGAGGGATGGGTGTTTGATCATTGTATAATTGAAACCCAAGCACAAAAATTTGTAAGTCTACAACTGTACCTCATGGTGTCTCACTAATAAAAATTAAAAAAAAAACATGCAGGAGAGGGGAGGAGGTGCTGGAGTGATAGCACAGCAGGTAGGGCATTTGCCTTGCACCCGGCCAAACCAGATTCGAGTCCCAGCATCCCTTATGGTCCCCTGAGCACCACCAAGAGTAATAATATCTGGTGCATAAACCAGGAGTAAACCCCATGCATCGCTGGGTGTGACCCAAAAAGCAAAAAAAAAAAAAAAAAAAAAAAAAAACAAAAACAACAACAACAAAAAACTTGCACTGGAGTCCTGCAAGCTACCTTCCTGGCCCCTACTAGGAGAATTTGTTTTGCTTGGCTTTAGTTTGGGGCCACACCTGGTGGAACTCGGCCGCCATTCCCGGCTCAGTGCTGGGTGCTCAGTAGGCTGAGCCTGGGAATCTCGCAGGCAAATGTCTGCCTGGTGCTCAACAGAATCTTAATCGATTTGACCTGTCAGACACTGTCTGGATCATGAATGCAATCTAGACGTACATAAGATGTCAAAAAAGCCCAACAGAGGGCTGGAATAAGAGTACAGTGGGGGGGCGGGGGGGCATCTGCCTTACAGTAGCGGACCCAGGTTCAATTTCCAGCAGCCCCTATAGTCCCTGGAGCACTGCCAGGAAAAATTCTCGAGTGCAGAGCCAAGAGCAACTCCTGAGCACTGCTGTATGTGGCCCCCAAGCAAGCAAACAACAACAAAAAAGACCAAGAGGTCAGAGCTGACTCTAGATGCTGAGAGCCCGTTTTTCACGTGGGAGGCCTGTGTTTCCTGCTCAGCATCTCTGCTGGTAGTTCCAAGAGTATTTCCCAAGCAGTATAGATGTGTCCCCAGAACTCAAACCAAAAAAATGCCCGATCTCCGACACCATAAAAACATCCATTCTCACTAAATCTGCTCGACAGTGATCTCGAGAAACCAAGTATCATGAGCTGGAGACTCCATCCTCTACCCCGGTCTCAAAAACAGGCCCTGAGAGAGGCCACTGGCAGTGAAAGAAATTCTCCTGGAAAACTCTGAGGTGCCTCCCGCCACCTCCTGTCACCACTGGTTAGCCAAAGATGGGTCACACACCAGTGGCCTCTCCTGTGAACCCAAGGGAACTGCAAATACTCCCTCTGATCCCGTCTCAAACTCCATGAATCGGAAATCCTGAGGACGAGGCATAGAGACGAGTTTTTTTTTTAAATTATTATTAGTGAAACACCATGAGGCACAGTTGTAGACTTACAAATTTTTGTGCTTGGGTTTCAGTTATACAATGATCAAACACCCATCCCTTCACCAGTGCCCATTCTCCATCACCAATTATCCCAGTATCCCTCCCACCACCCCCACCCTCATCCCACCCTGCCTCTGTGCAGGGCATTTCCCTTTGTTCTCTCTCTCCTTTTGGGTGCTGTGGTTTACAAAAGAGGCACGGAGTGGCAATCATGTTCGGTCTAGAGTCTACTTTCAGCATACATCTCCCATCCTGGGAGGATCCTCCGAACACCCTTTATTTGGTGCTCCCTTCTCTATCTGAGCTGCCTTTACCCCTAGAGTGTGCGGCTGGCCTCCAAGTCATGGAGTAAACCTCCTGGTACTTATCTCGCTATTCTTGGGTGTTAGTCTCCTATTTTGTTACTTTATCTTCCCCAGATGAATGCAATCTTTCTATGTCTGTCCTTCTCTTTCTGACTCATTTCACTTAGCATGATGCTTTCCATGAAGTACCACGTGTATATAAATTTCATGACTTCATCTTTTCTAACAGCTACATAGTACTCCATTGTGTAGATGTATCAAAGTTTCTTTAACCAGTCATCTGTTCTCGGGCACTCAGGTATTTTCCAGATTCTAGCTATTGTAAAGAGTGCTGCAATGAACAAACAAGTGCAGATGTCACTTCGACTATACTTTTTTGCCTCTCTGAGATATATTCCCAGGAGGGAGCAAGAAATGTGAAGTGGAGCAAGGAAAGCCTCGTTAGCAAATTGTGCTGGCAAAACTGGAAGGCTACATCCAAAAAAATGGGCTCAGAACTCTGCCTAACACTATGTACAAAAGTAAGATCAAAATGGATTAAAGACCTCATCATCAGACTGAAATCCATAAAGTACATTGAAGACAAAGTTGGCAAAACCCTCCATGACATTGAAGCTAATGGTATCTTCAAAGATGTCACGCCACTGCCCAAGCAAGTGAAAGTAGAGATAGACAAATGGGACTATCTTAAACTAAGAAGCTTCTGCACCTCCAAAGAAACAGTGACCAAAATACAAAGACAGTCTACAGAATGGGAAAGGATATTCGCCCAATACACACCTGACAAGGGGTTGATATGAAGGATAGACAAAGTACTAGTTGAACTCCACAAGAAGAAAACATCCAACCCCTCCAAAAAATGTGGCGACGAAATGAATGGAGACCAGTTTTAAGATGTATCCAGAGGACCCCGAGGCTTGCAAAATGCTGAGAGCCACAATGAAGCATAAGATAACGAGTACACGGTGATGTGATGGTGCCTGATTCAGTGCTGTTCAGACAACTGAAAACTGCCAAGGAAAACAGAAGAGGCTCTCTTGGCAAAAACAGTTCCCAAGAGCGGTCACTGCTTTTCTTCAGGAAGCAATGGATCGGCGTGAAACAGGCTGGATACAGGGGCAGAGTGGTGGGGATTCAGGAGAGGGAGAGTACTGGTACTCACTACTGAAGGCAGCTATTAGCCGTTGCTTTTGGAATGTAGGTCCCATTGTGGCCAGGGGTCCCAATTTTTCTGGGGAAGCTAAAGATCTATGCATTTAAACAGACAACTATGAAGCACTCACTGGAGGTGGGCCGGCTCATACCTGTCCACCAAAGCCCCACCAACAGCCCCTCAACCCCCAATCAGCCACAAACAGGCTCACCTCCACTGCTTCACAAACACCTTCGGAGAGACACCAGCCCATGAACAGTTCCAGGTACCGGGCTGAGAACTCTGGTGCTTTTTCCAAAGTCGGGGTGGGAAACCTCCCCCTAGCCTCCCATAGTCCCTGAAGCCCCAACAGCCACGCCCACCTCCCAGGTGCTGCCATGTCAACTTTTTGGTCTCTGGACCGTGTGTCCACGTAAGTGGCCGCACGATACCTCCTAAAGCCACATACAGCTTGGTAAATTCTTAGACAAGGACTCACCCCTGTGATCAGAGATAACAATGCTCACATCAATTGATTTTCCAGATCTACTGATTTTCTTATTGCAACTCTTATCTAAACAATTTAAATTACAGAACCGAAAAAAAATTATAAAATATTTAAAAAGGCTGAAATGTGTACAGTAGATACAAACAAAAAAGAGATCTACACATTTAGATGAAATATCTCTAATTTTCAATGCTGGCCACTCTATAGAAATAAAGCAAATGCCTATCTCATAAATATAAATAAAAAAAAATTAAAGCTAGACTGGGGGGCAGTTGCTTTTGCTATTTGCTCCAAAACATTCTCCTCCATTCACTTCCTTAACAAAGTTGACCAAACACACTGCACAAAATCTAGAACACCGTGGCCAGTCACTGCTCAGAGGATTTCCCAGCATTTGCCCAACCACTATATTCTCCACGGGAAAGGGAACTGTGGGCTTTCCCTGAACTGGCCAAAGGCACTAGAGACACAGATCAGAACACGGAGTGAATCTCCCAAGTGAATCTGGCGATCTCTGTTGCATTGGCCAAACTGTTTGGAAGTTCTCCCCCTGTTTTCCAGAAAAGTGAGTTTTTGCCAGAGAAAAGAGTTTTGACATGCCAGACACTTCTCACTAGCATGACTAAATGTTTACTGGATCACAATGAGATGCGACGTAATGCAGCAATCAGAAAATTAGACACAGTTCCTGTGGGGGTAAAGTAGTGAGGGCGGGTCCACGGGCCACAGCCAAAGAAAGCACGGGATTCTGTGCAACAGGAGAAGTAGCTAGAGAAAACATCAGTATTGCCTTCTTACACTGCCTTCATGATTGAAGGCACCGAAATAGAATATTCTCAGCAGTTCAGGGTTTTAACTTTCTACCACATGCCCGTTCCTCTAAGATGACGCTAACTTCTTTTTATCTTTTTTGTTTTGGGGGCTACACCTGACAGTGCTCAAGGGCTTACTTCTGGCTCTGTGCTCGGACATCATTTCTGGCAATGTTCTGGGGACCATATGGGGTACCAGGGATTGAACCCAGATTGGCTAAGTGCAATAAGATGAGGCTAATTTCTACTGCCCCAGGTAACTGTAGCACTGTCCTCCCGTTGTTCACTGATTTGCTCGAGTGGGCACCAGTAACGTCTCCATTGTGAGCTTGTTGTTACTGTTTTTGGCATATCGAATACGCCACAGGGAGCTTGCCAGGCTCTGCCATGTGGGCGAGATACTCTTGGTAGCTTGCTGGGTTCTTCAAGATGGACGGATGATTTGAACCCAGGTTGGCCGTGTGCAAGGCAAACGCCCTACCTGCTGTGCTATTGCTCCAGTTAACTAGTTCCTATAATTTCCTATCACCCTTTCCGTTTCTTCTTTGGGCTTTATTTTATGCCGGGGCTATATACTACACTACCTCTAAAAGGCAGTAGCTTCTCTTTTTACTCCTTTTTCAAAGGAATGAGATCTTTACATTTTTTTAAAGTCTGGAATGTTCATATATGGCTTGATGGTGATAGTTTTGACCTCGCTCATCCCTTCTCCAGGCTGTAGGGGTAGAGATGACTAATTTCTTCAAAACTGAGCACAGAGCAGACAATAAATATCTTGTCTGAACTGCAGTGAAAATCTTCTCTCTGCTGCTAAGCCTGACAGTTTCTTGAGGAAATCTCCCTGTGCACTTCCTACTTTCAGCACAAAACCATTCTAAACACAGATCCTCCACGATGTCCTCAGTGTCTTGATTACAGACAACTCGACCATGTTGTGAAGGGCCGGGCAGAGTTCTGGTCAACTGGCAGATCAATGAGTATTTGTTAGATGAAGGATGCAAGCAGGGAGGGAAGAGTGAAAACCCAGTCTGGACATCAGTACACTGAACTGGCACCCTGGCTTGACACCAAATACTGAGTATTTAGCCATAATACTTTGGAGAAGCTAATATACCTACTTATTTGTCTACTTCCTTGGTTTGCTGAGCACACCCGGCAGTGCGCCCAGGTCTTACTTCTAGCTCTGCACTCAGAGCTAACCCCTGGCAGGGCTCAGGGGACCATATGTGGTGCCAGGGACTGAACCAGGGCCACCTGCATACAAGAGAAGCACCTTAACCCTGTTACTACCTCTTCAGTCCCTGGTTTACTAACTCTTTCGATTTTGTTGTCCTTATCCATAAAATGGTATTAATGGACCAGATCATCTCAGATTTCATTTAACCATAAATGCTATGGCTACACAGACAGCACACCAAAGGCATAAAACCCTTCCTCCAGGAACACAGTTGCTCGTGGCCTCTAACCCTTGACAGTTGAATTCCATCCTTGCTGTTTGGGAAAATGTTATTTAAATATAATCATTCATCATTTGCATTAATGGAAGAGCTTTCTCCTGAGTCCCCCTATGTTATTTAAAAGGATTCGAGAGAGACTTACAAAACATACAACCTTATTTTAAACCATATACATGTATCCAAAGGAAGGCCAATCCTCTCCATTTTTTTTTCTACCAAAACATCCTGTATGTGGAAAGAATATTTTTGTTTTAGAGTAAGAAGATAAATTAGGCACTGTTCAACTTGTCCAAATAGGAACCATAAATAGTGGCAAAAATCACACACAATTACATGAAATTAAACAATTACTGAGGAAAGTGGTATGATGAAAAGGGAAGTCATTTCAAATAGCAGTACAGATAACAAGTCAATGACAATGGACAGCCCTTCTGGCTTCCACACTGCACAGAGAAGCAAAACAGGGATTAACTACATATGCAAAAAAACATTTGATTTCTTTCTCAGTTCTGGATGGCGGACTGGACAGCAATATTCACTAGAGAATGGGGCTTTCAGCAGTGTTGGTAAGTCCCAAAGGGAACATGAGGATGATGGAGACATCAGGAGAACACTGGGAAGGGGATGAATTCTACACAGAGCCACTAGCCACGTCCCCAAGCTGATGGCAAGTGAGCCGGGTGCATCTCAGAGAGGCCGCCAACATGCACCCAGCTGCTTCAGCAAAGGCAGGACCTGAGTCTCACCACCTGTCCACGAGAGGCCAACACTTCAGAGGGAATTTAAAAAAAAACACTTCGGTCACTCTGGAAGGATTCTTCAAACAGGGTTGCTTCTGGCTGGCAGGCCACACACACCTATTCCTAAACTTGGAAGCAGAAAGCCCAATGGTGACTCCACACCTGCAAGGAGAGCTTCCACAGGACTGTCCAGTCAGCTTAAGTCACAGCTGCCCCCAAACACAGAGCAGTCACCTCTGCTGGCCACTCCCGCCCTCCCAGAGGCTCATGCCTACTTCCATGTTAGCATCAGATTTTCTAAATCAAAAATTACAGTTTCCTTGGGGGCCGGAGCGACAGTACAGCGGGGAGGGTGTTTGCCCTGCATGTGGCCAACCTGGGTTCGATCTCCGGCATCCCATATGGTCCCCCGAGCACTGCCAGGAGTAATTCCTGAGTGCAGAGCCAGGAGGAACCCCTGAGCATCACTGGATGTGACCCCAAAATTGCAGGTTCCTAAGTAAGTTGGGGTGGGGGCACGGGGAGACTCCCAGGCCACTGTGGCTTTGTTTTCTTATGGAGAGTCAGATGAGGAGCCCTGGTGTGGGCAAGGCTGCTGTGCTGCATTATAGCCACGGAGTCCTCTTCATTTGTTTCTGCTTGGGGCAAGGGGAAGGGAGGAGAGGAGAGAGAGGAGGGGGGGAGCATACCCAGGGGGTCACTTGAAGAACTCAAAGTCAGGAGCACACATATACACCTTTATAGGCAAAGCCATATAAAACTGCTAATTATTCACAGAACCAAAGCAATCCGATAGCTAGGATATAGCCTTGTATAGAGCCCACATGGGTTCGATCCCCAGCACCCCACGTTGGTTCCGCAAGCCCTGCCAGGAGTAAGCCCTGAGCACAGCTGGGTCCGCCCCTTCTGAGACGAACGATTCAAAATAAAAGGAAAAGAGCACAGAAAACAGAAGCCATGGTGCACAAATCTACTAGCTTCTGTGCCTTGAATATAGCACGCAAGGAAGGTCTCACTGCTCAAATGGGAAGGATGTTCTGGAGGTCATCCTGGGCACTGGATCTGAGCCCTCAAATGTGCAAATGCCTCTTGGAGGAACAGTTGCTAAGACAACGTGGACAGGAACTGGCATTTCCCAGACCCCTAAGCCTCCTCTGACCGTGCCCGCCCGACTGGCCACTCTTCCTGGGGTGGCCCCACACAGCCGGGCCTGGCTCCGGAGGAGGATTCCTGAGTGTGTGGCAGGAGCAGCACAGTCACACTAAGCTGCGGCTGGCTGTGTGCCCACAGCAAGTGACTCACTCCCACGGAACAGCCTCTCCACGCTCACGACTCAGTGCGGGGCCCGGTAACATCCCGAGCGGCTGCAGGACACCGCCCTCGCAAGTGCTCAAGGAAGGCGGCGCGTCGTGTGTGTGTGTGTGTGTGTGTGTGTGTGTGTGTGTGTGTGTGTGTGAGATCTGTGGGTGCGCGGGGCTGCTGGAATCCCCTGGCTGGCCATTCTTGTGCTTTGTCCACCCCGGCACCGGGAGGAGCCAACCTGCCCAGTGAATTAACGGGCAGCAAAGATGCACGGGGAGAAGGGCTGGCGAGCACCCACGGGTCAGTCTCACACTCTCCTGCTCATCCCCTGTCTGCAGGCAGGCGCTCAGCCCTCCCGCTCTGCCGTGTCCCTGCCCCTAACCCGCGGGAGTGTGGTTAGGAAAGTGAGAGGAGCGTGTGGGTCAGAAGGAAAGGTGGACTAGAGGGCGACGGAACCTTCTGGTACCTCAAAATGACCTCGGTGTTAATCTGAAAAATGTTTATCTGAAAAACAGAGGACATATTATTAAATAGAATGTTCCAGATAACAAAGTACTAGACTGAAAATTTTTGACACTGACACACTTTCGGTTTTAAAAAATTAATCAGTCCGTGATGAAATCTGTTCTTCTGTGGTTGATTTATTTATTTATTTATTTATTTATTTTTTGGGTCACACCTGGCAATGCACAGGGGTTACTCCTGGCTCATGCACTCAGGAATTACTCCTGGCGGTGCTCGGGGGACCATATGGGATGCTGGGAATCGAACTTGGGTTGGCCGTGTGCAAGGCAAACACCCTACCCATTGTGCTATCACTCTAGCCCCGGTTTATTTATTTATTTATTTATTTATTTTTTAAAATAGGGGCCTTATCCTGTGGTTAAGAGGGCCTGGGCTACTCCCAGGGATGCTCAGCAGTGTACCCTCACCGGCCCAAGCACGGACTTTTGGTGCTTGGGGGCCAGTGCTGATGCTGGCAGGGACTGCAGTGCCCGCGGGCTGGACTCAGGGACGCCTGTGCCAGACACGAGTTCTACTGTCAGAGCCATACTGAGCTTTTGGGGTGTGGGGCTGCGCAGAGGCCACACCCAGAAGTGCTCAGGGGTCACTCCTGGCGGGGCTCGGGAGACTAGATGTACCTGGGGCTTGAACTTGGGTCAGCTGTGTGCCAGTGCTCCATCCGCTGTACTCTCTCTGGCCCGATGCTTATTTTTACCCTCCATTTAGGTGTTTGTCCATGCAATCAAGGACAATAAAAATCAGACCACTGCTAGAATTCTCTCGCTTGATGTATTCATATCTACATAGATGCTCAGACTATCATCTGGGGCTTCCTTCCCAGAGAAAGAAATAGCTGTCATGGCTTATCTTTCTTCGGAGAAGTTCCATCTGGCCCAACCTCTGCCCTGTCCACAGGCCCACGCACTGACCCCAGAGCATTCTCTGCTGGCCCATCACTGTTCCAGGTGACGCTGATCTCCTGGCTGAGACCTCCAGGGCCTTGGTGAAACCAGAAATCGACTCTCTCCCTTCCACCTGGGCCCTTCAGCTACTTGCCCAGTCCCTGCAGACCCACAGCCAGGCCCCCGGCCCTCTGCTTGCTCACTTCCCTGGCCTCTATTCACACCTCACACCCAGAATTCCACTCACCACTGCTGCTTGTACTTGGTACACAACCACTGATCCATGACAGTGCTTCTCACTGCACACACTCTCAGCTCCTGTCTCCAGGCGAGAACTAGCAGGAAAGGGACAGAGCAACACCCAGTCTAAATCCTCAGAGACGCCGGCGGGGGTGAACTAGAGATTCACTCTCAGAGTGCAGCAGAAACATGTGGAAGCTTTGTAAGAAGAACTCATGGAACTCAAACGAGTGGAGGCTAACAGGTACCACCCAGCGCCAGCCCTCTCAGACAGTAGCTACAGACACCAGGATGAAGACGCTTACTGGCTCAAAGAGACCATGGGACTGTTCATAAAACACAGGGAAGTATAAGAGAAGAAATGAGAAAATGACAGTCAGAAGTAACAGAACTGAAGAATTTGGTTGGTGAAATTAAGAAAACTCGATAGAAGACCCCAGCAGCTGAGGAAAAAAAAACAGTGAGCTCCAAGATGAGATGCAGGAAGCTTCTAGGAAACATCAGAAGATGGAGGAAACCTGAAAGAAATTACCAGAACACCAGAGAACTGTGTATGAGATGAGTTCAAAAGGAACAGTATCAGGACTCTGAGGAATAGGAAGGTGGACTCGCTTAAAAAAAAAAAAAACCAACAACCAGGGCTCTATACAGTGGGTTAGCATGTGCCAACCAGGTTCGATTCCTAGAACTCCATGGTCCCAAGAGCCCACCAGAACTGACCCTGCAGGGTGTGGTCCCAAAGCAAAACAAAACTAACAAAAACAACAACAAAAATCACTAATCAAACAAAATGCATTTAACAAAAAAAATTTTTCAGAGCTGATGAGCTTGTGTACTCAGATAAAGAGGCCCAAAGGTTCCCAGGAAAAACAGACAATAAAAACAAACAAACAAACAAACAAAAAAACCTGGGACAAACTAATCGGAATGAAAGAAGCCAAAGATTGAGACAGAACATGAAAGAAGCAAGATGAAAGAAGAAACTCGGGGCTGGCGTGATAGCACAGTGGGTAGGGCATTTGCCTTGCACGCGGCCGACCCAGGTTCGATTCCCAGCATCCCATATGGTTCCCTGAGCACCGCCAGGAGTAACTCCTTAGAGCAGAGCCAGGAGTAACCCCTGTGCATCGCCGGGTGTGACCCAAAAAGCAAAAATAAATAAATAAATAAATAAATAAATAAAAAAGAAACTCATCTAGAGGAATTCCCACCAGATTCATATCAGACCTATCAAATCAGACTCTACAAGCCAGAAGAGAACAGTGGAACAGAGCAAAACAAAACAAAACACCATACTAAAATATTACTCTATCCAACTAGATCATCATCATCATCATCATCATTATCATTCAGGTCTAAAGGATTAATACAAAACTTTATGGATATAAGATAGCTTAGGAAGTTCACCGCCCATGATATCAGATTTTTGAGAAGTATTAAAGGAGTATTTTTGAAAGACATAGGCTTTTTGGGTCACACCCTGGCGATGCTCAGGGGTTGCTCCTGGTTCTGCACTAGGAATTACTCTTGGGGGAGGCATACCTGGCAATGCTCTAAGGTTACTTCTGGTACTGCATTCAGGAATCACTCTTAGCATTGCTCAGGGGACCATATTGGATATTGGGGATTGAACCTGGGTTGGCAGTATGCAAAAGTATTATCTCTCTGGCCCCCCAAATAATAGTTTCTTTCAAAAAATTTAGGCGAAGTCACAGTGGCAATAAAGACATTAAAACAGGAACTCTTCTGCAGATATGCATATTTAAGAAAATCCAGAGTAATTAGATATGCCAGGTTTGGAACCGGCACTTTCAAAGATTATTTGAGAAACTTCAGCCACTTGGGTGTTTATCTGAAAACTGGGTCCTAAAGTTAAAGTCTGTTAAATATGGAAAACAATACTCATGAAAAGTCCAACAGATGCCTGCGCCTTCTTAACCTCGTGGTTAAGATGCCATGAGCGGAGAGAGGGCGAGTATCACACGCGACTCCCAGTCTTATTTCACCACGGCTGCTTTCTCCCTCAGACCAGTCCACAGAGTCGCTGGTCTCACGCACCACATCTGGAAAAATACTGACCCTAGAGCGAGAAATCCAGCAACCACTGGGGAGTGAGTTTCACAAACAAACCAACTGGCTGGACTGAGTCTCTCCCACCCTGGCACCACAGATGAATAATGCACATCATCTTCATTCTTGAGATCCCATTTGCCTGTGGCTCATTTCCTGAGATTACATCTTAGGAAACAAACAAACAAACATAATCATCTTTGCCATTTGCCATGTCTGTGCTCCTACAATCTTATTAACCAGGAATATACTGCTGCTGGTTTTGGCTTTTGTTTTGTCTGACGACAGGAAAAATGGAGAAAGAAGAGAGAAGGTTCTCCTGTTCAACTCGGTTTGACTTTCAAAGCCCCAAACTTTGCTCCTTCATGAAGAGGCCCAGATGCTCCAAGGAGATTCTACACCGGGGGAGAGAATCTTTCTGGGATAGTTAGTATGATTCATGACCAAGAGAGGCTCAGAAACTGCTCAAGAGAACTGAGAACTCACGACTCTGGGCCTCACGATCTTTTTTCAAGTTATTTAGTTTCTAGAGTAACTTGAACAAGGATTCCCCTATTAGCTCTGAGAACCAGAAACTGTTCCAACACAAAAATAAAAAAAAGGAGCGAGAGTAATGGTAACTACTTGACCTGTGAAACAAAGTAAAGGATTATGAATCTGAGTGGAAGAAGGGGAAGGAAAAGAGAATCCACATGCCACTAGGCATTTTGTAAGTCACATAATTTTGGGGGTGGAGTGGCTCCGAGGTCAGGAGACGTGGGTTGGGGGGCAGTGGTAGAGGAGATCTTCTGGTCATTACCAGTCAATTAGGCTCAAGGCAAGGGCCCAAGAACACAGTGTTTCTGGACCCTGCAGTGATGAGAAGCACCAGGCTTCCCCAGAAACGCTCGGGGCTCTATGATCGCACCTAGCATAGCTCAGTGGACCCTGCAGTGATAGGGGTCAAAGAGAGAATGATCACATGTGAGGCAAGTGTCTTATCCCATGTACTTTATCTTTCTGGTCCAATACCTTACCTCCCCCCCCCCCCCACCGAATTCGGAAGATATTCAGAAGATTACAGATAAGAATCAAATACCAGATGTTCTCACTCATCTGCATATGGTGAGAGACCAAACCAGAAAACAGACAGCACTGAGCAACTGCAAACCCTTGGCCCTGGATTACAAAACTTCCAGGGAAGCATGGTGGGGGATGGAGATCTGGATGAGGTGACACTAACAGTGGAGGAAGGGGGTGGTGCTTGGGTGAGTGGGGTGTGGTGACTTAGCCAGCGAGACTCAGCACTAGTGTAATGATGTGGCCCGAACTGTCCTCATAATACATTCATAGGTATAGAAACTAAAATACAATCTTTTCTTGCCTTGACGTAGCTCACCTGGGTTCAATCCCCGGCACCCCAGATGGCCCCCCTGAGCCCATCAGGTGGAGCCAGGATTAAGTACTGAGCATAGCCAAGTATGGTCCCCAAGCCCCAAAAAATCTCTCTAGAGGCTGAAATAACTAATAAATTCAGAACAAATTAAATTACACAGGGGTATTCTCAATCATCTTTTTGAATGCAAATATGTTAAGTATATAATCTTTCACAAATACTTTTAGGCCATGAAACATGATTGGTAGATTACCACATAATTTATATGTAATTAAGACTTATGTGAGCCATAGTGGAGTAGCAAGCACATTACTTTTTGATACGTTTTGTTTTTATTTTCACTTTTACTTTGGGGTCACACCTGACTTTGGTCAGGGCTTTCTCCTGGCTCTATACTCAGTGGTCATTCCTAGGGTCCGTGTCTGGGGGGACAGAACAGGGGTCTACTACATGCAAGGCAAGCGCACATCCTTGGACTATTCTCTCAGGCCGTTGAAAACTCTGTTTATTTTATTGAATCAACGTGAGATACAGTTACAAAGTTTTCCTGTTTGAATTTCAGTTATACAATGATCGAACACCCATCCCTCCACCAGTGCACATTCTCCACCACCAATGTCTGCAGTATCCACCCCCACCCCCACCCCACCCCTCCTCCTGTCTCTATAGTGGACGACTTTCCCCATACTCTCTCTACTTTGGGGTATTATGGTTTGCAATACAGATACTGAAAGGCTGTCACGTTTGGTCCTTTATCTACTTTCAGCACACATCCTGAACGATCCCTTCAACCATTACTGACTTAGTGATCCCTTCTCTATTCCAGCTGCCTTCTTTCTAGCTCATGAGGCAGGCTACCAACTATGTAGCAATATTCCTGGCCCTCGTCTCTACTGTCCTTGGGTGCCAGTCTCATACTACGTTATTGTTTATTCCACAAGTGAGTGCAGTCCTTCTATATCTGTCCCTCTCTTTCTGACTCATTTCACTTAGCATGATACTCTCCATGACTATTTCATGACTTCATCTGAAAATCCTTTTTAATAAATGTTTTTCAGTGGCACCAGGTTCCAACAAGAAACGGTTCAATGGAATTGCCACAAAAATATTTTTTATTCTCAACCATTTTTTTTTGTAAAGTAAGATATCACAAATCACAAATCATCCTGTTATTCGTCGATTGCCTCGAGCAGGCCCCAGTAACGTCTCCTTCATCCTAGCCCTGAGATTATATTCAAGGCTCTTTAGGAGAATGAGACCCATCATTGTTACTGGTATTTGGCATATTGGGTACGCCACGGGGAGTTTGCCAGACTCTGCCGTGTGGGCAGGCTACATTCATTTATTTATTTAGAAAGATGTGAAGGAAAAGGGAAAAGTGTGTACTCAAGAGAAAGCACAGGTTTCTCCAGAGTGAAAACAGACCCGCAAAGAAACAAACGGGCAAAATCACTTACACAGTAATGAGGATAATGACAGCTGATATCATTTATGTAGAATGAACTTCTACAAGCTTCAACTTAATCCCATGAATTAAGGTGGGCGGTGGGGTAGGAAGCAAAACCAACTATTTGCAAGTACCCTTACGTGGTTAACATAAGAAGTGGTAGTACTTTGTTGTTGCTGGGGTTTTGTGTTTTATTTTTTGTACACGCATGAGAAAATTTATAACTAAAATGAGCTACCATATAACTTGGAAGAAAAGTTGCCTGATCTACATGAAAAGTCATCGTTCCAAAGTGACATAAAAATGCAGCTGCCCGTGCCAACGGGTCAGCTTGGCGCACCATCCTCCGCACATAAATGCCAACTCTTAATGAGATACGAATGGCTCTTCAGGAGAACTGTGTGATTTGGTTTTTGTGTGGCTGCTGCTCTCACTATGGCTACAACGGTGGAAATGCTGGATGCGAAAGAGTGACAAGTAATGAATGACCTCCTTGGGCTACAACAGCTCTCCGGCAATTTCCTGTTGGCCCTGGCCCCCTGTCCCAAAGGTTGGGGGTCTGAGTGGCCCCCTGAGAACGAGAATCTCCAAGCCTGGGTTGGCTCCTTGTTTGGCTCATAACCACCAGGAGAAGGTGGGGCTGCATCACACCCTGCTTTTACCATCCCCGAGATGGAGGATGGGCTGACCCTGGATACCGTGTTCAGAATTCACTCCACACTAGCAATCGAAGGTCACACACCTTCTGCATCGGGGGAGGGCTGGGAAGAGTCGGAACATCCTCCAGGCCCAGCTGAGGGTTACAGTGAGAAATCTGTTCCACTGCTCCAGCAACTTCTCGAAGGACAGAGTGACAGCCTGTCAGCTCCATCCTGGTTTGTTTTACTGCAGCTATGAATAAGGATGTTTGATCAGAAAGCAAGATTTGACAAGTGCTAAACTGGGATGCTAGGACAAACGTGCAGGCCACCAGAGCCCTGGGCAGAGTGGGACTTAAGCTCGATCTGTGCATGGGAAGGTGTGGGCGGGGAGCGTCCAGCAACCCAGAACCCAGAACCCAGAAGAGAGGTGACCATCTTCAAACCGCATGGCCTGTTTGATCCAGTTTTTAATGAGTAGTCAACATCTGAAATACAACACCCCATCAAACAAACAGACCCAGCTTCTCCTGACAAGCATAAAGTTGCAGCCACTCCATACCCACATTCCAAGAGAACAAGAGGTTTATGGGCCAAACAGGCTGTCATCAGCCCTCACTACTGTCAACGACAATGTAAGGGTGCATGATTCTTTCTTGAAGAATATATTCCACGTTCTGTAGCACCCTAAACTGTGTCAAAGAACAGAGCTCAGTGCATGAGTAATTTGACTTTACACACCATTGCCTACATCCAATGCCTAGCAGATCTAGAGAGGGAGAGGGGGAGGGAGAGAGAGAGAGAGGATGAGAGAGGAGGAGAAGGGGAGGGAAGGGAAGGATCTTGACCAGAAAGCTACGAAAATGGACCCTAGAGTCTGTCAGATCCAGTGGTGTAATTTTCTGTTCCTTTTATGCAAAATGCTTGTATTCCACCAATCTCTCTCTCTCTCTCCCCCCCCCTCCTCTTCCTCCTCCTCCTCCTCCTCTTCTTCCTCCTCCTCTTCCTCCTCTCCTCCTCCTCCTCCTCCTCCTCCTCCTCCTCCTCCTATTCCCTTCCCAATGTTCCCCACACATACCAGCACTTTAATTTATGCCTAGATCTACAATTACACTGAACTTTGAATTCTTCTATTATGTGTTCCAACTCACCTAGGTCTAACCAACTCACCCAGGTCTAACCAAGGGGAACAAGACATGTGCTGGGTACCAAGGGTTCTCAGGCGTTATCACAGGGGCCATCATTATCCTGTCATTATTGAGGGTATAATGCACAGCATGGCAATGCCTATGGCTCCCAGTCAAACCCTGACTTCCCATTTGCTACCATTTACCTGCACTGGAAGCACTCCAACCCCCAGCTTCTTTATCTCCTAGCTGGGCATGAATTAGAATCCCAATCATGAAACAGCAGAGTTTGGGACCCAAGACAGAGGAGGGCAGGTAGGGTGCTTGCCTTCCATGCTGCCAGCCCGATGAGATCCCCGGCTTCCCATGTGGTCCCAGAGCACTGTCAGGAGTGATTCCTGAGTGTGAAGCCAGGAGTAACCACTGAGCACTGCCAGCATGATTCCAAAACATAAACAAAATGCCAAACAAACCAAAAACCTCAATAGTGTGTAACAAGTACACATTCATAGTTCAGTTTAGAGAAACAATGGATTTTCATGTCCCGTGAAACCAATTTTCCTCTTTTGTTTTCTTCTTTTACATTTGTGTGTGTGTGTGTATGCGTGCGTACGCATGCGTGTATGTGTGTGTGTTGGGGGCATGTTGAGGTCATTTGGGGGTATGATAGGGGTGATGTTCAGCTTTTGGTAAATATTCCAAATACTGCAAAATAATAAATCATATTTTTCCTACCAACATCCTATCAGTTTTAATTCTTAGGGAAATACTATTTCAATTCTTAAACTTGAGTTATACGCTACCATATATGTATATCATTGTATGTTAATATACATTAACATTGTATATTAATTATACAATGAAAATTATTATGTAATTAACATACAATAATTAGTGACCACTGGTGATAATTTTACAGTTACAATAGTTTTCAAGAAGAAGTATGTTTACTTTAACTCAACAAAGGAAAACCCAAATTCGCTGCATTCATCTCAACACATTCTGAAAACAGGGAAAGATCACAACAGGACTAATTGTGACACTCTTCTAACACTCCCGAATAGAGAGAGGAAGAATTTATCAGATTATCATCAGATGTTCTCTTTCCCTGAAATGCCAATGAGCTTCACATGAAAAGCTAAAGTGATCTGTGATGTTGTACGGGGCATGAAATAAAATTAGATCAAGTCTACCTTTATTCAACTCAAAAGGTTTCTGCAAATTGCAATGCTTTTTCAGGAAGATAAAAAAAAAATAATGTGTATCGCCTCTTTTAGGTGTACTTAGCCACATATCTATTTTTGGTTTGCTTTCATATAAGCTTCCATATTTAACTCATACAAGCTTTCATATATTAGCCTTTTTTATTGGGCCATCTGAATCACGGTTCATCTCTGCCAGCATTTTACTCATCGCTTCAAGGAACTTACTTAGAAAGGGACTCGCAGAGGAAGCCAACATTCCTCTCACCTGTTCTGGGCTCCAGGGCAGTGCAGGAAAACCATGTTCTTCCCCGCACAGCTTCTTTGTCCCCCTACATTGAGTGTAAAAATCTGCCGCTTTGCGGGGTCGTAGCACTGTAGCACTGCCCTCCTGCTGTTCATGAATTTGCTTGAGCCAGCACCAGTAACGTCTCACAACAAATTGTGAGATTTGTTGTTACTGTTTTTGGCATATTGAATACGCCACAGGGAGCTTGCCAGGCTCTGCCGTGCAGGTGGGATACTCTCGGTCGCTTGCCAAGCAATCTGAGAGGGGTGGAGGAATCGAACCCGGGTCAGCTGCATGTAACGCAAACGTCCTACCCGCTGTGCTGCTGCTTCTTGTGGGTAGTAGGGGATAATAATCATTCTAGGGCCTCAATATCTTTTATTAAAATAATCTCTTGCAGGGCTAGAGCAATAGCACAGCGGGTAGGGCGTTTGCCTTGCATGCAGCCGACCTAGGTTCGATTCCCAGCATCCCATATGGTCCCCCGAGCACCTCCAGGAGTGATTCCTGAGTGCATGAGCCAGGAGTAACTCCTGTGCATCGCCGGGTGTCACCCAAAACAAAGCAAAAAAAAAAAAAAAACTCTTGCTAGAACAATGAGTGAAAAAAGGGTATTAATTTGTTTTTAAACCACAGTCACAAGAATGAGGGCAGAGACAACAAAAAGAAGGGACAGTTGAAGAGCGTGTGCACTGGAATAAGGTTAAAAATAATAAAGACAGAAATTTTAGAATAATTTATCTGGGTTAATTAGTATTCTAAGAAAAGGCTCTTTTCAGTTCAATAATATTTGAATAATTTGAGAAGGATAACTTACACAGATTTTTTTAAAAATTAAAATGCTAGGGAAAAAAAAACAACAAAAGAACTTAAGCAAGTAAAACTTCAAGCAGTCAGTTAAAAGCTTTAAGCACAAACAGCCTGAAATACGGGGCCAGGAAATATGACACAGAAATCTGACATTTAAGAAGGTAATCAGAGGCGTTCAGATATTTAGTACAGCAGGTAGGATGCTTGCCTTGCAGGCGGCTCATCCGTTTTGATCTCTGGCACCCCACAGAGTTCCCTGAGCCACACCAAGAGTGATCCCCCAGAGCAGAGCCAGTGTGTCCTGAGCACTACAGAGTGTAGGCCAGAACCAGAAATAAAAAACTGAATTTTTTAGAAAACCAGAAACCAAGAAAAGGAATGCTCAGCAGCAAGTGAAAACCAACCCTTTCCACTAGGCCACATAATTAAGGATGCAAAAATTGGGGCTGTGGAGGAGGAATATATCAACACTATTATAAAAAGGTAGCACTGTAGCACCGTCGCCCCACTGTTCATTGATTTGCTCAGGTGGGTACCAGTAACGTCTCCATTTGTCCCTGTCACATGCTAGTGTAGCCCAATGGCATCTGCTCACTCCAGGAACACAAAATGAGACTTGTTGTTGATGTTTTTGGCATATCAAATACGCCACAGGGAGCTTGCCAGGCTCTGCCATGTGGGCAGGATACTCTCAGTAGCTTGCCAGGCTCTCCGAGAGGGACGGAGGAATCAAACCAGGGTCGGCTGCATGCAAGGCAAATGCCCTAACTGCTGTGCTATCACTCCAGCCCTATTATTATAAAAAAAAAAAGTAAAAATATAAATTACCTTTTTTAAAGTAAATGCAAAAATAAATTCCACTTAAAAAAAAGGCCAAAGAAAGGAAATCAGGCCAGGAATACAGCTTATTAATTTCCTTACAATGTAAGGAAATTATGGCTTCGGTTCAATCCTGGCATCACCAATCAATCACAGATAACAAGGAAATTATTGGTTACCTAATTTGTAACTAATGATTTACAGCCCCTAACAGAAAAGCCCACCTATAAATTTGCTGAAGAAACTGCCGGTGTTTGGGCCTCACAACTCCCAAGAATCCTGTACGTCCACACACTTGCACCTTTCCTAGGCATTCTTCTCCTGCCCGGAGCGTCTAGCCTGCAGGAGAAGGGCCTTTGCACAGCACAATGTGTCCTCTCCAGGTCACAAGTGGGCACCAGTAACGCCGGGTCCTCCTATTTCAGCACGAGGCTTGGGCGGTGTAGTACAGATTTCCGTGATGAAACAATCTTCTGTGCCAAGTCCGGCTGTCCCGAGGGGTCAGAGGGATGAAGGACTAATAGTGGGCAGAGGAAGTGCAAGGAAAACACCCTACCTACTGAGCTATCGCTTCTCGCGGGTAGTATTATTATTATTTCCTCTATCACTTCCACTAATAGTGGGCAGCGGGAGCCTGTGAGGCTCTCCTGCCCGTCTCTGAGCCTCAGCCGCTTCTGTACTGGTGTCTGTGACCGAGGACCTGTTCTGACAGGTCTGCACTCAGCGAGCTATAGGGAAGATGAGGCAGCACAGCGGGGAGGGTGTCTGCCTTGCAGGAGGCTGATCTGGGTTCTCCCAGCACCACACCCCAGGCCAAGCCCTCTGCACAGAGCAAGGAGTGATCCCCGAGCATTGCTGGGTGTGGCCCCGAAACCCAAACCCAAAAGCCCGGGCGACGGTCTGAGCTGTGACCACAAAGAGCCTGATGCTGTTGCCAGCCCTGCCATCAGCCTTTCAACCTTGGGCCACAGATAGGTCAGACATGTTCCAGCACAGCGCCTGGCCTGCAGGGGTCAAGCGCCTCCCCAGCCCCCACCTTAGGAAAGGGACAAGTTTGTAACTGTGTGTCTCATGATGATTCTATTTAGAAAAAAAAAAAAAAGAATCCCAGCTAATGATAGATACAATTATATAATTTTCACTGATTAAATAAGCAAAACATGAAAAGCGAACTAGGGTGATGTTTTGGGGGGTCCCTTGAATACAATCATCATTATTTTTGCTTTGTTTGGGGTGGGAGTCATACCTGGTGGTGTTCAGGGCTTACTCCAGGCTCTACCCTTAGTGGTCACTCCTGGCAGTGCTCTGGGAAATATATGTAGAGCTGAAGATCAGAGGATGGTCGGCTCCACCAAGCAAGCACCTCACCTGTGTACTCTTACTCCAGCCCCTGCAGTTACTGTTTTCATGCCCCAATTCAATTCAAAACGAGTTTGAGGCGGTGTATGTACCAAATTTAAAGGATGGTAGACTCTATGGATACGATGACTTAAATAAATCAGTTCGAAGAAAAATAAATAAATAAATAAATAAATAAATACATACATACATACAGGCCTGTCCACCCCCACCCTAAAAGAGTTTGTTTACTGGTCAGGGACGTGGCCACGTTTTGTGAATGCTCTTAATGGACAGTCCAAGAAAACGCCGAGACTGGCGTGCAGAGGGTGGGGGCTGTGACATGCAGCCCCCTCCCCCCAGCACAGGAAGGAACGATCAGACCCTGCGCCTGACATGAAGGCAGAAAGGGCCCAGCCATCACTTCCGCAGGGGTGGGTACCAGTTGGTAGCATCCCTGAGGGTATGACAGTGGCCGTGGACAGGACCTGCAGGGAGAGGGAAGGCCCCGGTGGGGTCCCCGCTCCTTCCTGCACCTCCAGCTCACAGGCACGGTCCTGGGGTGGGCACAGACCCTACCACCTTGGAAAGTACGAGTCCTATCAAGAGTCGCTCATGAGAAGGGGAATAGGCCCAGAGAACAAGTAATGGAATGGCAAACTCAGGGGCACTGAGTACTTGAAGATGAGATGGGCATTTTTTTCCCCAAAAAATGACAAGGTAACTGTGTCACCATGAGGGCCAAAAGCAGTTGCTGCTGCCGTCTGTCCCCTACGAACTGGTACTTGCATAGAAACAAACACACGGCCAGAGTGTACTGTAACAAGCAGGAAGAACACTGCTAAGGGATATGTGGCGGAAAGGGCATTTTATTTTATTTTATTTTTGCATTTTGGGTCACACTTGGCAATGCACAGGGGTCACTCCTGGCTCTGCACTCAGGAGTTACTCCTGGCGGTGCTCAGGGGACCATATGGGATGCTGGAAATCGAACCCAGGTCAGCCGCGTGCAAGGCAGACGCCCTACCCGCTGTGCTATCTCTCCAGCCCCCGGAAAGGGCATTTTAAAACAGACACCTGAGCACAGAGCCAGGAGTAAGCCCCAACACTGTCTGGTATGTCCACCCCCCACCCCCCACCCCCCCACAAAAAAACCCTAAATCAACAAATATGAAATTTACTAAGACAAAAATCTTGTCTCTATGTCTCCAAGTACTATCCACCATATAAGTCTTCTACACGTTTTACTAAAACCATCTTTTGTCCTCTACTTGCTATTCATAATCAAGACGAGTTGGAAAAACAACTTTTTTTTTCATTTTTCCTTAAACACTGGCATCCAAGAAGGAAGGTATGCAGTAATAATCACTAAGTTACTTGGGCCAGAAGTTTCAGGACAACAGATACTAATTCTGCACCCCCTGGACACTACCCTGAGGTGCTGGGGTGGGAAGAATGGCCGGTAAGGAGTATCTGGAAGGGGACGGGACGGCAGAGGTCTGGGGTCCGAATAGAGAGAGTGAGAAATATGACCTCCGGGTAGGGGAGGAGCCACAGCACCCAAGGGTTCTTAGGAAAGTGCGTCCTGAACAAAGCAGGACACTCAGACCAGGAGGACCCTAGTGACACCCGTGAGACAAGGTCTGGAGTCTGGCCGCTCCCCAAGCAGTTCCTTTGTGCACGCAACCTCGAAGAGGCACAGAGAACTAGGAAGGCCAACAGTCCAAGGGAGAAACCTGGAGGGAAACTGGGGCAAGGGGTGAAGAGGTGAGCCCTGGGTTTGCTCTTCAGACTGTGGTCTCCCCTGCTGCCTGCTTGTCTCGATGTTTCATTGCTGGCCTTGGAAAGAGAAGCAGCAGCCGCCACCACCCCAAATACTCTGGGGGTAGGAGCCAAGGCTGCTGGGAGTTCTTCACGCTCCCAACCGGGTCAACGAGCTGCAAGCAGCTCGGTCACTGCATGCATTATTTTTTTTTGCTTTTTGGGTCACACCCTGCGATGCACAGGGGTTACTCCTGGCTCTGCACTCAGGAGTTACTCCTGGCGGTGCTCAGGGGACCATATGGGATGCTGGGAATCGAACCCGGGTCGGCCGCATGCAAGGCAGACGCCCTACCCGCTGTGCTATTTCTCCAGCCCCACAGCATGCATTTCTGCACAGGGCTCTGAACCCCCAGCATCACCCCCTCCCCCCACCAAGGCTTCATGAAACCACGGCCAGAGGCAGTTGCCGGAAGGACAGACGCTGACCATGCCCCCACAGCAGCTCACCATCCTCCTTTCCTGTCTCCAAGCAGCATGAACCACACCAGCTACAAAAGTACAGGCTTGGGACATCGTGTCCTGGGCTGCTCCTGCTTTACTGGACAGTAAAGCTTCTCCCCCCTGGTCCCTCCTCAGACTATGACCCTGTCTCCCGCCTGCGGTGGCTGCCTGAGTGGTTGAGTTCCAGTAATCTGGTTCAAATTTTGTTGAGACGTAGAGAGTGAGCTATCGGAGGGTCAGTACTAACCGCTTTAGGTTAATGACAATTCCTCAGGGTATGTGATAAAAACTCGGCCACACTTGTGAACTCTTTCTCTCCTCTCCTCTCCGCCCCACCCATACTGTTCTTGAAAAGACCAATCCCAGGCTTGTAGTTTAGTGTCTACTTGTTTAGGTGACCTAGGAAAGAGAAACTGGGGATGAAGACATTTTCCTGAGAATCTTTCATACAGCAAGTCTGATTTCCCTCACAGGCAGTAAGCCCATTTCTCAACGTCTTCCCATCCCTACACACACACACACAAACACACACACACACAGAGTGCATCCATGCATCCTACTACAAAACAAGAAATAAATCCTATACTTGCAACTCTCTATAGGAATAAGATCTACACAGAGAGAAGCTGATCCAATGGTTCAAGTATGAAACTTGGCTATTAGATAAAAAAAGTATTTCCTTCCAATATCTAGGCAAAAACCACTTGCAAAATTCCTACAGTCTGATAAAATGAAAACCACATGGACAAATCGGTTGTTCAGTGTTTTTTTTTTCCCCCACAGAGAAGAATATTTTTAAACAGGCAATAAGCCATCTAAAATATGGATACTAGATACCAATTAACAGTACTGTTCTTTAAAAATTATTGACATGATTCTGGCTGAATTAAAACAGTAAAGAAGTGGTAAGAATTGCGCAATAATGAATCAAGGTTACAGTACAAATACGCACTTGTACCTAGTAAAATCAGGAGAGTGTTTCGAAGGTTCCTGCTTAGCCTATAAAGCACCGTAAGTGAAATTTAAAGGCTGGTGCTTGGACCTATTTCATTTTCCCACTTACTTTGCCATTAGCAAACATTTTAAGGTGACACTGGTCACTGGGAGATTAATCATGACACATATTTAGAACTATTGCAATATAGCCATAAATATATATACATACACACTCTACACACACAGCACCAGTGTGTGTGTGTGTGTGTGTGTGTGTGTGTGTGTGTGTGTGTTTTGCCAGAGTTTGAATAACCCAGGCATGCAAGACAGTACTCTCCCCCTGAGCTTTATCCCCGGCTGGGGGATTCTGCCTTTTTCAAATTCACTTGTTTAATGTCTGTGATTCTTAGCAGATGATTTCATGCCTTCAGGCCAAATGCAATTGCAATTTTGCGGTTTGCGGTACAGAATTTTTAATGCATTATGACTTCACCTTTTCTTTTTCCCCAACTGTGGAGCTCTACATCATTAACCACACATGACGCCTTTAATGCCTCACACCCCTCGACTCTGGCAGAGTTTTAAAAGAACTGCAAACCTTCCTCGGAGAACAAAGCCTGGCCCACATTTGTTCAACTCTCCTGATGGCTTTGCGTTTCTGCCGGAAACGCCAACAGGTCAACGTGCGGTCTACCCGTGCACAGCAGGTATAGACTGCAGACATCTGGGAGGAAGGAGACCTTGGAATAGATGAAACTGTGCCCCCCGCCCCCAAAAATGTCTTTAAAAGAGGGGAGAGGCCTCGCTAGGGAGCTGGACTAGTGAAGAGCTACCGAGTTTCAAGAGAATGACATAGCAAGTTCTGTCATGGTACTGGTTACTGAGTCCGAGTCTTCACTCCAAACAACCAAGCCAACACATTACAGGTGATGCAGTACTGTTCTCAGTTGTAAAGTAAATCCACTACTTCTCTCCCTGCCCGGGCCCCTCAACCCCCACCCAAATCAAATAACTACTTGTTTTAACACACCTCAGGATGTAAATGACTACTGAAAAAAAGCTGTCAAGTACTAGGATAAATGTCAGCTTTTATTAGTGCCATTCAGAACCTAAAGCGAGAGCAGTGTCTTCTAGCACAAAATTAGATATAACTATATGTAAATGACTACCTTCGAGCACTTGTATGCTGAGCACGTCTAAGTACAGAGAGTTCGCATTGCTTTTTCCAGCACGAAGGAAGCGCGGCACTATCTTCAGCTCTATTTAGGGGAGGAGAGGGTAACTGTAAAACAACTTGCTCAAGTGAGTGCCGTACAAGTCTCACCCCAGGAAGGCTGCCTCTGTCACCGAGGTACTGCAAATGTCAACTGTCTGTGTATAGAGAAACTCAGGATATGTAAATCTAGGTTACTGGCACAGAGGGAGTGTTTCCAAAGGAGACTGCAAAATTTATTTCCTAGGAAGATGATTTTAAAAGACCGAGAAAAAGGGAAACAAATAAGAATGGATCGGAATATCCAGGCTTAGAAACTATGGCCAAACCAGCCAGCCCTGCAGCTGTATTTAAGAAAACATGTGCTTGAAACGAACAGAGCCGAAGCTCTGGCATGGAAGCCATCAGGTTGAGTATATTAATTCTGCATAACATTCGTCCTGTAATTTTTTTTCTAGACCCCCTCATTTCATAATCTGTGGTTAGACCCCCGCCCCCACCCCCAGGCGCTGCCCCATCCCCATCTGTCATGGCTCCCTCTTCTAATTCTTAAGAAAATCCAATATACTTCCAGATGTTCACTGACTGCTCAGCCTGGTCAAAGTTCTGAAAGTTGCAAGGACCAGAGGGTAAGCGGGAGGATTTTTCTTCTCTGCTGCGAACTTCCATACCAGCAAACGTGAAGATGCGGACAGGATCAGAGAGTGAGCAGGCAGGTCCATCTGCCTTGCTTGCGGCTAACTGCAGTTTGGTCCCTGGGACCACATCTGGTCCCCTGAGCACCACTGGGTATGATTCCTGAGCAGAGGTCCCGGAATAAGCCCCACACACTGCTAACGGAGGTCCCCAAATGACAACAAAAATAATACGTGAATGTACTGGCATTTCTCCTTAGTATGGAGAAAACATCATTGTTTAGACGATATTCTGTTCGAAATGATTCCATCTCTTCTTCTAAATTGACAGCAACATGCCGACAGAAAAATCAAGCCAGGCTCAGTAACAATCACACTGGGCTTCAGTCTTCTCCACAGCAATTATCAATACTAGGAGGGATGGTAGCAAGATTTACCAAAACAGGAAAGGCTTATCAACAACGGTTCTTAAGAGGCAGAAGGGAGAGAATATAGTGTGAGTGGCTCTTGGAAGAGTACACACAAAACCCAAAGATGTTTAGGTTCATCTAGTTTACAAACATTAAGATACATCTTATATAATACATTAAGATGCTTAAAGTTTGTATAAGACATTAATAAGTTTTACATTACATTGGGCTGGAGCGATAGCACAGCGGGTAGGGCGTTTGCCTTGCGCGCGGCCGGCCTGACTGAGCCAGGTTCGATTCCTCCGCCCCTCTCGGAGAGCCCGGCAAGCTACCGAGAGTATCTCGCCTGCACGGCAGAGCCTGGCAAGCTCCCCGTGACGTATTCGATATGCCAAACACAGTAACAACAAAGTCTCACAATGGAGGTGTTACTGGGCCCGCTCGAGAAAATCGATGAACAACGGTGTGTAAACTCACACAAGAGCACACACACAGCGGCGGCCTGAGCTTCTTGTAGAAGAAGGACAAAGCAATGTTACCCCACACAACGGGAGGACAGTGATTGTGACATTACATTTTAATTCTGCGCTAAGAACAGCAAATCCCATCTCTATTAATCCTACAACTAAAATTGTGGAATTTATGTATACAGACGTATGAATATTGTTCATGTTGATTATGTAAAAATACTATTGTAACATCACAACTAAAAGGTCGATGAAGGAAGAGTAGGAGATAAAGGCTCTTCTGATTTTGTGGTTTGGTGGACCATACCCAGTGGTTTGTAAGCTCTGTGTTCAGGAGTGACTCCTGGTGAAGCTCTGGGGACCATTTGTGTTGCCAAATTTCAAACCACCAACAAGCAAGGCAAGTGCTGTAACCCCTGTACTATCTCTGCAGCTTCCATAAAATGTTTTTAATTATTAAGAAGTAAATAGATGAGGGCTGGAGCAAAAGAACACTTGCCTTGTATGAACCCAAGCCAGGATCGATTCCTTGTTATCACGTATTGTTTCCTGAGTCAACCAAGAGTGATCCCCAAGCAAAGACCCAGGAGTAAGCCCTGAATGCTACTAGGTAAGGCTCCAAAACAAACAAACAAAAGTAAAAAGATGAGGCATACTGAATGTATTGTTTCAAAAATAAATGACTTCTAAATTACTTGAATAATCTTCCATTGTTCATTATTGCATGATCAAAGTCTGAAATTCAGTGACTTTTTTCAATGTTTCCATTATTACTTAAGTCAAGTGAACTTGAGTTAAATAGTTAAGTATATAATATGCACACAGCAATAAGAAACAAAATAAATCAGACTTTCTCCCAGTTCACCAGATGCTGTTGGATGCTACTCCTTGGGAGTAATGTTTTTTTTGGAGAGAGGTTTTCACAGTGGTGTCCGGAGCCCAGGGACTATCCTGGCAATATTCAGCCTGGTATTATGAACCAGGTGACTAAGTGGTGGGGTGGGTGGGAGACAGGCACACAGTGCCCAGCACCAAACTCCAGGCCTGGCACCTCAGAGCCTGTATTGCATCCTTGGTGTGACCTTTGAAAGTCGCCCCTTTGTATGAGTCATTTAAGAATATATCTGATGAGACTGGGCATGTTAAGGGTAGTATGGTCATAGGATACTGGGAAAACTGGAAGGCTACATGAACTCAGACCAGGCACAAAAGTCAGATCAAGATGGATTAAAGACCTCAGTATCAGACCTGAATCCATAAGGTACACAGAGGAAAATGTGGGCTGCACCCTCCATGACACTAAAGCTAAAGGCATCTTTAAAGATGAAACTCACTGACCAAGCAAGAAGAAACTGAGATTAAAAAAAAATGGGACTACATTAAGCTAAGAAGCTTCCACACTTCAGAAGAAACGGTTACCAAAATACAGAGACAGTCTATGGAATGAGAAAATTTATTTACCCAATACCCATTAGATAGGGGTTAATATCCAAGATACAGAAGGCACTGGTAGAACTTTACAAGAAAAAAATCCAAATACATCAAAAAATGGGGAAAAGAAATGAACAGAAACTTCCTCAAAGAAGAAAGACAAATGGCCAAAAGGCACATGAAAAAATGCTCTACATTGCTCATCATCAAGGAGATGCAAATGAGATATCACCTAACGCCACAGAGACTGGCAACATCAAAAAGAACAAGAACAACCAGTGCTGACGTGGATGTGGGGAGAAAGGGACTCTCATTCATTGTTGCTGGAAATGCCAACAGGTCCAGCATTTTTTGAAAACAATATGGGCATTCTGCAAATAACTAAAAATTAAGCTTCCATCTGACCCAGCAATACCCCTTCTGGGAATATACACCAGGGGTTCAAAAACTCATAGTAGAAATGACATCTGCACAGGTATGTTCATGCAGCATTATACACAATAGCCAGAATCTGGAAAAGACCCTAGAGCCAAAAAACAGATGACTAGATAAAGAAACAATGACACATCTACACAATGGAATACGATGCAGCCACCAGTATAAATGAAGTCATGAAATTTGCTTTATAAATGGATAAACATGGAGAGTATCATGCTGAGTGAAATGAGTCAGGAGAGGGACAGACATGAAATGACTGCACTCATTCGTAGGATACGAAAACAAAACAAAACAATGTATGAGGCTATTACCCAAGAGCAGTAAGAGGACTAGCCTACAGCTGGATGTTTGCCACAAGTCAGGGTGAAAGAGGGCAGTTAGGATAGAAAAGGGACCACTATGACAACGACAGTCAGAAATGATCACTCTGGACAAGAACTGAGCGCTGAAGGTAGGCAGAGGGATAAATATGAGGACGTTTTTGGTACCTGTATTGCAAACCATAATGCCGAAGGCAGAGGGGGTGAAGAGAAGAGAGAGGGAGAGAGAGAAGGAGAGGGAAACAGAGAGGGAGAGAGAAAAAGAGAGAGAGGGAGATGGAGAGGGAGAGAGAACCCTGTCTGGGGACGACGGTGCGAGAGAAACTGGGGACATTGGTGTGACATGTACTGAGGTAAAGGAGCAGTTATTGGAACATTGTATGATGAAAGGCAATCATGAAAATCTTTGTAACTATCTATCTCATGATGATTTAATAAAGTAAAAAAAAAAAGAGTCCTGATTTCACTTCAAGATAGCTGGTGATTCCAACACGTAACTTCACATGGTCTTTTATTTCAGCTTTGGAGGTAGCGAGCTTAAATTAAAAGCAGGGCCAACAGAGTAATTTTTTACTCCGTATTAGGATCAGGGATCACTACTGGCAGTGCTCAGGGGAGCAGGCCGGAGGATGGAACCTTCATCAGCGGCGTGCACGGCAAACTCTCTGCCTGCTCTCCTGTCTCTCTGGCCCCTGAGAGGCTAATGTTTGAATGAACTGAAAACTCTCCAGCATGAGTCCTTACTCCTCTCAACCATAACGGGGCCCTGCACTCAGGGGCCAAGTCCGGGCTGAGGGAAGGGGGAAGCGGAAGGAGAAACTGACAGTGAAATGACAACCCTTCATCCTCAGGCCAGACGCTGTTTTCGACTCTTCATCTGACTTGATTTTAAATACAGGCTGGTCTCAGCAGTGCACATCTGGCTTCTCCAGCAGGCGCTGCCCTGGCCCTTGGCTATGTCAAGCAGCCTGGGGGGCTGTCCAAAAGAGCAGAGGAACCCCCTTCTCGTGGCAAAACCCAAGGCAGGCTCCGGGAGCTGCAGAGAAGCACCACGCCGGCCTGTAGCGTGCACCTGTTTAAAACGCAACTATCCTCCTCCCCATTGACGGACACACAGAACTCATGTCAAACGAGGCTTTCTGAACGCCCTGGCTTTTCCTCTGCCCAGTTCCCTGTATGGGGCCATACCCGTGGTGCTCAGGGCTTACTCCTGGATCTGCACTCAGGGAATCACTCCTGGCAGTGCTCAATGGGCCTTATGGCACGCAGGGGATTGAACCCATGTCCAATGCATGCGAGGCACAGGCCTTCCCTGCAGTGCTCTCACCCCAGCGCCCGCCATGCCTGAGTCCTGATGAGAGCTCTGCTTAAGGCCGCCAGGACGGCTGTGAGGGCCCAGTTCAACTTCTGATTGTTTGACTTTTCCCACTGGCAACTGGAGAGTGTAATGTTCCAGATGACTCAGGGATTCATCTTTGATTCATCTTTCCTGCCTGGGCACCTGGACATTTTTTTTCTCCCCAAATGCTCAAGACACTCACATTTCATTTTTGAAGAATATGTTCACAGCTCTTTCTCCACCATTCTCAAGGAATGCTGCATTCACTCAATGGCTGATTGGAGAACGACTTCTTAAAAATGCATGAGCCTAATGATCTGAATTCACAGACTTCTAAAACGGACTAGTTTCCCCTTAGCACACTCACTCACACACACACACACACACACACACACACACACACACACACAAGCAAAAGCAGAAGGAATTAACATGGAGGTGAGCTGTCTGTCTGCTCTCACCATGGATGGGGATCCTGGTGCAGATATGTACATTGCATTATGTTTTATAGATATTTATTATGGAGTCTTATATCAGACCAAACCTTCTAAAAGAAACGAGAGGAAAGCTAGTCTCCTATTAGTCCCAAGTCAGTGTGTCAGACTCAGGAGACAAGATACTTGAGTGTGGGCCTTGGGCTGGCAGGTCTGTACCTGCATCCTGAACGCAGCAGCATGGTTTAGACACTTGTGTTGCCTCAGGGACAGCACTGGCTGGGCACCTGTGTGTTAAGAGATGGAGGGTGGGGGAGGACAGACATGTGCCATATGTCACGTATGATCATATCACTGTGTACGCAAATGTGGTGTGTACTCCTGGGGTGTGCGTGTGTGCTGTGTGTATATGAACCGTGGGGTGCGTGGAATAGGTGGTATGGCATCTCTCTGTGTGTTGAGTGTGGTGTATACTACTCTGTGTTTACATATTCTATGCGTACCTATGTGCAGTGTGTGCATGGTGTGCGTGCGTGCGTGCGTGCGTGCGTGAGGAGTGTATGCACATGTGTGTGCTATATGGTGTTGCATGATATGGTGTGTTTGTGAAGCTGTGCGTGGTCATGTGCAGTATGTGGATGGTGTGTGTTTATATGTCATGTGTATTGTGTGTTGTATGATGTGTTGTATATGAGTATGAGATTATTGTGTGGAGTGTGCTGGATGCATGGGGCATGCTGGTGACGGTGGGTGTATAGTGTGTGTTGGGACATGGGGTCTGTGTGTGTGTGTGTGTGTGTGAGCACAAGTGCACACACATACGCAAAACAAAGCAGCAGGCAGGGAGAAAAGGCCCAACCCAGCTGCTCCGGAACACAACAGTAGCTTCGG
Source organism: Sorex fumeus (assembly GCF_029834395.1). Classification (NCBI taxonomy): domain Eukaryota; kingdom Metazoa; phylum Chordata; class Mammalia; order Eulipotyphla; family Soricidae; genus Sorex; species Sorex fumeus. The sequence continues at coordinate 4,731,238 of NW_026606095.1, read as the reverse complement.
CCAGCCTCTGGGGATGGACGTGGGGGGCAGCAATATTGTTCCTACGGCAGAGGCTAGGGAGTAGTCTGATCCCAGTAAATGCACCCCCCCTCCCAGACAGGATGCCTTATGCATTCATGCTTAAACAAGAAAGAACTCAGCCCAACCAAAATGCACCAAAGCAGGAGTATGTGGTGTGTGTGTGTGTGTGTGTGTGTGTACACGCATGCACTTTCCAACATTTTTTGCCCCCCTGAAGAAACGTATGCTCACCTATAAAGGAAAAAAAAAATCTCTGTACATACAACACATGTACTGAAGAACTTTTCTGAATTGTTCTGTGCTGGGGACTGGCATTAAAAATAGACACTGGAGCATTTAAATAAAAATGTATCCAGCTGCTCACACTGGAGTTCGAATTCTGCACTGACATTTTCTGCAAGGGCCACTGGGAATACAAAGCTTCGAGCTTTCAGCGTGTATTTAAAACAGCATGGCCACAGGGAAGTGATTGGCAACGGAACAATCATCATTCTGCAATTTTCACACAATAAGTTGGGAAAAATCACTGCAATTTGTGATAAACGTTCCTTTTTGCATAGAGCAGGCATTATTTTGTGTGCTCTTTTTTCCCTCCTTCCCTAAAACTTTGTTGCATTTCCAAACATTTATTTAAAAGGAATTCACAATAATCATTGTTTTAGAATTATTCGGGGTCCTGCACCTTCGTTAATACACGCGTGAAACAAACGACATACACATCATTCCGATTTCTTTGACGACCCACTATTGAGTACCCTGACAAACGGGCTCTTTTTCCTAAATGACTCAACCAGGACACCTTCCTTAATACAGACTGCATTTTGTCAAACGGAAAGAACTGAGTGTACATTTCAACAGAGATGCCCGCTGGTTTCTGGGTGAGGGAAGAGATTCGTATTCTGTGATTTCTAGCTGGTCATCACAGCTAGATTTTGTGATTTAAAAATCACTCTTTCTAATTTTTTTTTTACATTTTAGGTGCTGGGGGTTACAAAACTGCGCAGTAAGGCTTCACGCGCAAAACATTCTAGCCCTGCAACCTCCACTTGAGATCCCGTTCCCCTCCCCCACAGTCCTATCCGTGTGATGAGCTACCCCCAGAAGCCCAGTGGTCAGGCTCTATGGCCCACGGGCGGCTCTTACGCCTCTACTCTGCTCTCGATGCCACACTGGAGAGAGATCATTTTGTGTCTGCCCCTCCCTTCCTGACTCATTTTACTTAGCACAACCCTCTCCAGATCCATTCACATCGCAGCAAACTGTATGTCTTTGTCTTTTCTTTTAGCAGAATAGTATCCATAGGAACCACAGTTTCTGGATCCAGCAACCTGTTCTTGGATACTTGGGTCGTTTCCAGATTCTGACTATCAGGAATAGTGCTATAATGAACACAGGAGTGCAAATGTCTTTTTCGATTGGAGTTCTAGAGATGCTGGTGTAGATGCCAGGAAGTGGAACTAATGAATTATATGGAACCTCAGGTCTAAGGTTTTCCGAGAAGGTTCTGTATGATTTTCCTGAAAGGTTGCACTAGTTGACATCCCTCCAGCAGAGGATGAGGGTCCCTCTTCTCCCACATCCCTACCAACACTGGTTGTTTTTGTTCTTTGTGATGTGTGCCAAATTCTCTGTTGTTTGACTTTGCATTTCCATGATGCAGAGCATCTTTTATTTATTTTTAATTTTGGTTTCTGGATGACATCCAGTGGTGCTCAAGACTTACTCCTGGCTCTGCACTCAGAGGTAGTTCCTGGCACGGCTCAGGGAACCATATGTGGTGTCGAGAATCTAATTGGATCAGCTGCATGCAAAGCAAGTGCCCAACCCACCGCACTATCACTTCAGCCCCCAAGCGTCTTTCAATTTACCTCACTCTTATCCCAAACTAAAGCATCAGTTCGAATTCAGTGAGTGCCATCTGATCTATGCTAATGTGTTAAAGATGAAAAGAGTCTATTCATCTGCCAGTGTATCCAGCTTAGAATTGTTCTAATTATCTGATTTGGAAGTTTCATTTTCTGTAAATTAAATTCTCCAAGGGGGACTTGCGTGTCACAGAAAAATATATTAGGTCAAATTCCTTTTCCACCGCACCCCCTCCGCAACCCCCCTATAGACAGGCATCAGTGAAACTTGACAAGGGCACTCAGCACCCCACAGTCCAACCCAAAAGTCACAGGGCAGACTGGGGCATAGATACAGGACCACAAACTGCGTTCCAGACTCCAGCGCCTCTGCAGCTCGGGGGAGCTGGGCAGAGAGGCAACTGTGTGACCTCCATGAAGTGCACTGGACTCAACAGCATGGCGGGGACAGAAAGGCTGAGTTAATTAATATGCAGCTTTCCATATCCAAGGAGTCAGCTCTGTCTTTCATCAGACGAGTCGGGGTGGGCCAAAGGAAGACACTGGATGATGATGGGGGCAGCACGAGAGTTTTCTGAATTCAAATCCATTTGCTCTGTTCTGAGATGTTCTATGGCAGATGATCTGAGAGACGCCAGAAGGCCCGATCAGGCAGCGCTGGCTTTGGGGTTTCTGGGAGACAGTGATGAGGAATGGAATCTTCCTCAAGTTGCTCTCATGTGATCTCACTCAACTCTCTCAGAAAGGCACGACAAGGACACTAGTGATTTCTAGTACCCAAGTCCCAGAAGGAGAAACGGCTGAGTAACCGTCTCCATCCCCTCTACACCCCAGAAACGGGCTCAAATAATAAGAGTTCTCAAGTTCAAGACTTTTAAGTTAGATCCCTACAGAAAGGAAAATGCAATGTTAAGTGTGATGTCTGAGATTATGGAGTTAGTAACAATAACATAAAGAAAAAAAAAGAAAGGAAAATCCAAATGTGAAACACACACACACACACACACACACACACACACACACACACACACACACTTACAGGCTGCAGACCCCATTCACTTTTCCTTAATGCACCACAGCCTTTTAAGTAATACAACCTACAGAACCATGAATGAGATTTCTGGGAGCTCTCAAGCCAATGTAAGGTCAGTGAGACCCGCCCTTAGACACACATGGAGCACTGAGGCCAAAGTGATGATTTTCTCTCCCCTCTGGGTCTGTTTCCGGTCCAGGAGCAGAAGGGGGAGTATGTGCTCGGGGGGGCAGGGGACTTCCCGCAGTCCAGTCCTCTGGCAGAATCTGGAAAGTGGCCACCCAGAGGTGTGCAGCTTTTCCCTGGTATGATCTTGAATCCAGCCAGGAGGAACTGGCAAAGTTCCCAGGTCATCAAAGTTCATCAGGGATGAACCTCAGTTTCCCAAGACAACGGATCCTTGACCAGGAGCAAATGAAGCCCTGAATCCTTCATTTGGCTGAAAACAACAAAAATTGGCAAGATTTTAGCCTTTACCCTAGCAAATCCACTGCAGGGCAATATGACAAGCCCCAGGCAAACCGGAAGAAGCCAGGACAGCGTTCGCCAGTCCATCCACACATGCTGACACTTCTACTCAGAGCAAACGGGAAAGGACCCATTCAGCAGACCTCGGGGGTGTCCATGTTAATCTCTATATTCTCTCTCCAAGGGACAGCTGTGTTCTCACCAAAGACAAATGCAGAGGCATAAAGGAAGTCATCCCCTACTCGGGACTCAGGATTCCAAGCTGGCTTCCAAGTGCAGGGTGGAATCCTAGGATTCTGACAACTACAAATGGTCTGAAGTAACTGAGAAGATGAAAAGCCATCAGACGTGTGTGGACTGGGGTGGGTGCCCAATGCCACAGAGAGAAAGCCGAGGGTGATAGGGGCTCTCTGCACCCTCGAGCAAGTCATGAGACATCTCTGCATCTATTTCTAATGTATGAAAGGAAATCAGAAATACTGTGGAACGCTCTTTGACTGACCTTCTCTGGAAACTAGGATGAAGTGAGACACTAAGCAGGAAACAGTTTTCCAAGCTGCAAAGTACAAGTCTGACATAAACTGTGTGGGGGGGGCGGGAGGGGGAGGAAGGGGAGTTGGGAGGAGGGGCGGGGCTAGCATTTAAAGGCTGGAACTAGCTGCAAATACAAGTCAAAAGCCTACAGGTTCCTGGCCAGGCATCTACACCGGCACTGCACTTCCTGCCCTCCTGGAACGTACTCTTTGCTTCTTGTGCCAGTGGCCTGGGTCAGAAATGACTACTAATCCTAAATTGAAGCTAGAACTTCCTTTTTTAAACAGAATTTTCCAGTGGATTCCTTTGGTCTATCATTTCATTAGAGGACTTGAAATGGAAATTTCTTACAATCCATCTGGCAGCAAGAGAAGATGTAGGTTAGAAAGGTAAATACACACAGGAAACATCAGGACATCTACCAAGCTCCTTTGTGGGCAGCATTTTGAAAAGGACCGTTGTCCCTCAGCACAGAGTTCCGAGTGGCCCCTGTGAAGCAGTGGCCCCCCACCAAATAATAAAATAAAAATGAGAAGTGGTTTCGTGTGAACATGATTATAGCTTCCCAGAAACCCCCAGCGCTGCATAAAAAAAATCAGTTCAGGGTTCAGAGAGATAGCACAGCGGGCAGAGCATTTGCACTGCAAGGTGCAGACCAGGGTTTGATCTCTAACATCCCATATGATCCCCCAAATACAACCAGGAATGATTTCTGAGTGCAGAGCCGGACATTACCCCTGAGCAACACTAGGTATGTCAAAAACTGAAATGTCACCGTTGGTAAAACTGGAAGCTGTCTCAGTCACCGTTTACTGATGGATGCTATACTCAGCAGCTGAGTATAAACCAAAAACCAATTTTTATTACTATTATTTTTTAATCATTTCAAGCTCACCACTGAAAGGGAAGATTTGTGGACACGGCCTCGATCCCTCCCCTGCCGCACAACTGTCTTTTTGCTGTGATGATCCGCCGTCCAGACACAGGGCAAGGGACGCTTCCAGGTGTCAGTGGTTGGAATGGCTGCATAGTCAACCCTACCTGAAGAAAAGCAATGGCCTGGCAAGCCCGCCGGGCAGAGACTAAGCACAGCCAAGCCCATGCCTGTACAGATGTGAGGCATGTGATGGGCGTGTGATGGGCGTGTGGATTTTCGAAGAACTTCACCATCAGCTAAAGAAAGAGCTATTTGCCAGAAGTGAGAGGTGTGTTATGACACATCAAAAAAGGAATGGGGGCCGGGGGTCGGGTGGGGGCTATAAATCACGCAGCAGGTCAGGCACTTACCTGTCTCCAGTTCAATCCCTAGCATCCCATATGGGCCCCTGTCCTGTGCACGGCAAGGAGTGATTCCTGAGCAAGAGCCAGGAGGAAATCCTGAGTATGACTGGCTCTGGGTCAACCATGAAGAAAGAAAAGAGAAGGGGAAAGAGAAAGGGAAGGGGAAGGAAGAGGTGGTAAGGTCTTCAGCAGAGAGAGGAATGAGCCACTGCAGGTTCCCCGATGGTTCTGTTCCATAGATGTGAGACACAGTAGAGGGACCAGAGACCTGAGGATGGGCCCAGAGCTGCCCACTCTGGGGAAGTGCAGCCCCCGGGGAAGCTCTTGGCTCGCCCAGCTGCCGAGTACCGCACCAGCAAACAGTGACTGAGACAGCTTCCAGTATTACCAACGGTGACATTTCAGACAGAAATGCTGAAAGCCCAAGTGATGAATGATGACGTGACCACAGTTCTACGAGAAGAGAGCTGGCTGAGGAGGGGCTGCGGCTGCCACCCTGCCAATGGCCATCCGGGAACCCCACTGGCCCTCTTTCCAGAGGCCCGTGAACCTGCGGGAATTTCAGTTGCCCTTTCCCCATCAAACCAGCTGATGAGGACAGCTGAGAGGCTTTGAGGTAGGTCAGGGGCAGAGCAAGGCCTGGCAGGCGTGAAGGCTGAGTCCCATTCCCAGCACCGCAAGAGCTGCCCGGCTCCCATGGGTGTGGTGCTGGTGGTTCCAAATGACCATGGGGGTCTGAGTACCAAACTGTCATCCCCCACCATGAAGAATGGCCCCCAGACACCTCGAAGCTGCTTGGTGCGGTCCGCTAAAAATGAAGGAAGAAAGAGAACACAGAGGTGAGATGCGGGGCTGGAGCAATAGTACAGTGGGGAGGGCGTTTGCCTTGCATGCGGCTGACCCCGGGTTCGATTCCCAGAATCCCGTATGGTCCCCTGAGCACCGCCAGGAATGATTCCTGAGTGCAGAGCCACACACCTGAGCATCGCCGGGCGTGACCCACCTCCCCTCCCCCGCAAAAAAAGCAGTGGTGGGGTGCTTGCTGTGGAGTGGCCAAGGCAGGCTTGATCCCAGTACTCCGGATGGTTACTGAGCCCGGGCTGGAGTGTTTCCCTGAGCACGGAGCCAGGAGTAATTCCTGAGCACCACTGGGAGTGGTCCCCAAAACAGAAAGAATAAAAGGAGGAGACCACTAAATAGAAAACAGAACAGAAAGGATGCGGACTTGAGATTCTGACAGGTCTACCAAACACCTCATCTGTGCCGTGAGCTGAGACAGCAGCTGGAGAGTCAGGGGGTGTGCAAGAGCAGGGAGGGTACCATAGCGATTCATGTCTGATTCTCTCCTTTTTCAGGAGGGAAAAATGCTGTCACGCGTAAAACGCTTCCTTTTGAACCGAAATACAGCCAATGCGGCTCCCTCCTTGGCTACCCCTCCAATGAACAGGAGTGCTTCCTTGGAGCTTACTATAAAGAAGCTTTTACTGCTTCCGAACCATCAAAGTACTGTACGTGTTCTTTGATGTAGCGGCAAACCACAACTGTGTGAAATGAAAGTCAGCGTGTCTGCGTGTAACCCCTTTGTGCCTGAGAAATCTTAATGCCACTCCCATGCTCCAAGAAGAGGCTTAGAAATCAAGCACTTACTCAAAACAAGAGATAAATTTTAATTTTATTTTTAGAAGGGGCTTGGGGGGCTGGGACAATAGCACAGCGGGTAGGGCGTTTGCCTTGCATGCGACTGACCCGGGTTCGATTCCCAGCATCCCATATGGTCCCCTGAGCACCGCTAGGGGTAATTCCTGAGTGCAGAGCCAGGAGTAACCCCTGAGCATCGCCAGGTGTGACCCAAAGAGAAAAAAAAAACTAAGTAAATAAAAGGGGCTTGGGTCCACACCCAAGGGAGTTCAGGAATCATTCCCAGAAGGATTCCAGGGACCCACTGAGGTGACAGGGATTGAGCTGATATGGTTGCATTATGCACAAGTCAAGCACCCTTGCCCCTTTCCATGTCACTGGCCCCTAACTATAACTGATGAAAACAATGTTTTTCTTCTTGTAACTTCCGTGCTGGGAAGCAGGCAGTCTGGTGGCGGGTGTTGTGTGGGAATACTGGATACAAACACCTCGCACGAATAGTGTTATACATCATGGTAGCACTGTCTGTAGCACTGTCTTCCCACTGTTCATCGATTTGCTCGAGCAGGCACTAGTAACGTATCCATTGTGAGACCTGTTGTTACTGTTTTTTGGCATATCAAATATGCCATGGGGAGTTTGCCAGGCTCTGCCGTGCGGGCGGGATACTCTCAGTAGCTTGCCAGGTTCTCCGAGAGGGACGAAGGAATTGAACCCGGATCGGCCGCGTGCAAGGCAAACGCCCTACCCGCTGTGCTATCGCTCCAGCTCCATACATCATGGTACCTTGATAAAAGTGTGTGTGTGTGGTGTGTGTGTGTGTGGGGCGGGGAACTACCATGGTCCCCAAGTTCTGTTCCATAGCCCCACAAAATTATTATAAATTCCTTCTCCAAGTTTAAGAAGCTAGAAGCCAGGCAAGGCAAACAGCAGGTTAGAGCGCAGGAAACCTGACTGAGTGGAATGCAAACGTCTTCAGCCACCACCTCCCACAGACACGCAGCCCTCAGCGGCGGCCTCCCCTGGACCGGAAGGTCCACAGCCCTTCTGGTCTGCCCGGGTTACTGTGCTCCGGCCCATGTGGGCCTCGAAGAGGTCTGGGAAATTTCCTTTGCCCAGAATCATCTTTCACTGAGCAGACCCCACCCCCGACCTCGCAGCGCCAGACATGCGCTCAGCCTGCAGGGTGGCGGCCGGTGACGGTAGAAACATCCCTTATTTGTTCACGAATGGGCCTGCAAATATTTTGGCAAATAAACCCAGAAAGCCGGAAACGGTGATTATAGGGCAGAGTCAGACCCCGAGCATTAACACAAACAACAAAGTGCCTTTTCAGCGCAGCTATTCAATGTGCCTTCCTGTGGCCAGTGCCACAAAAAACACGCTGGGAACAGCCTGGAGGAGCCGGGTGGGGGAAATGACTCCTTGAAAGATCCTGTGGGCACCGAGGAGCCACGCCATGGGCTAAGCCCGCCCTTGGGAAGGAAGAGCCGGTGCGAGGTCACCTGCAGAGAGCGCTGCCTCAGAAGCCTGGCACGGAGGGACACCGACAGCATTTGCCTCAGGCTGGGGGTGAAGTGAGCAGAAAGGTGAAAGATGCGAAATCTTGGAAAGATTTGTGATTGTGTGTGTGTGTGTGTGTGTGTGTATGCACAAGGCTCAACTTTTAACAACATGTTAGTATTTCTTATATACAAGGGCTTAATAGTGCTTCAGGGTGAAATACAGCAATCTTCACACACTTCCCTCTAAAGGAAATTTTTGGGATCATTTTTAGCAGATTTTTTCATAACAAGCAATATGAAATAAATTATTTATGTACTTCTTTGGAGGCAGGATTAGGGGGTCGGGTGGAAACATTTGAAATATTATGGTGGGAAGGTATAATGGTGGTGGGATTAGTGTTGGAATATTAAATGTAATAAATTATTGTAAACAGCATTATAAAAATAAAATTAAATTGAAAAAATATTAGTACACATGGCTCAGCCTATAACATGTTAGTGATCTTTTATACAATGGCTTAATGACTCTAGGCTGAGATACAACAATCTTTGCATTTTTTCTTCTAAGAAAACCTTTTTGATCATTTTCAGTGGATTATTAATATCAAGCAATATAAATTAATTATTTAGGGCTTGATAATTGGGCAGGCTCCGGCAGTGGTTGGGAAAATTCAAAATAATGATGGTGAGAGGTGTAATGGTGGGGCTATTGGTGTTGGGATATTGAATGTAATAAACTATTGTGAACAAATTTATAAAAATAAAATTTTAAGAAAGAAAAATGCGAATTCCCATGAACTGGCTTCTGTGCCAAGATGATGCCTCCAGAGGCTCTCGGTCCTGGGTGCTGTGGGCCCGCCTGAAACTCAGCCCTGGGTCAAGCGCCTTCGCGGCAGGAGCTGCGTCACCCCAGCGCAGGTGGTGAAACCGTCCGCACGCCTGCAGTGGGCTGCCCCGAGGGAAATGCCTGGCCCTCTGGCTCCTGGGCCCACACCCCGTCACTTTCAGGTGGAGCAGGACTCAGGGTGGGGCGTGGGTCTGAGAGCCAGCTTCCCAGAGTCCCGAGCAAGACAGCTAAGTGGCATCCCTATCACTTCCTTAAGCTGGCCCACGGTAGAGACATCCACCAATCCGGTTTCTATAGGACCACTGGGAAGGGTCTGAGGCCTCCCATCAGGGTGGCCAGAAATGCTTCCCCCAGAGTCTGCTGTGATGTGACACAAGCCTCCCCACTCGTGCTCAAAACCAACAAACAGCAGCAACACCACCATGGTCGGAGGGAGGTGCCAGTGGCAGTTTTCATTTCCCAAGCAAAGCACGAACGTTAGAATTTCAGATGCTGGGCCAGTTTCTGAGCCACGCCCAGCAGTGCTCAGGGCTTACTCCTGCCTCTGTGCTCAGGACTCACTCCTGGAGGGGCTTGGGAGGCCATATGTGGTACCAGGGGTCGAACCCGGTGAACAGATACCAGGCAAGAGCCCTACCCACTGTGCTGTCTATCTCAGCCTGGTATGAATTCCAATCACTCCTGAAGATCCTCCAGCTGCCCCGCTGCTCTCTGAGGCAGCGCCTAAGTACAAGTAGCCTCTCCACTGCTGCCCTCTCCTCCCCCTGAGACAGCCTGTCCAACCCCACACTGGCAGGCTGCCCCCAACTTCCCGCTGGGCTCCAGACTCCAGCCAGTCACAGCGGGAAGAGCTGGCAGCTCGCTGCATCTTGCAGAGTGGGCTGGCAGGGGCATCTTGGCACAAGTGCTCTCGGAGACGACAATTAATTAGCCTGGCAGGAACAAGGAGCCACCAACCCAGGGAGTAGGGCCTCGCTGCCCTCCTAGGCCTGTGGTACCCAACTGTCACTAGAGTAACATCTGCATCCTATGACACAGACGGTGCCTGATGACTCCCCCATGTCCCCCCCCCATCCTGCCAGAGTAGCTGTTTGGGGAGTGGGGGGGGCGGGGAACATACCCTGCTGTCTCAGAGACTTGTTGCACACTGCTCGGGTCACTCCTGACAGTGCCAGGGATGGAACCTGGGGCTCTCTCATACCAAGTGTGCACACCAGTCCTTGGTGCCAACTCCCTAAGCTCCACCTTGCTCCCTGCATCCTTCCTGATGGTACTAAGAGGGAGCCACAAGGGGTTCACCTGGGGCAGAAAGAGCCCCATGCAGAACTGAACACACAGCCCAGAACAGGGTAAGCCAAGGTGGCAGCTGCATTCACGGATGCATGCAGAGACTCAGCCTGAGACACAACGAAGGGCACAAGGATACACGTTTCATTCAGAGCGTGACACAAAGGTGACGGCACTTGGCTCCATTGAAGAAAACTGGAGCCTGGCACAGGTCCCCTCCGCAGGCTTTCTGGGGCGCCCGTAAGTGCATTCATGGCTCTACGCACTGAAGCAGAAGGGGTGAGTCACCACGCAGGCAGTAAAGGACGGCACTGACTTCACCGGGAGAAGATGACTGAGGACTCCAGGGCTTCCAACGGGGATGCTGGACCCAGGGCAGGTGCAGGTGAATGGCAATGAGACTCTCCACACCAGCCTCCAAGGGACAGAGCCAAGGAGTAGGGTTCGGAAGAGCACTTGCTCTGCACGTGGCCAACCAGTTTCGATCCCTGGGACCACACAGGGTCTCCCAATAGAGCCAGGAGTGATCCCTGAGAGCAGGGCCTGGAGTAAGGCCCAAGCACCACCAGGGAACCATCCTATAACGTAATTTTTAAAAAATGAATTATTTAGCACAGCGGCAGGGCATTTGCCTTGCACACAGCCAACATGGCCAACCCGAGTTCGATTCCTCCGCCCCTCTCGGAGAGCCCGGCAAGCTACCGAGAGTGTCTCGCCCGCATGGCAGAGCCTGGCAAGCTACCCGTGATGTGTTCGATATGCCAAACACAGTAACAAGAAGTCTCAAAATGGAGACATTACTGAGCCTGCTTGAGCAAAAATCAACGAACCACGGGAGGACAGAATTATTTAGCAACAACGTGCAGCCTTGTCAAAAGACTTTGTTTTCCTAAGCTGCTGAGAGACATTCCTTGCTCAAGTAAAACCAGGGTTTGAGCAGTTGTCGTGTGGTGGCTGAAAATCAAAAGTGGGGGCGGGGAGAGAGAGCCCCAAGTGATTGGGGAGAAATCCTGGCAGTTTGGGTGGGGGTGGGGGTGGAGAGGGAAGCAGGCGGGAGAAAGTATAGCAGCACCCAAAATGCAAAGCAAAAATAATGGTGCTATGATAAAAAAAAAATGAAAACAACAGTAGATAAATTATTAGGAAGGGACACCAGCAATTCTCCGAGCTTTCTCCTGGTTCTGCACTTGGGAACTACTCCTGTTGGTGCTGGGGGGATGAACAGGAGATGCTGGGGGTGAACCCTGGTGCGCCACGTGCAGAGCAAATGCCCAGCCTGCGGTACTATCATCACTCCAACTCCCCAGCCAATGAGGCTTTTAAAACTCCAAACAGAATGCTGCCCCCACCTTGGCCCAACAGACTTCTTATCACACAAAACTGGGACATGCCTGGGACGGGTTGGCAGTCCCCTGGGACCACTGCCTGTCAGTCTCTGTGCCACTGGAACAGCACCCGCCAGGAGGAGGGTCCAGCTCAGGGCCGCCCTACTCAGCCTGCCTTCCTCTGTCCACTGGCGGGAACTCTGCTCCGTGGCCCTCCCCGGGCGCTGCTGAGACTGGAGGTGGCGATGTCCAGAAGCAAGAGTCCATCAGGCTGAGACCCAGAGCCCGAGCCACACCCTCGCCGAGCTGCCAGGTATCGGTTCCAGAGGAAGGTTCTCTTCTTCTCCTCTGCCCGCAGGTGCCACCTTCCTCTCTACGTGGGTCTTCTGTCTGAGACCCAGTGAACACTGCCAAAGGTCTTCTGGGAAGCTGTGACCCAAACCTGCACCGCGTATCCCCACGCTGCTGTCAAACCCCAAGGGTTTGAGGCTGCGGCTGTTACTCTCCGAGGGGCAGCGTCCTCACTCACAGACTGCCTGAGCCTGGATCTCGGACCATCCCCGGCCTCTCTCTGCCCCGAGACAGCTCCAGCTGCCAGCAGTCACCGATGATGGGGATTCCTTCTGGCAACTTCCATCGGTTCCCACACTCTATGTCTGTGGCGCCAGGCTCCACTCATCACCTGTCCACCCCCCTCCTGCCCCACACCCAGGCGACGCCTCCTCACCTGTGACAACCCTCCCACCGAGTCTTTCTTCCAGCAAGGTGAGGCCGTTCCCACACAAACCCCCCAGAGTAGCCCGGGCTCCTCCCATTCACTCACAAACCCCTCCATGTCCTCCTCACGCCAGCTCCCCGGCCCCTTCTTTCTGCTGCTTTGCCTACACAAACCCAGGCCCCGGCACACTCTGCTCCCTGACCTCCCAGACACTATCTCCTCTCTCCTGCACGGAAGAGCTCAGCCTCTGCGGGGGACCAGAACAATCTGGGGAGGGAGGGAGGGGGTAGGGCAGTCACCGTCCCTGAGGACTCTGCAGGTGTGTCAGTTCTGCGTCCGTTCAGGGGCAAGCAAATGTGTATTTGCGGATGGATGTGATGCTCAGACACAAGTTTATTTTACCAACCAGCCTTAACCCATCACTAGCTCTTGCCCAGCCTGGGAAGAAGCACCAGAACTGTGTCACCTGCCTAAACTCCAGGAGGCAAAGATTCAGACTCAGTTTTTCAGACTAAAAGAAAAAGAAAAAAAAAAGTCATTCATTTGGACAAAAAGCTTCTATACTAAACCTTCCCCCCAAATAGGGTGTGTGCTGTAAAGGCTGTGCCCCCGCCACCCCCCACAGGGAAATTTTCATTAGCTGGCAAGTCTTGAAGCAGGCAGGGTAGGTAGGAAGGGCCCCCATGGCAATGAATTCCTGGGAAGTAACAAAACCAATAGCCCCAAGGCTGCAAAAACCCCCCCTGTGAATACAGAAACTAAGATAAGGCCATTACCTGGAGCCAGCAAGCGAGAAGGCGGGGACCCCCCACTCTGAGAGGCTCCAGCAGGAACAACTGCCAGAGAAGGAATTTTAAAGACGACCAGACCATCCCCTACTCCCAACTCTACCTCCTTGGCAACCACCCTAGCAACGAACTCTTAACGAGGTAGAAAGCCCCAGTTGGAGCAGCTTGGGAGAAACCCTGTAAAAACCCACTTGAACAAAGGAAGCACACACATAAGCGGCCTGAGTTCATATGGTGCCCGGGCACATGTGTCGCCCACATTTCCCTGCATGGGATGGGGACTTTCACACTTCCTATTTTATGCGGAGATGTGTACAGGGGCTCCCTCTCTACTCTAGAGAGGCCCGCGTTCTCTCTTGAGTGTGTTTCTCTCTCCCTTCCGCTCTGTCCCCTTTCCTCCTAACCCCCAAACTAAACCTGTCTTAACTTCACTGCTTCTCTCATGAAATCTTTTCTGTGAGGAAAAGGCAAGACCCCAGGGACTGGGAAAGGTCTGAGACTGACTTTCCTCTCCTGCAAGGAACAAGGCCCCCGGTACTCTTCTCAGTCTGAGATTTCCCGTCATTCCTGGGTAGCCCAGGTAGAGAGAGGGGAAATGGCAGATTTCCTTCTCCAGGCTGCAGCCTCTCCCCTCCCCACTTCAGAGTCACCTGGGGAATCATTCTCATGAGTATTTATAAAACCTGAGTACTCAGGTATTTGCTGCTATGTGGACTCAAAAAATCTGTGGTTCCCTAGAGTGCACATACGACTCAGAAGTCAAGTTAATTGGCACAGGGGGATGATATCAAGCAATTTTCTAATAGGACCATTCTAATTATTGCACTGCTGTTTTGTGTTGTTTTCAGACCACCCGCTGGTTCTTGTGGGGCTTGGGGAACCACAGGGGTGATGGGGGAATCACATTCCAGTGGGCCATGTACAAAGCAAGCAGCCTGCCCACTGCGCTATCTATCTGGCCCTCTGCCTTTGTTTCTACTCTCAGGACTTCAGGATGTGCCTGGAATCTAGGAGCTGTGTCCCTACCCGGGCCCTTCGACCAGTCTCCCAACAGTAAGCCCCTTCCAAGATCAGGGAAGCCTGTGTGGTGTCGTGCTGGCAGCAATCACGGATGCTGGCTCAGCGGCTGGCACTGGCTTGCCACTCACGGTGCTTTGTCAGAGTCACGGGACGTGCACCCTTACCTAACTAAGCATGGCTGGCATCTGTCCCCAGAGATGCTGCTTCAAAAGAAGCCAGCCACTGATGCTGGGCGTACACAGCTTGCTCTTGCAACTTTCGGTACCATCAGAGACCACCAGAGTACCCAGGACACAGGAAATCAGAGCATATGTCCCAGGCCCCACTGCCCACAGAGTCCAGGTAACTCACATTTCGTGGAACAAAACCAGGAGGGAGAAAGTCCTAACTTGCAAAGGGCCGCGGGGCATTCAGCTACCACGTGTATGTTCTTCCCCTCAGCTAGAAGAAAGCTCACCTGCTTTATCCTGCCAATCCCTGGTGCCTATAGTCCTCCTGTCCCCAGGGCCACCAACCTTGACCAAGCCCTCTCTGTAGCTCTCACAGTACACAGCTCCGAGAAATTCAATGGAGGGTTGGGTCGGTGAGGCAAAGGACCCCTGGCCTCTGCTCTGTCCTGTGAGCCCAGAGCAGGGCACTGCTAAGCCCATACACACCCTCCACCTGTTCCCAGAGGCCCCCAGTGAGCTCAGCTGCAGGTCAGGGAACACCCCGCAAGGCTTTGTTTCTGTCTCTGTGTCTCTGTCTCTGTCCTGCCACACACCGCACCTTCGCAACCTGCTCGGGGAATTCTAGAAGACTGATGCTCTATGCTCTTGTCTCAGATTTGCAACGAGGCCTTTCCTGAGGGATGCAAAGAATGTGCTATCAATCCAGGATCAGTGCTTTCAGAGGAAGGAAGAGGTGATTTTGCATCATCTGACCAGCAAGGGAGCCGAGCCTCTTCCAGCACATTCCATCAAGCACGCAGCCACGGAGAACAGACTTTGCAGGTAGACCCGTGTGACATGTTGTTTCTTTCCATAAATATTGGTGCATCTTAGAAAAATCGGACAGACAAAGCAGCGAAAAATTGTTTTCAAGGAGGCTATTTCACGAGGAGTATGTCTTTTTCTTTGTTTTTGTTTTGGAACCACTCTGGGTGATGCTCAGGGGTTACTCCCAGTTCTGCCCTCAGGAATCACTCCAGGTGGTGCTTGGGGGACCATATGGAATGCCAAAGATCTAACGGGGTCAGCAGCATGTAAGGCAAGTGCCCTACCCAATGTCTATCCGTCTAGGCCCAGGAATATGTTTTTAGAAAAGCATATTCTAAGAAACCAACAAAATCAACCCAGAAAAATAAAGAAGATTTATAAAGGGAGTCAAAGCCCAGCTGAAGTTGGGCTACTCTTGGCTTTCTGAGCCTGTTTTGAACTTCATGTTTCCTGTGGAGGGAAAGTCACAATGGGGGTAGAATTGGTGTTAGAACACTGAATGCCTGAAACAACTGTATTAGGAAAAACTTTGTAAACCACGGTGGTTAAATAGAGTTTTAAAAAATAAACATCATGCTTCCCATCTAAAAATAGCAAAAGTCCTTACCTTCAAGAGACGTTTTGTGCATGAGATAATGGACACACAGTATAGCACAATCAGATGGTGACTACTACTTATTCTTACGAACATTAGTAGATGAACAGCAGAGGATGATCTCAATCATCACAAATGTATTAAAATTAAAATAAAATTATTTTCAAGACCGTTCACCCTGAAGGAAATGGTTCCTGACAAAGAGCCAGACCTCTTTCAGACAGGATGGATTTTTTTCGATGGCTCAGGAGGGTCCTGGCAATTCTCAATTCTGCATCCATTCCTGAGATACTCCGGACAACTGGCACTTGGAAAATCAAGCCCCTGCTAACCTGCCACTGTGTCTCTGATGCAGAAGATAAGCCAGGATGTAGCAGTGAGGGGCAGCTGAGCTCCTCCTGGGTGCCCTAATAGTCTACTAAATTTCAATTTAGGATCTTTGCAAAATTAAGGGAGAAAAGCCAAGGCTATTTCATTAGAAAAAAGCAATTATATCCACCCTGTCCCATTTCTAAGAATCTTCCCACTATTACATAAACCACCTAAATGTCTTCTGGAGTGCCCCTGGGGCAGGACGACAGGGCCTGCTAAAAGATGTGTCCAAGTGACAGGCCACTGCCTATTACAGGGGGAAAAGTTAGGAGTTCAAAATGTGTTCTAAAGAATCCCTTTTTACAGCTCAGGTAGAGAAGGGAGGACCAAATGAAGGGTGTTTGGAGGATCCTCCCAGGATGGGAGATGCGTGTTGAGAATAGACTTTAGAACGAACATGATTGCCACTCAATGCCTCTTTTGCAAACCACAGCATCCAAAAGGAGAGAGAGAACAAAATGGAATGCCCTGCCACAGAGGCAGAGGTGGGATGGGGGGACAGGGGGTGGGAGGGATACTGAGATCCGTGGTGGTGCGAAATGGGCACTGGTGGAGGGATAGGTACTTGATCATTGTATAACTGAAACCCAAGCACAAAAATTTTTAAGTCTACAACTGTACCTCATGGTGTTTCACGAATGAAAATTTTTTTAAAAATCCCTTTTTGAATTTTATCCTTATAAAATTAAATACACGGTGACTGTTTCATATGGATCCTATACCATTATATTTTATTCTGTACATTTTTGTAACTCAGAAATGAGCCATAAGTACACAGGATGGGCAAAGCATGGAGTTTTTGATTTTTGGGCATTGTTTGTTTTCTGTCTTTCCTTCCCCACCCCGAAATCATTTAGCCCAGAGATAAAAGTATTTAAAGAACAATTAAAATGCCAACAGCTAAACAGCTCTGTCTGAGGAGAATGAAAATGAATCTCCTTGGAGATTTAGAGGCAATCCAATTCACAGGCACTCCCTACTTCTTAGGAATGAAAGGTCATTTCCACTTCCGGTTTAAAATTCTGAAAACACTTGCAACGAGAAGTGTCTGGAAATGTCCCAAAGAGAGACACAGGGATGATCGTCATGGGGCCAGACGAAGCACAGGTTAAATGTCAGGACTGAGTGCAGAACCAGGAATAAGCCTTGAGCCCCACTGGCTATGGCCCCAAACAAATAAACAAATAAACAAACATCAGAAACACACATCAGGGACCTGCTCTCTCGGTGAGCTGTGTGTTCACCCACTGCTCAGGGTTCTGGCTGGCTCGTCATCGTTCTCATGGCCCCGCAGCAGAAAACAGATCAGCAAGATTTGAAAACGTCTGTTTTCCTCTGCCCAGGACTGCCCTATTGATTCCAGAACCAACGTCTGGATGCCACTTCAGGAGACAGAGCCAAGGCTAGCACTCCCCCTCTGCACCGACACACGAGCACTTCACCCACTCCGGTCTAGGGGCTGAGGCCCAGAGGGCAGAACCTGCAGCCTGGCAGCGCAAGGATGGCACCATCCACCTTCCTCGTGAGCGAATGCGGTATGGAAAGACCACTGACCTGCAAGCTCTGTGCTTTGTAGAACAACGGATCTAGAGGAAGATCTGCTGAACTCAAATTTTCATCTTCAGTGAACAAATCAACAGTTCAAGTCTTTCTGGGAAATGGGACTACTGGATATAGCTCAGCCAACAGCTGCTGGGTCACTTTCCCAGTAAGTGGCCCAGAGGATGACTTCAGTTACAAGTTACGATCACCACTACCCCTTTGTCTGCCCCAAGAATCATGCACAGTAGATCCTCTGAGTAGACAGATGGCACTGCGTTCAGAAATTTCTCCAAAACCAGCAATAAAAACATAAAAGGGAAATGAGGAGTGATATGAAGACTGGTGAAATGAGGGAGCAAAGCAGGAAAAAAAATCAGGATTACACAAACAAAAGCAATTAGGAAGGATACAGAATAAAGAAAAAAGACTCAGGAACCTTGTTAAAAAGAACATCTGTGTTTTGCTTTGCAAAACGTCCCCTATCATAAAAAATTTTTTTAAATCAATAAAAGCAAACTAAATCTATAGTCCTTGTTACTTCTGTTTATTTTTTGTTTGGGGGCCATACCCAGTAGTGCTCGTGACTTATTCCTGGCTCTGCACTCAGGAATTTCTCCTGGCAGGGCTCAGGAAGCATATGGGATGCCAGGAATCGAATCCAGGCTAGCCACATGCAACGCAAGGGCGCTACTGGCTGTACTATCTCTCTAACACCTAGATTTGTTACATTTTAAATCACAGCCTCCAAAGAATTATGTTCTAGGCTTATATTTCAACAGTGCTTGTTTCATCTATTTTTCAGTAGCTCATTCTTTTGTGGCGAAATGTTCATTCTGTATAAAAGTACAGAAATTCTCTATCACAGGAATATAAAAACCTACAAGTATATAGGTGGAAAGAAGTACAAGTAGCCACAGGAAAGAAACAAATACCATCACTGGTTAGGTTCATCTACTGAAAACGCTTATGGGCCAAGATGCTAAATTTTCATTTCCTGGTAAAAGTCAGTTCCATTAGCCACCAACAAAAAAAGCAACAGAAATGAAAGCTTAGGCTTTCTGCCCTTGACTCTAAATGTCAGGAGTATGAAGTATGACAACAACATGGAAAAGGGAATCTATCAAGATAGTTTATGATTGCCTTCAAGAGAAAAACAATGTTTCAGTTCTCATATTTAACATATACTTTGGTCGAAATACACACACACACACACACACACACACACAAACACACACACACACCTTTCAGTCCAAAGCATCCCGAAATAGCACAAGTTACAATTCTATTCCTGGCACAAGGCTTGGCTTATGGGTTTAGTTTACTAAATACTTGTTGAATGAATGATGTAAACAGCCTTTAGATTTGCTCTCTATCTTGGCAGAGGCAGTGCCAGCTTGTCACGAAAGCACTGGGCTGGCGCAGATGTTCAGCGTCTGACTGGCGTGGGGCGGCGGGGGCCGACTTACACGTATGGTCACCCACGCAAGAGCCTGCAGACACTAAAGATGGATCCAGGTTCTCAAGCGCTCTCTACGAGGGCAGGTGCAGTACCCCAGATCCCAGGAGAGAACACCTTATATTAGAATCGCTGGTGTGCTGCATAGTTGAGTTTCTCTGGGAAAGAAGATGACCCACCTGTCTGTGAAATGTGTAACTCGC
Organism: Sorex fumeus; assembly: GCF_029834395.1. Taxonomy (NCBI): domain Eukaryota; kingdom Metazoa; phylum Chordata; class Mammalia; order Eulipotyphla; family Soricidae; genus Sorex; species Sorex fumeus. The sequence continues at coordinate 4,711,763 of NW_026606095.1, read as the reverse complement.
ATTGTTTCCTGGAGCAAATGACCAGCAACAGTCATTGCACAATACCTTGTGGAACTGACAACTTACAATGAGCATCAGGCAACACCTAAGTGATTTCTTTTTTTGTATCAAGGCTGGAGCGATAGCACAGCGGGTAGGGTGTTTGCCTTGCACGCCGCCGACCCGGGTTGAATTCCCAGTGTCCCATATGGTCCCCTGAGCACCGCCAGGAGTAACTCCTGAGTGCAGAGTCAAGTGTAATCCACGAGCATCGCCGAGTGTGACCCAAAAAGAAAACAAAAAGAAAAAGAAAAAAGAAAACCCAGGCTTCTCTTAGGTGACATCTTAAGATCATTCTGGAAACAAATCAAAAACTCTTCCAACATAATTATGGCAGAAAGGGAAGGACAAAAACGAGACCACGGGAATTAAGAAGACTTTATACAATTACTTTAAAATTATTTTCCGGATATATTACTTTCAGTACTTTCTAAATGGGTCGGCTTAGCAGACAATGGGCAATTATTGCTGGGGTAGTTGAACTACGTGTACCATGAAACCTGTTACTTTTTTTCAGTATTTTACCTTAAGAGCCGGTGATGCAAAGCATAAGGGATTGTAAAGCAATGTCTCGCGAGCAGTTCTCTTAAATATCTGTTTTATTCAGCTCCAAGAGAAGCTGGGAGAGGAGGGAGTCCAGAGGTCTGAATGCCATCTGGATTTGCACTCATTCCAGATCCCTGCTTCAGCCCTTCCTTTGCTCTTCCTGTGAAACAGAGATCTGACCATCTTCCTGCCACCACCTCTAAGAACCCGAAATGCCAAGGAATTCAGAGGGCAACACCCACCAGGGGGACATTCAAACCCACACAGTTTCCAGGGCAATGGGAGCAGAGAGCTGGCGGGCCACCTGGTCCCTGTCGGAGGAGGCCCACACCTTCACCAGGCACAGGCCTCTGCCTGGAGTCTTCTCCAACAGCCCTGGAGAGGGGAACCGCCCGCCTCGGCCTTGCGACCGAGTGAGTAGGGTGCCGTTCCCTGAAACATGTCTGCTTCTCTGCATCTCTGATCCAGGAACCCAGGCGGCCTGTCCAGAGACACGGCACACAGCTACCCCACGTGGGAGGAACAAGCCCTGCGGACAACACTGATGCCTGTTCACTGCGAAGAAAACAGCCTTTCTCCCGTGTGGCAGACAAGCTAACTTCTCCTCTTGAATCTAACAATGCAGTTGTGAAAATCAGGTAGAATGTTTAGTGACGGCAGTTGACAATTTCCTTTAAGGTTAGATTTTAGCCTATGCATTTCACAGAGCATTGCATTTCACAGAGCATTTGGTTTCTCTGTATTTCCCTACAGTCCTGGTGCCTTGTAAGACACAGCTGTCCCAGTCTCTGACTTACAAAGGGCTGGGTCTGGACATGGACCAGCAGCATCACCATGGTGACAACCCAGCTGTGGCCCCCAGGCATAAGACCCCAAGCAGGCCCGCCCACCCCACAGGGAGAGACAAATATGTGAAACCTCACCCCAGACAGCAGGAAGCTGCCCAACCCATGCCCGCCAGAGCTGGCCAGTGCAGGGCATGGCCCCTGGGAGGGTGTGGGGGATGTCCGCTATAGCCTGCAGGGCCCTGGCTGCCCTAGCTGCGTCTCTCTCTTCTGGGCACCAACCCCCCACCCAAAGCCCACCCTGCACTGAGGAGGCATCAGACCTGACAGCGGGTCTGCTGTGGGAAGTCTGGAAGAGAGCAAAGGGTGAGCACACGGGAGTTGTTTGGGGGCACTGTCCGGCCTGGGCCAATATCCTAGCTAGCAGCGTGCCCTCACCACCCGCCGCAACCCCTGGCACTGCCATCTGCAACCCTTGCTCCCACAAGCTCCCACCAGTTTTTGCTCTCAGGAAGAGCTGCCAAGGCATGAGTGTGACCGTGTCTGCCTCTCTCTGCCCTGGGCGCTGGGCAGGGCCTTGTGGTCATCCGTCCCTCTGGGCGATCTTTGCTCTACCTTGCCCAGACACGTCTACCTCTCTTGCCCCTGACACTGGGCCCACTCTTTCTCTTCAAACTCTTCAAAGAAAGTTTTTTTTAGGTACCGCCACTGTGAAAACTGTTCAGGACAAGGTTTCAGGCATACAGAGAGCAGCGACCTGCCCTCCACCGGTGCCCACTTCCCCAGACTGAACCCGGCCCCCCAGTCTCACCGCCACAGAGAGCTCAGTTCCACAGACCAGATCTCAGGCTCCGCTTGGGCATCTGTTATTGCCCGTCTACCTTCCTTTCTATCCCACATAGGAGAGATCACTGTGTCTGTCCCCATCCTTCGGGCTGACACCCTCTAGCTCCATCCATGTAGTAACAAACTGCATGACTTCCAGTTTCTTTCAGGCTGGGTAATATTCCACTGCATATCTGTACCATAGTTTCTTGATCTGCTCACCTGCTCTTGGGACACTTGGGTTGTTTCTAGCTTTTGTCTACCGTGAATTGTGCTGCAATGAACGCAGGGGCGCAAAATTCTGTTCAGAATAGACTTTGGGGACTGTTGGGATGGATGCCAAGCAGGGGGACTGCTGGACCATACAGAGTTTTAATATTTTTTTCCCCCGGAAGTGTCCATATTGTGTTCCCCGAGGGTGGCTAGCAGCGTTTGGGGATCCTCTTCCCTGCATGCCTGCCACCAATGGCTGTTCTATCCTGTGTGCCACGTCCAGTCCCATTGTGTCTTCTGTCCACTCCCCGGCCACGTCCTTCTCTGAGCGGCAACTCTCACCAGCAAACAGGAAACGCCTGTACTTCCTCCCCAGCCCTCTCCCGTCCTCTCTCGGGAACCTACTATGGACGACGGATGGCCGCAGGAATGATGCAGCATGTGACACTTCAACACGACCAGCTCGTCTCCTCTGCACCTCCCCCTGACAGTCGCTTCCTCACTCTCTGCGTGGCTCAGCTCCAGGGGCAGTTCTTGCCTCCCTGCCCTATAACCACAGCTCCAGAATCCGGCCAACGCCCCCACTCCACCCAACCAAAACTAAAGCAAGATTAAGTTCGAGCTGACACCCAGGACCACACCCCATCCCGAGCACCCACAAGCACCCACATCTGCCTCAGCCTCGTCACCGCCGCCAAGTCGGCTCAGTCCTCAGTGAGCGTGACCCTATCCCGACCCGGGCTACTGGGCATCACGGGAAGACATGTCACACACAGCCGCAGAGAACAGATGAGAGGAAGCCAGAGGCAAAGAGCTGACGGAGCGAGAGTCACACACCACCCCCCCACCCCCCTGCCCCAGCCCTCACTCTCTTCATTCCTTTCAACGGGATTCATTTTCACTATAGGAAAAGGGAGACATAAAATGGTGCTAAATTTAATAATTTCATCAATTCAATCCCACACAATCTGTTTGTGTAGTTATGCTGTGTAATAAAGCCATCTAGTTTACAACGCCATTAATATGAAACTTGAAACTTGATTTAAAAATCACCTCCGACTACATCCTTGGCATCTTCGGAACAGGAGGCTGCCATCTGACTTAAGGAAACCCGCTGCCAGCACCGAGAGCCTTAGATTCCCAGACTGTGGGTTGTGTGGGGCAGGAAGGGGAAGCTGGAGGCAGCGCAGGGTGGGGGTGGGGGTGGGGGCTCCTGCCAACCTGCTAACCACTGAGCAGCCTTTGGAAGCCCTCTCTCAGCAACAGCACAACACACGCCTTTTAGACTAAGTGGGTAAAAGCATGAACACTACAATTTCTTTCCTTCCTTCCTTCCTTCCTTCCTTCTTTCTTTCTTTCTTTCTTTCTTTCTTCTTTCCTTTTTTTTAAAAAAAAATTAAAACTTAGAGCCGGAGCGATAGCACAGCGGGTAGGGCGTTTGCCTTGCACATGACTGACCCAGGTTCAATCCCTGGCATCCCATATGGTCCCCTGAGCCCTGCCAGGAGTAATTCCTGAGTGCAAAGCCAAGAGTAACCCCTGAGCATTGCTGGGTGTGACCCAAAAAGGGAAAAAAATAAAAATAAATAAAAATTAAAACTGAATCTTGTTTTAGGGTGCTGGCCTGAGGTAGGGGCATGCAAAGCAGCCGCGTGGTGGGAGTGGGCACGGCCGAGTGGATGGTTCTGGCAGACGGTCCTACTAGTATTCCAGGAAACAAGCAGGACTGCAGTGCCACTGCTCTGGGCCCCCACCACACCCACAACCTCCAAACAAACAAAAACAACAACATAAAGTTCCTAGGTTGTAGTCACATCCAATTTTCGAGAAGATTAAGTCCACTCTGAACGGGCATGTGTTGAGAGATGTAGACAGACGGTGCAACAGCACTTTCGCAACTCAAGGGAAGATTCTGAAACACTCCCTGAGTACACTGAGCGTGGGACCACCGCACAGGAGCAGCAGGCTCGGGAGGGTGTGAGAGAATAACCACCCCAAACTGCCTGGTAGCTTAGGCTAGGTCTTAAAGGACGGGCGCTGGCACCGGACTCAGCAAACCACTTACGGACTGGGTAAATTCTACTTTCCTCCTGGATTCAATTAAGTATATGGTGTTAACGACATTACATGGCTTAAAGGGTGTGGTTTTTTTTGGGGGGGTGAGAGCCCCCAAATAACTGAAGAAACAACAAAAAAAAATCTGTTAATTCTTCTCTGTATTAGGAAGGCCCAGAAAGGAATGACTAAGTAAGGGCAGCTTCAGGTGGACTTTTTCAGAGGAGACCCATACTCTCTCCCATATTGCTGAAAGCCGTGAAACACACCTAGGCTAAGGTGCCAAACTGAGGGGTCTAGCCGCCTGCAGAGGAAGGGGCAGGCTTGGGATCTGCTTTTGTCTGGCTCCCCAGGGATCATTCAATCCTGCGGCTCTGCATGCCTCTTTGCCGACTGGCTTCCCTGTCCCACAGGACAAGAGGCAGGAGCCCCATGCACACCGTCCTTCACCCCAGGGCCCGAGAAGCAAGCGTTCCGATTATTCCTGGTCAGCAAATGAGCAAAGATAAGAAGCACGCGCAGGCCCAGAAGGCCCAGTCAAGGTGGGTCTGTAAAGAAACAGACACCAAACTGCTACCCCTCTCATATTTCTGGACAGCATGCTTGATAAGCCCTGGCTCATAATAATCATCTACCATGAGCTGATTGAATTAAGTAAAATAATGAAACCAAACCAGCTCACCACATGGCTTGTGGTTAGCTGTGTTCTTCTGCCAGTCTTGACTGACATTCACAGCTCCATGGGTGAGCAAAGCAGCAGCTGTACATAATAACCACATCTCCACAAACTTCACCGCTGCCGAAGAACTGAGTTCTCCTTAAACGGCAGATCACAAACCCGCATCTCGAGTTATGAATGATCTAGGGTTAGAAATTAGGCACGAGTCCACGTTATTTTCTAAATTAGAGTACTTTAAAAATGGAGGCATCTAAAGGCATCACTTGATGGAAAGACTAATTCTTTTCCAAAATAAACTAATCTACTGTCTTTAACAAAAAAAAAAAGTTACCCGAGTTTTGCATTAGATGCAAACAATTATAAGAGGCAGAGAATCATCAGAGCTCTCCATATCAGATTTATTTTTCATTTCAGAGCCACACCTGGCAGTGCACAGGAGTGATCCCTGGAAGGGCTCAAGGGGGCCATACGTGGCATCAGCCATTCAACCAGGTTTAGTCATATGCAAGGCGAGTGTTTTAACACTGTACTCTCTCCTCAGTCCTTCCACGTCAGATTTTAAAACAGGTAGTTACTAAGTCTGAAGAATGTGAGTTGAAACAGCTCCATGAATAGGTGTTTTTGCTTACTTTGGGTGCACACCCAGGAATGTTCAGGACTCTGGCTCTGCACTCAGGAATTACTGCTGGTGAGCTTGGAGGACCAGGTAGGATGCCAGGGATCACACCCAGGCCAGCCACATGTAACACATGCACCCTGCCCACTGTATGATCTCTCCGGCCCCTAAAGAGTTTATTCTTACACACTGTAAATGCTTGCCAGGGCCTTCCAGCTCCCATGTAACTCTGCACTCATCATTTACCTCCCATATGTAACACTCATTTGGCCTCTCAACATGTGAAGCTTTTTCCGCTAAAGTTTCTTCTGCATTCCCCTTGACTAAACTAGAAATTCCTAGAAAGCCGGCGCCAGTCTCCAAAACTTTCTTGTGTCACACATACTGCATTTCTTTTTACAAATCACTTTTCATTGGTGTGATTCCACTCCTTGTAAAAATTTAAATGTTTTGGATGAAGGCTGAGTATATAACTAAGCAACTGTCAATAAGGACCAGAACCGTGTCTAGGTATGGCAGGGTCTAACAGATGTAATTAATTGAATGGCTTACTTAAAATGTTAGAACTGGAGGTTAGAGAGATAGTACAGTGGGTAGGGAGGGCACCTGCCTTGCACAATGTCAACATGGCTCTGATCTCCAGCACCCCATAGGGTTTCCCCAAGCACTGACAGGAGGGATTCTGAGTGCAGAGCCAAGAGTAACCCCCTCAGCACAGTCGGGTGTGAATGACACCCCCACCCCCTCCCCGCCTCGCCCAACATAAATAAGAAACAAATTCTGTGACCTGATGGCAGAGTACCTCCCTGACTGGCTCCAAGGTCCACCAGCACTGCTTTGGGGAAGTGCACCCTCGAAAAAAGATCCTGTATTTGTCTAAAACACAAGTCAGTACGCCAGCAGAATAAAGCCAAGCTAAGGATGGATCCAGATGCAGGTAGCTCGTAAGAGAGGCGAGCGCCCTGCTCTGCCCCGTGGGAGGGAGAGAGACAGTAGCGGGAGTTGCACTGCACACAGCACAAACACAAGGAGGAAAAACCATTCTGATTCAGAACCAGAGTTCGTCCTGTGAATGAAGACTACATGCCGCCAGGAACTGCCTCATGCAATCTGGGTCACTCTTCAGCAGAGTAACTATGGAGGGTGAATAGAGACAGGTCTAAAAGAATGTAGGGAAATAAATAGAATTTTCCAAAAGTTCCTCCAGAGGGGTCAGACAGACCAGGACACAGTCACTTACCAGCCAAACCTCAACCAACAAGTAAACTGTGATGGAAACCTCTGGTTTTGTTTTGTTGCTGTTGTTGTTGTTTTAATTTTTATTAGTGAAACACCAAGAGAGACAGTTGTAGACTTACAAATTTTTGTGCTTAAGTTTCAATTATACAATGATCAAGTACCTATCCCTCCACCAGTGCCCATTTTCCACCACCACAGATCCCAGTATCCCTCCCACCCTCCATGCCTCCCGTCCCACACTGCCTCTGTGGCAGGGCATTCCCTTTTGTTCTCTCTCTCCTTTTGGGTGCCGTGGAAACCTCTGTAAAATGGAACTGATTACAAGCATAAACCTAAGTCCTCCTAGGTCGCCATAAAAAAAATATATATATATATATATTTTTGCTTATGATGGTCAGTAGTTATAAATTATTAATACTCTGATCTTATCACAGATGTAGTAAGAGGAAGCATCTACATATATTATTAAATACTTGTCTATCCACACATATTCTCATACACTACAGAATAATACACATATCCCTATGTTTATTGCCTGGCAATAAAACAGTGGCAAATGAATTACTAAATCACTTTAGAATCAGATAACTTTAGTGGCCATATTTTGCAAAATAACCCAACTCCATTCAAACCACACCTCAATGATTACCTTTATGTAAACATCTGCAATAATGCTTCCCATATGAAATGCCATAGTTCATTTAAATAAGCAAAACTTTATCTATATGTACCAAGGGACCTAACTGTTTAAAGCACCATTGGAATTACTAACTTATTTTTCACAAAGAGACAGTTAAATTTCTTCTTAAATAAGTGTTTTCCAAAATTTTGCTTTAAATATACAACAATTTGAAAATTATAAGTACTAACTACTAAAAGCCCAGGACACAGGCTGCCTTTCCGTATGTGGGGTGAGGAGGGCAGGAGGCGGTGCTGGCTGGGACAGAGCCAACGTGCAAACACACTCTCTCGCCTTTGAACTTCCTCTCCAGCCCAGAGCTCTGTGTCTTGACACGGGCCATGCATTTTCTATTATGAACGTTATTTTTAAGAGTCTTTCCAGTGACTGTCTGTGTCAATATTAACTGAACATGAAATCTTAAGTGTAAATAAGCCAATCATGTAATTATTCAACTATATTTCAGTAAGGAAAACAGCACCTACAGAACTGGCATTCTGGCCAGAAAAATCCATCAATATGATTTGCACAGGAAGCCTGAGTGAATGATCGCCTCTAAGTGGCATTTTCTATTCCACAATGTACAACCATTTGGCTTTATCATGGGAACAAGAAAATAGTGTAGAGAGAAAGACAAAATGAACAAACCATGGTTTCCTGAGTTTGTCACGGTCTTTGAGACCATCTAAAATATTTATTTAAAAAAATGAGTACCGGGTGAAGAGACAGTGTAGGGATTAAGGCGTTTGCCTGGTATGCGGCCAGCTCCCTGGCATTACACGGTCCCTGAACACTGTCAGGAACGACCAGTCGCTGTCCCTTGGAAAAGAAATGATTGCAAGTACAGGAACATAAGCCTTTGCGTCAGGAAGAATAATGAGGTGCTGGAGAGACAGTACAACAGGTTGGACATTTGCCTTGCATGTGGCCAACCTGGGTTCACTCCCTGGCACCCCATATATCATACATGCCTCACCAGCAGGAATTTCTGAGCATACAGAGCCTGGAACAGTACCTGAGCACTGCCAGGTATGCCAGGTATGGTCCAACCCACTCCCCATAAAAAAATAAAGAAAAAAAACTAAAGAAGTATAATCAGCTTATGGGGAATTTAGAATTATCTCCTCTTAGGAAATTATGGTTACCTCATCTGGTAAATAGCCATATTTCCTACATCAAACATGTGGAGAGTAAGAGAGGAATTAAATCTTCTTAAATGAGACTTTAATGGCACCACTGCTTTGATTTAAAAAAAAAAAATCAAACTGCTTTCAAATGCTTTCAAGATAAAACCCAAACTTCACTACAAAACACCTTTAGTCTGGCTCCATCATCCTACCTATAAGCTTTTATGACACACATCCAATCAACAGGCCTTGGTTCACTGTTGTCTGAATGGACCTCAGGGCTCTGCCAAGGTTCAAACCCATCCCCTCCTGAAACTCCTCCCTACTCTCTGTGCTGATCACTCAAGGCACAGAAACAAGGACAACATGTAGAAATTTCTATATGGATGGACAGATGGATGGAGGATGATGAATATATGGATGGACAGACGAACAGCTACATGTATGTATGGATGGATGGATAATGGACAGATGGCTAAATGGATGATAGATAAGATGAACAGATGAATGAACAGACTGATGGATGAATAATGTGTGACAGATGGATGATGGAAAGATGGAGAGATGGATGAATGGGTGGATGAATGACGCATGGATGGATGGATGATGCAGAGATGGCTGGCTGGGAAGATGGACGGACGGGTGGAAGCTCTTCGAAGAAATATGTTGGTATTGTATTTTGTGACCTGTGAATCATTTGCAATCACCAACAGTAGAATAGGAGAAATCACTCATTGATTCATCACTTGGTTCTTTTCAGTAACTCTTAAAAGAATATGCTGACCTGACAGTTTTTCAGACTAGGATAAAAAATGATCCTCTTGGTCAAGAAGGCGAAGAGATCAGTTTAATCAGCTAATGGAGAATTTCTGAAGTTTCCTTTGGGGATAATTCAGTTGTGTGACACTGGTAAATGCCGCTGTTATGTATAATTTCTATAGGGTTGGAGGGAGCACCTGAAATGTCAGAGAAATCTTGAAGCCTTATTTAACTGTAGCTTTATACTGCCAAGGTGTGTGTCTTACCGAATCAGAAGACCTCAAGCTGTATGCTTGTGCTGGGTAAACATAACTGAAGGTAAATTATATCTCAAACTTAGTTCTGGAAAGACCTCCAAAGCTTAGTTCTGAATCTGCCTATAGTACAGACCATACTACAGTTTAAACGCGATAACTAGGCCTAGTACACAAAAGGCAACTGCACCTCTTTCCCTTGTGACTCTATTCTATTTTCTTAAGACACCGCATCTGGATTCCTCAAAAGATAATCACGGGCATCTGCCCAGCACATGCCCGCTCCTAATCCCAACCTGCTCAGCAGCTGGTAACAAGAGTAGCTACCCAAGGTCTTCACACTGGAACTAGGTTAAACGAAGAGCTAAGGTCTCTTCCCAACCCCCCAGAATGGTTATTATTCTTCTCTAAAGTTCCAACAAAATTAGGGTGGCAGGGGGGATTTACCAGCAAAAGGAAGTGGCTAGTGGGAATCTGTCGTGAAATCTCAGAGGGGGTTTCAACAACCAAACGCTTTTCATTCCCTCCCTTCTAATATCTTTTTTCTTTGTTTACCAAAGTTATATAACCTCTTACTAGATTACACATTACTCAGCCTTTCTTGAGAATCACTCCACCTTGAACAACGTACGACGAACTATGGGAAACGCAATGCAAATGTACTGTGGTTGGCTTGTAAAGGGCACACTTGAAGTAAAAAATCACTTATGAAACCAAGTACTTGTGAAAACTCCTAAAAATCACTGTCAAATTACCCTGAAAGGAGTAGGAGTGAAGTTCTTGAATGCTTAATCGCCAATAAATAATTTCCTTGTAGCTATTAGTGTTTCGACTATGGAGTTCACACCCAGAGAGCCATAAAAGCAGAATCTAAGCTCAGGAGAGACTTCATGGAAGTTGAGTTGACCACAGGCCAAACTGTTCCTCTGATTTAGGTCACCCACGTAAGAGACAGGATCTGACTTCAGAAACCCACACCATACACATACGTTTCACACGAGACACTGATCACAAAGCACATTTTAACCACATTGTGAGGGCTGGAGAGACAGTGCCGGGGTAAGGTGCTTCCCTGGCATGGAGCTGAACCAGGTTCTATCTGTACCACTCCATATGGTTCCCTGAGCCCTGCCAGGAGTGTTCCCTGAGCACAGAGTCAGGAGTTAAGTCCTGAGCACCACTGGGTGTGATCCAAAAGCAAATGAACAAAGAAAAACCCTCAGCGCATAAGCACACTGCTCTTGACCCTAAGCTTGCATGACTGGTGTGGGAGAAATGCTCTTTCCCTTCAAAGATGGAGATGCCAACGCACAGAGAAGTAAAGACAAAGTCCAGTCATGCCCAGAGAGATTCTCTGGGTTTTCTGACTTCAACTCCGGGAATTTCAACAAACACCAGGCTCTGGGAGGTATCCTGGACCGGCACGTGGAAGGGGTTATGTGTACATGAAAGCAAAGCAACATGGACACTGGACACTGAGCAATGGCAGAGGGTTCTGTCCCAGAGGCAAGGATTTGATGTAACAGCAAAGAAGATCGACAGTGGAGTCTGATGGCATGGAGACTGAGCACGGAGGCGCAGGAGAGGATATTCAGGTCCCCAGGAACGTTCCCGCAAAGGCTCTCTGAGGCAGGAGCAGCGTACAGCCTTGCTAGACAGGATAATGCTCTGGAGAAGGTTCTGCACCCTCCCCGTGGGGTCTAAGGCCGATGGTGCTCCAACACCCCTCTAAGGCAAGGTGAGCTGAAGAAGACCGGTTACAGGGGGGAAAGTGGGCAGAGGCCGGCCAGCACTGTGAAAGCTCTCTGCTCACTCCCACAGGCAATGTGGAACGCTCCTATCCACTCCTGATCAGAAGCAAAAAGGGCGTGAGCTCCTTATTCGATCTGCTATCCTTTCGTGAGACTTAACTTTAGCCCTAAGAGAAATAAATGCTGCGTCTCCTCCATCAGCTCGAATGGTGGAGAGGCCTCGTTACTTGCAGAGCTCCCCGATGCTGGCCTTCTTGCCACCGCCGTGCCCTAACGAAAGAAAGCAACGGAAGTAGGAACCAGAGGATTCAACTGGTCTTCTCTTGCGGCAAATAAGGCGTGTAGGAGTCTGTGGGCAGGCGCCCTCTCGGGGCCCTTCCTGAGACACAGGAAGGCAGGGGAAGAGCAAGAGGAGGGATCTGGGGGAGATCATCAAAGGCTGCTGTTGTCGGGGTGCAGGTGGCCAAGGGGGACGCAAGGCATCCCAAAGCGGCCATGTGCCTAGGCAGTAAACAAATTAAGTACACGAACAAAACAGTGATTGCAACTGTGTTCCGATTTCATTAGCACGGGTGGTTTGCAATTATGCAGGGAAGCCTTCCACCCCTTCCTTTCTCTCAAGTCCAGAGTCAGGCGACAAGCAGATTCACCAATTGCATCAGGCTGAGCAGAACTGGACCAGTCCCTGATGTCTTTAGTGGTCCCATGACCTTCCTCCGGGAGCTCCTGCGGATTCCAGGGGCAGTGTACTGGGCCTTCCTCCCTCTCCCTCCACCGGTCCATCTCACTCTAGCTCAGCTGTCCACCATGCCCAGTGAGATGCACAACAAAAGCCAATACCAGGAACCCCAAAGAAAGATACCCCAATTGCCCCATGTTCCCTCACTGCTTCTGACAATAAAATGCCCCAAAAGCCCCTCAAATCTAAAAATACTCAGCTGCCCACCCCCACTGCACCCCTGATCCCAAAATTTATTTCCACATGAGACTGATGATGAGTATCCCCTAGACGACTAGCATAAAAATTCTTCAGGCAAGGGCAGGGGCCTTAAGTTAACATATCTTTGTCTACAGAATATGTGTGAACAGCAACACAACAACTGGCTGTGCCAACTATTTCCAAGGAAACCAGGTGTCGTCGCAGAGTGCACACACTTTCAGGTTCAGAACCCGAGAATTCCTAACAGGCCGGCCATGCTGACCGCTCTGACCAGTCCCACAGAGCTCAGGGGAATGGGGAGATGCTCCGGATGGTGTCCACTTCCACTGGTGAGCGCCGAACTGAATGTCAACAAGGCTCGCAAATACCCCCCACACCCCCGCCCCAGTAAACAGCAGATTTCAGAAGCTGTAAGGCTGAAGACATAACTTTCTTCTTCACCAGGTAGACACAAGTAAGTGCTGTAACATGAAGGTCACGTGAGTTCACAGAAACCACATCACGGAAGAGCCTTACCCAGAATCCGCCCATGCATCACACAAACACACCCACAGGAATGAGTTCAATCACCCTGTGGTTATTCGGTGGAGGGCACAGGAGCCTGCGAGGGTCCCTGTCTGGCAGAAATGAGGGGGAAGATGAAGAGAGAAAACCACATGGGGTGACAAGCAATATACAGGGAAGCACCTGCCTAAATCCAGCCAGCCACATGCTACCCACACAATCTCTGCCCAGACACAGTCACCTGCCACCAGGAGCATCGTTTAGGAGCATCATAGTCTGGAAAGATACCCTATGCCATTGACTCTTCAAGGCAGAAAAGACACCACAGCCCAGATAATAAACAAAAAGGCACACTATTGGTTCAGCCCGGGGTCAGAGGGAAAGAGCACAGTGTGGCAGGGACAGCGCCCACACAGAACTGAGACCAACTGCAGCTTGAAGGACGGAGCAATCCTGCGCGATCCGTCTCTGTCCCACTGATACCGCAGAGGCTGCAGTTAGCAAATGCAAATGAATAGACTTTACATCTGGCACTTCCGCACAATACATGATACTTTTTTTTTATTTTATTGAATCACATGGGCTGGAGCGATAGCACAGCGGGTAGGGCGTTCGCCTTACAAGAGGCCAACATAGCCGACCCGAGTTCGATTCCTCCGCCCCTCTCGGAGAGCCCGGCAAGCTACCGAGAGTATTCGATATGCCAGACACAGTAACAACAAAGTCTCCAATGGAGACGTTACTGGGCCCGCTCGAGCAAATCGACTATCAACGGGAGGGCCTTTACCTTTACCTTTACCATGAAATAGTTACAAGCTTTCATGCTTGGGTTACAATCACACAATGATCAAACACTCATCCCTCCACCAGTGCACATTCCCCACCACCAATATCCCCGGTATAACCCTGCTTTCCCTCCCTCCCTCTGCCTCCATGGCAGACATCATTCCCCATAATATCTCTCTACTTTTGGGCATTATGGTTTGCAGTACAGACCCTGAGAGGTTATCATGTTTGATCCTTTATCTACTTTCTGCACACATTTCCCATCCCAACCAACTCCTCCGGCCTTCATTTCTTAGTGATTCCTTCTCTATTCCGCTGCCTTCTCCCCTTTGCTCATGAGGCAGGCTTCCAGCTATGGAGCAATCTATCTGTCCCGTGTATCTACTGTCCTTACGTGTCAGCCTCATGCTATGTTGTTTCACACTCCACAAATGAGTGCAGTCCTTCTATGTCTGTCCCTCTCTGACTCATTTCACTTAGCATGATACTCTCCATGTCTATCCATTAATAAGCAAAGTTCATGACTTCATCTCTCTTGACAGCTGCATAGGATTCCATTGTGTAGATGTACCAAAGTTTCTTTAACCAGTCATCTGTTCTAGGGCACTTGGGTTGTTTCCAAATTTTGGCTATTGTGAACAGTGTTGCAATGAACATATAGGTACAGACGTCATTTCTACTGTGCTTTTTTGCCTCCTCGGGATATATTCCCAGAAGTGGTATTGCAGGGTCAGATGGAGGCTCAATTTCTCACTTTTGAAGGACTGTCCATATTGTTTTCCAGAAATGCATGATACTTTTCACAGATGCTGCCACCACCAGCTGAAACTCAGACGTGATAAGCCTGCACAGGGGCCGGAGAGACAGGACAGCAATGAAGTCTCCTGTCTTTCACAAAGGTAATCCAGGTTTGGTTCCCGGCACCACATATAGTCCCTTAAGCCCTGGCAGGGGTGATTCCTGAGCACAAAGCCCTGAGCACCACCACGTGTGGCCCAAAAGCAAAGAAAAAAAATCAGAAAACAAATGAGAAGCACACACAGCACTGGCATTGGTCTGCCCTGAGCCCTTGCCTGCAGTAAATACTTAGGAAGGAATTTCTTACTCTACACCAGACACTGCTGAGCATTTGGGCGTTAATTCTCACCGATTCTTAATTATTTCCAGGCTTCCAATAACCCTAAAAGGTAAGATGTGGCGGTGTCCCTGCTTCTCATAAGAAAAAAATGGGACATGCCCCAGGCCATTCAGTAATAAATCCGCAAGCTGGCTTCCCTCCAGTCTCTGTGAAAGGAATTCGAGAAGGAGCAATAGGACAGCGGGGAGGGCACCTGCCTTGCACGCAGCTGACCTGGGTTCAACCCCTGGCACTCCATATGGTCCCCAACCCCCTGCAAGTGTGACCCCTGAGCATCGTCAGGTGGGCTTGAAAAGACAAAACTGCAAAGATGGTGTGTAAGCTAGCTGCCGCAATAGTAGCCTCCATTTGAATTACGTGACCTCTTAACCGCAAAATAAAAACCTTAAAAGGGTGAAATCTCCACACAGAGCAATTGGGGATGGGGGAAATCAATTATGTATTACATTTTAAATTAAGTGCAATAAAAAAAATCCTTTTAACTAAACCCATTTTTTGATGTACTAGCGTCCCCCACCCCCACCAATTCATACTCGGAAGTAGTTGAGCTGAGCCCATCCACACGTTCCATACTGATAACACAGGAACAAGAAAGTGCTCCAGGTGGATGTGTGTGGGTGCCTGCCCCTGCCTCAGCCACGCTGCTGAAGCGGATCTCGTGGAACAACTCACTCCAAGGAGTAGTGTACGACAGCCACGGAAACACCCTGTCTTCTCACTTCTCACACAATCTGCACAAGTTCCCTGTTCCATTGCACCGAGGACATCCCTGTGAAGGTTCTTTTTTCTTTTTTGGCTTTTTTGCTTTTTGGGTCACACCCGGCTTTGCACAGGGGTTACTAATCCTGGCTCATGCACTCAGGAATGACTGGGATGCTGGGAATCGAACCCGGGTCAGCCGCGTGCAAGGCAAACGCCCTACCCGCTGTGCTGTCGCTCCAGCCCCAAGGCTCTTACTCCTAGTCTTTCGTGAAGTCTGTTTCAGCATCACAAATCCCAAGGGCACTGGTCTCAACCACAGAGCTAGTCCCTCTGACACCACCCGTCCCCCGTCCGAATGTCCCAATGAACACACACCAGTGGCTTCCAAGGAGCTGAGCTGGATGATGCATTCGCAGAAAGGATGGCTGTACTAAGGGGTACTATGTCCCATGGGGAAACACGTGGGTAATAAAGATTATCCCCCCACAGTAAACCTGATGTGTGGAGGAGTAGAATACAGCTGAAAGGCAGGTGCTGGGCGAGACAGTGCAAGGTGCTAAGGAGACAGCCCAGTGCCCCAGCTCCATCCCACCTGCAGTAATCCCCAACGCGGGGCCAGGACCAACACCAAGAAGCACCAGGTGTGCCCCCTACCCCCAATTCAAGACAAAGGCAATCAAAGGAACTGGCTGGCATTTAAAATTAAATTTCACAACCAAGATTTTGTTTTTTTTAAATTTTTTATTTATTTATTGTTTGCTTTTTGGGTCACACCTAGTGATGCACAGGGGTTACTCCTGGCTCTGCACTCAGGAATTACACTGGGGATACTCAGGGGACCATAATGGGATGCTGGGAATTGAACCTGGGTCAGTCCCGTGCAAGGCAAATGCCCTGCCCGCTGTGCTATTGCTCCAGCCCCCTCACAACCAAGATTTAAAATGACTCTTACAATTTAAATTTTTAAATCCTATGGTAATGATTATGAGCCTGTTTTTTTTTTTACTTGAAATAGCCAACTGTAGTAACACATTTCTGGAGAAGCAGACAGGAAGAAAAGTGAGTTTAAACTGCAGGTCTGGTTCTAACAACATCACTGGCGTGTAACATACCAAGGGAAAAACTGCTACTTTCTATGTCCCTGGCTCAGCTGCCCATGAAGGCACCCCAAGTGCCCACAAAATCAAAAGTCTTCTTTGAACTGATTACTTTTAATTTTATTTATTTATTTATTTATTGCTTTTTGGGCCACACCCGGCGATGCACAGGGGTTACTCCTGACTTTGCACTCAGGAATTACTCCTGGTGGTGCTCAGGGGACCATATGGGATGCTGGGAATCAAACCCGGGTCGGCCGCGTGCAAGGCAAACGCCCTACCCACTATGCTATCGCCCAGCCCCATGGGCTGATCACTTCTTAATAGACGAAAAGTGTTCATCCTTTCCATCATAGCCCAGTTTCTGCCTAATCACTGTCTTTCACAATTCCTGTTTTATTTTTTTATACTTATTTTTGGTTTGGCTTTTACCACACTGGCAGTGTTTGATGTCTGCTCTAGCATGTACACAGGGGTTGTTCCTAGAGGGGCTCTGAGTCTAACCTGGGCCTCCTGCACTCACAGTGCACCCCAGTGAGTTCTCCAGGACCCCCTTTTTTAAAATTTTAAACAGAATAGACACACACACACACACACACACACACACACACACACACACACAAAGCCTGTGCATGCGCTAAAGGACCCAGGGTTAGGATTAGCCAGGAGTGCTCTGGGGGGCCTGAGGGGAAAGCCACATGGGTCTGTGTTTCAGGTGGCAGAGCTGTGCTTAGGGGGCTGTGGACTCATACCACCAGAGCTCAAGGATCTATGCTGGCACACCTGGCAGTGCCCAGGGGACTGTGCAGTCACACCTGGCAGTGCTGGGGGCTGGGGGTGGGGTGCTGTGTGGTCACACCTGGCAGTACTCAGAGCCATTTGGTTACACCTGGCAGTGCTTAGGGACATGTGGTCACACCTGGCAGCACTGGAGGACAGGGTGGGGAGGACTGTGCAGTCACACCTGGCAGCACTCAGGGCTGTTCAGTCACACCTGGCAGTGCTTGGGGACATGTGGTCACACCTGGCAGCGCTGGAGGACAGGGTGGGGAGGACTGTGCAGTCACACCTGGCAGCACTCAGGGCTGTTCAGTCACACCCGGCAGTGCTTGGGGGCATGTGGTCACACCCGGCAGTGTCCGGAGCTGTGTGGTCACGCTGGCAGTGCTGGGGGAGAGGGGACTGCGCACGCACATGAGGCAGAGGCAAGTGCTGGGGAGCCGCTGTGTGGTCACGCGTGGCAGTGCCCGGGAGACTCTCAGGTGAACCTTCCCCGCAGAGTGAAGGAAAATGCCAAGGCAGGAGGAAGTGCACAGCCCTGGAAGGATGGCTGAGCTCCCCATGGGTGTTCACCCGAAGTGACATTAGGGTGACTCACTGAAACAGCTTTATAGGGGGTTTCAGCAGAAACTGGTCCTCCTGGCATATGGGCTCTTCTCCCTTTCCCCAAATGATATACAAGACAGAAGAGCCTTCAAAAACTGGCAAAGGAGGGCTGGAGAGATAGCACAGAGGGTAGGGCGTTTGCCTTGCACGCAGCCAACCCGGGTTCAATTTCCAGCGCCCCATATGGTCCCCTGAGCACCGCCAGGAGTAACTCCTGAGTGCAGAGCCAGGAGTAAACCCTGTGCATCGCCAGGTGTGACCCAAAAAGCAAAAAAAAAAAAAAAGAGGCGAAGGAGGGGCTGGAGCTATAGCACAGTGGGTAGGGCATTTGCCTTGCACACAGCCATGCCCAGGTTCAATTCCCGGCATCCCATATGGTCCCCCGAGCACTGCCCCATATGGTCTCCTGAGCACCGCCAGGAGTAACTCCTGGGTGCAGAGCCAGGAGTAACCCCTGTGCATCGCCAGGTGTGACCCAAAAAGAAAAAAAAAGGCGAAGGAGGGGCTGGAGCTATAGCACAGTGGGTAGGGCATTTGCCTTGCACACAGCCATGCCCAGGTTCGATTCCCGGCATCCCATATGGTCCCCCGAGCACTACCAGGAGTGACTCCTGAGTGAAGAGCCAGGAGTAACCCCTGTGTATCACCTGGTGTGACCCAAAAAGCAAAAAAAAAAAAAAAAAAAAAAACCACACAAAAATGGCAAAGGACTACTGTTTTAGATCTTATAGTTGGTCTTGTAAGTTGAATCGAGAAGTCTAGAAAAGTCACTTTTGAGGGGTGGGGGGCATAAGCTTCTGGCCCAGAGAACAATATTTGGAGGGAGGAATTCCTCAAAAGGCTGCGGTCAAGCAAATACAAACGTGCTCAAGAATTCCACAGCCTCTGCTTAAGTTAGCTGGCAGTCAGAGGCAATGACAATGTCTCAGGACGAGGGCGGTTACACCCACTGCTGGCAGGCTCCTTGGCAGGAAAGTGCCCGGGCTGGGGACGGTGGCTGCACGTCCTGGACAAGTCTGCACTGAGTCTCAGACAGCGCAAGGAGACTGCCCAACACAAGCTGGAGAGCAACGAAGGTGGGAACACGTAAGTCTATTCAGAAGAACACAGGATGGATAGTTTGCTTCTTCCTTTCCCCTTTGTACCTTCAAATTATTTTTGTAATAAAGAAAACCCTTTTTAACTTATTTTTATAAAGTAGGTTACAATATTTGATTACATTTAATATTCGCACACCAATCCCACCACCAATACACATTCCTACCACCATATTTCGAATGTTTCCATCCCAAACTCCCAACCCTGTCCCCAAAGCAGAACCGAATTAATTTATTTTGTATTGTTTGTTATGAATCTCATAGCACTGTCCTCCCGCTGTTCATCGATTTGCTCGAGTGGGCCCAGTAATGTCTCCATCATGAGACTTGTTATTGTGTTTTGGCATATTGAATATATCACGGGGAGCTTGCCAGGCTTTGCCGTGCAGGTGAGATACTCTCGGTAGCTTGCCAGGCTCGCTGAGAGGGGCCGAGGAATTGAACCCGGCTCGGCCGGGCTGGCTGCATACAAGGCAAATGTAATCCACTAAAAATGATCCCAAAAAAGGTTTCTTAGAGGAAAGTGTGTGAAGATTGTTGTATTTCACACAAGAGCCATTAAGCCCTTCCATAAGAGATCAGTAACATGTTGCTAAAGGTTGAGCCCTGTGTGCTTATATATACATATGTAAAAATCTATTTCCCCCTAAAATCAGTTGCTTTCTACTATAGCCCCCATCAAATGTGGTGTGCCACTCTTGGTATATTAGTGGTGTAAAGTAAGAGATTGCACAGTCGCATGGCCAGGAATAGATTCACTCATGGGTGAGGCTTGTCCAAGCGTGCAGAGAGCAGCCGTGAGCATGGCGGCAGTTGGGTTCTGGAGGTTAGAAAACCCTATTCTTTTTTTCTTCTTGGATAAATTTTTTTAATTTATTTTTTTATTAGTGAAACACCATGAGGTACAGTTACAGACTTATAAATTTTTGTGCTTGGGTTTCAGTTACACAATGATCAAGTAACCATCCCTCCACCAGTGCCCATCCTCCACCACCACGGGTCCCTGCATCCCTCCCACCCCCCATACCCCCCATCCCACCCTGCCTCTGTGGCAGGGCATTCCCCCTTGTTCTCTCTCTCTTCTTTTGGGTACTGTGTTTTGCAAGAGAGGCATTGAGTGGCAATCATGTTTGGTCTATAGACTACTTTTAGCATGCTTCTCCCACCCTGGCAGGATCCTCCCAACACCCTTTATTTGGTGCTCTCTTCTCTATCTGAGCTTCCTTTTCACCTAGCACGTGTGGCTGGCCTTCAAGTCATGGAGCAAAATTCCTGGTACTAATCTCAGCCATTCCTGGGTGTTAGTCTCCCGTTTTGTTGCTTTATGTTCCCCAGATGAACGCAATCTTTCTGTGTCTATCCCGCTCTTTCTGACTCATTTCGCTTAACATGATACTTTCCATGTAGTACCACTTGTATGTAAATTTCATGACTTCATCTTTTCTAACAGCTACATACAAGGCAAATCTAATCCACTAAAAATGATCCAAAAAAAGGTTTCTTAGAGGAAAGTGTGTGAAGATTGTTGTATTTCACACAAGAGCCATTACTCCATTGTGTAAATGTACCAAAGTTTCTTTAACCAGTCATCTGTTCTCGGGCACTCAGGAAAAACCCTATTTTTTAAAGTTCCTGTATGCAAATGAAATACATGACAATATGACACCAATGCAGAGTGACACTAAAGAGCACTTGACTTGTTAACTATTTTCACTACAACCAGGTTTTTCATTCTTACAGACATGTATCAAAAGCATGTTTAATGAGGAGTTAGCACACTCGGGAAGAAAAAGCAAATTCTTGAGATCTAGATGTAAACATTTCCGCTTACAGCTTAGGCAGCACGGGAACGAAAAGTCAAGATAGTGACTCATAAAATCAATTCACAGGTCCAAGTGACTGGCCCTAGCTTTTCCCACCTGAAACGCACTGATACTCCCTTCCGCACCTCCTGTGAAACAGCACTGCCTTGGCCTCGTCTACCTCCGTGCACCCACCACCATCCACCCGGTGTGGCCTAGCTGGAGAGGCAACACGGCCAGATCTGGGAGAGTCGGGCTCATCTCCGCAGAGCCTAAGAGTAAGTCCATACAGACACTTCAATCCCCTGAGTGCTCGCAGGTGCCTTCACCCAGAAGGAACTAGGGGACAGAGTAGGGAGTATTTCTGGGCCGGTTCAGAGAGAGATAAAGGGGCGCTGATTCTTTCCAAAGCTCAGGCCACTTGCTGTGGCCTCGCTTTTCTGGATCCCATGTTTGGGAACAAGGTGTCACTGTCACTCCCATCATGGGAAAATTTCCCTTTCGGGGCTGTCCAGGATCCATTTTTGCTGCCTCAAGTCTTTTTTTTTCTTTGGGAACGGGGAGGGGACTTTGGGCCACAGCCAGCAGTGGTGCTCGGGGCTTAATCCTGGCTCTGCATGCAGGGTCACTCTTGGCGGGCTTAGGGGACCGTGTGTGGAGTCAAAAATTGAATCTGGGTTGACTGTGTGCAAGGCTACCGTCCTATCCATTGGACTATAGCTCTGACTCCATGCTCAACTCATCTTCTGTTTTGTTTTGTTTGGGGGCTACAGCTGGCAATGCTCAGGGGGGCTGCACTCAGGAATCACTACTCCTGGTGGTGCTCCTGGGGACCATATGGGATACCGGAGATTGAACCCAGGTTGGCCGTATGCACGGCAAGGAGCCCTACCCGTTGTACTATCACACTGGCCCCTGCAGCCTCAACTCTTCTTAACACTATACTGTCCAGTGATGCTTCTTATTCATCCTACTCCACAGCAGTTATGAGATTACTGAGCATTGTCACTGGCTCTGAAATTCTCAAAATTCAGGTGTTGCAGAAAGTATGATGTTAAGCTTAAGCCACAGAGCCTCACTCTGTCCTGAGAGCACGGACCAGAGGGAGACGACTCAGCTCTTTTACTGGAGGGAAGCTCTGAAAGAGAAGCAAACTCTCCATCCACCATCAAACCAGCTAGTCCAGGAACACGCTCGGCGCTGCTTCTGGTGTGTGGCTCAGGGACACTCTCAGAGACCCTGATCAACAGCTCAGGAGCTTCAAGTTCTTGCCCTGCAAAGAATACAGTCACGAGTTTACATGCCCAATGCCCCACGCACACCAGGTATGATCTGGCAGCTCTGCTATCTCTGTGATCTCTGTTGCCGCAAGCAATTTCCGGCTAGGGAAGTCCAGACATGCCAGGGTCAGGGCCTGGAAGCAACATCAAAGGTCCAGTGAGCAGCACTGCAGCTGAAATGCAGTGAAAGAGCGTTGCCAGGGAGAGTCGTGCCCCAGGAACAGCTGCGACCTTGGGCAAGCGCCATGCCCACAGCCACTGTTGCATCCTGCCCAAACGTTGCCTGCTTCTACGTCAGCAGCACAGCAGCAAAGGGCCACAGCGCCAGGCAGGTAAACAGTGTGGCCATTGCGACAAGGGTGCAGGGAACAGCCACCACACAGGAAAAAGGTGGTGCTTTCAAAAAGAGGCAAAGAGCGAAGGAGCACTTGTAAGTGTGGAACCAGGAAGAACGAAACATTCCCTCGGTTCCCTGTAAGAAGGTTCCTCCTGAACTTGCTTTTTGCAAGGATCGGGAGGAGAGCCGAGTTTGTTCCTGCCAGTCTGCCCAGGAGGGAAACCACAGTTGGGACATCCCAAAGCAGCCAGAGGGTCCCAAGCCTTCTTCATTCTTCCCTCCTGAGAAAGAGAAAAGCCAGAGGGATTGGAAACCTCTGGCCGGGCTTACTCAAGTGGAGAGGAAAATGCAAAGCCCGTAAGAAAACAATAAAGCAAGCAGCAACAAAAGCTGACCTTTCCGTGAGCTCTCAGCTTTGAGACCAGCAAGACATCAGGGCTGGCACAACGTCCTTGACTTCCCCCAGGGTGTCCTCCAACACAGAAGCCCCTATCTCTAGCCTGTGGAGCTTCTCATCTTCCCAGGAAGCTTCTGGAGGACACACTCGTCTTCTCTCCCAACACGCAAGGGGTTCCATTAGCTCCCGCAAAACTTCAGCTGGCTCAAGTGTAACTGGAAACACCGCCATGCGCAGCACCTCTGCGAGCACAGGCGCCATCAGCAACCACAGTGCCTGGCAGGGCAGGGGTCCAAGAGGAGACTGCGAGGAAGGGTGCTATGAAGGGGTGCTGCTCATTGTGCTGTTCGTCTTTTAAACTGAGTCACCAAAAGATACACAGGTACAAAGCTGTCCAGGACCGGGTTTCAGTCATAGTGTTCCAACAACCCTCCCTTCATTAGTGTACATTTCCCACCACCAGTGTCCTCAGTTTCCCTTTCACCACCTCCCCCACAGCCTGCCTCCTCTATGGCAGACACTCTCGCCCTCCCTGTCGCCTCCGCCCACCTCTTCTCTCTCTCTCTCTTCCTCCCTTCCTCTCTCTCTTTCCTTTTAGATATTGTGATTTGCGACACAGGTACTGCAAGTTTATCATGTTTGTCCCTTCGCCTCCTTTCAGCACTCAGTTCTTGTCCAGAGTGATCATTTCCATTATCATTGTCATAGTGGTCCCTTCTCTGTCCTAACCACCCCACCACCACCATTTGTGGCAAACTTCCAACCATGGGCCACTCCTCCTGGCCCTTGTCGCTACTGTCTTTGGGCATTAGTCTCATGCAATATTTTTTTTTCAATATGCGTGTGATCATTCTATGTCTGCCCCTCTCCTTCCGAGGCATTTCACTCAGCATGAAACTCTTCATGTTCATCCACACAGAAGCAAATTTCATGACTTCATTTTTCCTGGCAGCTCTGCAGCATTCCATCGTATAGATGGACCACAGGGTGCTGCTCGCTGGAGCTGAGTTGTGCTCCAGCCTCTTAGGTGGAGAATGCTGGTGGCATTTGGTAACCCTGGGTGGTCACCCGGGTTGCCTCCTTCCTTGCTCCAGCTTTCCCCTCTGGTTTTATTTAGTTCAGGGCCTCGCCTGGCTTCTCCGACTGTGCATGGGGCAAGGTTGGTCACTCGGGGCAGTGCTCTGAAGACCATGCACCAGGGCTGGAGGTCTGAATCCAGGCCACCTGCATGCAAATCCTGTGCTGTGACGTCCAGAGCTATTGCCCCAGCCCTTTGCTTCTACTTTCTGTTTGGAAAAAAAGATGTGCTGGCCCATGAGTAAGAATCATGACAGTTGCTTCCAGGAAGAAACCAAGCTTTTGCTGCGTATTTATTTTTAAGCTGGGCGGGTACTAGCAGGAGAGAACTCCCGAGGGTAGTCAGATGCTCTGGAAACCCAAGGCCATGCCCAGTGATCCCCAACCAGCTGGGCTGGGGTTCAAGACAAGGGCCTGAGGGTGCAGTGCTGCCTGGCCCCATGGTGGCCCGATGAAGATCCTCTGGGCCACCCAGGTCAGTCTGCAGATACATCCTGGAAACCCTCCAGTGTACAGCCAACTGTCCAAGTCCAGATAACTATGGACAAGGATTTGTGGTAGGTATCTGAAATGGGACCGACTGCTAGAGCTAGGACCCAGGGTCAGTGTTTACCTCTGAGGTGGCAGGTTCCCTATGAAAGAAAGTTCTTGGGGCCAGAGCAACAGTACAGAGGATAAGGCCTTGCACGTGGCTGACTCAAATTCGATCCTCAGCATACCATATGGGTCCCCGAAGCAGTGCCAGGAGTAATTCCTGAATGCAGAGGCAGGAGTAAGTCCTGAGAGTCACTGGGTATGGCCTGGAGTACAAGAAAAGCACTGTCCTCCCGTTGTTCATCGATTTGCTCGAACAGGCACCAATAACATCTCACAACAAATTGTGAGACTTGCTGTTATTGTGTTTGGCATATCGAATACATCACAGGTAGCTTACCAGGCTCTGCCATGCGGGCGAGATACTCTCGGTAGCTTTCTGGGCTCTCTGAGAGGGGCGGAGGAATCGAACTCGGGTTGGCCATGTTGGCTGCATGCAAGGCAAATGCCCTACCCGCTGTGCTATCGCTCCAGCCCACAAGAAAAGAAAGAAAAGAAAAAGAAAAAGAAAGTGCTTGTCAGGAACGAGCAGGAAAGACATGGCCAAGGGGAGGTGCTGGGGACTCCCACAGTGTCCCCTGCAGGCACCATCTCCTAAACTGAGATTTTTAGCAGTGACCACCATCCTCATGGAAAAGGAAGTGATTTCTAAGATTCAAACATTGCTCCCAGCGAGTGGAAGCACAAACAAACGTTACTGAATAGAAGGAACGGTCCAAACATGCAGGGATAAATTCTGAACCCATCAGCTCTTCTTCGGAATAATGCACTCCGCTGGATTGAGACAAGAGCACTATTTCCCAGGCAAGATTCGGGTTTTTGGGAAATTGATGGGGCTGAGGTCTCCCTAAGGCACTTCTGCCAAGATGGTGCTCACACAGGAGAGACGACACCAGGCACTGAACCAGCAGATCACGCTTGCAGGTGGGGTTCGTACCAGGACTGAGCTAGCAGCCTCATGCTTGCTGGGTCCTACCATTAAATTCCCTTCTGTCCCTCAGCCTATAATTTGCAAAACAAAATGGATTTAATCTTTATTTTTTTCTTTCCTTTTGAGCTTTTATCCACTCTTTTTATGGTCAACCACGGGCTGAGTTTTGTCTGTTTTGTTTGGGTCACATCTGATGATGCTCAGGGGTCTACTCCTGGCTCTGCACACATGAATCGCTCCAGGAAGTGCTGAGGGACTGTATGGGATGCTGGGATCGAAACCAGGATGGGTAAGTGCAAGGCAAATGCCCCACCAGCTGCACCATCTCTCCAGTCCATGGACTGATTCTTAGGCTAGAAAAAAAAACCCTTTCAATTCATTTGCTTTTACTCTCTAAACTCCTACCTGACCTAAAAACAAGGCAGTTTTGTGGTCTCATACATAAGGTCTTACGCTCATGAACATATGTCTTAAAAAAAAGAAAATACATGACAAATCAGGGAAATTTTGTTGAGATGCATGGCAAATTAATCTGTTCTGGCACTCATAGCTAGAGCAGATAATTTAGTCCGATAATCCTCACAATTAAAGAAGAATGTCCTTCCTGTTATATTGCACATATTTATAATAATAGCAGTGACAATATGTTTTAATGTAGTGTTCTTATTGTACTGGTACATAATGACTGTAATACGTAATGTTATTCTGAAAGTACCTTCATTACAAGAATATAAGTATCCTAAATGTGCTTTGGCTGAATTTTATGTCATAATAGGTCATTCATGCCCTTTAGTAAATAAGGTCTTACTAATGACTTACTGGAAGCTAAGTCTTGGCTCCTGTGATAATTGTATTTCTTATCAACTGTTCTAGATCAGCAGTTCTCCAAGTATGATTTGTTTTTTTTTTTTTTTTTTGGTTTTTTTTTTTTTTTTTGCTTATTGGGTCACACCCGGCAATGCTCAGGGGTTACTCCTGGCTCTGCACTCAGGAATTACTCCTGGTGGTGCTCAGGGGACCATATGGGATGCTGGGAATCAAACCCAGGTTGGCCGCGTGCAAGGCAAACGCCCTACCAGCTGTACAATCGCTCCAGCCGCCGCCCCCATACTCCAAGTATGATCTAGGTGTCCCTGGGAATTGTTGAGAGAACTGAAGAGTCCAGGAGGCTGAGTCACAGCAGACACTAAAGGCCTCTGGGTATGATAGGTCTTTTGAGTACTAATTTGGTATTACCTTGTGTTTGGGCTTCTGTCTGACTTTTTTTTAAAAAAAAGAAAGAAAGGATGCTAAGAGCGTTGAATCCACTGCAACACCACGATGGCCAGTTTGTCTGTCCCAAAAGTGGAGAAGAATGTCAGTGTCTGCGGCCAGAACTGAGTGTCCAGCGTGGGTTTTCGAGAAAGGGGAGGAAACAGTTCCTGTAAATGAGCAGAGCAGAGTGGAAGTCTCCAGATCAGCCCAGGGAAGTCCCTTAAGTGTCTGTGGCCACCAAGCATTAAAGACATTTGCTCCTGGGTGGGGAGGAGCCTCTTTTCCCCCAGAGACTCTGAGCTCAGCCAGCAGACACAAAGGAGCCAATCAGGTAACTTCCATACCACTCTTCCGATCCAGGGTCAACACACCCACCTGCCACTCCCCATCCTTTACAATGGGCATCACCCCAACCCAACCCATGGTGAGGGTGGCCCAGTCAGCCCAGAAACACGAGCCCCAGCTGCATGGATCAATGGTCAAAGGCAGAGGTTAGTCATGCGGTGCCCTTGGGCCAGTGGTGTTGGGGCAACCAGGGCTAGAGAGGAGGAGTGGATGAGAACCAGGGAACTGAGCTCAGGGCATCTACACGCAAGCATGTACCCCAGACCTTGGACCAGTAGTCCTGACCACCCCTGCCAGACATTTCTGAATACCCACTTCAAATATGTACTTCATCCTCATATGTCATAAAGATGGGTACTTACTCATTTCCGATGTTTCTAGATTGTGCCTCTGTCTATGAATACATATTCCAGGATTAGCAGATTTTCCAAGAAGAAACTTTATCCCAGATTCCCCCGACACAATGTCACTGGCTGCAGAATGCGGGTCACTGTGCGTGTTCGGTGCCTACACTAGATCTTTCACCCAAGGCAGGTACCTACCCCCTAAGGATTCTCTCCCTGTTGCATTAAATGACTTTCCTTCCCACTGTGGGCTGGAGCGATAGCACAGTGGGTAAGGCATTTGCCTTGCACATAGCCAACATGGCCGACCCGAGTTCGATTCCTCCGCCCTTCTCGGAGAGCCCAGAAAGCTACCGAGAGTATCTCGCTCGCACGGCAGAGCCTGGCAAGCTCCCCGTGATGTATTCGATATGCCAGACACAGTAACAACAAAGTCTCCAATGGAGACGTTACTGGGCCCGCTCGAGCAAATCGATGAACAACCGGAGGACAGTGACAGTGACTGACCTTCCCACTGTCAAAATAAATCATCATTAACCATCACTAATGGGTTTCCTTACCCACTGAACTTTATTTTGTAATTCTCCCCCATGCCAGAAATTTCAGTTACCATACCACAGTGTGGAAATTTGAATTTCCATGTGATGATATTATGAAAGTTTGTCTTGATCTTTGGAAGTTTTCCAGTTGCGAGAGGATGCTTGAATACAAAGTAAAGTCGTATTCATTTTATCTGCAGAAACTCTATATGTAAACACACACCCAGTGTGTCTAAACTAAAATATTTTTAAAAACTGAAATATTCAGAAATTAGTTGTTCCTTATACTTAATTGCAAAGCACATAAACTGCAATCCTCAAACAGATATTGGTTTGTTCCATTGACATGCTTTGATATGCTTTAAAGAACTTTCTACTAAAATTCTCATTCAAAATTTTATTTTTCTTTCCAATATACTAACATTCTTCTGGAAGTAATGTCCCTTGAATGAATTCTGTTCCCAGTATGCTGCCTATCTGCACGGATCTTTGTGGTGGGGTCTCAGTTGGCAAATAGACCACCATACATTGAGTTTTCTGTAGATGCGATATGACTAGGAAGACTTCCGACATTGACCCCAGCCATCCACCCTTACTTCAGCTGTGCTTAGTTTGGTTTTAATTTTTACAGCAGCCCGTTGAGCCATAACCAGCTGTGCTCAGGGCTTCCTCCTGGCTCTATGCTCAGGGCTTACTCTTGGCAGTACCTGGGGGACCCTATGTGTTGCCAGGGATTGCATGCGGGTGGCTGTGTGCAAGACAAGAGCCCTGCAGGATGTCCCATCCCCACCGCCCTTCTCTACATTATTTGAGCCCATTTAACCTCACCATGTTTTATTTCTTGTTATCTTCTGTAACAACAGTTGTTTTTTTTTTTTCCTCTGAAAGCTTAAATAGTTTGTATTTTTATTGGATTCTTTATGCTGCTATCAAACAGAACGTTTCCTGGGTGTTTTTTTCTTTTTTTGGGGGGGTGGGGTGGGAAAGGCGGGGTGTATATTTGACGCAGGTAGGGGACAGAAATGCCAAATGTTTTAAATTTTAAACTGCGAAAGTCAAACAATTTGCTCACCTTGCCCAGTGCATATACCTAGAAAATATTAACATTTAAGTCCCTATTGCAGAATTAGACTCATACAGCCACTGTTCACTGCCTTGTGTTTTTTTTTTTAAATAAATGTTTATCTACTGGTCATCACTTCCAAGCCTCCACATCCACCCCTGGGCATGACGGCACCAGGCCTCAAGATGAAGCCATTCTCCACTACCAGACTGGCTCCTTCTGCTGCGGACCGTTTGTTTCACTGCTTTGAAATCGCTTTTGGTCATTTGAGAGGGTCGAGAGCAGCCGGGCTGGGCATGGAGGAGACAGAGTACAAAGCCACAGCTGGACCCAGGGCCTTGAACATGCAGGCCAGAGCCAGAGGCCCTTCCCCTCCTTGGTTCTCATCTGAAGGCCACAGGGTCTGGACCTCTGCTCCAGCCTTGGGCCCTGCCTCTGCCAGTCACTTCCAGCAACGGTCACAAAAAGGTGATTTTCTCTTTCCACTTCCCTTACCCCAGAGGTCAGGGCTCAGGAAGCACAGAGGGTCCTAGACAGTGATGAGGGCCACGCTCATGTGTGCTGCTGCCTGCTCACTGCGATCTGTCCCAGTCTCTTGTTTTGTTTTTTGTTTTTTTGGGTTTTTTTTGCTTTTTGAGTCACACCCAGCGATGCTCA
Organism: Sorex fumeus; assembly: GCF_029834395.1. Classification (NCBI taxonomy): domain Eukaryota; kingdom Metazoa; phylum Chordata; class Mammalia; order Eulipotyphla; family Soricidae; genus Sorex; species Sorex fumeus. The sequence continues at coordinate 4,681,926 of NW_026606095.1, read as the reverse complement.
TGTAATTTCTGGCGCTGCACTCAGGAATTACTCCTGGCGGTGCTTGGGGGACCATATGGGATGCTGGGAATCGAACCTGGGTCGGCCACGTGCAAGGCAAGTGCCCTACCTGCTGTGCTATCACTCCGGCCCTGCCCCAGCCTCTCAAAGGGTGAGTCACGATCCCATATGGAAAGCAGTCAACAGAAATGTTATCTGCACTCCCATGTCACTGCAGCACTATTCCCAATAGCAAAAATCTGGAAACAACCCAAATGTCTAAGCACAGATGACTGGATAAAGAAACTATGGTGCATGCGCACAATTGACTATCACTCAGGCACAAGAGAAAATAAAAGCATGCAATGTGCTGCTCTGGGGATGGAGGCCAAGTTAGGTTAGAAGGAAAAGAGACAGGATTATCTCTCTCATTGCAGGTATAGAGAAACACAGTAGGGGGATAATAAATGGCCACGGGCAACAGAAATGAACAAGAGAACGGGTCTTCGGTAGGAAGCCTGGCAGGGGCGAGAGGGAGGAAGGAGGGTGAAGAGACACTCGGACCAAGGTGAAGGAAATGGACAATGGGAGGTAGGTGGGGTAGAAGGTGGTCAAGTGTTCCGCCTGACCCTATCAGTGACAGCGCCGTGAATCACACTGCCAAATGTTTGTTAGAGAGGCAGGATGGCAGGTGGGAAGGCGGGAAGGCAATGGCGAACACTGGGAGAGGGAAGTGGGCACTGGAGGAAGGATTAGTGCTGAAACACTTTATGCCTGAAACCCAACCATGAGTAGCTTTGTAATGCAGGTGACCAAATCACATTTTTTTAAAAAAATAAACCTTCATCTTGAGATCGTTATTATTAGTAAAATTTTTATTTGCGTCTCTAATGCATATTCCTCTATACCTGGGACCCCACACAAATCTCTCAGACGGTGTCATAAGTGGGGAAAAAAATGAAAGCATCCAGGGTTATAGCATATTCTAATATTCCCTTCCTCTCATTTTTCAGTCGTTCTGATTCTGGCTTCCCCACACCCAGGCCAAGTTCTTTGATGCTGGGTCAACTGATCCTTATGGACAAATCCCTTTGAATTAGAGCTTTGAAGCCTGGTTATCACCCCAGGCATGAAGTTGATGAGAAATAAGCCTTTAATGACTAAATTGCAGCAAATTGCCTTTTATTCAGACGCCAGGTTTCTGTGACCAATTGGCTCCCCCCACTCCCCACCACCACTACCATTATTAATTTGCCTTTGGAAAGTACCAAATTTCTTATTGAAAAATGTCACCGATTTGACTTTCACAGTCAAACGTCACGGTCTTTCTTTGGCATCAAGGGAACTTTAAATCCACCAAATAGTTATCAGATCTACCATGCGGTCTCTAAAACACAGCCTAGCCCACGGAAGACAGCTGTCCACACTTCATTTTATAGTCAGGCTTCCCAGTCCATGGGCAGAACGTGCCCTCGGGAGCACTCCCTGCACCAACACTCATATCTCCCACCACCTGCTACGTCATATTAAGTCTGCAGGAAGCAGGGCAAGGGTTTTCCCAGGCCCCTTGCAACTGATCATCAAAGTAATGATGAATGCGACTGTATGGACATCATGGGTTCAGCGCTGGTTTGCATCCTGTCCACACTGGTCTCTCCTCTGCCGTGGCTCATTTTCCCTGACAGTGTTCACAGGGTAACTATTCTACCCTCCAAGAGCAAATTTCAAAACCACAGCCCATTCCGTCTGACCAAGTCAGTCACTCAATGTTGCAAAGAGTGATTGTTAACAACAGTCATGACTAAATGTTTTGTTAGAGGCCCAAACGGAAAAAGCTTTATTAACTATCAGCCAGAACCTGAGTTTTATTCTCTGGCATTAGTGGTGTGGAAATAAAGCAAATGCTAGCTATTCTTTTTGTGGATAATGGTTCATTTATGGGGTACTGAAAAGAATATGAGAGAGTTCAATACAGTGAATGATCCCTTTTGAAAATACTATCAGTACAGAGTCTGAAAGGAAAGAAAACCTCCAGCATTTTATCAAGATTTTCTTTCAACTCTCACATAGGAGAAAAAAAATAGTAGTGGCCCAAACATGTGGATATCCGGAGGCAATGTACGAGAGCTCACTGTGACTTGTCCAGTAGTCTTCGCTGTCTCAGCTAATCCCTGTGAGTTGAGGAGAACCCGGCCAATTTATGGATAACCCAGGAGCATGGAGACCTCTGCCTGAGCCCCCGGGCCAGAGGAACTGAGAGTACACGCACTCTTCAGCAGTCTTTGTTCATGCAGATTGAGTACCTTGAAAAGAATCCCAGCAAGAGCCTGGGCAGTTCCTGCTTCTGCCTTAGCAGCAGCCTCATCGCAGGGCTCACAGTTACCCCTGCCCGAGGCAGTGTGCTGAAGCAGAGTGTGCCAAGCTGAGCCACCTGCACCGGGCACTGGCCACATGCCAGCGGCTGCAGGGGGGTTCACAGCTCTGCTACCCTCCCAGCCCTTGCAGGTGGGCATCAGGAGCCCCTGCTTCAAAGCAGCAGGAAATACATTCCCAGAGAATCTCCAAAAGGAAGAAAGTTAGCACTGCAGTCCGGCTCCCAGGGCCTTTTTCCAGAACGCTGTTCCTGGAGTTTCTCAACATCACGTGTGCGCTGTAAGGAGGAGGTTTACTAAATCTTTGAAGCTGGTATTTTAAAGATCCAAATTCTCAAAAACAACAAGTTAATCAACACTGGTATTTTGATAATTTAGAAGCAAGAAGACAAAGTAAAAGAAGGATACTGCCAGTAAGAAAACAATTTAAAAGAATTTATGTTGCTGTGTGTGTGTGTGTGTGTGTGTGTGTGTGTCTGTGTGTGTGTTTGAAGTATCTGCAGGGATCACTCCTGACAGGGGTTGGGGATCATACGTGGCACTAGGGATTGAACCTAGGTTGGTCACATTAAAGGCAAGCACTTCAGCTGACGTACTTTGTCTCTGGCCCCAAACAATTATCTTGATATCACAATTTCTGCTTGATCTGTCTAAAAATTTCATTAGTTGTCTAAAAACTACCTTTCCTTTTTTATTCAAAAAGTTTTGCTCAAACCATATCCGAAGCGCATTGTGTTTTATCTTTGATTCCTCTTATATAAAACCACTGATTCAAGCCCAATACATCAGGATCCTCCGTGAGCTGTATTGCGGATTCACTACCAGGATCTCACCATTCTACAAAGAAGTGATCGTTGATGTCAAGAGAGGGGTGCGGCAGGGTGATACCATTTCACCAAAACTCTTCAGTGCCACCCTCGAGAACATCATGCGACGACTGGAATGGGAAGGAATGGGAGTGAAGATAGATGGTCGGCAACTACACCACCTCCGCTTTGCTGATGACATTGTTTTAATAACACCAAACATCAGCCAAGCGGCACAAATGCTGGCCGACTTTGACCATGAGTGTGGAAAGGTAGGACTACAGCTGAATCTTACGAAGACAATGTTTATGAGAAACAGCCTTGTTCCTGACGCCCCATTCGCTCTCAATGGAATGACCATCTCCGAATGCAACAGCTATGTGTACCTAGGTCGAGAGGTCAACATGACAAATGACCTGGCACCCGAGCTGCGCAGGAGGAAGAGAGCGGCTTGGAACGCCTTCAAGAACGTCGAAGAAATAGCTAAGAGGACGAAGAACCTCCGGCTCCGGGCACATCTCTTTGATTCCACTGTTCTTCCTGCATTAACATATGCCTCAGAGACCTGGGCCCTACGCAAACAAGATGAGAACGCCATTCAGGTCTCCCAAAGAAGAATAGAAAGAGCTATGCTTGGAATATCACGTTTCACTCAAATGAGAGAACGAATCCGGAGTTCTGACATCCGTCGACGATCAAGGATCAGGGACGCTGTCTCATTTGCCAAGTTGTCAAAAATCAGATGGGCTGGTCACGTAATGAGATTTAAAGACGGCCGTTGGACTAGAGCTGTTACTGATTGGATTCCACGGGATGTCAAGAGACCGCGTGGCCGCCCACCTACCAGATGGTCAGACTTCTTTGTCAAGGTCATGAACGATTGGTTTGAGGCCCTCCATGTTCCCGGAGCGAAGAGATGCCATTGGGCTACACTAGCACGCGACAGGGACAAATGGAGACGTTACTGGCGCCCGCTCGAGCAAATCGACGACTAACGGGAAGTTAAGTGATAAGTGATATAAAACCACTGCAACTTCTCTTTTTTATAATTTCATTCACTGAAGGAATAAACTAGCCCCCTTACAACTTTCTTACTCTTCTCATGCCCGAATTATTTTCTATGTCATCAGCCCAAAGTGAATCTGATTTATTCCTCTCAGCTTCTGAGTTCGTTTCTTGGCCCCTTGATGCCCTCCAGCTTTACAAAGGTCAACAACCACCCATGACACATTCTCTGGGCAGCTGGGCTTTGCCTTCCAGAAGTTTCTTTACTACAAGGACACTGGATGTCAAAGAGAAGTGCACTGTGGTCCTGCTTGAGAGATGACAGGAAATGTGCCCAGATCCCCTCAGTCCCCTTACCAAGGAGGCCCCAGAGCCAAGACTGGGTTCTTCCCTCAGCTCAGAGCTGACCCCGGTGTATCACGGACCTGGGGGATGAGCAGATGCACAGACGGTCACACAGCGGGAGGACAGTCAACTTGCTGCACTAGAGAACGTGGATGGGTCATTGTCTTTGTTGCGACCTTTCACATTTGTGAGGAAGCTCCTCTGCATCTCTGAGGAACAAGAAGCCCTGCAACAGGACACACCACAGAGTCCTGCTGAGCGCCTTGAGCTTCCGGCCACGTGGGTCAGGGCTGTGCACACATGAGGGAACTCGTCAAGTTGGACAGAGAATCCAAGTCTGTGTGTCCAGCCAGGGCGGCTGAGCAGCTCTGCACTGGCCTTTCCTTCATCTGCCCTGCTCAGCTTCTCCTTCCTGCAGGCAGTGCCCAGGCTGAGCGGCTCTGGCAGGCCCAGTTTCCTGTGGGCAACATACCCGAAGCCTCGTTAGGTCCCTTCCCTTCACACTCTCCTCACTCACAGTCCACAAGCTCAGACTCCAAAACAGGTGCCCCTGCAGAAGCAAGGTCACGGTCCCCCAAGGGACTGCCAGGTCCACCAGGGGAGGTGCAAAGACACAGGGTCCCCCCTCCCCAGCACCCCACAGTTATTCAAACCCAACCTTCGATCTGAGAAACGACCGTGATCTCTAGAAGATCAATCACAATCACAAATCATCCTGTTATTCGTCGATTGCCTCGAGCAGGCCCCAGTAACGTCTCTTTCATCCTAGTCCTGAGATTATATTCAAGGCTCTTTAGGAGAATGAGACCCATCATTGTTACTGGTATTTGGCATATTGGGTACGCCACAGGGAGTTTGCCAGGCTCTGCCGTGTGGGCAGGCTACATTCGGTAGCCTGCCAGTTTGTCCAAAGTAGGAATGAGATAATAAGATGTCATAATAAGATGTTGCGCGGCCGCGAATGCAGTCGCGCAGTTCCGGGAGCTGGTTTTTATAGAAGATAGTGAGGGGGAAATCAATCAAACGTGTGTTTCTCTGTGAAAAAAGCAAACGAATGAAAAAGGTTCAAAAGGGAGGAGAAAAATGCACCTGATGGACCTGAACCTCCTGCGGAATATCACCTCTAATACTGCCACTCTGAATCCTGAGCAGCCAAGAGTCCTGCCCCTGGACAGCGCAGGCCGCCCTCGCTTCCTCCCCATGGAGTCACTATCACTGAATGTCCAGCCCCACTACTTGGTGCCGAGAGAGGGATTCCCAGCTCACAGGCAGCAGGACATGGAAGCTTCCTCCAGAAGCTTCTCTAGGGCCTCTGAGGGACACGCCACGTGCCTGAGTCAGCTGCAGGCTCTGCCACACAATGGACCCTCACACACAGCTGCCTTAGCAGAAGAGGCCTCAGGAGACTGTCACATCCCCACCCAGCAGATGGCTGCCTGGCAGGTTGCAGCCTTCCGTACAGTTACTGTATTATGAATTAGTTGTTCATCTGCTTTGGTTCCACAGAGCAGCTTAAGCAACTCAAGAGTGTTTATTTATTTCTAATCACACATGCAATACTTATAATGCCCGACATATAAGTATCACCATTAAATATCTTCAAATGTCTAATGGGATGAAGGAAAGGAGGGAGGGAAGGAGGGATGGATGGAGGAAGGGAAAGAGGAAGGGAGAAAGGAACAAAAGCAATAAGGGAGGGAGGGAGGGAGGGAGGGAGGGAGGGAGGGAGGGAGGGAGGGAGGAGGGGCCACAGAATAAAATATACAGCTAGAAAAAGAGCTACTTGTTTCCAAATACACAGTAGACAAGATCAAAGAAACAGAGGTTGATACTGATTCCACAACTCTGAAATGAACTGTTATTAAAAATTCATTGATTAATAAGTTATAGAAAAGGGACCTTTCAATAATAGAGAAGGGACCAGTATGACAATAATAGCTGGAAATGATCATTTTGGACAGGAAATAAGTGTTGGAAGTAGGTAACCTTTCAGTCAGTATCTGTATTATAAATCATAAGGCCCAAAAAGGAAAGAGAGAGAGAGAGAGAGAGAGAGAGAGAGGAGAAAAGTGTCTACCATAGAGGCAGGAGGGTGGGGGAGGGAACCTGGGGACACTGGTGGTGGGATGGATGTTGGAACATTGTATAACTGAAACCCAATCATGAACAACTTTGTAACTATGTATCTCACTGTAATGCAATTAAATTTTTTTAAAAAATTACTTTTGGGGCTGGAGTGATAGCACAGTGGGTAGGACGTTTGCCTTGCACCCGGCTGACCCGGGTTTGAATCCCAGCATCCCATATGGTCCCATGAGCACATCCAGGAGTAATTCCTGAGTGCAAAGCCAGAAAAAAACCCTGAGCATCGCCAGCTGGGTGTGACCCAAAAAGCAAAAATAAATAAATAAATAATTACTTTTGAATAAACACTCTGCAGATGGGATGACATAAAAAAAAAATTTCATTGTGGAGGTCGAGAGAGGTCGTTCAGGGGACAGGCACTTGCCCAGGGCGCTGCTCACCACAATTCAGTTCCCTGTACACCACCAGGAGCACGCCCTGGGCACGGAGCTGGGAGTCAACCGCGATCACCACCCAGTATGAACAAACCCCTCCCCTCCAAATGCATTACAGGAACCAGGAACAGCTTCCTGGCAGAGGCGCCCGCCCAGCAGATGTGCAGCCAGAGTTCAGTCCCTCACGGTGCCCACAGGGTCTAGTGGGTGCCCGCACTCTGCAGCCTGCCTTCCCGGCCCTGCGCCGGGGTGTGACTGAGCACACGCAGTCATGGCCGTGAGACCACAGCACCCCAGCACCGCCCCTGGAAGATGCAACACCCAACGCTAGTGAGGGCAGCCGAGCACGGCTCAACGTGCAAGGACTCACAGGAGATGTGTGGAACTCTGGAGGAGGCACGGGCACGGCAAAGGGTGATGGGGGTGTGGCCATCACGAAAGGGGCACAGGCACCACAGAGGCTGTGCCAGCCTTCAGAGGCACTGCGGAGGGTGCAGGGGCCCAGCAGAGGGTACATGTGCCCCAGCGGAGGGTACGGGTGCCCAGTGGAGGGTGCGGGTGCCCAGTGGAGGGTGGGCACCACCGTCAGTTCTGACTGCGACACCCAGCAATGATGAGGGGAAGGGGGAAACCCACTGTCAGTCCAGTTTAGTATTTTTCTATTCACTCGTGATAACATACATTTAGGGATTTCTAAAATTATGTTTTCCAAATAAGATTATGCAAAACAGTGAGCAACTATCAAAAAACACAGAACATCCAGTAAGAATATTGTGTCTCACGTCCAGAGGATTCGTATAAACCGCCTCACTGCTTATTTCAGCTGTGCGTAACTGCAGAGTGACACACAATAATGGTACACTTTCTTTCTCGGTGGCTAGTTGGAGCACTTCCAAGTACAGCTTCACTACTGGACTGAAACCCTGTATGTGAGTCTGAGAGTGTGTTGTGTGTGTGTGTGTGTGTGTGTGTGTGAGCTGTGTATGCGTTTAAGTGAGTCTGAGTGTATCATGTGCATGATTCTGTGAGTTGTGTATGTATGTGCCTGTGTATATGAGTTTATGAGTGTGTGTATGTGAGTTGTGTATGAGTTTGAGTGTGAGTCCAAATGGCCGCTTGAGTGTGTATCTGAGTGTGTGTGTGTGTGTCGAAGTGTAAGTTGTGCATGAGTTTTGTGAGTCTGAGTGTGTGTATGAGTCAGCATGTGCCTGATTCTATGTGAGTCGTGTATGTAAGTGTCTGTGTGTGAGTTTGTGAGTCTGAATATGTGCATGAGAGTGTGTCTGAGTGTGAGTCTGAATATGTGCATGAGTGTGCATCTGTGTATGCATGAGTGTGAGTGTGTGTGTGTGTGTGAGAGAGAGCTGTGTATGAGTTTGTGAGTCTGAGTGTATCATGTGCATGATTCTGTGAGTTGTGTATGTATGTGCCTGTGTATATGAGTTTATGAGTGTGTGTATGTGAGTTGTGTATGAGTTTGAGTGTGAGTCCGCTTGAGTGTGTATCTGAGTGTGTGTGTGTGTGTGCGTGTGTGTCGAAGTGTAAGTTGTGCATGAGTTTTGTGAGTCTGAGTGTGTGTATGAGTCAGCATGTGCCTGATTCTATGTGAGTCGTGTATGTAAGTGTCTGTGAGTTTGTGAGTCTGAATATATGCATGAGAGTGTGTCTGAGTGTGAGTCTGAATATGTGCATGAGTGTGCGTCTGTGTATGCATGAGTGTGAGTGTGAGTGTGCGTGTGTGTGTGTGTGTGTGTGTGTGTGTGTGTTTGTGTGTAAAGTGGGCACTCTGGACCAGCTACTGGACCAGCTAAGCAGAGACATGCCGGCAAGCGGTCACAAGATTCCTCTCGGGAAGATCAGAGCTTGTGAGGGAGACGGACATTATTCAGAGAATTCCATTAGCAAACACACAATGACAAAAAGGGAGAAGTGCTAGAGAGAAAGGAACTGAGTCACATGACGGCTCTCGAGCGGAATGTGGGTAGCAGCGAGGCCCAGGGCGGGCAGGAGGGGGAGACCATCTGGCTGCAGCTCAGAGAACACCCGTGGGAACGGTGTCTGCGCTTCTTCTGCGACACGTGTGTCAGGCACATGTCTCGCCAGTCCGCGTGGACACATGCTACCGGCGTGAAGGTGCGTGGTCCATGCTGGCTCCTGCATCCGCCTCCATCATCCCTGCGCTTTCAGAGTCTGGAGTAAATCCAGCAGCTCAGAACTGCTACTGAAAGAGGAACTGCGGGCTAAACCTCATCCCAGGGTGCCCAGCAGATGCCTCGGGGTGTGCTCCTTTCTCTGGCCTCTCCACGCCCTTCCCAGCCGGGGTCCCTGCAGCTGAGTCAGGCGTGTGCTGGATGAAGCAGCCCCAGCAACTGCGGGATCCCACCCGTGGACAGAAGCACACACCCAAATACTGTGGTCCAAACATTCCTGACACGCCGGCATTCGCGGGCATGAAGGCACATTATTGCCAATGTCACTTATGCCTAAGTGAGATTGGAAGCATCTCGAAAATGTGAATTATTCATGTTGGACCTGTTCTCGCTTACCATGGAAAACTCAGGGACTGGGGAGCCGGGGAGCTGATAGCATCTCCCTGTCCAAGGCCAAGGAGCCAGGCTCTGCTCGGCAAGTCCCACTAACCCATCTCCGGCTCAGCACTCGCCTGCACCACATCCCACCGCCTGACATCCAGGCAATTTACTGCCTTTGTTCTTCCAGTCCTGACGCCCCATCTGCTCCACTTCCCGCCCGCTGCCTCAGCACCTCCTGCCCAGCCATTAAGAATGGTCTTAAACACGGCACCTCCCTAATCCCAAGACACTGGCCCTCACCAGTTCTCCACTTTCAATGGTCCAAGCAGCAGGTTCCCTAAGCCCCAGAGCCTGGCTGTGGTTTATGTTCTCCCTAATTGTCAATAGCAGCGCAGTTTATGGCTCTCATTTTCTTCAGAGCTCCTCCTGCTTTGAGAAAGTGTCACAGGTCACACTCCCCCACGCCCACGCCTGTTTCTGAGACAGGAACTCCCCTCCCCCAGGTCCTGGGCAGCCCCTGCCACTGCACCTAGTGCCAGGTCTCCTACCCTGCACCTCGCAACCTCTCTCCCATCTACTCCATCCTGCAAACTTACCTACCTGTTTCTGCTGCCTCTCACGCCCCTGCGACTCGGCTGACCCTGGACTCCCCCTGGGCCACCTCATCCCTGCCTATGTACATCACTGCCACTCACGTGAGTACAGGTCACCTTAGTGCCTTTAGGGCTGGTGTCCTCCCAGGGATACTTCAACCTCAGTCCTTGGGTGGTCTGTGAATGCTGCACTCCTCCCCAGGAATGGTACTGACTCACTCCTACATTGCTCACTCAACTGGCCTACAGGAAACTCTAGGATGCTTTGTATTCTTATTTGGGGGGTTGAAGGAAAGGGGTCAGGAAGTCGGGCCCCCACTGCTGATTCTTGGCCAAGGGCCATCAGTTTAGCACAAAGGCCTGAGGATGTGGTTCTGCCCTACTGGGGACCCCCTACACGCTGGGAGCCCCCAAGGCCACAACTGACAAGTGTTCAGGGGACCACACAGCACCAGGACTCAAATCCAGATCGGACTCATAATTCCTGTACTACTTCCCTAGCTCTGGATCCATTTTCCTTGTACTTTTACAAAATCAGCCAAGTTACACAGCTTTTCTAAATACAGCTTATTTATCAGTCAAAAGAGTTAATCAAGTCCATCTCTTTTTTGTATTAAATTTTTCATAATTCGTTGGGGGAAGCCAACTGAGACCTTCAAGATTTTCTTACACGTAAAAAAAACTGTCAAATATATACCTAATGGAAGTTTTTTTGTTTTGTTTTGTTTTGTTTTGCTTTTTGGGTCACACCCAGCAATGCCCAGGGGTTACTCCTAGCTCTGCGTTCAGGAATTACCCCTGGCAGTGCTTGGGGGACCACATGGGATGCCAGGGATTGAACCCAGGTCAGCTGCGAGCAAGACAAACGCCCTACCTGCTGTGCTATCACTCTGGCCCAATGGAAGTGTTTTATACTTACTATTGTCCTCACAGGTCATTTCCAAATAACACACTTGAACCAAAGGAAAAAAAAAATCTTTTCCTCATTTTTGTGGTGCATGACTGTTTCACCAAACCTAGCATCCTCTTTAATGAAATTCTTGCTCTACTCTTAGCTGCAAATTTCCATGATAAAAAATTTGCTGTCTTAAAAAAAGGCCCGAGGAAAATCTGAACAGGTTATAGACAGTATCAACGAATGAGGAACCACAGCAGCTGAAGTAGTTACTGACACGGGCCAGGAACAGATGACTGGGTAAAGAAATTCTGATACATAGACACAATGAGATACGACTCAGGTATAAGAAGAGATAAAATCATGCAATTTGCTGCTACGCAGATGCATCTGGAGAGTATCACGCTGAGTGGAGTTAGCCAGAAGGGGAGAGGCAGACACAGAATGAAATCTCATATGTGGGATAAAAAAGAAACACAGTAGGTGAAAATTGAATGCCCAAAGACAACAGAAACCAAGAGAAGCCCAGTCTTGAGTAGGAAACTTGCCAAAGAGGAGGGATGGAGAGATAAAGCAGGGGTGAAGGATGCTGTGGCAATGATAGAGGGGACTGGATGCTTTGGAAGAGGGTGAGGTGCTGTCGGGTTTTACAATCGTGTAGCCCTACCATTAGCAGCATTTAAACCACGGTGTCTAAAATAAGATTGTTTTCCATTGCTTTTAAAAAGTTCATTAAAATTAATGAACAAGATAATGAATTTAATTCTAAATTGCAAGACAGGAGACAAGTGAGTGTTAAAAATAAAGAGTGATCTTGATTTTATGAGCTGCAACCTCCACATCTTACTGAGGATGGGTTCTCATCTCAGACGCGAGACGGGATACAACAATCTGTGATCTGGAGCGAGAAAAGAAGACAAGCCAAGGTAGAAGTGACACGTGGTGGCATCCCACCCAGGCTCTCCCCAGACAGCACACAATCCGCCTGTCCATTCGTGCTCGGGAAGTCAGAGCCTTCTTCCCGAGGCCTTCCCCGGTCCCCCCACTTACCATCCTGGAGCTGGCATCTGCCATTCCACAGCCTGACACTTGCCTCAGGACCATGCACGGCTGCTCCCCATGGGAGTAGTGAGATGCAAGCTCACCCCAGGCTCCACTAGACAGCACAGAGTGAGGTGGACAGGAACCGGCAGGAAGGGCCAGCCAGCATGACCAGAGAGCAGCATCAAGCAGGCTGTGCAGATGAGCAGCAGATGGAAAAGCAATGGCTGTGAGGTGAGAAGTCTGGCTCCATCCACAGGGCTCGGTCACGGGCACAGGGCAAGGCAGCGAGATGAGAGAGGCAGCTCTTCCTGAGATGCTACGCACCTAAATGTCACTGGCCTCGCCAAACCTGCTCCCTTGTCCACAGAAGGGAGAAGCAACAGCAGGGAGTGTGAGGAATAAGGAGGGACACTCAACCAAGAACAGACCAACAGCCACAGAGTCCCATCGTCTATATACAAAATGTCTCCTCACACGACAAATGCCCTCTGCCCTTTGAGTCCCCCAGGACCAAAAGTGACATTTCCACTTCATTATCTGCTTTGTAGACAGAGAACTGAATGGGGGCAGAAAGGCTGGGAAGTTAAATCAACGTTGACTCTGGCCTTTCTAGCCCCAAACTACAATAGAATGTATATAAATCAACTTTATTTTTAAAGAAAAAAAGAGAAAACGTTCAATGGCATGGTGTCATTTTCCTAGTTCTAAGATTCCTGTGCCATCACCTGAAAATTCTTCTATGCATTACGGGACACAGTCCAACAGAATCCAAACTTTCCAGCTAGAGCTAACAGGTAAGTACCCTTCAAGGACAGCGATGCAGTTATCTATGTGTATGACTGGGCACACATGGAAGATCTGCTCACTCACTTGAGGGTGCCTGCCCCATCTCTGCTAGGCGAGGTACTGGCTGGTCATATTCAGAGAGAGCAGACAGCAATCTCCCGGGATGGAGAGCCCTGCCTCTCAACACCTTTAACTTGGTAAATAATCGACAAGGCAGATCAGAAATTATCAGTGTTCAGAACACAAGGCACTCGGGGCAATGGCAGATGGCCGTTCACATTTACTTACAGTTTTAAAACAAAACTCACAAAACCATTATTGCTTGGTTCAAACCAGGAACTAGTCTTTGGAGTTGACACAGATGGGAATTCTTTCCCATTTCTTTGCCTATGGAATGCTGAAACACATGAACTGTGCTGAAAATAATGCAAACATTTCTGCTTTCTTGCACCCATTGTTAGGAACCAGGTTTGTGACCGAAACACCCAGGCAAAAGCTGGGTGCTTTATGGGTTCACTTTAAAAGAGACACAAAGAAAGGCACCCCAAACTGGAAGGAAATGAGATGCCAACTTGAATGGAGAACAGTGAGATAATGCCACTAAGAAATGTTTTAATTTGCCTGTAGTATTCTACTCTCGACGGAAGAAAAGTTCAAATACTCGTTCTCCATTGCCAAGAAGTAAAATTTGATCAGATATTAGGGAGAATGAAACCACAAATTCCTCATTCATCTGAAATGAAACCAACTCACCGAGCTATCAAATGCACTTCAAACATACTGTCATACAGCTATTACAATACTACTTATATTTTCAAGTACAGAATAATGTCTACAACTATTACCATAAGATAACCTGACTTCAATCAGGGGTAAAGGGGTTGGAGACAGCGCAGAGTCCTAGAGGACACATCCCACAAGCACGAGGCCCTAAGTTCAACCCTGGTCCCCCACAGCAGGGTCTCAACATTGGCCCATGTCACTCACACAGCAGGGTCAAATTCTACCAAGAGCAGCCCCTAAGCAATACCTGGGTGCTCCAAGAGAAAATACAAACAGAATCATAAACTAAAGCCAGGGCTGGACTTTCCCCCAATATGCCCAAGAACCACTGCACTGTGTGCGGGGTACCTGGGTCAGGACTCAGCCTGGCATCAAGCTCCCAGGGGGGAAGCCAAAGCTTACGGTGTCTGAGAACCACTGCTCGGAGCTTCAGAAAGATCTCTGCAGACCCAACCGAAACACTTCTAGAATCAAACAGCAAAAGTCCTCTTTCAGGTAGGCAGGGCAGGGGTGCAATTCTTCACCCGTCAGAAATCTGTATGATGAAACTGGACAAGGCCACAGGGCAGAGGCTGGCACACCTGCAGAGACCCTGCAGTGGAAACGGCACTGGGCATCCTTTTTCCTTCTGGAAGCTTCTGGGCATGAGACCTCACCAGGTGTGCTGCTCTCTACCTGTCACCTACCAGTCCATGCTTATGAGTCCAAGGAACACAAGGATGAGCCATGGCCAGAAGCGTGCACACGCCTAGGGAAACGTCTGCTCCGGATCGCCACTCACCTGCAAAAGGAAGAAACCTGCCCACAAGCCTTGAACGCACGAGGCCCAGGATTCCTTCCCCTGCACCCAAACGTGCACCCAATGCCGGCACCACCAGGTACAGCCCCCACAATGAGAACAATTAACTCACTGGGGGTCAAAGAGATAGTAAAGAGTTAAGGCACTTGTCTTGTATACCACCAACCTGTGTTCAATCCCAGCATCCCATACAGTCCCTGAGCCCCATCAGGAGTGATCCTTGAGCACAGAGCCAAGAGTAAGCCCTCAGCCACGATAAACTGTAGCGCTCCCCCTCCAAAAAATAAATCAAAATACTAATTCATTGATATAAAAAAGTTAACGAGGTAACAAAGGCAATAAATGGTACTGAGTACAGGATTAGTACCTCAGAAAACATCTTATGATAACAGCCCCAGTTTCATGATTTGGAAATGTCCCAATCTCAGAGCTGAATCTTGAATCAAGCCTAAAGACCAACACTTAGGACAAAATTCTACCACTGGAATTAAAATCTGTCCAGTCTCAACTGGGTCACACCTGAAAGGTTTTTAAATTATAAAACTTTAGAGATAACAAGAATAATGGCAAAAAATAGGAGTGTTGTGACCTGACATGAAAATTTGGAATGATCTTTCTGGGCAAGATTTTAACAATCTTCATCAATGACTTAAAAAAAATGCTGTCACATGCTTCACCGCAACATCCTTTTTCTAAGGCCATTTATCCTGCAATGACATTCATGGTATGCAGCCAAGAAAAGTGATCAGAATTTATGAGTAGTCCCTTAGTTATAATCTGAAATTTCACAAGTTCTAAGAACTGAAATATTTTATTTATATGTGACTGGTATATTGAAAAAAAACATGGCCTGCTATGAATCCTAGTAAAGATTAACATATTTTGTGGCTAAAGTGTTCAATGATTTCATTATAGGAGACTACCTATACCTCAATGGGAGTTTCATAAAGTAGTATTGCTGTAGTACCATTAAAACCTAAAAAGAAAAACTCTGAGAATTCAGAAGAATCTGGTCCTCGGAGTTGGGAATGAGAACAGTCACCCCACATTTCTATGTGCAGATGTAAGTCCTGGCATGTCACTGGTTGCTGGTATCACTGGAGGCTGGTGCCACCAGTGGTTTGGTTATGTCACTGGTGGCTGGTGTCACTGGTGGCTGGGTACATTGGTGGCTGGTGTCACTGATGGCTGAGATCACTGGTGGCGTGGTATGTCATTAGTGGCTTGCTTACATGAAGAAACTGCAAGTGGCTTTTACAAACATCTTCCTCTGTTACGACAGGGTGCCTAAATTTTCTTCTTACAATGAGCTTACTTATCGTTGTATTTTAGGCAAGTCAACAGATATCCACAAATCATTTCCATTAAGGGGAAGGAGAAGAAATAAGTATCCCCTCTGAGACTACCCAAATTAAGAAAACCGAATTTCTTGATTTCATGTATTCTAGCTGTGTTTTACCACGCAAAGTCAAGCTTGCTATGAAGCTTCCCATCACTTTCCTGAGCTGTGCCTTTTGGGAACTCATTTCAAAATCCAGTTCCCCGACTTGACTATGATTTCAGACCTTCCCCCATGTGCCAGCAGAGAGCTCCTAATGGCACCTCAGCCCAGGGGCATCTGAAATACAACACGGGGTCAGGCCCAGGAGCACTTGGCAAAGGTTCTCCCCCACTTTCTTCCCCTTTTCCTTTTCCTTCTGAGACTGGCTGTCCCCTTGTATCTGCACCCTGGAGCCAGGCACCAAAGTTCCATGATAATCAAGGACAAGTGACAACCCCCAGGAGCCCCTGCTGGTCCCCAGCACCACTTACATCGCACAGCAACCATCTCAGGCCTCTGTCTCAGTTCCTCACAGAGGCTGCCCAAGCTGCCTGGAACCATGCGGGTTCCTGACAGGGAGCCCTGGCCTCAGGCTCTCTCAGTGCCTCATCAAGGCCTCGACACAGCAGCAATTCTCACAGAACCTCCCCCCATCCAAGGAACTGTGCTTCCCCCGACCCAGTATCTTCAAGGAAGACACTCACTAGACTGATGTTACAGTTCCAAACGTGTGTGTTTATACTGTACCATCTGCATAGGTTTTAAGGGGCTACCCATCTGCAAATAGCATTTGGCAAAACGACGGTCGTTGTCCAAAGAAAACAGCCATTCGCCCTAAATGTCATATGATTCCCAAGCATAAACTATGCGTGTGTGACATCTACACCGACCAGCCACAAAGCACCTGGAACTGGCCATTTTACGCCCATACTGTACTCTCTGAAGTGAAAAATCTATCTCCTATTGGCATTACACTTGGCTGTGCTGAGGCCGAAACTCTGAAAATTGCTGATAGTTAACAGAACTCCTCTTACCACAGGGGATACAGAAACAAAGCCATGTGAAAGATAATGAAATCAAAAAGCACTGGACTACCAATCACTATTTGGGGTTGGCCACAGGACACCATAACCAAAGAGCTACAAATTCTGATCCCTCTGCCATGAGCAGTCTATTACCAGGCAATAAAAAAAAGGTCAAAGAGCCGCAGAGATAGTACAGTGGGTAGAACCTTTGCCTTGCATGTGACCAACCCAGGCTCGATCCCCGGCATCCCAGACCCAAGCACTGCCAGGAGTAATTCCTGAGTGCAAAGCCCAAAGCACCAAGCACCATCAGGTGTGGCCCCAAAACCAAAAACAAAACAGGAGGGAGGAGGAGACCTGATGCCAAGATGGCAGAGAAACCAAGCCCGAGCATCCCCGGAGACTCACGAGCACTGCTTGGCGCCTCTCTGGCCTGCCTGCCTAAGAGGTCGGGAGTGCTTCCTCGGGAGGTCAACAGCCTTTTCACTTCCAACGCAATCGTTACCATTCTCACCAGCTGTGTCCACGGAAGGATCAGCTCGCATTAACACCAGCCTCACACATCTTAGCATCCAGTCAGGTTTTTTAGCATTCAGTCAGGTTTTCTGATGTGTGCTGGCAGAGTCACTGAAAGGCTATTCCTCCAAACCATTTTTCATCTTTAAAAACATTTAAGAGGTAAGAAACCGCAGGATACTGTTACGAGGTACGGTGGCAACAATGTAACGGTATCCTTTTGGCAAATTCCCTAAGAGAAATGTCAAAGTAGGGAAATAAAGCTGATCACCGGGAAGTTTACAAACACACCAGCAAATGCCAGAATACAGGGCACCGCATGTACCACGTACTTCTGAAGATCCAGAGTCTATTAACAATGGTCTATGGGAAAGCACAAACGGATCTAAGAGAAAAGTAACAGTCTGGAGAAAAGGAAAAAAGTTCCTAGGCACAACAGGATTTTATTTATTTATTATTTTTGCTTTTTGGATCACACCCGGTGATGCACAGGGGTTACTCCTGGCTCATGCACTCAGGAATTGCTCCTGGCGGCGGCGCTCGGGGTACCACATGGGATGCTGGGAATCGAACCCGGGTCGGCCGCGTGCAAAGCAAACGCTCTCCCTGCTGTGCTATTGCTCCAGCCCAACAACAGGATTTTAAACTTTGGTACATGGGAGGAGGAAGAGTGAAACGGATGAACTACAAAACATGAAGCAAGCTGCTGTACAAGGAGGTGTTCTGCAACTCGATAAGGCACTGCCTCACACTGGCAGGAAACAATGGGTGAGTCCAGAACAGGAAGGATTTCTTCACTGGGTTAAAAAAAAATGAGAGAAAGGGCCAATTTCTCCTATGTTCCCTGGATGCCTTCAGACTTCGTTAAGCACTCACTCTCCTTGGTTCCAATAAGTATGTTCTGCTTTTCTAATTGGAAATAGATGGGGATATAAAATATAAAAGGGGAAAATCATGCATTACTTGGTTGAAAAGAACAAGGAAAGTATGTGTGTGATGCTCTGCCAGGAGTTAACGAAGAACAGCCAAATGGCCAGATTCACAACTGCCTACCCAAACGTGTCAGGCTATGCCACATGGATGTTTCCTGGGAGCTATCAGTCCACGGCCATCCAAGGCCTGAGCACCCAAAAGGGAGCAAGGGAGAGGAAGAGTTAAGGGAGAGGCTTTGTATCTTTGGGAAGTCAGTAACGCTCCTTAGAGCCTTGCTTCTTTAACTCGGTCTCAACCCCCTTTGGGACCACATGACTGCACGTGGGCTGAAACACAGCAACAGTGAAGGTTTCTGAGCCTGCGATGATCAAGAATCAACCCCACAGCAAACACATTACAAGTCGGGTGTCTCTGGTAGTGTCTGCCTGTGTCTCATGCTCTGATGAAGGGCCTTTGGGTAGAGCTCGAGGAGGTCTCCCCTAGCCGCTATCTGCTCTCCTTTAGAGCAGAGGAGAAGGATACTTAGTAATTACCTACCAAGTAACTAAGCAGGGGTGAGGTGCTTGCTGTGCACCTGGCTGGCCCTGCCTGGATCCCAGGCACCCCATAAGGGTCCCTGAGTGCAGAATCAGGAGTAACCTTCAGCACCAAACCATGACCCCCCAAAGGGAACACCAGCTCCAGTTAACAATGGGGAACACTTTCCTAGGCTGGGTAATTTAATTCTTGTCAAACACTGTGAGGTAATTCTATAAACTTCACTACCTTAAAGGGAAACAAACTCAGAAATCAATCTATTCAGTGTCTTGGTGATTTTGATATAAAACTACATTGCAAGTTGCTTTTAATTCTGACCCCAGCAACTGAGTTCTCACATAATATACCACCTAGATACTGAGCAGCGGGTAGGGCATTCCCCAACACCGCTACGGTCCCCCAAGCCCCACCAGGAGTGATCCCTGAGTGCAGAGCCAGAAGCAGGCTTTGAGCACTACCGGGTGTGGCCTGAAAGCCAAAAAAGAAAAGTTCAGCACATAAAAACAAATGTTTGTTTATTCAGCAGAGTAAAACCATGTGCCAGATGCCGGGCTACGCTTCAAGAATCCAAACCCATCTCCATCCTCAAATGGGGACCGTTCTTGCTCCCATTCAGTTCTAAGCAATGTGGCTCAGCAGAAGACAACTCACCCAGGGCAGAGCTGCTCTGCCATGAGACGGTCCCCAAGCAGAGGGCACTAGTGGGCGGGGTCAGCCATTCATTCATGGACAAGGCAGAGAGGCTGTCCCCACCAACAGTGTGCAAAGGCCACCTCTGATTCACGACACCCACAGATGAGGGTGGACTGCACATGGGCAGGGATGTGAACACGACCAACTGCTCTACGCTTCACAGATCAACTTCCCGACGGCCTCATTGAGACTCAAACGAAAAATGAAGCAGCTGGCACTGACCTCTGCCTACGGCCCTCCCGTGGAGGGCAGCGGTGGTCTGTTTCCACAGCGGCTGAAGAACACACAACATCCCAGCAGTCTGCTAAGTTACTCCGACACCCTCTGAACAGTCAGTTCGTCAAAGAAGTAAGTCTGGTGCCAGGTCAGTGAAATATGGGTGCTCTAGAGCAATGACTTTGCCCCCCAGATGATGTGACTAAAGGCCCACCATTTCCTGGCCCCCACGCATGCCACAGAAAAGTGCTCAGGGGGAAGAGAACGGGAGTCCTGAGACTGACAGACACCCCGCGGCTCTAGCACCCCTTGCAAATGAGGCAGCTGAGAGCAATCATCCTGTTATTAACCCAGAAGGTACAGAAGTCCCTGCACTAAGCAATGCAGCAACAGACTCAATCAGAAAAACAAACTGGCTCCAAAGAAGGGAAAGACATTTGCATTACAAAAACAACTGCAGTATTTGTATTTACCCCAGGAAATCAAACCATTCATTCATGTAATTTCTTAAAAAGACCTGTTGTATGACCTTTAAGAAAACCAAAGCTGAATGATTTATACTGCCCGACTTTAAACTTAGGTAAATTTTTTATTAATAGAATATAATGTTGACACAAAGGTATGCCAAATGAAACAAAAGATCAGGATCAGAATAGAACTCAGAATCAAATCTACAGCTATGCATTCACTAGATTAGTTATTTTAAAAATAATCTGTCAGATACTGCATGGAACCAGGCAGAGGGTGGTCTTTTTTAATAAATGAACTAGACTAATAAGACTCCCATGTTAAAACAAACAAAAACCCTATGACTTCCTACCTCATACCATTCTCTAGTATTCAACTAACAGGACTTTAGATCTGAATGTAAAACACAACAAAACAACCAAGAATTTGGAATAGAAGCCAATAGGTTATGTAACGTACATGATCTTCTTTGGGGGAAGAAGGGGCCCACAGCATCCAGGACTTACTCGTAGCTCTGTGCTCAGGGATCACTCCAGGTGGAGCTCAGGGGACCACATGGGGTGCCAGGAATTGAACCAGGGCCAGCTGCGTGCAAAGCAAGCTCCACACTGAGCTGACATTCCTCCATTCCACGCGGGATCCATCCTGCTCCCTCACGCCAGCTGCCATCAAATTCGCCTGTCCTATCCAGAGCAGGCCGAGAATAGCACTGTTCTCCCATTGTTCATTGATTTGCTCGAGCGGGCCCAATAACGTCTCCATTGTGAGACTTTGTTGTTACTGTGTTTGGCATATCCAATACGTCACGGGTAGCAAGCCAGGCTTTGCTGTGAAGGCAAGATACTTGTGGTAGCTTGCCGGGCTCTCTGAGAGGGGCGGAGGAATCGAACCCAGCTTGGCCAGCCAGCTTCGCACAAGGCAAACGCGCTACCGCTGTGCTATCGTTCCAGCCCCAGGCCGAGAATAAGGAACTCTATTTGAGCGCCAGCTTAGCATACGTCGCATGGAACCAGAGGGCTTGCTTGTCACATCCATGAGCCATTCTGTCCTGTAAAGCGGGATGTGAACAAGTACCAAGCCCCTCCGTCTAGTAACTGCCTGGGTTTCCTCAGACACAGGGTGCTAGGCACAGCTCAGCCGTCGGGGCACTGGCCTTGCAGGCATGAGGCCCTGGGCTCCGTCAACAACGTGCTGAGATGATGATACTGCAGATGCCGTCTGCCCTGTCCAGGGAGCACACCCCCAATCCCAACAAGACGAGGCAGCGAGTGAGGTCACTCAGCACGGCAAGGGGCGGAGCCTGAATGTCCAGGGAAGCAACCCCCAACCTGGGTCTGCGAATAGCTTATCCACCCCGGTAGCCTCCAAGTCCTCTATATTCCCTTTCCGTTCCAGCTAGCCAGTGTTGCTTTTTGGTGCAGATAGACAACTCGCTTACATTTTGCTAAGTAGTAAAAATGGCATCAAACTCCCACTCCTGGGTGGAGAAAAAAAATGCCTGGAGCGCAGCCAGGGTCAATGGGGCCTTCCCTGTGCACACTGACCAGGCTCAGCATGGGACTCCCTCACTCCTGGGCAAAGGTAGCTGTGCTGTAGGTGCCGCCCGGCCCTGGCCTTAGGACTGGCCAGGGGCTAGAGAGATAGTACTGCATGTAGGGCACTTGCCTTGCATGTGGCGAACCCAGGTTCAATCTCCACATCAGATATGATCTCCCCCAAACACAGCCAAGAGTAATTCCTGAGTGCAACAACATCATCAGGACCGGCCTGTCTGAGAGCAGAAACTCTCCAGGACACGGGGGGGGGGGGGGGGGGGGGGGGGGGGGAGGCACGCCATGCTCCCACAGGTCACTGCGTAAAGTCAGGCCACAGAGCACCTGGACACCATTCCAAGGCTTGACCACCATCCTTGAAAACAGGAGAGCAGAGATCTGACCACTGCTGCTGCCACGGACCCCACCTGAGCTGCGGGATCTCCAACTCAGAGGGGAGAGCCCCTGGAGAGCACCACCACCACACTGTCAATAGACCATTCTTCCGACTTACAGAAACTGATGGCAAAGGTCAAAGAACTTCAGGCTCTGAATTGGGAGTTTCTGCAACACCCGCAGCAAAGGTCTTCCCGTGAGCCATCAAGCATGGCACTGGCTAGTTATGAACTGATTTCCAAGGAGAATAGGGCAGGTACAAGTGAAGTGACAGCAATGGGTGACACAGGCAGGACACCAACTGCCAGGCTGAGATGAGGAGTCCCTAAAAGGCAGCAGTTCAAGCCCTGACCTGGACTCCCTAGCTGACACTCAGGATGGTCCCGGTCAGGTCAGCGGAGAAGCGTTTTCTCACCTCCCTTTTGTTAAGTGCTGGTTTCAGCACCACGGCAAGGTCCCAAGGGCACCTGTGCACGAGGAAAGCCCTAGAACACTAGCAATGAGAATTCTCCCACGAGGGAAGCACCCTGCTGGCCCTCACGTGTTCCCTCTGATGTTACTAAGCAACAAGTGTTGCATCCCTCTGACCATCAGCCCTCACGAGGCGTGCTTAGGGACAGACAACGTCACATACAGAGGAGCAAAGCCCCTGCTCACAGAGGGACAGGTTCTCAGACCCTGGCCGCATCCACGCTGCTCTGTTTGACCCCAAATCGGAAATCCGTATCATCTCAGTTCTGGGGAAAGTCGGCAACCATCTAGGAACCAATGCTAACTCGTCCACTGGCCTGGGACGCTGACTGGGGCAGACCGACTGAGAAGGTACGAGCCACCCCTCCACCTGGGGCAAAGAATGGGGCGTGGCCTTCCCCAACCGCTTGCTCCGAGCCCAGCTACCAAGGAGAGAGGGGCTGGGAATTTCAGGAGCCAAAGAAATCCCCATCGCCTCACATGGTAGGCCTGTCACCAGAACCAATTTCACGGCAAGTGTGTAACCAGGTGACGGGATTTCTAAGCCTTAGAAACGAGGCTTTTTGCTTTACAGACACCGGCGTGAGGAAGCAGGAATGAAGGAAGACTTAAGGGTATCCAGGAGTGTCGTGAGGCGTGGTTCTAGGAGGCACACACCTCGTGGGATAAGAATGGGGATCGAAGCCAGGTCCTACACGGGCGAGGCAGCACATGCTACAGGCCCTTGCTACACATGTTGTTTTGCTTGTTTCACTCAGGCAAGCTTCATGGATTATGGACTGACTGCAAAGAAGTTTTAGATCTACATGGTCATCTCTTTTAACTTTAGTGTCACAAAATTATTTCTTTCTTTTTTTTTTTTTTGCTTTTTGGGTCACACCCGGCAATGCACAGGGGTAACTCCTGGCTCTGTGCTCAGGAATTACCCCTGGCAGTGCTCAGGGGACCAGATGGGATGCTGGGAATCAAACCCGGGTGGGCCGCATGCAAGGCAAATGCCTTACCCGCTGTGCTATTGCTCCAGCCCCTCACAAAATTATTTCTAAGAAATCAGAATGCGCTGCTTCTAAGTGGCAGCTAATAAAACGCAGACCAAATAAATCCTTTATCCAATGGACGATCAGGCACAAGTTATCTTCACTTAATAGGTCTAAACATAGCACAGTGGTAGGGCGTTCGCCTTACAAGCGGCCAACATGGCCGACCGAAGTTCGATTCCTCCGCCCCTCTCGGAGAGCCCGGCAAGCTACCGAGAGTATCTCGCCCGCACGGCAGAGCCTGGCAAGCTCCCCGTGACGTATTCGATATGCCAAACACAGTAACAACAAAGTCTCCAATGGAGACGTTACTGGGCCCGCTCGATGTCTAAACACAAGAAAAAAAAATTAAACTTCTTCCCCTGGATTGAAAAGCTCCTGCAGGCTCATTCCTGAATACTTTTTGGCTCTCATTTCCTGCTTCTCCTCTGCAGATTTCTGCCTGGCAGAAGCAGTCAGTTTCCCCCTGCACACTCCTTCTCCTGCCATTCTGCCAACCACACGTCCATCCCACAGCTCTTTCCTGGCCTCTTTCTGGGTCACGACCACTGCCACAGCTGCGGTGCACCAACTCAACTGCAGCAACCTGCATTTATTCCCTCACTTGCATGAAACGACTTCAACATCTACCGAAGGAGTCGAATATGCATTCCAACCTGTAGGGGGCAGAAGTGGAAATTATCTACTGTTTAAGCCTACCAATAATTTAGCAACTCATACAACATGTTTTAGTTTTGTTTTGTGTTCTGAGCACCTAGTACACCCAAACTATGATGCCAGAGACAGAGAGGAATCCAGAGATAAAACACGATATACTTTCAAGGATCTACACATCATCCAGATAAACAGAAAAATATATCAAAATGCAAAATCATCATTAACGCAAGTTAACCACCACACTCTACACTGAGCTCAGCAAGGAGGGTGTGAGATAGCAAAAAAACCAGGGAGGAGAGAAAGCAACAGTCCGCTGACCAGGAAGAAGACATTTCCTGAACAAGACTAAGGAAGGCAAAGAAAGAGAGGGCAGTGCTCAGGAGGAAGGAAGCGAAAGAAGGAAGCAAGGAGGATTCTTAGAATATGTAAATGTTGGGTGGAAAATAGAAGGAATGTGAATGCGTTATGAATACTTGTATTATATTATGAATGAAAGGAGGATAAACACTGAGGAATTTAGAGGTCACTATACACAAACATCACAGCATTTAGCATTATGGTAAGCAACCGAGATACAGGAGGTTTTCACAGGCTAATTTTGCTATCTGAGAAAAATGGCATTATTCTAACTTTTGATTACGTTCATTTGCAATTGAATGCTATCTGTCACAGAGGAGTCTATTCAACCAGAATTGATACAAAGAGCTCAAATAATACATGGTAAAATATTCTTTAGTGCGCTATACATCTTCTAGATGACACACAAGATAAAAGAAGTGCTCTTCCTGTAACATCTAACCCCAAGACAAGAGTCTAGAGGATTCTTCTGGAAAATCCACAGACATTTTAATTTGGGAAATTATGCTATCTATAATGTGTAAATTGGTAATACTTGTGTATCACAGATATATGTCTAATACATAACATATCAATCATACCATGCATGTAACTCAGTCAGGATCCATCAGTCCCCTGTACTAAATAGAGCATGTAAAAATGTAAAAAAGCCACTGATGTTAAATTTTTTAAAAAAAGGGAAGAAAGAAAGAAGGGAGGGAGGGAGGGGAGCAGGAGAAACAAAAGAGTAGTCTTCAACTCATTTTTCTCAGCTTACAAGAGAAGAAGCATGACACGTATTTCAGAAATACTACAGGGAAATTTCCTGGGAAGTGGGGGCAGACCCCAACTTTTATAAACTCAGACTGCTCAGACATCAGGTAGCCTCATCCTGAAGCAGGAACATCTTTAGATCCCATTTCTCCACATTCAAAACCATGTCCAAAGGCAAGAGAGACCGTACAGAGGTACAGAGGGCTAAGGCATTTGCCTTGCCTGTGGCCAGTCACAGCTCAATCACCAGCACTCCATGGTTCCCGGAGCACTGTTGGAGAGGCCCAGGAAACCCAGAACCACAGGGCCCATGCAGCATTATCAGGGGTGGGTCCAGGATCACTGAGAGGGGGGTGAAGCCCCCAAACTTCAGTGGGGAGCCTAACCACCATCCCTATATCCTGCCTTTTTTTTTTTAAGACTCCTAGAAGCAGAATCACTGTTGGTAGATGGTTTCTGTTACCCACAGAGAAACTCTCCTGCTGCTATAGGAAAATTAAGTGTCAGAGTATCAGACAAGAAACATCCTGTTAGTATCAAGGAACCATCCAAGAAAAAGAAATGCTGATGTTCCAGTGATTGGCGCTATAATTAGAAACTTCTAGATGGTAACAGAAGTGGAGGTGCACTGAATGGTTTTATTTGAGCTCTGACTCATCTCTGTGAGTTAGGTCTCGTATATGAGTCACCGTGGCTATGCCGGCTTCATGCTATTCCCTACTGATCCTGGGAGATGGGAAATATCCCTGAGCTGATTATTGGAGCTCTGAGAAAATGAAAAGTTCTGATTGAAGGTCCTAAAATAATCCACAGCTGCAAACAAGACCAGCACCTCTGAGCCCTGCAGACCCACGACTGGGCTCCTCAGTCAATCAGCAGGTTGATTACCGAGAAGAAAAAACAGTGGACTACACACAGAAACGCAAGATGTGTCTACCTGTAGTCTCCAAAACACCGCCCTCACCCCCGGGGGCTGAATGCACCCAAGGGGGCACAACCTCCCCAGCCTGGTCTCACACACCTCACCACACCCTGCGGTCATTTACTTTTTCCTGAATAAATAACCCAGTTTTTATTTTTTTTAATGAAGAGATCATCATGCATGGTACCGGCAACATGCATGGTACCGGCAACATCTGCTTGTTATCTAAAAACGCTGAACATGCCACTCTTGTTCCTGCATCCTTTTTCAGTGATCTTAAGGCCTGCACCACTTTAACACGATTGCAGGGAAAGGTGACTGGAAACGACAGATGGGTCTATTATGAAACAGAACCGAGCCTGAGGTACTATTGAAAAGGAAGCCACCAAACTCCAAATTCAGCTGGACAAAATGGTACTGCGCTGTTTTTGTTCTGCTAAGGCTTGGTGTCTGGGGGGTGAACAAGCCCACTGCCTAGTCCCTGGCTCCCATTCAGACTCAGAAGCACTGTCATGCGTGTCCCCTAAATCCTCCATCCCGGACGTGGCCAGGCATCCCTGCGTCTTCCATGTGCACGAAGAACACCGCACCAACGCTGCACACAGTTGTGACTTGAAAGGTGGAAGAAAGAAGACGCTGACACACAAGGTGTACCACCACAGAACACCGCGGTGGGGAAGCTGACCAACGCCAAGCTCTGGAGGCCACGCCATGGGACTCTGGGGCCGGTCCCGCGCACGGCCGCACCTACCTTATTGTGCTCATACTTGTAGGGGATCTTGAGAGTGTCCATGGCCCGGATCATGGCCTGCATGGCGGTGAAGATGTTCTGGTACACCAGCTTGGTGAAGCCCCGCTTGTCCTCATCTGAGTAGCCCGATCCGTGGATGATTCGCATCTGCTTGATAAACGTGCTCTTGCCACTCTCTCCTGTCCCTGAAGGAGGAGGACAGAAGCAGAACATCAGACCAATGTGACACCATCTCACTCGAGGCGTCGGCAGGGAATCTGTCGCAGCCCCGCCCCCAAGGCCCACCGGGTAGGCGCCTGACTTAAGGGAGGAAGGCACCTTGCTCAAGTCACCTTGCACGCAGCCGACTCAGGGTCCATCTCCAGCACCACCTGTGGCCGGTCACCTGAGCCCCACCAGGAGTGAGCCCTGAGCACAACTGGTGTGGCCCAACAACAAAACAAAGAAATGCACCTAGCTGGTGAACGCTTGGAAGGATCGGAGGGAAGGGCCACTGCTGAGACAAAGGTCAAGAAACAGGGACCACGGCGGGGAACCTCCCAGCACTGCGTGGAGAGGGACTAATGACCAGGTCATGGGCACTCAACAGCATAAAACAGCCCTGAGAGAGAGTGATCGCCCAGTGAGGCTTTTAGGCAGGATCTGGACATGATCACGTAAATGATGTCCATGGAGAGTGAGGAGGAAAACACCAAATCTCCAAACATCCCCCCTTATTGAAATGCCAGGAAGGAGGAGGGTTGGAGGACTCTAGTCCCACTCCCAGTTCCACCTGACCCATCCCGTGCAGCCTCGGAGTGCTGCCTCAGTGGCTTCCAGACCCCTGAGCACCACTTAGAGCTACCAGTCCCCACCCACACGTACCCACCACGAGGGGGTAGCGGGGGAGTTCTGGGCAGTGAGACTGTTGTTATTTTTATGAGGACGACTTCAACTGGGTGATTCCCAAGAATCACCTATTTGCGAGGAGCAACTCCATCCTTCCCTCAGTTCTTGAATAATCATGGGATACAGAAAAATATCATAACCTGAGGCAGTTTTCTGCATTGTCTCGTTTTTCCCTTCTTCCATATTTCTTTTCTTTTCCTATAGGCTTGAAGGGGCTGGAGCAATAGCACAGCGGGTAGGGCGTTTCCTTGCACACAGACGACCCAGGTTCGATTCCTACACCCCTCTAGGAGAGCCCAGCAAGCTACCGAGAGTATCCCGTTCCACACGGCAAAGCCTGGCAAGCTCCCCATGGCATATTCGATATGCCAAAAACAGTAACAATATGTCTCACAATGACATAATGTCTCGCAATAACAACAAGTCTCGCAATGGAGACATTACTGGTGCCCGCTCGAGCAAATCAATGAACAACGGCAGGACAGTGCTACAGTACTGTAGGCTTGAAGGCAAATCCCTAACAAAGCCACAAATGACCATGGGAAGAAGATGGAAGATATCACTGCATGGGATTCTATATTGACAACAAATACAAGTAAAAATCCATATTTTTCTGAATTTAAGCCGTTTTTTTTTTCTTTCCTTTTTTTGGGGGGTGGGGTAGGGAATGGTGGTTGGTGGTGACTGGTCAAAGCCAGTGGTCTTCAGGGGTTATTCCTGAAGATGTGCTCAAGAGTGACCCAGCAGTGCTCGGGGACCATGTGGGGTGTCAGGGATCAAACTTGAGTCATGGCCACTGCATCTGCGTGCAAGGCCAGCGCCTTCCCTCATCTTCCTCTCTCTGTCTGCCCTGTAGTTGTGTCACTGCATCTCTGAATAGCTCTCACTGTCAAATTTCCATTTAAGTTCAAAAGCAGTAGATATCTTTGTGTCCCCTAAGCAGAGAAATGCTTAGTTCATATTTAATATTTTAATGTATTTTTAAAAAAGCACAGATACCGAAGCTGGAGAGATAGCACAGTGGGTAGGGAATTTGCCCTGCACGCGGCCGACCCGGGTTCAATTCCCAGCATCACATATGGTCCCCTGAGCATCGCCAGGAGTAACTTCTGAGTTCAGAGCCAGGAGTAACCCCTGCGCATTGCCGGGTGTGACCCAAAAAAGGGAAAAAAACACAGAGATACCTTAATGACCTGCTTCCATATGACCATCTCCACTGATAAGGCATAAAAAGGACACTAACTGCTACCGATAGAGCATCTGTCATCATTTCATTTGGCTTTTCTGATGGTTCGACTTCATTACTCAGTCCACAAAGGAGCTCCAATCAGCAGGCGAGCTTTCGAAGCAGCATCTGAGTGGCTGCTGCGTCTCGGTAGACGTGAGCCTCACACGTGCGACG
The DNA here is from genome assembly GCF_029834395.1 of Sorex fumeus. Classification (NCBI taxonomy): domain Eukaryota; kingdom Metazoa; phylum Chordata; class Mammalia; order Eulipotyphla; family Soricidae; genus Sorex; species Sorex fumeus. The sequence continues at coordinate 4,652,594 of NW_026606095.1, read as the reverse complement.
GAAAACACTTTCCCGCCCCACAATCCTGCAATTGCTCGTTCATTTCCTTTCAACAAAACAAACGGGAGCCCTTCAAAATACACAATCAACACTATACTGTGAAGCGGAATCACCCATTACTAATACGCCAAAGCCAAAAATGCTTAAAAAAAAAATCTTATGATCCCAACCATGAGTAGTAGGTGGGGAAGTAAACAAAACTCTAACAGAAATCATCTACCAGCAATTTTTAGGAAGAAACTAAGTAACCTTATACTATATGCCAGTGACTGAAAGGAAGGTTGGGCTGAGCAAAGGCTTCACTCCATGTAACTGCACTCTGCACTGGCACCAGCACTTCACTCCATGTAACTGCACTTCTCTGGCACCAGCAGCAGGGGGGAGGTTTCACAGCAGGGCGATCCCCCCACCCCAACCCCAAGCCCCCACCCCCGGTGACAGGTGCTCAAGCATGAACACTTACTCTGTGCAGTAAATTCACAGAGAACAGCAGGCCAGGTAGGAAGGAGCAGGCTGAGTGCAGCGGGCAGGAAGAATGGATCGGATGTCAGTGACTGACTCTGTACTCTGGGGGTAGGTAGCTGGGAAGAACATACACGGGCAAAGATACCAGCAACAACAAAAACAACTCGGCTCCTGGTTCTGTAGACAGAGTTCAACCATGGAGACAAGTCCTTCTAAGTATGTAACTGTCATACTTCTGGGCGGGCATTTTTTTTCTTTTGGTTTGGGTTCCCTTTTATTGGGGCAGGGGGGCAAAACACCCAGTAATGCTCAGGGGATTACTCCTGGCTCTGTGCTCAGGGATCACTCCTGGTGGTGCTCGTGGGACCATACAGGATGCCAGGAATCGAACCCAGGATGGCCGTGTACCAGGCATGCCTCTGGGCTGGTGTTTTTTGTTTTGTCCTATTTTCTTAAGAGGGGGTGCTGGGGCTGGAGCGATAGCACAGCAGGGAGGGCATTTGCCTTGCACACGGCTGACCCGGGTTCGATTCCCAGCATCCCATATGATCTCCTGAGCACCGCCAGGAGTAACTCCTGAGTGCAGAGCCAGGAATAACCCCTGTGTATCACTGGCTATGACCCAAAATACCAAAAAATAAATAAATACATAAATAAATAAAGCAGTGTCCTTAAAAAAAAAAAAAGAGGGGATGCTGAGAGGTGTTCCAAGCAGCGCTCAGCAGGCCTGCAGCCCCCTCCGGGAGCAGCTCAGTTGGCTGAACCAGATGGTTCTGTGAGGAGACAAGAACAGGAGTCAGCAGGACCCCCACTGGTGCTGGTGCCTCCAAGGCAAAATCCCGTGGCGCTGGGTGGGTCTGGGACACCAGGGACTGAACCAGGGCCATCCCCTTTTCCATGAAATACCGTAATTTGGTGTAAGGGAAAACAGCTACTCCCCAATTCTAGAGGATACACAAAGGGTCACTGCCTCCAGTGGCCACAGGAGGAGTGACTTGACGAATCTATTTGCTGAATGAAAGTCCTTTCCTACTAGCTGACTGGCTGTGAATCCAGCGGTGGAGGCACTTTCCACAGCACAGGGTATAAATTAACTGGACACATCGAAAGAAATACAATGCGACTTTTTCCCCAAAGTCACTGATAAAACAAAATCTAGCGCTGAAAGCCTTTTCATGAAATCCCCTGGGCGGAGGGAGGGCACTCCTTCTGCTAATTGGAATATATCAGATCAATTCGTAACTTTAACAAATACTGGCACACACGTATGCCCTGAGTCCAGCAGGACTTTTAACTTTTTTCCTCCAATGATCTCAATATACATGGTTGAAAATACTTCCCAGTGAAGCATTTGTATCTTAGGACAAGAACCCAGCTTTTTCTTGTCCCAGCTCACCAAGAAAACAAAGAGAGCCAGGTAGACATCTCAGGAGGGAAGATGCTTGCACACGATCCACCTGAATTCAGCCCCCAGAACCCTGCCAGGAGTAAGCCCTGAGCACAGCCAGATGTCACCCAAACCCTCCCAACCTCACCCCAAAGTTACCAGAAACGCTGGAAAGGCAGTATTGTGGTGATATTTCACATGTGCGAGGATCTGAGTTCAAACCCCGTCGTTCTCCACCTGCACTCCCCAAATAGAAACAAGACTATGCTATTTAAAAAGTCACTTCCACGCAGCACGCATACTTGGCTATGAGGAATACTTAAAATTTTCTGCTCCCCCCAAATCAAGAGTGTTGGGAGGATCCTCCCAGGATGGGAGAAGCATGCTGAAAGTAGACTATAGACCAAACATGACTGCCATTCAATACCTCTTTTGCAAACCACAGCACCCAAAAGGAGAGAGAGAATAGAGGGGAATGCCCTGCCACAGAGGCAGGGTGGGATGGGGGGGATGGAGTGTGGGAGGGATACTGGGACCCGTGGTGGTGGAAAATGGGCACTGGTGGAGGGATGGGTACTCGATCATTGTATACCTGAAACCCAAGCACAGAAATCTGTAAGTCTACAACTGTACCTCATGGTGTTTCACTAATAAAAATTTAAAAAAACGAATTTCTGCTCCCCTACCAACTGGATCAGGATAAAGCAGGAAGAAAAATGCCCAGTTCATCTGGCACACCCTTTTCCCATCAGAACAAAAGCAGCGTGGGGCTCAAGGCCTCCTCTGCAGCACATCACTTTGCAAGCTGTTAGGACGCGCCGGATTAGACATACAAGCTTGCACTCACGCACACCATCCAAAGCCTCCAGACTGGGCCTTGCCAAGATTTTTTCAACACGAGAACATTTCTGCCTCAGCCTCTGCCACAGATCCACGTTTATGCTCTGACATTGCCTCGTGCTGGGCATCTACAGGTTGATGTGGTCTTCGGCTCTTTGCACGAGGTCATCTGGAAGTAGTTCTGTCCCATCAGCCTCTGAAGGCAGGACGGTTTCTCTCAGCCCACGCAAATATCCAAATGATGGGTTTCTAACCCACAAAGGATTTTTCTTTTTAATTAAGGCACCGTGATTTACAAACGTATTCGCGGTTGAGTGTCTGGCATATACTGTGCTCTGTCAACCCCCCCACTAGTGTTAACTTCCACCCACCAGAGTCCCCAGGTTCCCTCCCATACCCCCCACACAGACTTCCAGTCTGCCTCCTTGACTGATACACTTTTCATTGTGGTTGTAGTCTGGTTCTCATGCTTCCCATACTGTTGGCTCTGCGGCTTAGAGATATGCATATACCATACCACGATGTCAGCGACATGCCTGAGACCTCTGACCATGCCCCGTCTGCTCCGGCCCCCTCTTTCTACCCTCCCTCCCTCAATCCTTCCCTTCACTCTCCTTCTTCCTATACTCTAGACTTCTTTTGGGTTTTTTTTTTGGTGGGGGGGCTGTTCTGGGGCCACACCAGTAGTGCTCAGGGCTCACTCCTGGCTCTGTGCTCAGGGTCACCTCTTGGGACCATACAGGATGCCTGGGTCAGCTGTGTGCAAGGCGAATGCCCCACCCACTGTACTGTGGCTGCAACCCATCCTTCCTATACTCTAGGGTCAAGGGTCATCTTGGTAATTCCCCCTGCTTCCATATCTTGCATTCCTCCTCGTTACTTTACATACCACAGATAAGTGTGGCGTACCTTACATGCCACATCATCTGGTATTTGTCCCTCTTCCTCTGATTCTCTTAAGTTGAGATCCTCCCCTTCCATCCAAGTTGCAGTGACCTGCGTGACTTCATCGTTCCTCACAGCTACACAGCATTCCATGGCGTTACGTCTTCACACCTTCAACCCCCACTCCTAGGTTGTAAATCTATTCTCAACAGCAATCATGGGCCCCTCAGATCCGTCTCTCCAACTCTGGCCGGCTTCTCGGACCTATTTTTATCAGAAGAGCTGGAGAGCACATTCCACCTAGCACGAAGGTTTCTCAGGGCCTGAGAGATGCCACTAGCGCTGTCACTGCTCTGGAAAGTTGGGCCGCCACTCCGCCACCAAGGCCCCAGCTGGAGGCCAATCCCCAGGTCCTGAATCAAAGGGATTTCAAAGGTTCCCATGCTTCGTTCCCTTAATCCTGAAAGAAAGGCCGGAAAATCTATCTTCTCAGAGCTGCTCACAAGCTGAACTAGGCCCACAGCGCTGCTACATTTTTCGGCGCCCAGGGGAAGAGAGAAAGAAATACCAAAACGGTTATAAAAACTGTGGTATTTGAAATCGTACAATGAATATGTTCGCTCCATCCTGGCAGTGCCTTTCATGACTGTATTTGGACATATTGTCAAGGCATCAGAAGTCTACATCTGAAGCCTTTAATTAATGCGAAGGTCCCGGCCAACCACCCCCCCACCCCACCCCTGCCTTGCCCGCCTGATTGGCCCGAGCCCAGAAAGAACACAGCAAAGAACAAACCCAGGATTCATGGGGCTGGATTACAATTCAAGTAACTGTTTCAGGTTCCAGGGTCAGGGCCAAGCGCCTATGGAATCTCAGCACCACTGAAGCTGAACTCGGGCTGCTTCCACAGAAACTTGGATGCAGTAGAAGCAGAAATTTCAAGAAAGTATTTCCTACCCACCAGCACATCACCAAGCCACACCTGCAAAGAATTAATAGCCCGAGATAAAAGCAATTTAGTAAGGCAGAGTCGGAACGTAAACCATGTGCTGTCCACATTCCAGGCTCAAGGCTAAGACACAGATTCGGCCTTCTCGACACGTTCCTCCCACCGGAGAATGCACTGGAAACTGAGCCTCGGTTAAAACCAAATCCATCGTAACTTCTTCACCTGCATCTTTCAAGGTGACAGAACAGAAGCCTCCCTTCATCCCCAGCAAGGCTGCAAAATACTCCTTTTCAAAATCCGACACAGGGAGACTGACAACCAGGAGTGGCTGAGATTAGTACCAGGAATTTTGCTCCATGACTTGGAGGCCAACCACATGTGCTAGGGGAAAAAAAGGCAGCTCAGATAGAGAATGGAGCACCAAATAAAGGGTGCTGGGAGGATCCTCCCAGGATGGGAGAAGCATGCTGAAAGTAGACTATAGACCAAACATGACTGCCACTCAATGCCTCTCTTGCAAACCACAGGACCCAATAGGAGATAGAGAGAACAAAAGAGAACGCCCTGCCACAGAGGCAGGGTGGGATGGGGGGATGGGGGGTGGGAGTGATGCTGGGACCCGTGGTGGTGGAGGATGGGCGCTGGTGGAGGGATGGGTACTTGATCATTGTATAACTGAAACCCAAGCACAACAATTTGTAAGTCTATAACTGTACCTCATGGTGTTTCACTAATAAAAAAATAAATAAATAAAAAATTAAATAAAATGACAAAAAAAAAAAAGAATCCAACACAGATTAACTGAATTTAGCATCACCAACTGTGAATGGTACTAAAACTATTAATGACCTAAATGACTGGGCCATGAGGACCTCATCTGTGTTTAAAGACCAGACAGGCACAGGCCAGAGAGAAGCAGGGAAGACCCTTCTTGCCTTGCATGCAACTGAGTGGGGTTCAATACCTGGCAGGACTGGCCCCTGAGCACACAGTCAGCAGTCAGCCCGGAGCACTGTGAGACGTGCTTCCTGCCTCCAAAAAAGATAAACAAACTGCACTGGAATGTAACCGACTGAAATGTAGGGGACCCCCGTCCCTGGGCTTGTCAGCAAGTAACCCCCCAAGAGAACTGACTGACACACTTCTGGCGTCCAAAACACCAAGCACTTCCCTGACATGTCCATTTCACCACAGAACAAACACAGTCCAGGACCAAGACAGCATCTCAACACCAAGCACTTGCAACCCAGGGCTGAGTGCAGCACCCACAAACCAAACCACCGAGCATCAGTTGGTCAATCTCCTGGACATGCCTCAAAGCACTAAAATGTACTCTGTGAAGGGGCAACTTTCATAGCAGTTTAAAAACCTTTCCTTTTTTCTTTTTACTAAAAAAAATTAACATCCACATATTTTGGAGATAAACATCTGCACACATTTTATGCTAAAAACTTTTTAGGAGGGCCTGTTTCTCCTCCCGCAGGAGCAGTCAGTGGGGAGGGAGGAAGGAGAAGAATCAGGATCAACGGCATTCCCATCGGCACTTATTTCCTCATAAACTCCATTTAATCAAAACATCGCCCCAAGAGCAATAACACAACAGGTAAGGCACTTGACTCGCATGTGGTGGACCAGGGTTTGATCCCTTGCACCCCATATGGTCCCCTGAGCACCATTAGGAGTGATTTCTAAACACAGAATAAGCAAAGACACCAGGTACGGCCCAGACACCAAAGGGGAAAGAAGTATTTTCAATTTACCGAAGTTTTTTAGAAGTAAAACAGAAGTTTTCAACGCAGAACTTTTTGGTATATTTCCAGTCACCATTTTTCAGGCAGAAGTTTTAATTCTTGCTCTACAATAAAACTGGAATAATACTACATTGTTCCTCTTCTACTTTTAGATGTTGTGGTGCTCGTTCCAAAGTTCTGGCTATTCTCCAGAAGTAGTTGACACTGGTTACCTGAAAGGCTGTCACAAAAGACGTGTGGTAATTTAACAATCCCCGGTCATAACACATTCGGGTATTTCTGATTGTTCATCTTTATAAATAATGTTGTGATAAGCATCCCTGAATAAATACCATTTAGAGGGGACCATATATGGGGTGCAGGTATGGCACTGGGGTCACACCCCGCTGTGCTCAGAGCTAACTCCAGGCTGAGCTCAGGGGACCATAAGGAGTGGTAGGGACAGGGTGCAAGTCAACTGTCTGCAAGGCAAATGCCCTACCCGCTGTACTATCTCTCTCTGCTGTAATTAAAAATAATAAAAGTAATAAAAAATGGGGTTGGACCTAAGGATAGTAGAGATAAGGGCCAGGAGGATTGCCCCATAGCTTGGACGTTGAATCTCATGTGCTGGGGGTTGAAAAAAAAAAGGTAGGTGGGATGGAGACCACTAAGGATGGTTGGAAGGATCACTTGGGATGGTAGATGCATGCTCAAAGTACACTATGGACCAAACATGACGGCTGCTCAGTGCCCATATTGCAAACCAAAACACCCAAAAGGAGACAGAGAGAAAGAGGGAATGTGTCTGCCACAGAGGCAGGCAGTGGGAAGGGGTGGGGGTGGCAGAAGGGATAGAGGGTACATTGGTGGTGGAGAGTGGGCACTGGTGGAGGGATAGGTACTCAAACATTGTTTGACTGAAACGTACTCACAAAACTTTGTAAGTCTGTAACTGTATCTCATGGTGATTCATTAAAATTTTAAAAAATGGGGCTGGTTTTTGTTGTTATTGCTAAGTTTTACAAATGCTTTATTTTATTTTATTCTATTTGGGGTTTGGGGCCACATCCGGTGGTGCTCAGGCTTACTCCTGGCTCTGCAAGACAAGCAACTACCCTGTGTACTCTCTTTGCCCTGAAGAAAAAAATCTTGGCCTTAAAAAACCTCTACTCTCAGAGGATCATAGGAGAAACGCAACGAGGAGAAGGAGCTGGAAAAGGTGGGGCCAGCCTGAAGATGTACCAGCTGACACAAACATCAGTGTTCAGCCCACACCCAGCGGGACTCAGGGTTTACTCCTGGATTTGCATCTTTACACATTTTTTTTTAATTGTTTCATAGTTTATCATGTGTATTCTACGGAACTGGCCTTTCTTGGTAAGGATTTACTGTTCCACCATGCTGAGACCACTCTCCGCACACATGAAGGTACTGGCAGAGGGACAAAGTCACGCGGGTTCCGGGGCCGAGATCTCCAGGCCTACTCGGATTTGGGCTGAGCATCCTCCACCCAGATCCTCCAAATTCCAGTAGGCGGGGGTCACACCCACCAACTGGCCCCCTGGCGCCATGTAATCCCATCAGCGGCCAAGACTCAGAGACTATAAAAACCAGCTCCCGGAAGAAGAACAGGGCAGTCTCCTGCCCCCGCGCCTGACTGTCCTCGCCGCCAGGGCCCCTTGGAGGGGAGCGGGTTGAGCTCCCCTCCAAGGGGCCACGCGACATCTTATTATGACATCTTATTATCTCATTCCTACCTTGGACAAACTGGCAGGCCACCGAATGTAGCCTGCCCAGACGGCAGAGTCTGGCAAACTCCCCGTGGTGTACCCAATATGCCAAATACCAGTAACAATGATGGGTCTCATTCTCCTAAAGAGCCTTGAATATAATCTCAGGGTTAGGATGAAGGAGACGTTACTGGCAATCGACGATTAACAGGATGATTTGTGATTGTGATTGTGATTTACTGTTCCACCGATTTCTTGGGATAACTAAAATGGAGGATTTGGGGGTAGGGTAGGGTTGGAGGAGAAGGAAAGGGTGCGCCCAAGCAATGCTCAGGGTCTCCAGCAGGATCCCCAGGACTGCTCAAGTCAGCCAGGTGGGAGGCTCAGTGGGAGGGTCATTCTCTGCGATGCTCAGGTTGGCCAGAGGGAGGGTGTGCTCCACTCCGTGCCATCTCTGCCGGGGCTCCTACCAGTCTCCAGGTTCCCGTGTCCTGTGTCTGTGCCTCTGCCCATTCCGCCTCTCTGCTGTGGCCCCACATCCCAGCCTAACTGTCTGCACCTTAATGCTCCATGGAACTGGTTTCTTTCTTGATGCTAGACCTTTACTATTTCACCATCAGTTAAAGGGCCTTCCCCAGCCTCCAAACGGAAGTAGTCCCCACCAGGCCCACTTCAGCTCCATACTATAAACCGCCCACCTCTGTCCAATCTCCTGCTGCCCTTCTGCCATCACCGGCCCCTTAGACTTGTTATCGCCTCTGTGGAAGCAGACTTTATATTCTGTCTTTCCACTTTATTTTTTAATTTTTATTAGTCAAGCACCATGAGGAACAGTTGTAGACTTACAAATTTTCGTGCTTGGGTTTCAGTTATACAATGATCAAATACCCATCCCTCCACCAGTGCCCATTCTCCACCACCACTGATCCCATTATCCCTCCCACCCCCCATCCCCCCCAACCCACCCTACCTCTGTGGCAGGGCATTCCCCTCTGTTCTCTCTCTCCTTTTGGGTGCTGTGGTTTGTAATAGAGGTACTGAGTTCTGCCTTTCCACTTTAAATCTTATTTCGTTTTCTTGTTTGGATACCATCCCAGGATGTGCTCAGGGAACCATAAGAGGTGCCAGGGATAGAACCAGATTGGCTGTATGCAATGCAAGAGTCCTACCCTGAGGTGTTCCCTTTGGTCCCATGTTTTGCAATAGATATTTTTTATTTTTATTATTATTATTATTATTATTTTTAAATTCCCTTTCCATTATCCTGCCTCTTTCAGGGCTTGCACCTAGTTTCCAGGCCCATGAGGTGCACCTCTCACACCCGATGGCTGCCCTATCTGGTCCTGAGACCCTCACAGCAGAGCCTTGGGGGCTAAGCACTCCTGCTAGTTTGTCTTGTGAGGCAGGTGTCTGTCACCTGGAGCTGTCCCCAGGCCCCAGCGATTATTGTTTCAATGCCTAGAAGATTATCAGGCATGTAGTTTGCACCCAACTGAAATATAAATAAATGAGTAAAGCTGAACGTCTCCAAGCACTGGTTCAAAATTTTGAGCTACTGACTAAAGGTAAATGTCCCCATCACTGGGGACTGCAGTGACATACAGTCTCTGCCGCTGAGGTTAAGGCATGTCCCCAGTGTCAGCGTAGCACAGGCCAGCACTTTCATGACCTGTCTCTGAACTGCAAATGGCATGATCGACAATAGCTCTGGATGTTGATTTTTCTTTTGATTAGTGTGGTGCTAAATATTCCTCCTGATCACGAGGGTTTTGCTAATCATAAGTCTCCGTCTTTTCCCACTTCATCTGCATGGTGAATTTTTAGAGTGTTTTTTCAGTATTAGTCTGAGCCACAACCTCTGCTTTCCTTGGCTTATCTTCCTGTCAACACAGAATGTCATCTACTCTGGCCTAGGAAAGGGCTTTGGCTAACCAGGTGAGCTCACCTTTGCCACAAAGTTGGGGAGAGGAGGACTCAGGTGGGCAGTCTCTTCAGAAAACTGGGCGAAAAGCTTATGAGGAGGGAGAAATAGATCTAGGAATAAAACCAGAGCTCAGCTGTATGTGCCAAAAAAAAACAACAGGGGCTCCAGAGATGGTACAGGGGGTAAGATCTTATGAAGCAACCAGCACTGGTTCAAGGCACCACGAAGGATCCCCAAGTCCTATCAGGGCAGGACAAACACCAATGAATAAATAAAACCAAAATCAAAACCACTTAAAAAAAGTCAGAAAGGAAAATAAGGACGAATGAATGAAATAGAAAATTTATGTACCAAGTTTTCCAGAAAATGGCGATAACTGGTTATGGAAATATGAATAACCAAGAACTCCTTTTGGCTTAAAAGTGCAATTATCCTGGAGCCAGGGAGATCTCAAGTTTAGCGCACACAGGCTCTGCCTACCAGGCTCCAGGCTCAGTCGCCAGCACTGCATGGACCCCGAGCACCTCAGGATACAGAGAAGTGACAACGCCACTTGTGGTGCAGTTCAGACTGCATTTTATTGTACAGGTACCCACAGCACTGAACTGGGACTTTAAACAGGAAAGTAGTAAGTTTGACCTACTCGAAGGATGAATTACAATAACAATCTAGGGAGGAATTTTATTATTCCGAGTGAGTAAAATGGGATGCGGCTTCGCCGCTGCAAGCATTATTACTCAGTGGCCGCTCATAGTAGTACTTAGCAACAGACAGTGCATGTGGCCCTGGGTTCTGTCCATGGCACCAGAGAGAAATCATCCCACAAAAGACTGGAGTTCGATTCCAGATGGCAGGGATCTGGTGTGGAAAGTGGAAAGATCTGGAATAATCTAGTCTAAAGACAGATGAGAAGAGGGTGACCAGAGAAGATACAGAAGGAAGCGAGTCTCAGTTCTAGGGCTCAGAAAACCCTGAAGAACATTTTTAAACTGAGAAGCACAATCACTTAGAAACATCTATTCATTCCAACAAAAGCTTCTTTGGGGTTTTTGTTCCTTGACTTGTTTTTATCAGTAAGCCCAAATGTGTTTAGGTGCAACGGCAGAGAACTGAGATTTGGGGCAAGAGTCTCAGGTTAGAAAGTCAGTAAGGTGAGTAAAGGCAGCTGTGTTCACCATCGTAAGTATCACAGGCAGAGAGGAGGGCCGCGCTGGGGGGAAGGGAGGGATGTCAGGCTCAAAAGCAGCCCTTGGCATATTCCTGCACCTACGAGGCCCTCGGCAGGAACATGGAGGACGCCGGTGAGGAAGTCACTGTGTCCACTATGGCCTGTGCCTGCCACACCTGGGAAACAGCCCTGAGTACAGCGCTGACACTCACCAAGGAGCCAGAACACATGACAACACCAGGGCAGTGTCTCACTGCCTGTGGAAATCAACACACACACACACACACACACACACACACACAGACATGCACAGACACAGAGACAGACAGACACACACACATACAGATGGTCATTTACACACACACATACACTGCTGCAGCCTGTCCTACAGAGGAAACCAGGACTCCAGTAAAAACGATGAGGAATATACAAAGATACGCCAAAACATCGAGTCAGAAGAAAGTCACTCTGCGAAGTAGGAGACCTTTCGGATCTTTAATCACTGACCAGGAGAGTAAATGCTGCTGATGAGCAGGCAGTCGGGGTCAGTGCCCAGATTTGAGGGGGCACCATCAGAAGCTGCTGCCACACACCACAGAGCCCTGGGTAGGGCACGCCATGCACTGTCCGAGCCTGGCAGCTTCCATAAGCCCCCGAAACCCTCCCTGGGGACAGAGGAGCCGGAACTGGCCTTTCCCATCTGATTTCCTATTTATCCGGAAATGACGTCCAGGCAGAGGCACGCAGGCAAAGTGCACCCACACAAGTCAGGAGCTCTCGGAGCCGCCACGAAGGTACCAAGTGTGCACTAGTAGCTGGTCTCTGAGGCCTGAAGACAACCGACCTACGTGGATAACCTCATGCACCCCCTGCAGTCACTGATTTCTTTGTTCTTCTCATTCTCTGAGTTGTCTAGCACTGAAAACCATTGACTTCTCGAGATTCAAACACTAATGCACAGTTAGAAACTGTGTCTATTCATTCCAACAAGAACTAGTTTTGGGCTTTCAGTCATAGGAAAACTATGTATGGTCTTCCTTCAAGGTTAGTATGTCAAGGTTTTCATTTTTCCCCCCACTTTTACTCATGTGGCTCTTTAGGTCTCCAAAAATAATCTTTGGAGGTAGGGGAATTAGGGTGCAGGAGGGAGCGAGCACTGCTCCAGTTAAGAGCAGTCAGTCTGGGCTCGCTGGCAAAAGGGAGGGTATTAAGGTGACCACACGTCACCAGCCTTTGGAACTAGCATCACCCCCACCATTTCATAAAACACCTGGAATACTAAGAGGAACTCGATTCGTCCCAAACCTGCCTCACGCTCAGGAAACTCTGAAGGGACTTTAAAGAGGGGCCATGCTAAGGACAGCATTCTCTGTCTCTGCTCCTGGGGGACAAGAATCAAGCTAGTGGGGACTTCCGAAGCCCACTATTCATGGGACAATTGAGATGTCATCCAAAGGAAAGCTCAACTCAGGCTTCCCTTTGTCAAAGCAAAAGGAAGACTCTGACCTAAGAGGCATACACTCAGGCCAGACAAACCTGCAGGTCATTCCCATTTAAACAAACTCCCTGATGGGGGGAAACGCTGGCGTTTATCACGAATCCCCTTCTGGAGGTCTCCTGAGAGGCAGAAGCACCAGCCAGCCAGGACTCAACACAAACCCCTTCCAACTGGCCAGAGGGGGAAGAGTCCACAATGACACCGGAAATCAGGCCAGTCTTACTTCTCCTCGAGGCGTGAAATGACAATATTATTTTTAAGATTCAGCTCTTTTAAAAAGCTGGAGCATTTACCAATGCGGGGGGATGAGGGGGGTGTTTATTTTTCATAGTCACTGTGTAGGGAACACTGGAAACAGGGACATGAACTATTTCTACTCCTTAGATTTGAGTCACTGCAGATGGGGTATTCACAGGCACCAACAAAAAGGCGGTGGACATGGGAGAGATGGGGGGGCAGGACCAGGCACCCCAGCTGATGCCAGGACAGCCCCTCAACCCTGAAGGAGCTGTGAGGGGTCCATGCTTTCACCTGAGCTCTCTCCTCTAAGACTCTGCCTAATGGCCTTATTTCTCAGGCTATCACCAGTGACAGTTGACAGACACATGCCACAGAACAATTGTGAAAGGGCTGGAGATAGGACAGTGGACGGAGCACTTGCCTAGAATGTGACTGACCTGGGTTCTATTCCTAGCACCGTTCCTGGTCCCCCTAAGAACTGCCAGCAGTGACCCCTGAACATGAAGAGAAGTATAGCCTGAAAACCCCCAGAGGTGTCCCCAAGAGCCAAAACAAACAAACACACAAAAATGAGCATGGAATTAGGTTCCACCATCTCCTCCTTTCGCACTCTAGTTTCTTCAGAAACAGGGGTGGTCAGTCTGAGTCTGCCATAAACAAAAAGTATCTTTTTTTTTCCCTTGGCGTTCAGCAAATTACATAGGAAAAATAATCCTTTCTTCTGACTCAACAAACTCTGCCCAAAAGGCTCCTACCTGAACACGTATTACCAGCAGGCGAGAAATTTATGGAGAACACACTTACACCAGGCTTGCTCCTCAAGAAAATAAAATTAGAGAAAAGCAGGTTGGTGCATTTTACTCATTTTCAGTAAGGCTTCCTCAGCTGATGACTTCCTACCATTCCACTGATAAAAGGGAAGTGAAACCAATTACCCTCAATTTACAATGAGCCACTTTTCTTGCTGTGCAATCCATGGAACTATTCCAAGAAAGAAAAAAATCAGATTAAAGGGGAAGAGGTTCACAGTACAAGAAGATGTAGGATTATTAGAACGGGTCTCGGTTTGAGGCAACAAGCTTCAACTATTGTCCAAATTATGTTCGCATACACTCAGACTTTATTTTATAAACCGACCTAGTAACACACAAAAACAATGTTTAAAGCTATGTAATGAGAGGTTTATGTAAAATAAAACTACAAAAAAAAAATCAATGCTTTCGTGTGCAATATTTTTCTTGAAATACTTCAGCACAGGAAAGGTAGAACAGTCATTAGGGCATGTCTGAGAGTTTGCCATGGGTGAGACAGCACTTGCTGACTTGAACCAATAAAGAACTCAGCAGGGGTCAGAGAGAACACGGCAGGGAGGGCTTGGCCTTGCACAAGGACGCCTGGGATTGGATTCTGGCACCATACAGGGTGCCCCGAGCCTGCCAGGAGTGATCTCTGAGCAGAGCCAGGAATGAACCCCTAATACCACCAGAACCCCCTAGCACCCCTCCAAAAAGTTTTTAAAAATTAGCAGAAATTGAAATGTCTACTAAATTCAAAATATTGGATTCTTTTAAAAAGAAAATACTACATCACTAGGAGTGATATTTCCGGGCATCTGAAAATTCAAACAGAGAAAACAAGTGACCTACAGAGAAAATTAGCAAAGACAGAGCTGGGACTGGGCTCAAACACTTAAAGCCTTCAGGGACGGGAGACACCTGAGAGCCCTGAGTGTGAGCTCTCCTGTGGGACGCTGAGGGCCAGGAGCACCCCAGCAGTGAGCACCACGCCTGGAACAGTTCTTCAGGACAGCTGGGTATGGTCCCAAAGCTGACAAAGAACCTTCAAAGCTGTAGGCGATGCTGAAACTAGAATAATGGTCGGTTTGTTCTACTGCCTACATAGCTTTCTCAGGAATATTGGCCCTATTTTTTTTTTAAGCCAAACACACTACCTACCAATTAAACGGAGGGTCTATTACAAGATTCTAGATAGTCCACATATGAATGTAGAAGACAAAGGTAGGAAAATCTCCCCGGATCATACATTCCTCTTAAGAAATATTAGAGTGCCAGGGTGACTACAGCTTAATCCATTGCTTGTACTGCACTGTAACAGATGTCACCAGGACTTAACAAAGGACAAAGAACTTTATACCAACTTTATTGAGACATAATTCATATACCCTACCATTCACCCAATTAAAGTGCGCAGTGGCTTATAGCATATTCACAGATGAATGGGACTATAACTACGGTCAGTTCTAGAACATTTCTTAATAAAACTGGAATGAGCTGCCAAACTGCTAACTTGCCCAAGTGCCACACTTCAGTTTAGAAGCCCACTGTTAAATGCACTCCCTCTCCTTTAAAATAAAAAAAAAAAATTTTTTTAAAAAGTCATATTATTTCGGGGCTTTGTTGGCGTTCCTTTGTTCTTCTTCACAGTAACACGCAACACATGTCCCAGAGCTTGAATCTGTCTCAACAGTCTCAGAGGAGCCACTGAAAACTCTGAACAGAGAAGAATTTCACTGCTGGACTCTTCCCAACTCGGGGCATGGCCCGAAGGAGTCTCGATTGGACAGGGGAGAAAGCAGGCAAAGCGAAGCTGGACTCAAAGGAGCTATTGTTCTGGCAGGAGGGGACAAGCCCGAGCTCCTGGAGCTCTAGGGCTGAAAATGGGTCGGGAGGGAGGCTGAGAATCTTCCAGAATAGACAGCGCAGGCAGGCAAGTTCTGGCTGGGGGCTGCAGATGGGCCCCGGGGGGTGAGGGGGATGTGGACACGCGGGCAAGAGGAAAGAGGTGCCCAGCCCATGGCCCACATGGGTGGTTGTGGCCCTTCTGGGGAAGGGCGGAGGCTGGAAGCCGGAAGCAGCTACGGAAACCACCCAGCGGGCACAGGGCTGGGGACTGGACTGGAGATGGGAGGGATGCTTTGTGCCCCACACCCACACCCGAGCTCACGCAGGAGAGCAGCTCTGGCAGCAGAACCAGCGGGCCCTGCTGAGCGGTCCCTGCCCCTCACAGGACAGGTCACGCCTCACGCATGCCCACTGTCCCTGCAGCCGAGGAACGGGATGAGGAGGACTCTGAAATGCTGAGACAGTCCTTCAGCAGGAGCTGGGTCTCCCCTGACACTCGGGGCACCTGCTCAAGTGACCCTAGAGGTAGTCCCCGCCACCGGGCAGGGCAATGGCTAGCGTGCAAGGCTCACAGGGTACATGGCAAAGTGCCTAAGTGCCTAGTAATTCTGTCCAGCTAGGATGAGTAAGTCCCTAGGCTCGAACACACACAAAGGCAGAAAGAGAACTATGAAAAAACGGTATTTCAAGCCCTGCCCACAGGCCTCATTAGCATATAAGAACACAAGACCAATAACAGACAAGTCTAATTACTCTTTTTTTAAAAAAAAAGTCAAATCAAACATGTGGTTGTGACTGAATTTCCCAAGTCTCACTGATGTCCTGACACTAATACTTGACCGAACCGTCCCCTAATGGGTAACTTTTAAAGTTGAAAAGAATTTTATTAAAACTATGCTAACACATTATGCATAAACTGTGTTAGCCTCAGGTGAACTGAAAAATGAGTGTCCCAGTAAAACTATAATGAACAGAGAGAGGGGACGAACTAAATCCAGGTCACTTTTTGCATTCGTAACACTTTACAAACTGTCAGGAGATTACAAGCCCTCACAAATTTACCTTGGAGTAAACTCATGCTAACACACTTCTAAAATATGTTTATTATCCCACAATACATTAAAAATTTCAACATATTGGGAGAACATAGTTGTAAGAACTTCAAAGTATCCAAAGTAAAATTCACAAAAAGCACTTGTAAATAGCATTTTACAAAAAGAATAATCTCCCAACAGAGGGAATTCGGGGGGGGGGGGGGGGGAATACAAATTTAAATTGTTTAAGGATATGATACTTTTTCATGGCAGAGCCTGGCAAGCTACCCGTGACGTATTCGATATGCCAAACACAGTAACAACAAAGTCTCCAATGGAGACGTTACTGGGCCCACTCGAGCAAATCGATGAACAACGAGAGGACAGTGACAGTGACAGTGATACTTTTTTAAACTAGCAAACACAGTTTTCAAGTTACTTTATTGAGTCTCAGAAATCTGGAGACAAGTGGCAGTCTATAAACCCAGGCAAACCCAGATATAGCTTTCAGAGAAATGCAGGAAAAAGTTAACATGCCTAACAATATTACATATACACCTTTCCCAGCGATTCTTTTTAGGAACTTTTATCCAAGGAAACAATCATCATTTTTCCAAATGTATATATTGTACCATAAATAAAGAGGCCAGGATATAAGTCAGGAATAGAGCTATATTGCACATATGAGTCTTTGGGTTTGATACCCCTTCCCCCCCCATTCACACACAATTTTAACTTAGTTAATTTCAACAATAGGGATTAGGATTTTTAAGCATGATTAGGATCCAGTTTGAAAAGTGTCATATCCTTATCCCCCCCCCACCCCACCCCGTGGTTAGGCATAATGTATTGGCATAATTTTAATAACATTCTTTTCACTTTAAAATTTACCCATTTGGGGGCTGGAGCAATAGCACAGCAGGTAGAGTGTTGGCCTTGCACGCAGCCAACCCCAGGTTCGATTCCCAGCATTGCATATGGTCCCCAGAGCACCGCCAGGAGTAATTCCTGAGTGCAGAGCCAGGAGTAGCCCCTGTGCATTGTTGGGTGTGACCCAAAAAGCAAAAAAAAATAAAAATAAAATAAATAAAAGTTACCCATATGGGCATGGTTCGGTCAAGTATCAGTGTCAGAACATCAGTGAGACTTGGGATTTAGACATTCAATAAAACACTTTCCATGATAAAAGAAAGTGGGAATGAAACTAGTGGATCATAAATCCATCATTAAACTATATGTCAGCGGGGCTGGAGCAATAGCACAGCGGGTAGGGCGTTTGCCTTGCACGCGGCCGACCCAGGTTCAATTCCCAGCATCCCATATGGTCCCCTGAGCACCGCCAGGGGTGATTCCTGAGCGCAGAGCCAGGAGTAACCCCTGTGCATTGCTAGGTGTGACCCAAAAAGAAAAAAAAAAACTATATGTCAGCTCTTAAAAATCTACATACACGAAAATACAAAGCTATACACAGAGAGAAGTAGAGCAAAAAAATGTACAGTGAGGTAAGAAAGTGACGTGTTCTGATGATGGGACAAATAATTTTTTCTTTCATTCTAGAAGTGTGGACTGGAGCGATAGCACAGCGTTAGGGTGTTGCCTTGTGCGCAGCCAGTCCAGCCGAGCCAGGTTTGATTCTTCCGTCCCTCTCGGAGAGCCCGGCAAGCTACCGAGAGTATCTCGCCCGCACGGCAGAGCCTGGCAAGCTCCCCGTGACGTATTCGATATGCCAAACACAGTAACAACAAGTCTCACGATGGAGACGTTACTGGGCCCGCTCGAGCTAATCGATGAATAACAGGAGGACCGTGACTGTGATTCTAGAAGTGTGCTTCCTCAATTCCCAAACTGAGCAGAAATTTGTAGAAAGATGAAGTTACTAAAAACAGATGGAATCAAGGATCTGACCTTACAGAAGCAATGGAACCCAAACAAAAGTTCCAAAGGCACCGGGAAAGAGTGTTCTCTCTGGATTCTCCCCAAAAGCCAGTCTGGCGAGGACAAAAAGGAGACAAAGGGCGCAAGAGAGTCCTAAACATGGGCGAGAATGCCATAAAAGAAGGATTCTACACAATGATCTGCATCGGGCAGAGCAGCGCTGCCTTAAAAAGCACGCTGCAGCAATCCATTCCTCTGCTTCAGTATCATGATGGTGTGCAAAAGAAATCCTGGGCAGCGTATAGAGAACTAGGAGGCTGGATTAGAACGATGAACCTCACTGCATTAGCCCTTAATCACAGGAAGAAACACGCAAGGGGACATTCTCAATTAGTGCCCTTGGACACGTAACCCAAAAGGGGGGAGGGGTGGTGATAAATTATCACTTCATCTTCACTTAATATGTTACAAAGAGTGCTCGATCTCAAGGCCTGCCACGGTGTAGGTTCAAGAAGCAAAGTTAATCAAGAATTATCTTATACTATCCCCTGATTAAATGCAACAGCTGTGTTTGGGCTGTGAGAATACAGATTATCTTATCTTGGGTTCGTGAGAATACAGATCATGTTATGATTATCATGCTTACACATTTCCAATCAATTTATTTCTTAAACTCGATTGACCCTTTGCAAATTCTAGGACTCTATTGCAGTTGGAACCACTCACTTATTAAGGAACTGGTTAAGTGACAAGAACAAGTGGGTTTGCTATATAAGTTTCAGGTTATTGTGTGGATCAAGAACAGAGGTACAACGCATTTGATCAGACACTGAAAACATCCGGCAGAACAGTAAATGATACTTTGGGGGGGATGCCTTTTTGGTGGTTTTGTTTTGAGGCCACACCAGGCAGTGCTCAGAGCTTACTCCTGGCTCTGTACTCGGGAAACTCCTGGCGGTTGCTCCAGGTGCCAAGACTGAACAAGGGTCTGCCATATGCAAGACAATCACCTTAACCCCTATACTATCTCTCCAGACCAAGTGATGAGTTTAAAATAAAAAAAAGAAACCCAAACAACAAATTGATTTCTATTTTTTGCCACACTCAGCAGTGTTAAGGGCTTACTCCTGGCGTTGCGCTCAAGGATCACTCCTGGCAGTGCTCGGGGAACCATATCGGATGCCGGAAATCAAACCCAGGTAGAATGAGTGCAAGGCAAGTGTCTCTTAGAGCTCTGACCTTCAAGTGATGACTTTAAAAAATAAATGAATTGGAATGATACAGAGAAGATTAGCATGGCAGCAAGGATAACACACAAATTCGTGAAGCGTTCCATATTTTTTCTTAATCATTGTATAATTGAAACCCAAGCACAAAAATTTGTAAGTCTACAACTGTATCTCTTGGTTTGTCACTAATAAAAAATTTTAATAAATAAAAAATAAATGAATAAAACACAATTTATTGTAGTTGTTTAAGGCTAACAACCTCAAAGAGCCAATAGCTCACATTATAGATGCCACTTCTGACCTCAAAAACTCCAGAGCTAGTACACCATTTGATAACTTTTATAGAACCAAAGACAGAGATGACACCTTGGGGGTTGGGCTCATGAGATGCAGTGAGCTGAGCCTTCCTTCAGCTCATTTTAGAGCCAAGCCACAAACCACAAACCACACACACACACACACACACACACACACACACACACACACAGACTCAATAACAACAAAAAGAAGTGGGAGAAGGGCCAGAGAGAGTACATGAAGCAGGTACGGCACTTGCCTTGCATGCAGCTCACCCAGGTTCGATCCCCAGCACCCCACTGGGTCTCCGGAGCCCCTCCAGGAGTGATCCCTGAGCGCAGAGCAAGGAGTCTGCTGCCCAAAACAATAAAATCAAATGAAACCTTCTTCCTAAAATATCAAAACTGAAAAACACCAAATACAGCCTCCATGTGATTTAGCGATTCCACCCATTGCTCAATATCAACCCACCCCCCAGAACACACAACTGAAAAGACATGTGCACATCTGTGTTCAAGGCTGCGCTCAGCATAACAGCCAGAATATGGACACAACTCAACTGTCCACAGCAGATGAGTGGACAGTGAAGCTGTGGTGTATATGGAAAACACAGTGGAAAACCATGCAGCTCTAAGAGAAAATGAAACTGCACAGTTCTCTACAGCATGGATGGAAAAAAAAAAACACCCCAGACGAACAAACCCTGGATGATGTCACTCTTCTGGGGTGTACAGAGAAGCAAGGGAACAGACAGCATAGAAGGATAACAAACCTCAGCATCCTGGAATATAGGATGAGAACACCGAGGGGGTCGAGGGGAAGCAGGGCAGGAGGGGTTCTGGGGGGGCAAGAGAGGAGATTGGAAGAATAAAAGATATTGGTGGCAGGTACTGGACACTTTGGCAATGATGAGGTCAGATAACTGTGTACTGTAGCACTGTCCTCCCATTGTTCATCGATTTGCTCGAGCGGGCACCAGTAACATCTCACAACAAATTGTGAGACTTGTTACTATGTTTGGCATATCGAATACGTCACGGGGAGCTTGCCAGGCTTTGCCGTGCAGGCGAGATACACTCAGTAGCTTGCCGGGCTCTCTGAGACGGGCGGAGGAATCGAACTCGGGTCGGCCACGTTGGCTGCGTGCAAGGCAAACACCCTACCCGCTGTGCTATCACTCCAGCCCCATAACTGTGTACATCCAATCTTCAATGTTACCACTATAAACACGTGACCTAAAATGGAATAAAATATTTAAGAGACCATATCACATGGAAGAGAATGCAGGAAGCACCCTCAGAGGATGCTCATTCAACAGAGTATCTGGCTGGACAGACGAATGATTATGTTCACTCTTATCTGCACTTTCTAAGTTGGGTACTTGAAAATGTGTTACTTTTATAACTAGAAATTACAGTAAGAGCACTATTTTAAACCAGCACTTTAGAATTTTTCTGCTCGTGCTCACAAATCTCCAGTTTCACAATATAATCTGGCTCCGTTTCTCTTCTTTCTGAATTCATTCAGCAGCCAGACCTTGGGCTGCGGGCATCTTAAGGAGCTCCGGGTGACACACAGACTGTTACCACATTCCCCGGCACCCTCACTCTGTCTCACGGCAGCTCCACGCCTGAAATCAGACTGTCCCTCCTCTGGCGACAGGGGGGAAGGGTGTGTGTGTGCGCGTGTGTGTGTGTGTCAGGCCAGTGGAGAAGGGTGTGTGTGTGTGTGTGTGTGTGTGTGTGTGTGGCCAGCAGGGAAGGGTGTTTGTGTGTGTGTATTTGTGTGTGTCAGGCCAGTGGGGAAGGGGGTGTGTGTCTGTGTGCAGACCAGTGGGAAAGGTTGTGTGCGTGTGTGTGTGTGTACTGTGTGCATTGTGTGCCAGACCAGTGGGGAAGGGTGTGTGTGTGTGTGTGTGTGTGTGTGTGTGTATCAGGTCAGTGGAATAGTGTGTGTGTGTGTGTGAGTGAGGTGTGTGTGCGTGTATGTGTGTGAGGCCAGTGGGGAAGGGTGTTTGTGTGTGTGTGTGTTTGTGTGTGTCAGGACAGTGGGGAAGGGGTGTGTGTCTGTGTGTGTCTGTGTGCAGACCAGTGGGGAAGGTTGTGTGCATGTGTGTGTATTGTGTGCATTGTGTGTCAGACCAGTGGGGAAGGGTGTGTGTGTGTGTGTGTGTGTGTGTGTGTGTGTGTAAGGCCACTGGGGAAGAGTGTGTGTGTGTGAGGTGTGTGAGTATGTGTATGTGTGTGTGAGGCCAGTGGGGAAGGGTGTTTGTGTGTGTGTATGTTTGTGTGTGTCAGGCCAGTGGAGAAGGGTATGTGTGTGTGTGTGTGTGTGTGTGTGTGTGTGTGTGTGGAGGGTGGGGGGTTGTATGTGTGTGCTGAGGGGCTGGTTTGAAGCTATCACAGTGGGAAAGGGTGTATGCGGGGAGAGGGTGTATGTGGGGGGGGGTGAGTGTATGTGTGTGCTGGGGGGGGCGGGGGAGAGGGTCGGATTGAAGCTGCCACAAGGTCCCTCACACCAGCTACAGTCAAGGGGCATCCATCCACCTTGTCCTGTGTTGGGGTTCGACTCCCTGCAACGCAAGGTGCAAAGCACCACCGAGCGCGTGCAGAGAAGGCCTGGCTCTGGGTCACACCACAGAAGACACACACTGTCTCTTCAAAAGTCTCCAGGACTCCGGGATCCCAGGTCCTGCGGGGATGACAGGGACACCTGGATACACAAGTATTCAGAGTCTATGCACATCCCTGCGCAACCCACTCCTGGCGTGGGGGGTGGGGGACACAAATCACAGCGGACACAGAAGGTAATTGCCACATCACCACTTAAATGGCTGGGGGGGGGGGGGGGGGGGAGGATCCATCCCCACCACCCACATATGGTCTAGCACTGAGCAGAGTTCGGCAGACAGCTGCAGCGGACAGAGATCTGTTACGTGCCTGTTCGTTCCTGCCCTCGCAGAGAATTGCTCCTCTGCTTCTGAAGACGCTGCCCCCTTTGCCTGCAGCCTGGTGAATCCCCTCACCTCAGGCACACAGAGACTCCCAGGTTACAAAACAGTACGTGGCTGAGTCCACGGGGTTCCTGGGCCCCCGCTGACAGCTGCTTTCCTTTGACAGGAAAGGCACGTGGCACCTTCAGGGTCAAGCTCAGAGCACTTCCATGAGAATCCGGGACCCAGAGTGGACAGGCCAACACCCACGGCTGCGCGGTCACAAAACGGCCACAGGGCTCTCTTCCAGAGGAGAGCGAGGAGATGTGAGAACTGAGTTCTCTGGGACACTCCATCCCCGCCGCCATAGGCCATGTGCATCTGGATCGTTCGTTGTTCTCCATGTTTTGCACGTGTGGCATTTCAAGAAACTGCAAAATGGTTTTTCTGTATTTACTGAGAAGATAGAAAAAGCTCTTCCACTTTGGGGAAAAAAAAAACCTTGAAAAATGTTTCATTACTGAGGTGAGAGGTAAACTACATACTCCAGAAGGAAAAATAGATCTTTAGGAGAGAGAGGGGGAAAAAAAAAAAAAGGCTGCCCTAATTATACACAGATGATCTCATTAACTATCATTCACAATTCATTAAGGCTATTAATACACTATAAACGAGGGGAAAAGGGGATCATGGAGTTAAATGTGTAAGTGCTGAAACCTACCAAGAGACGGGCATGGCCTGAAGATGAAACGCCCCAGGAAGTGCCTACGCTGAGCCTTCCTGTATGGGGTGCTCGGCCTCCTCTGAAAGTCCCGGGCTCATCCCTGAGAAAGGAGGAACCACCCAAGCAAAGAATGACCCCAGCTCGGGTCCTCTCATGAACTCGTCCACCCAGGGCTCTGTCTCCCACCCACCCAGAAAGTGCTCGTGTCTGGGCTGCTGGCCCGTGAGGGCGCAGGATCCCGGAGCAGAGGCCAAACGGAACACAGGACCTAGTGCCACGGGCTTCCAGAGCACCCTAACAGGGCCCTGGGGTGCAGGCCACGTACAGTGCCGGGTGTCCTGGAGCTACCAAGAGTGGTGGGAGGACCAAGTGAGCCAGTTCATGTCATGTCACTGATCATTTTAAATGTCACCACATGGAAAGTCTCCAGGCATGACAGTTAATGGTATGGCGGAGGGGGGGGAGGGGAAGGGGAGTTGGGGAGGCAGCAGGAGAGACAAGGAAGCCTCCAGCCAGGTGATGCTCGTCCCCGCCTGACCTGTGCACAGACAGGTGGCAGGACCGCAGGGATCTCACACACACATATGGGGTACAGTCCTAGAGAGGCCCAGCAACAGGCCACCAAGCAGCGGGAACAACAAGGGACGCAGGTGACGGGGCTTGGGCTGCAGCTACCTGGCCAGGAACACGGGCACTGGACAGAGAAGGCGAAGGTACCAGGCCATTGCACACTGGTGGCGGGTGAGGGACAGGACTCAGGAAACCAGACTCTGGACCAGGCAGCGAGAGACAAGAGTGATGTCTTAGAAAGAGAGAAAGTAGGGCCTTGGCCCTGGGGAGGGGCCCAGACCGTCTGCTTCAACTGGACAAGAAACTCTGACTTCTTTTTTGCAGGGTGGGGGTGGAGGGCTGGACCATACCCAGCGATGCTCAGGGCATACTCCTCACTCTGCACTCAGAAATCACTCCTGGCGGAGCTTGGGGGATCCTATGGGATGCCGAGGATCAAAACCAGGTCTGCCGCATGCACGGGAAGCATCCTACCTGCTGTGCTATTGCTCTGGCCCCTAAACTCTAACTTCTTAAGCTCCTGAAGTTTTGTCTGTAAGTCTTTCATACAACTCTCAAGAACCCAAGAGCTCAAGAATAATCCTCTTCCACAAGAGCCCCAGCTCACCGGGTCCAGACACTGAACCACCGGCCCAGCCGGCTGAAAGTCAGGAGCAATCCTCAGAGCCTAAGCAGCACTTGGGAGACAGAGAAGGTGAACTGATACACAAAAAGCTGAGACAGGCGCATCAGGAGTGACAGAGAGTAGACACTCTCCTCTTCAATACTACAACGAAGAGACAAGAGAAAAGCAATCATCCGAATGCCCAGTGTGCCTAGAAAAAAAATTTACGGGAATATTAAGGAATTTAAAATATCTTTACTGCTAATATGCCTACTGAAAGAACATTTTAGTTTTATTTTAAAAAGTCTCACATGACCAAGACAGCAGAATAACTGGCTGTTGGTAAAGGCAGCTCCAATCACTCCCCCAGCTTTCTACCTCGTACAGGTCCATGTTTCTAGGGGGTTCCATAGGGGTAGAAGCAAAGGAAACTCCATACAATAGGTACGCAGTACAGTGAGCGTAGAACCCACCAACCACCCCACGCGTACCCCCAGGTTACTCTACCAGCATCTGCCGGGGGGTCCTAGAATCACATTCTCTCCAAATTAAGAGACGGCGGGCCATAGACACACTCTGGCCCACACGTCCATCTCACACCCGGCAGCTGCCCGTCACTCAGCTGCCCACACGGCTGGATGAGTGAGCGGAGGCCAGGTCTCCGAGGCCAAGCGATGTGGGCATCATGAGGAACTCCGGGGCTCAGAGCCAGGCGCTGGCCTTGGCTGAGACTGTGGCCTTCCAAGCATAATGGATGCCGGCAGGACAGGAATGTCCCGGCACCTTCCCAGCCGGAAGGCACACAGGCTCCACGGAAGGCTCCATGGAAGGCCAAGGGCCACGATTAGCAGGGTCTGGCCTGAGCTGGAGGGAGCATCACAGCATCCAGTCAGCAAGGCCCAGCCATGATCAGGCGCCAGGGGGGTTCAGTGGGAAGGAGGGACCAACGAGTGGATCAAGTGTAACAGCAACAAAATTCATGGGCAATGGCCGCCTGCCTCCTCTGCTCACCCATCTCACGCTGGAGTCCCCCAGTGCTGCTGCAAGGCTGCCCTTCACCATTACACACACGCGCGCGCGCACACACACACACACACACACACACACACACACACATATACACACGGAGGCCTCACGTGGGCTAGTCACGGCACCTGCTGCAGCTAAGCTCCTGGGATCCAAGTCTGGAAACTGCTGGAGGGACCCTGCTCTGTGGCAGGTCCTGGCAGGTGCAGTGCTGTCTCACAGTAGGACAGGAGGGTGACAGCGGCCACACACGGGTCAGCCGCCCTGCGGGCCACAGCATAGAGTCACACTAAGATGTCACCCCACTCCCAGCACCGAGAGGCTGGAAGCTTCCAGTGGGCCAAGACGGAAATACTCTGCTCCACTCTCCACCTCAATGAAGCAGGGGGCTGACTCCACGCCCAGCAGTCAGGCATTCTCTGTATCTTTGTGAGGGTTTCGTGAGGGTTTTTGTTTTGTTTTGTTTTATTTTGTTTCTGGTTTGGTTTGAGTCGGGGCTGGAGTGATAGCACAGCGGTAGGGCGTTTGCCTTATGTGCAGCCAGCCTGCTGAGCCGGGTTCGATTCCTCCACCCCTCTCGGAGAGCCTGGCAAGCTACCGAGAGTATTCAATATGCCAAACACAGTAACAAGAAGTCTCACAATGGAGACGTTACTGGGCCCACTCGAGCAAATCAATGAACACCGGGAGGACAGTGACAGTGTTTGGTTTGAGTCAGCAGAAAGCAGCCCTGAGCTGCAGCCAGGGGCGGACTGGCTGTCCGAGGCCCTTCCTGCAGGCTGAGAGCCAGATGGATTCTGACAACTTCTCAAGTGACTTCTGATGTGCCTCAAAGGGCAGGACCCCTCGTTACTCCCTGCCGTTCCTCACCGTGACCATCTCCGGCACTCATGTCATTTCTGTTGTATGATGTGAAATGAAACGCCCGCCTGCTGAGGGCAGTCTGGTGTTTCTATGGCAAGAGCCGGAAGTGGGTGTGATCCGATAGTGGGGGGCCGGCGGGGAGAGGTGCATCAGATGGCGGTGGGGGTCTTTCCCCTTTTCGGGGTCCAGGGCCACAGGCCTAGGAGCCAGTTCAGCAGCACATACTAGAGAAGTGTGGAAGCGGAGACGGGGAGACCCCCTGCAAGCCCGCCTGACCACTGCACCCTCGCACCCTGGCTCTGCGGCAGGCCTCCTTCTCTTTCACAGACCCAAACCCAGGTGGGCTCCAACACTTGGCACGTGTGGGCTTTGTTCGGTAAAGCGAGCCTCTCACCGCATCCTGTTGGCTGGCCTGGTGTTGCAACAGGTAGCAGTCACGGTGGCCAGCAAAGCTCAGGAAGGAGATCAGCTATGGTGGGAGCACGGACCAGATCGCTGAGACTCTGGAACCAGCTATTCGTGATGTCTCTGCAATGGCAGAGCCTTCTCCCAAAAACCCCCGTGGGGAAGCTGAGGACAGGGAGAAAGGCAAAGGCAAGACCATGTACTCTGCTCAAGGCAGCTTCGCTCCTGGCACAGCATGGCACGACACCGCTCCAGTGCAGCGCCAGATGCTGCACCAGGGAGGTACCCCCCACCCTGCAAAGCCCTGATCAAACACCAGCACAGCATCCCGCTCACATCCAGGGTACCACCAGGTGTGGCTCATGGCTCCCCACCCCCCACCCCCCAAAAAAAATGTTCGTCCTTGGATTTTCACTCCCCAATACAAATTCATACTCGCCACTTGTAAAAAATTTTCACTGGGGCTGGAGCGATAGCACAGCGGGAGGGGTTTGCCTTGCACGCGGCCGACTCGGGTTCGATCCCCAGCATCCCATATGGTCCCCCGAGTACCACCAGAAGTGATTCCTGAGTGCAGAGCCAGGAGTAACCCCTGAGCATTGCCAGGTATGACCCAAAAAGCAAAAAAAAAAAAAAATAATAATAATAATAATAATAAAATTAAAAGTTTCGTTAAAAAAATCTACTTAAAAAATTTTTAAAAAATAAAAAATTTTCACTAAGTCATCCCAGTCTCAGTACCAGAAACATTTGCCTAATTCTCCATCTGCATCGAACTCAAGTATCCGGTCACCAATATTCTGAATTCTTCTTCACAAAATTCCGTTAACAGCATGCAACAGTCACAGACGTGACTTTCTTCCAGAAAAGGGACACTTAGGATGTCTGAAGCTGTATGACGAGAAGACTGGCTCCATCTTCCTCTCAACCTCATCTCCTCATCTGTCCTGTCTTCTTGGAAGCTCCCCTTGCACCCAGCGCCTTCCTCTGAGAGCAGAGTGGGACCCTCCCAGACGAGGTGCATGCAAAGACTGCTCCTCCGCGCTGATTCACTCACTCAGACGCCAGCCAAATGATGGCAGGGAATTCCAGCTAAGGCTAAGTCGGTTTCCTCTCATTCATTCAGCGCCGGCGCCAAGGAAGGCGTGTGTGATGGATTCCCCAACAGAGCCACCGAGCCCCCGCGGCTGGGCTGAGGGCGCGACCACGTTCAGGCTTGGGCGAAGCGTGAGGGTAGCGGAGGATGCTGTCTCAAGCCAGACTGAAGAAGGCCTCAACACATCCCCAGCCTTGGAAATTCCTGGACAGTTTAACATCAAACCCAAATTAGCCGAGAGCCGCAATCAAGACAGGTTTCCACTGAAGCACTGTCAGAGCTAAGGGAACAGGGAATTAGAAGCTGTGAGTTGCAAAGGGCCTTCAAGATCCTCTCGAAGGACCTTAAGAGCTCGCCTTTTTCTAGGGAAAAGGGCAGCTCAGATAGAGAAGGGAGCACCAAATAAAGGGTGTTTGGAGGATCCTCCCAGGAGGGGAGATGCATGTTGAAAGTAGACTATGGACTGAACATGTTTGCCACTGAAAGCCTCTTTTGCAGACCACATCACTCAAAAGGAGAGAGAGAACACAAGGGATTGCCCTGCCACAGAGGCAGGGTGAGATGGGAGGGATGGGGGTGGGAGGGATATTATCCATGGTGGTAGAAAATGGGCACTGGTGGAGGGATGGGTATTTGATCATTGTATAACTGAAACCCAAGCACAAAAAATTGTAAATCTACAACTGTACCTCATGGTGTTTCACTAAAAATAAAAAAAAAAAAATTAAAAAAAAAAAGAGCTCACCTTTATTGCAGATACAGGCACGAAGAGAACAGACTCTATCCAGAGCTGGAGAAGGCAAGAGAAGGTGGGCCCCAGCGCGGCTCAGCTGACAAAATGTCCCCAGCCATTCTCATGCTTCCCACCAAAATAAAAAGAGAGTCCTCCCGTGCATGGCAACAGTGTACCCGGAAGAGATACCATCAGAGTCCACGGGAATATGCTCAGTGTTTTCATCAGTCTGTCCATGACTGTTGCATGACTTCTATTAAGCACCGTATATATAATTATGGAGTACTATGTAACTAAAGAATACTTCAAAATTATAGAATGGCAAGTAACTACACAACACTATGTAACTAATGGCAGAATTACTTTCTCGCTACAGAATGACAACAGGATCCCAGTAGTCCAGATACTGAGTCGGAAGAGGCAGACACCACTCCCGCGACATCAGCAGTGGTGAAAGTGTTCAAATCATACAGGAAATGCTCCAAGATAAGTGTGTTGGGGGATGAGTGGGATGGGAACTTCTAGAAGTTTGGATCCTTACTGAAGTTATTAAAGAAAGTCGCTAGACTCAATTTTTTTTTTTTTTTTTTTTTTTTTAGTGAAGCACCATGAGGTACAGTTGTAGATTTACAAATCTTTGTGCTTGGGTTTCGGTCATACAATGATCAAATACCCATCCCTCCACCAGTGCCCATTTTCCACCACCATGGATAATATCCCCCCCACCCCACCCCACCCTGCCTCTGTGGTAGGGCATTCCCTTTTGTTCTCTCTCTCCTTTTGGGTGTTGTGGTCTGCAAAAAGAGGCATTGAGTGGCAAACATGTTCAGTCCATAGTCTACTTTCAACATGCAACTCCCCTCCTGGGAGGATCCTCCAAACACCCTTTATTTGGTGCTCCCTTCTCTATCTGAACTGCCCTTTCCCCTAGAATACCCGGCTGGCCTCTAAGCTATGGAGTAATCCTCCTGGTGTTGAACTAGACTCAATTTCTACTCACACATTACTACTCAGAGCAGCAACGCTCAATTTCTACTGACCTCCAAAGCAAATCTGAGTAACTATGACAGTTAAATCCTATTGATGCGAAATTTAGAAGTCATACAAGTATTTTATTAGGTCGCCAAAGCTTAAAGAGATGTTACGTTTAACCGGTCTAAATATGAAAAAATTAATTCAGACAGATTTAATTGAGTGACCTCTAATCACTTCAATGAATGCTAAGGATGACGCTAACCTCGTTTTTATACGTATTACAAACCTTTAGATCCATAAGGTCCTTAAAAATAAGCCTTTAGACATACAGAAT
The DNA here is from genome assembly GCF_029834395.1 of Sorex fumeus. Taxonomy (NCBI): domain Eukaryota; kingdom Metazoa; phylum Chordata; class Mammalia; order Eulipotyphla; family Soricidae; genus Sorex; species Sorex fumeus. Next base: position 4,622,435 of record NW_026606095.1, on the reverse strand, counting down.
ATAAAGGAACTACTCTGTGGTGTTACCTTTGCCTGAAATAATAGTTTATTTTTTTAAATTTAGTTTTTTCCAAAATCGTCACAATGCAAAGCTACTAGATACACTAGATGACATTAATCCCTATCATCACTAAAGGTATGTCCCTTGTCCCGAGAGGGCTATGTCCCCTGACCTGAGGCCCCTCAGCTTCCTTCCACGGCCAGTGACCGAAGTGTAGGAAGGGCGCACGAAACATCCAGTGCCTTTTCTCTCACCCAAAATGGTATCGTTTCTCACTGTTAAATAAACAGCAGCAATAATCCAATGTGTACTAAGTACCTGTATGTACCTGGCCTGGCCATGAACTACTTTCCTTCCATCAACCACCTACTTAACCTTCACAGCAACCTATTTAACCTTCACACCTGGGGAGTGCCACCCTGCTCCATCCCAGACTCCCAGGACGGGCAACAAAAACGGACAGCCCCCAAGGCAGCTGATGGGAACAAAGGAGGGACACACACACTGACTATCTGGACAAATCCACATTCCCAGTGATCCTGCGAGAACCGAGGGCCGAGGGCCGTGTCATGATCCTGTTATGTACAACAAACACCCCGCTTCCTTTCTCATGTCCCAGGAATGTGGGAAGGGCTGAGAAAACGGTTTCCAACTGCAGGAGGCGACGGCTGCCTTTTAGTATGAGGGGGACTCCCTTTCCTCAGCGGCTGCTACTCTGTGCTGCACTCCTGCGGAGGAGGCGTCTGGGAGCAGCAAAGCTGCCTCTCCGCGCCCTGAACTCTAACCGCCAGCCTCCACCAGTGCAGAGATGGCCAAAGAGAAGGGACCAGAGGGGCACCACCCTTTCAACCAGAGAGAGTGATGCACTCACTAGACGCAAACCACACACATCCATCACAATGGGGGACCCATTTCCGCATGACTCACCGCACTGCGGGATGCATCGACTGTGCCCCAGTTTAAGGAGAGCCCCTCAGGGCCCACTGCCAAGCCCCGGAGGGACACTGTTCCTCCGCCCAGGGGCAGCTGCTGAGGAATGGGACCCAGGAACAACACAGCTGGAGAGGAACAAAACAGGGAACCCGAGAGCGGAGTCACAAGTAGGGATGCACCATTTACTCTGCGATGTGAAGGAGGAACAGACTTTCCCAAGTCCAAATGGACACCTGAAGGGGACAGGTACAGCCTTGCTCCCACGTGCTCTGACAGTCGGGTGCTGTCTTGGGGTGAGGCGGGGGTGAAAACCAAGCAAGTGGTGGAATCCGAGAGGCTGACTGGAGGCCAATGCTGGCCACCGTGTGGGAAAGATAATGATGATGCCACCCATCTCAGCAGCAAAGAAGGTCCAGCCTCTGTCCCTGCCTGGCCGCATGCACCCGACATGGCAGGGCCTGTCTTGCCAGGGAAGCAATTACCGAGAAGCCACTGCTGCCTCGGCAGGAGGGCGCGTGCAGGGAATTGGCTCGTTCCTTTCCAACTAGGTCAGATGCAGAGACAATGGCATTTCTCCCCAGCTCTGCTCCTGCCAGGAGTGGCGGCAGCTTCTCCGGCAGCGTGCTGCCACCACCAAGAGAATGACAACTGTCCTTCGCAACATCAGTCCCTGACCAAGCAAGGCCTAATGAGAAAAAGACACTTTGGCGGCCATAAGCTTTAGAATAAATGGTTGGCAATTAAAAAAAAAAAAGAATTTTTATGTGGGTAGGGCATTTGCCTTGTACCCCAAGTGGTCCCTGGAGCACTGCCAGGAGTGGTCCCTGAGCACTGCCAGTGTGGCCCCCAATAGAGAAAAAAAATCATAATTAAATTTAAAATGAGTTTTAGATTGTGCAACACGGATTAGTTTTTCACTACTCTGCACATTTTAGGGCTTCCTCTGAAGGTTATGAAATTGAAGACGGTCAGAGGTAAGACCCCCAAAAAACGTTTTTAAAGAACAAGTGTAAGTGGAATTGCTTGCTAAGGTCACTGAAATTGTTCTGAACTGGGCCATGATTTCTAGGCCAAGTCTGTCACTGCGACTGCACTGGTGTGCGTGTAATACAAAGTCTCCATGTCCCTGGTTTTCGAAGGCCTCTGGGGAGAAGGGAGACAAACTCAGGGAATCAGCATTTCCTACAGTGCCCTGGTGACTCTTCACAACTTAAACTGTGCTTGCTCTCTGACCACTAACTCCGGACAACATCTATATTCACATCGTTAGCTGAGTTCTATTCTAAAAAATCTCTTCCTTCCTAACTTACATCCTATAATAAAATATTTTTTTTCCTCTAGTGCATTCTAAGTTTAAAAAAAAATCACTTATCTTGCAGTCTTCTGTGCAATCTAATTTTCTATGCATAATTTTTTTCTTTATTACATCACTTGTAAAGATAACGTGGAATTTATTTTCTAAACACATGATAGTCAAACCCTCCACACAGTACAAATGAGTCTTGGACTGAAACGTGTTTGTCTTACACCAACAGTCCTGCTGACAGACCTTCACAGGACCACTTGGAAATCTGACTCTGCCTGAGAACTTGCTCTTGAAGAAACGGCACAAACCCTTCCGAATATTTATTGAAAACTGAGCGCTTCATCCCTCCATCCTCTGCCTGGTCGTCACTTATGTTTATTCTGATAATTACTCGGTCGCTTTTTCCTACTCCCTACTGTATTTAGCAGTTTACAAGTATTTCAATGCAAGGATGATCTTAAAAAGTAATCTCCGAATCAGAGACGTCTCTCTAGTAACTGCTGACCAACCTAACCACATGCTGATCAATGCCTCTATAAAGATATTTCAAGATTTAGACCCCATGGACATGGGGTGCCACAATCCCTACAGCCTGTATGTTCTACCTGGGGTCTCCCATCCTGGGCCGAGGGTCTGCATACCGAAACTAAAGGGGATGGCTGCACTACCTCCACCTGCCCATGGAAGGCACAGGTGGGCGAGTGGACTCTTGGCTGCTTCCCTGGATACAACTTTCCCTCGCACAGGCAGCAATAACTGAACTGAGTGGAATCGCCAATTTCAGTCTGAGGTAGATCAGAGCAGAAAATGTCTGGAGTTCTGACTCCATTTAAAGCTCAGGACGAGGAAGTTTCATTCTGGCCAAAATGCTCATCTGATCATTCTGCCCTTTCTTTCAACTTCTTGTCCTCATTTTCTCTAATCTCTTCTAACTCCCATAACCTCCCTCCAACCTCTTCCTTCTCTCCCAACGCCCCCCAAAAGCAAGAGACTGGCCAAAGAATTTATTTGGTAGGTTATGACAATCATAAGTTTTCGTTCTTTTTGTTTTTGTTTTGAGGTCACACCCAGCAATGCTCAGGGCTTATTGCCGGCTCTGCACTAGGAGTCCCTCCCAGTGATGCTCAGGGGATAATATGGGATGCTGGTGTTTGAATCCAGGTGCAAGGCAAGCACCCAACCCACCAAACTAGCTCTCCCAGGCAAAAAGTTTCTTGTACTATTTCAAGTCCGATCTTATAATGCATTTGGCTTGCTTATCTGAGGAAATGAACTTGAATGCCTTTGTATGAAATTTTCAACTATGCTTTAAGATGTGCCCGGGATTGATTGATATTTTATCCAGTTGTGATAAGGACACAGCCAGAGGCCTTTGCCACTGGGAGGTTGGTGTGTCATGTGCAGACCCAGGAGGGCAGTCAAGAAAGCACTGCAGGGCAGGAATGATAGTAGGGCAGGTAGGGCATTTGCCTTGCATGCGGCCAACCTGGGTTCGGTCCCCAGCATCCCATATGGACCACCGAGGACCGCCAGGAGTAATTCCTGAGTGCAAAGCCAGGACTTAACCCCTGAGCATCGCCAGGTGTGGCCCAAAAAGAGAAAGAAAGAAAGAAAGAAAGAAAGAAAGAAAGAAAGAAAGAAAGAAAGCAAGCACTGGAGAAGGAAACCTGGACTGGCTCTGATGTAGGTGAGCAGGTGGGGTCTGCTAGTCTGAGTACCTTCAGCAGACTCTGAGGTACAGAGACAGCTCTGAACCACTGGCACCCGCCCCTGGGCAATCAGGACAAGATGTGGTGGCAGACAAGGACATTCGGGTCTCAGGTCAGTGTGAGCAGCTTTGGGCTGGATCCAGAAAGCCAGAGAGAAGTCATCTCCCGGGTACAAGCATGGCTCCCCCATCAGTCCCGTCAAGGCAGGGCAAGAGGGTCTGCGTGCACAGGACAGGGACTGGGCACGCAGACGGTCACAAGTTCACGTCCCACCCACAGCGAGCAGCAGAGTTGGAAACCAGATGCATGCCAGGGCCCAGAAATGTGAGGATCCCAGCCAGTCCCGCCCCGCCCGGCTACCCTCAAGCACTGACTCGAGGTGTGTGCACTTGGACTAAAGCAAGGAAGCCGCAACCCTCAGAGTGAGGAGCAGAGCTGGGTAAGTACCATGGCCAGGCGTGCCTCACAGCCTGGCTTGCGAGCACCCCAGCAACATGGCGGGGGGGGGGGACTACAAAATAAAGACCCCAAGAGTGAGAAAGTTAACATGAGGTATCGCCGGCAAAGGATGAAGCAAAGGATGAAGTCAGCTAAGAGGATGACAGTGTACACAGTGGCATTTCAGCGTTGCCTCTCAACCTCCCCTTCATGACCCTTAGGACAAGCAGAGGTTTAAGCTTTTTCTATTCATTTTTCATGCCTACTTTTAAATTAAGACTCCACGCCAGGCTGTTTTCACCTCAGGGTGCCCCAGAGGGGGCAGGTGAGAGCCCTCCCCAGCCCCGGAAGCCGAACACAACTACCCAACCGACATCACGCTCCAGGCCACTTTCCACATGCTCGGGACGAGCCTCACATATGAGGAACATATTCCTGGACACATCATGAGACACTCCCTAACCATTTTCCATTATATATACATATATATATATATATATATATATATCTCGAAGAGCCCAGCAAGCTCCAGAGAGTATCCCGCCTGCATGGCAGAGCCTGGCAAGCTCCCCATGTCGTATTTGATATGCCAAAAACAGTAACAATAACGGGTCTCATTCCCCTGACCCTGAAAGAACCTCCAAAATGGCAGCATTGGGAAAGACAAGTAAAGAGAGACTGCTAAAATCTCAGGGCTGGGACGAATGGAGACGTTATTGGCACCCACTCGAGTAAGAAAAAATGAGCAACGGACGACAGTGATACAGTGAATTTTTACATGTGGTCTTGAGTAGAGAGAACCTGAAAATCATTTTGCACAATCATTTTGTAAAAGTTGCATGAGTTCATTCTTCTATGAGATATCATGAGATATCATTACTATACTTCACTATTTGAAATGCAGAGTTTAGAAACCAACACATGAAACAATTCCAATTTCTGAAACTCTTCCCTTCTATGCACGCCTAACAGAAACAGAATAAAATACTCTTTCCTTTAAAAATAATCTGCTGGGGTTGGAGCGATAGCACAGCAGGTAGGGCATTTTTCTTGCACGCAGCCGACCCAGGTTCAATTCCCAGCATCCCATATGGTACCCCAAGCACCGCCAGGAGTAATTCCTGAGTGCAGAGGCAGGAGTAACCCCTGTGCATTGCCGGGTGTGACTCAAAAAGCAATAAATAAATAAATAAAAATAATCTGCTAATACTTTATAAGTAAAGTAAAGTAAAAGCCCTCCTGCTGATCATCGATTTGCTCGAGTGGGCCCAGTAACGTCTCCATTTGTTGTTACTGTGTTTGGCATATCGAATACATCACGGGGAGCTTGGCAGGCTCTGCCGTGCGGGCGAGATACTCTCGGTAGCTTGCCGGGCTCTCCGCGAGGGGCGGAGGAATTGAACCCGGATCGGCCGTGTTGGCTGCATGCAAGGCAAACGCCCTACCGCTGTGCTATCGCTCCAGCCCTATGCCGATCGGATGTCCGCACTCCAGCCCTATGCCTATCACTAATGTCGATGGGGTGTCCACACTAATACTTTATATAAAATGCAAATAACAAAAATAATGATTCCAGGCACCGGAGCGATAGCACAGCGGGTAGGGCATTTGCCTTGCATGCAGTCGACCTGGGTTCGATCCCTGGCATCCCATATGGTCCCCCAAGTACCACCAGGAGTAATTCCTGAGTGCAGAGCCCTGAGCATTGCTGGGTGTGACCCAAAAAGCAAAAAAAAAAAATTAAAATTAAAATTAAAAAAATAATGATTCTAGAACCTAAATGGTATCAGAATTTATACTCCATACTACAAACAGTAAGAAAGAAGGAAATCAAATGAATGCATGAGACAAATGTTGTAAGACAATGGATAATAGAAAGCAAAGAAACACAATTACGGTCAATCCTACGGCTGCTCCCAGCAACATGAAACTGAAAGTGGCTTCTACAGAAAAACGTGCAGAAACAGAGGAGGAAGTTCTGGACGAAATGACTAAAATGTGCCTGAACAAACACTGGAAGGAGAGTTGCAGAGGACTGGCACTAGACACGAATACCGAGGGGCCCTGGAATGTACAGAATCTCTAGCATCCTGAGGATCAAGGGACGATCGGGGCAGAACTTCCAGTGGTGTGGAAAGCCTCCTTGAAAAGGCCCCGAAGTTCACCCAGTGTCATATTCCAACCGAAAAGGATGAAACCTGGCCACAGACCCACCAGAAGGGTATGTGATGGAGGTGTGCAGTGAAAACAAAATCTGTCAGACCTTACAATTTACTATATACAGCAAGAAGATACTGAAGGTGTTATAAAAAAAAAAAAAACCCACAAAGACTTCCTAAACTATTCCTTTACCTGGATTGCAGGACATACAGCTAGAATGTTCCTTTATGGGTTTCTTTATGGCGTGACTACGTTCCCAGGAACACTGGAAACTTGCTTATGGTAATTACAGTTCCCAGAGGAGTAAAACTCATTTTGCCTGGGTTTGGTTTACTACAGCCAGGCCTCACTAGTGCAGGGACATGGAGTCTTATGACTAGCCCAAACTTCACCCTCAGGACAGTAAATAGGACACTAATCAACATTAAACCAAAGTTTACTCATCATCAAGTCAGGAAATTCAAAGCTAAGATACCCATGGGGGGTAAGAGATAATGAATTTGTGAAAAATAATGATACTCTGTGTGTGACTATGAAATTGCCTTTTGATGAGATGTCAGTTGTCTGATCTCACCCCTTGGCCCTCTGTGCGGCCAGAGTCCGCTGTTGATGGCAGAGAAGCCTGAGTCCTGTCTCCCCTGCTTCCCCCAGCTCTCCAGGCCCCACGGACCCTGCATTCAGCCGGCCTCTGACAGGAGCTGCCCATCACCTGCCCACACAGTCACTGCACTTCCGTCACTGCTGTGCTGCAACCTGTCAATCCCCAGCTTTCGCCAGCGCCCCTGCCTCTATGCATGTCCAGAGAGGGAGGGGCATTTGCCCTGTGTGCTCACGGCGAGTAGGAAGGGAGATGCCAAGGGACAACTGCTGGGCACAATTCCACTCACCAGGAAAGTCCAGCAGGGCACAAGCACGGGCCTAAAAGCCGACCCATGAGTATCAGCGGCTGGAGTATGACTGGGCAGGAGAGGCTGTTGACTGCAATGGTTTCTTGGGGGGTAAAAAAAGATACTCTGGAATTAGAGAGTCAGGGCCATAAACTCGGTGATGCAAAGATACTGAAATAACAACAACAACAACTGCTTATGCTAAAAGGGTGACTTTAGTATGTAAGTTGTATGTAAGTATGTAAGGTGTTTAAGATGTTGTGGAAGGTTTTATAAGAAATGAAACTGTACAACGGCAGAAGCCAGAACAGCAAGGATAAAGTATCTCAGGACTGCTTCAAGTATATTTAAATCCTTCTATCCCAAATGGAAGGTAAGTTATTTCTTTTCTCCGCAGAAGAACCAATAACATAAAGACTTCTTTTATGTGTTTTTCAATTTCCGTACCAAAGAGAATAAATGTATCCAGATGCCTAAATGTTCATTTACCAGAGAATTTCCTTCCTCTTCGGCGCTGAAGTCTATCTGAAACAACTTAATGCAATAGCAGAAGAGAAAGTCGTTTAAATTACGCTATTAGACAAGGCAGTGACATTGGGTGCATTTAATGTATTTTCCAGACACTATCTCAAATGCTTCCCACTTCCCAATCAACAACACTGCTCTGCTCTAATAGAGCTGGCCAGCACGTGTGATCGGACTTCAATTCTATTTCAATCCAAATTAATCTTCCTAAGTGGACCAACCAAAGTGGAAGGCAACACTGCTTGCCGGAGGCAGAGACACTCCTAAGTTGAGCCCCTTAACAAGAACTCGGGGGGGGGGGGGGGGAGACAGAGGCAGAGCTGACTGCAGAAGCAGTTTCTAAGCAGGGGGAGAGGCCTGGAAAACCACCTCCTTCGGCCACTGAGCCTGGAGGAGGCAAGGACGCCAGCAGCTGTGTTTGCGTGGGGACAGACTCCTTCCGCCTGCCTCTCCATCTCCCCATGGACCCCCTCAGCGGCTTATCTCTGAGCACCAGGAGGTGCAGTGACACCTTCCTGAAGCAGCGCATCAAGTCTTTGGTGTCAGTCAGGAGCACTGCCGGGCTACTCGGAATGACCTCCCAACTTGACGGCCGTGGATGGTGACCCCGCTGAGTGTGGGAAATGATGTAATCCCATCATTGCCCACACTTCCGGATCCCCATCCAGGGCCCGTGAGTGGCAACTGAAGCATTTCTGCTGGCCTCCAAGTTTCCAACTGAAATCAGGAATGAGCTTGTTGACTCTCTGTGCGGTGAGTCTGACGATGCTATTTAATGCTGCCTGGGAGTGAATGAAGAAGAAAATTCAGATCAACTTGTAAACCAGGAAGTTCTAAAGCACCGGTGCCTATGTCCAAGAATAAAGGAGATTTCCCACCCCTCAGGGAGAGAGCAGCAGAGTGAGATGATACATATGCATGGGTAATTAAATATGCAGATAAGTACACGCTAAACTTTAGAAAGATACCAACAATATTAAATGCCACAGAACAAAATGTCTCAGTCTCAGTCTTTTTAGAAGCATGAAAAATGTGTTACTGTACTTTGCAACTAAACCGATCATTTGATCCTACTCCTCTTCCGGGACCAAAAGGCCAGTTCCTGGTTTAAACAGCACAAGGCACACAGCACGGGTCCAGGCACTGACTAACAGGTGGGTTATGGTGTTTTTCAGGCTCAGACACAATGCATGACCCATACATGCAGAGAACCAGTGTTCCATTTCCACAGGTAACTGTCCTATTTGTCCTGAAATGGGTGATAGGGCCCACGCCCCCACGGGAACCATCCAGGCGGCAGTGGGAGCCCCCAGTGCAGTGGGGGCGAGTGACCAGGACCGCAGAAACAACCTCTGGGTGGCAGGCAGGACTGGGCCATGGCCTGAACTTGGGAGGTTTCTCTCCCACCGCTGGTTTGGGAGCACGGGAGGAAGAGAGCCCCGGCAGCAGGAGAGAGGACAGTCACGGTGGCTATGGCAGGGGTCACACCGCACCACGCTCAGACCCACAGCAACTCCATGTCAGAGCTCAGTCCCCAGGGAACAAAGAGAGCAGGGCCCTGGCGGCCTGAAGGACAGCTCAACCCTGCACTTGGCGGCAGAGCTGAGGTCATGGAGAGGAAGAGGCAGAGAAGGCCGACTCCGGTGACAGGCAGTGGTGGCGGCACAGTCCTCTGCAACAAACGCACTAGTGTTAACACCAAGGCAATGACACAGCATGAACAATAACATTTGTGTTTGTTTGGGGGTCACACCTGGCTTGTCAGGTGACACTCCTGGCTCTGAACTCAGGGATCACTCCTGGCGGGGTCAGGGGGACCAAGCAGGGTACAGGGATCAAACCCAGGTCAACTGAGTGCAAGGCAAGTGCCCTACCCACTACTGGCCCAACAACAACCTTTTTAAAAAGAATCTCTGTGTCCTGATCCAGACACAGAACTCAAGTCTAGCAGGTGCTCAGCAGCTCATTTTAAATTTAGGACCTATCAGATTAGTTCCTTTTTAAACAAGCCTGGGTTTCAGAGCTATCTTTCTAATTGAACAAATAACAAGTTGCTAAGCATGCTAGCATAGAGCTTTACAAAACAAATTATTAAAACCTCCAATCTCCTCATTTTTCCAGTTTCAACAATTCCAACAATTGTCAAACTGAAGCAAATACTCTTTATCCGGTTTATAAAGCACTTAGCAGTGCTTCTCCGGCTCACTGATCATTTCAAAGGTAGCACAACAGAGAAACTAAATTTTTCATCTTCACTTAAATTTAAATAACTTAATTTTCAATTTCCTCATGGAGCGAAAAGCTACCAGGGTGAGACAGGGTTAGACGGAAGGAGTCCCTGCAACAATCACGGAGTTGACAGGTCCAAAGCCAGCTCCACAGGAATTACTACCGCCTCACCCGGAACAGGCTACTTTAAATCACTCACACTCCCCAAGTGTAAATTAGCTCATTAGGAGGAGAAATGAAAGGAATTAAGAACCTGGAGGAAGCAAAGCCCTTTTCATTTCCGACTGATTCCCAGCTGTCACTGATCAGAAGACAGGACACCCCCAGCCCCAGTACTTGACCCAGCCAAGACAACTCTCACAGCGGCAGACACCAACAGCAACTGGCAGCTTGTTCCTGAAAGAAGGCTGAAACGTCCAAGACATCCAACTCCGTTTTATATGCTCCTAGACGCCTTAAACGTTTCTCCCTCATATGACAAACATGATTTTGATTTTAAAACAAAAGCTTTTTTAAGTGTTGCTCCAAGGTTTTGACTTTTTTATTGTTTGGGGTTTTTTGTTTTATTTTTGTTGGGAGGGGGGGTGGAGGGGTCCACACCCAGCGGTGCCCAGGATCCTCCTGGGCCTGCACTCAGGGATTACTCCTGATGATGCTCAGGGGGACCCTATGGGATGCCAGATCAAACCCAGAATGACCTCCCCGCTGCATTGTCTCTCCAACCTCAAGTTTTGACTTTTTCTCCAAGTATTCCTGAGATAGTGATGGCTACACAACAGACACAAAACATTTCTGTCATTTACCCTGCATGGGTTCAAGGAATGCATGTGGGACCAGAGGCCAGCCTATATGCTCAGACGGCTCCAAGCCAGCACCGGGGCACTCAGATGTGAAAACTGGTCACCGGGACCCACCAGGCTCACAGCAGGGTCAACGCTCCAGGTCTTCTCATCCATCCAAACAGGAAGACCAGCTAAGCCACCATCAGAACCACTCCTTCAAAGACTGATCAGAGACCACTAGCAGGAAATGACATCCTCACACACTTAAACTAAAGAGTATTTCTGGAAGCGAATCTGACAAATGTGTACTTTAAAATACTATCTTTGATATTGTCACTGTCACTGTCCTCCCGTTGTTCATCAATTTGCTCAAGCAGGCCCAGTAACGTCTCCATTGTGAGACTTGTTGTTACTGTGCCTGGCATATCGAAGACGTCGCGGGGAGCTGCCAGGCTCTGCCGTGCGGTCGCGATACTCTCGGTAGCTTGCCGGGCTCTCCGAGAGGGGCGGAGGAATCGAACTCGGGTCGGCCATGTTGGCCCCTTGCAAGGCAAACGCCCTACCCACTGTGCTATCGCTCCAGCCCATCTTTGATACAATATTACAATTTCAGGGGCTGGAGAGATAGTAAAGGCTAAGGTGCTTGTCTTACATATGGTCCCCCAGCACCACAGGATTTAAGCCCAAAGCACAGCTGGGTGTGACCAAAGCACACAAAAAAATTACATCTGAAGGGCTCTGCCACATGACAAATGGTAGGATAGATCAGTTTTATGATGTCTATACTGTCAATTTATTCAGCCACAAACAATATATCAAATATATATATATATATATACATATAAAATAACAGGAATCACGTCAAGAAAAGAAGGCGGTGTTTGAAAATAAAAAAAAAATGTCCCTTAGTTGTAATTCCGTCCCAATGGAAAACCAGCAGGACCGTACTACTGTTCAAGAAGGGAGACATCCATGACATTGGCAACTATCGCCCGAAACCGTGAGCGGGTGCACTCGAGGAAAGGGGGTGTCACAGTGCATTTCCAGACACGGGGGTGCTCGCTGGGGCCTCCCCAGCTAAGTCACACAGGCAGCTCTCACACAGCAACTGCCTCTGCAGCCAGGAACTGTCCCCAAGACCAAGGCGAGGACCAAACACTGCCAGCTCTCACAGAACACAGCCAGGCAGTACCCGAAGCAGACCGGGGTCTGGGCTGTCCTGTGATGAGCACGGAAGGAACCCAGGGATGCATTTTCTAGTTTTACAAGCTCAATAGTGAAGACTTCCAGGAAACACAAGCATTGAGCAATCAATGAAAGCCTTTATTGGGCTATTGTAAGACCACCAATTTCCTCAGATAGGAAACACTGTATGTATCTGGATTCCTAAGAAACTCTGCGATCGATCAGTTTTACTAGTTACATTGACATCTCCATTAATGTGTTAATAATAATATGTAACACTCTTCATTAGCCTACCCATTTCCCAGTCAGGACCTCCCTACAGTGCTTTCCAAATAATGCAAATCAACGTGCAGCAAGGACAGGGAGGCAAAGCCTGTTATCCAGACAGGGATCAACTTCAAAGACTGAAGATCTTGCCGTGCAGCACAGATTAACTACAGCTGAGTGAGGGCTGACCTTTCCATTTCCGAGTCTGAAACAGGGACCCTCCCAACTTCCCCTTCCGTTTTCGTGAGGCGCAGCTGGCCCAGGCCAGATTCCACTTGGTTCCAACTGCGGGTCTCTCACTCTCTCCCGGACCTGGTCCCCGGCGCTCTGCTCTGGGCCCGAGGCTGAGCCGAGGGCAGTCTCCAACACTGTGATACTGACTGTCCCTGAAGCATGGGAATCACCAACACAGCAGGCAGGCCCTGTTCTAAGGACTTCAAAGGGACTTAGCATGTGATCTTCCCAGCACGCCTCTTTGTGCAGACTCCACTCCCGCCAGAGCCCACACTGGGCAGGAGAGGGCTCACAGAGCAAGCCCAGGCCCCAGGCCTGATTCCCAGAAGATAGGATCTGCCAAGTACAGCTGCCCAGGCCCCAAACACAAAAACAAAACAACAAAAGGGGAAAAAAATGATCATAAAGATGTTACTGCGCCCGCTACAGCAAATCGATGAACAACGGGAGGAGAGTGGTACAGCTGCTACAGTGATACTCAGAGGAAAAAAGATGCTCAAACTGGCAAGCAGTGAACCTGCCTGCCCCAGGCCCCTGCTGGGGATGGAGATGCCGTGCTGCCTGGCCTCTGCACCTGTTGACACAATCCCTGCCCCACCTCCACCCTCCCACCAGGAAAATCCACACTACCTGCGGTCAGGGTGAATTTAAACAAATTACAAAATGGAGGTGCTGCTCCATTCCTTCACTGATTCATATCAAAATACTGCAATCAAAATATTGCTCTGGTTGGTGCTGCAGGTAGGGCACTTGCTTTCCACAGAGCTGACCAGGTTCGATCCCTGGAACCATAAAAGGTTCCCTGGTTCCTCTAGGAGTGATCCCTGAGTGAAGAGCCAGGAGTAAGCCCTGTGTACTTCTGGGTGTGGTCCAAAATCCCCATGGAGGGGGGGGTGGGGGAAGGGCATGGTCTGTCATCAATTCTCATTGTCCTTTGTTAAACAGCTGGAAATATTTCAGTAAGCTCTGAAGTGGACCACCTAACTGTACTATGGTACTATCTACAGCAATACCTATTTTCACAGCTCAGAGGGGCCTTGAAATCCCTGGCCCCTGGCCCCAGCACTCTTTGGCATATTAATCTTATTAATCAAAAGACAAGTTTCCTGAATGCTGGGAATAGCCCAGAGAACCTTGCAAAATCCTTCTTGTTCGCCAGCCCACCGTATTACGTGGAATAATAGTTCACTATGGCAGAAACATTTCAGTCCTTGGGGGCTGGCGTGATAGCACAGCGGGAAGGGTGTTTGCCTTGCACACGGCCGACCCAGGTTCGATTCCCAGCATCCCATATAGTCCCCTGAGCACTGCCAGGAGTGATTCCTGAGTGCAAAGCCAGAAGTAACCCCTGAGCATCGCCAGGTGTGACCCGAAAAGCAACAACAAATAAAAGAAACATTCCAGTCCTGTAAGGTACATTAAGTCATTTTGATGATTACGTTTCCACGGCTAGCAATTTCTCTGATTTGCCGCATCTATGGGATTCTCACTGAGCACCAGGAGCACCGAGTGCTTTGTTTGAACTGAACCACTCAGGTCACACGATTGCCCAATGAGTACTGACATTATGCAGATCAGAAACCTGAGGTTCAGAAAACTAAAGAGACCTACAGAGGTCCTACCACTAGTAAGAGCTGCTTGTCTCTCTACTTGTCCCTGACTTGTCCCATGCCCACCTCAGCCTGGCTCCCTCCTGCAGCAGCTCACGTCTAAAACCCAGAAGGTTCTTCTCTGTAGCTCTGGCCCCCCGAACCCTCTCACTGCAGAGTCCTCAATGTGAGTGGCCTTTCAGTGAAGGGTGACGAGCTAACAGGCCTAGAAGAGTCCCACTGCTACAAGGGTTGTCACTGTTGTTGGGGGGCAAGGTGGACACATCGCAGGCCTACACTGGGCAGTGCTGGGGGTAAAATGTATGCAATGCCAGGCACATGCTCAACCACTACCAGGAGCCATACCCTGTTCCCGGCCATGAGGAACCAGAACCCCACAGGATTCCTGGGCAAGTATCTGGTGGTATCAATAAGTACCACACCTCTGCACAACTCTTGTTCTACAAACACTAAGAACTGCATGGCTGGTAGATCGCTCTGTTAAGCAGGTTTCTGGAAAGTTTGCTGTCCAATCCCCAGTCTACTGAAATATTTGTTACGTACGGGTGTTAAGAGCCTCACTCTGGCTCCTTGCAATGTCCTCTGATGAATTTTCCTGTCTGCATCCAATTTCCAATGTCTTCTGTATAACAAAGGAAATTTTAATACGCTTTGGGGACAAGATGAAATGCAAAGGAAGTTCCTTTTCCACAATCAGGCACTGTGGGGAGTGGGGGACAGGGGCAGGGGACTGGGGGCCGATGGGCACAAAGCCCTACCCAGAGGAGCACCCGACAGCTCGCTCTGTCTCCACGCAAAAACTCGTTCTCCAGGTCTACAACTGGCTGTCGGCTTTTTAACTCAGTTGGCAATACCTAAAATCCCAGGGATTCCACAGACAGTGACACAGTTCTCGTTTTTCTGGACAAACTGGATGCTCTGAAGCCTCCTGCCTGCTCTCTGCGTTCACGGCTACGGGAGGAAGCCCCACATTTCCGCTGGCCGGCCTGCCCGGCGCGATGGGGTGGTCCATCTGAAGCCACCCCCCCCCTCACAGACCATAGCTGATGCAGGCTGAGGCCAGAGTGAATCGGACGGAGGAGTCAGCGGGGTGCTCCTGCTGGTGGAACACAGGAGCCTCCGAAGCTGAATGGGTCAGGCTTGGCTGCAGACGGCCAAAGGGAGCAAGAGGATGGAGTGATAGCATAGTGGGTAGGGCGTTTGCCTTGCACGTGGCCAATCCAGGTTCGATTCCCAGCATCCCATGTGGTCCCCTGAACACTGCCAGGGGTAATTCCTGAGTGCAAAGCCAGGAGTAAACCCTAAGCGTCGCCGGGTGTGACCCAAAATGAAAAAAAAAAAAGAAAGAAAGAAAAAAACCCTAAAAGGGGCAAGGGGCACCTCGTTCAGCAGCCCCTAAGGCCAGACGCCCCCTGTGGCTGCAGGCCGAGCCCTAATGAGTCCCCTAACCCCACGCAGGGGCCACAGAGACAGGCTGGCACAGGGTGGGCACCACCAGGCTGCCAGGTCTTCCCTTCCCACCTGGAGGCGCCACAGACACAACAACCCAGATTTCTCAAGGTCAAAGCCAAACCCACGTCTCTGCTCCAGCCATTGTTCAAGCCGGAGAGGCTTGGGTAGTGTTGGAACAGAAAAGGCCGAATTTCCCCTAGCAGGAAGTTCCTGGAAGGAAGCTGGTGCTCTGCACTGCGGCCCCTCCTGAAAGCAGACAGAACAAAGGCCGCACCGGAGTCTGGCCTCCCAAGGGGCTGCCGCGCCCTGGACAACTGGGACAGGGCCCAGGGCAGTATCGTGGCCAGCCCAGCCCAGCCCGGGGCTTTCCAGGCAAGCTCTAGCGGGGCGAGCTGCTACTTCAGAAGCAATGACGTCGGCTCGTGTTCAGGCCAAGTCCAGATCATCCAACACTACATGTGAATGGAACTGTCAATCATGCTTCCACACCCCGATTCTTGGACCCCAGCGCCTGGCCCCAGCACCACAGCACCCCAAAGAGCCGAAGGACAGGCCTGCTGAAACAGGCCTCCAGATGCTACAAGCACACAGATCCCCAGATGAGATCTCATAAACACTGTCCTCTCGTTGTCCATCAATTTGCTCAAGCGGGCCCAGTAACGTCTCCATTTTGAGATTTGTTGTTACTGTGTTTGGCATATTGAATACATCATGGGTAGCTGGCCAGGCTTTGTCATGTGGGCTCTCCGTAGCTTGCAGGGCTCTCAGAGAGCGGCGTCGTAATCGAACCCAGCTCAGCTGGGATGGCCGCGCAAGGCAAACGCCCTACTGCTGTGCTATGAGGTCTTAGAATGCTTAAAAGCCATGCAGGGATGGAAGGGCTGGATGAGCCCCAGACAGAGGCTCTGACCCTGCCTCCCATCAAACCCTTCCGTAATCCGCCACCTCTACCCTTCCTGGTGCCCTGCACTGGGCTGTTGGCAGTCAGCTCTGTTTCATTTCATGTTGTGGGGACAGCACTACACAACATCTCTTGCTATCCCGGCATTTGAGGACAGGAAAACTGCACCCCAAAACATCACTCTCACCTTGCAGAAACCAGTAGAAGCTGTTTGGTTCCCCTGCATTCTGAAGCTGGGCAGGTGAGGATGGGCAGGTGATGAAATCCTGGCTAGTGGGATGCGAGAGGAAACAGAAATGCTAGGGGGCTCTCCTTGGCGAACCGTAGCACAGTACTCGGAATCACAGGAGACCCCGTGATCTTGGGGAGAGTGCTGAGGAGCTGAAGTAATCCCACCAAACCACAAAATTGCTGTCTGTCTGTCTGTCTGTCTGTCTGTCTGTCTCTCTCTCTCTCTCTCTCTCTCTCTCTGTCTGTCTTTCCCACCCCCTCTCACTCTCTCTCTCTCTGAAAACAACGCTGCTGTGAGCTTTGTGTCAGGAGCCTGGTAAAACCTCACAGCCAAATGGGTTCCCTCTTTCTCTTACAGGCCACAAAATGCTCAGGGTGATGGCACACACCACATTCCATTTTCATATTTGTTGAAAAAGCACATGAAGCACTATCTGATTGTCCAGCTATCAGAGTCCATGTTTTCTGTTCGTGTGATGTGTTCATTTCATCAGAACTCCAATCACTCACGGGCTCGGAGAGATAGTACAGCAGATGGGGCACTTGCCCGGCATGCAGCTGATGCAACCTTGATCCCCAGCACCACACATGGCCCCTGAGAACAGCCAGGAATGATTCCTGAGTGCAGAGGCAGAAGGAAGCCTCGAGCACAGCTGGATATGCACCCCCATCCAAAAAATAATTTTTTTTTAAAAAACACACACCCCACATCCCACCGCTGCAGCCATGTAAGCATCTACCAGCCCTAATCCAGAGACTCATAAATAAACCTCCAAAGACATCGACTAGCCACAAAAATTTATTGGATATCCAGTCCCGGCAAAGACCTCCAGGGTGATCTTGGGAGGGGAGCAGGCCAAGTTCCCGCCCTACCAAAGCCCTGACAGCCACAGTCACACCACAGCAGCATCTGCCATGCCTCGGGGCAGATTCCACCACCAGGACTGAGATCCACGGGCATGCTAACTTGCTAAAAATTCCGGGTACACTGGGGTTTTCTGGCTGAAAACACTGAATCTTCTCAGAGTCAAGATAGGTGACTCCCTCCCAGCTCCCTGTACTTTCTGAAGCCCAGCAGGTGGGTCCAGGTCCCCCACCACCACAAGGTCTGCTCACCTACCGGCCTAACTCCAGAGACTCATGATTAAGTCTCAAAACAGATCAATTAGCCATACAACATTTCTTGGATTGCCAGTCCTAGCTTACAATCTCAGGAGAGGAGCAGGCCACGTCTCTGCATGACCAAAGCCCTAGCAGCAACACTTATACCCCAACAGCTGCTGCCAGGCCTCCGGGTGGATACCCAGTTAAATAGTCTGGATTTTCTGGAGCATGCGGCCACATTCACAGCCAGGCAACTTCTCCAAACCAACATCCCAGTAGGAGCACCAGACAGGATGGGAATGTAATATAGAACTCAACTAATCTCCACAAACAAAAACGTAACACTGAAGGCTTAACTTGTAACAATAGCTTGAGTAAACCCCAGACAAGTACTTAATGTCCCCAAGGTGAGATACAATGTTGACAAATTTTCTTCCACTGAAATGCTTTGTTAATCATTTCCTTAGCCATTTAGTGATAAAAATCACTGTGACTGTCACTGTTCCTCAATTTGCTCCAGTGGGCCCAGTAACATTGTGAGACTTGTTACTGTGTTTGACATATCGAATACATCACAGGTAGCTTGGGAGGCTTTGCCTTGCAGGCAAGATACTCTCTGCAGCTTGCCGGGCTCTCTGAGAGGGGTGGAGGAATCAAACTCGGGCTGGCCATGTTGGTTGCGTGCAAGGCAAATGCCCTACCTGCTGTGCCATCGCTCCAAAAAGCAATACAAAATAAATAACCGTGGGCCTGTTAAGGGGGCAGGTTGAGGGGTGGTTGGGAAAATGGGGACAGTGGTGGAGGGAAGGTGACAGTGGTGGTGGGATGGGGGCTGGAATACTGAACACCTGCAACAAATCATCATGAACAATTTTGTAAATAAACCATGGTGTTGGGACTGGAGCAACAGCACAGCTGATAGGGCATCTGTCTTGCACGAGGCTGATCTGGGTTCAATTCCCAGCATCCCATATGGTGCCCTGAGCACCACCAGGAGTAATTCCTGAGTGCAGAGCCAGGAGTAACCCCTGAGCATCACTGGCTGTGACCACCCCTCCCCCCCCAAAAAAAATGGTGTTTAAATAAAATGGGAAAAAAACCAAAAACGTTCATTCACTGAAGCCCAGTTACAGTTGGCGTTCATTCCTTACTAATAAATAAGTGCACATTACTGAGAGCACAAGGGACCAGTTATTAAGTTGAACAATTAGTCCAATAAGAAGAACCCTCGGGGCCCAGGGCTCCAAGGCATATACCCGGGGGAGCCGACACCATGTGAGCAGATGAATCCTCAGCAGGTGACTTTCCTGCCGTGTGCGGTGACACTTCGTGCCTGCCTTATGTGCCTGTGAGAACTACAGCAGCAGGGCCTGGGGGTCACTCCCAAGGCACGAGCTGGAGACCTGGGGCTGCCTGAGAGGCCCAGCCCTGGAGTCCACCATGCTGGTGTATAGCCCCTAAGCCAGTCACCGCCGGAGCCAGAGGCTCAGCAGCTAGTCCCAGGGCTCAGACACAAGGCAAGGACACAGTCTCGCCGGGCATCGATGCCAAGCCCAGTCAGTTCACAGAGCAGCAAAGAGAGGCAGCAGGAGACTGGAGATCTCCTGGTACTGAACAGTTCGGAGGCTCTCGGAGTCACTTCCGAATCTGTCAATCTGCACCCCACCTTTGCAGAAATACTGCAGAGGAAGAGGCCACGGCGGGAGGGAAGCCCTATTATAAATCAGCGCTGGGGCTCTGTCTCCGGTTTCCTGCGTCCAGGATCAAGTGTCTCTCAGCTTAACGACGGTCAATGAAGGCTGGCACGGAAGCGCGTTCTTTCAGCATGAGAAAGGAATGGACGAGGGAGGTGGCAGGCTGGCACTAGGAAGACTCTCGTCACAAGTCTACAGAAAATGTATAAAATGAGGACAAAACACACAATAGCAGACAGAAATTGGGTGAAGGATAGTGTTACTTCAAGATTCCTCTAAAAATATACAAAATTTTGGAGCAGAGGGGACATAGCCGGTTGTGCTCAGGGTCACTCCTGGTAGCGCTCAGGGTCACTCCTGGTAGTGCTCGGGGTCACTCCTGGTAGTGCTCGGGGCCCATATGCATCGCGGGGGCCAGAACCCCAGTCCGCAAGCACAAAGCAAAAGCCCTCCCCACTGTATGGCCTCTCCAGCTTCTCTGTGAAACGTTTTTTTTTTTTTTAAAAAAAACACAATGAGATACATAGTTAATAAAGTTGTTTGTAATTGGCCTCTTGTTTGAGGGCAATTCTGGACTTTTGTATACAGAGACGAACTGACAAACGATCCATCCATAACACACAATTTGTCATTCCATATGGTAACTCGATGCTTGGAAAATCAGTAATTCACAACGTACCAACTTTAGGGTAACTCACAATTTACCAAATTTAGGGTAATGGAAGGGGGGAAAAAATGGCCTTGCAGGAATCCTCTAAAGAAGCTGGCTCCATACTGCGGGAGTCCAGACCTCTGGAGGAGGCCTCTTCCCGCCCAGGTGGGGGCCCACTCGAACCCCTGCCAGAGCCTCAGCACATACGCTTCTCACTCCAGCTCCTCCACCAGGGGGGCCCACGGACTCTGCTCCACAGAACCAAAAACCTCCTCTGCTTCCTTTCACATGCACTCACCTGCCCCACCCTCGACTGGGACCATCCACGTACAGGGACGAGGGGCTGGGGGGACCACCATGCTGCCTCGGGCTCTCCTAGGTAGCTTCTCTGAAAGCGAGTGGCAAGGCGCCAAGACCTGGACCTGGCCTTCCTCCCTTCCTCGCCTCTCCTGCCCCCTGGCTTACTTGCTGGAAAGGCCCCTAGATTTCTGTTGTGCCCCGCCTCAATGAAAACAGTGATCTAGACCATCATTTAAACACATGGAATTTTCCAGATGCCTATACTAATACTATTGTAGCACTGTCCTCCTGTTGTTCATTGATTTGCTCAAGCAGGCACCAGTAACGTCTTCATTGTGAGACCTGTTGTTACTGTTTTTGGCATATCGAACACACCACAGGGAGCTTGCCAGGCTCTGCTGTGCGGGCGGGATACTCTCAGTAGCTTGCTGGGCTCTCCGAGAGGGACGGAGGAATCGAACCCGGGTCAGCCGCGTGCAAGGCAAAGGCCCTACCCGCTGTGCTATTGCTCCAGCCCTTATAATAATACTAGTATGTACTATCAAGAAGCCTTTCTGACACTATTTCATGATCTTTTCTCCATTTCTCCACATAACGCTAAGTCTGCTTCAGTGAGACTTCTTTTTTTTAATAATTTTTTTATTTTATTTTTTTATCATTTTTTTTATTAGTGAAACACCATGAGGTACAGTTATAGACTTATACATTTTTGTGCTTGGGTTTCAGTTATACAATGATCAAGTACCCATCACTCCACCAGTGCCCATCCTCCACCACCACAAGTCCTAGCATCCCTCCCCCCCATCCCCCCCCATCCCACCCTGCCACTTTGGCAGGGCATTCCCCCTTGTTCTCTCTCTCTTCTTTTGGGTACTGTGTTTTGCAAGAGAAGCATTGAGTGGCAATCATGTTTGGTCTATAGACTACTTTTAGCATGTCTCTCCCACCCTGGGAGGGTCTTCACAACACCCTTTATTTGGTGCTCTCTTCTCTATCTGAGCTTCCTTTTCACCTAGCACATGTGGCTGGCCTTCAGGTCATGGAGCAAAATTCCTGGTACTAATCTCAGCCATTCCTGGGTGTTAGTCTCCCGTTTTGTTGCTTTATGTTCCCCAGATGAATGCAATCTTTCTGTGTCTATCCCGCTCTTTCTGACTCATTTCGCTTAGCATGATACTTTCCATGTAGTACCACGTGTATGCAAATTTCATGACTTTGTCTTTTCTAACAGCTACATAGTCCTCCATTGTGTAGATGTACCAAAGTTTCTTTAACCAGTCATCTGTTCTCGGGCACTCAGGTTTTTTCCAGATTCTGGCTATTGTAAAGAGTGCTGCAATGAACAAACAATTGCAGATGTCTTCAGTGAGATTTCTTAAAATGCACTGGGTTTCCTCCGCTTTGTGTTTGGTGGCGGGCTCAAACCCAGGCCCACATGAGTCCCATCCATGTGCGACCCTGGCTCTGCCCCTGAGCTACATACACTCCTGGCCCCAGACATTCTTAGTAAAGGAACGGCAATCATAAAGCCAGCCCTCTGTTTATGAAGGCTAAAGTTCCAACGATTCCAAAACCTGAAACCTCCATTCTGAACACTTCCTTCGTCAGAAATTAATGACAGAACCCTTACGCTTTGGTGGCCAGGAGGTCGGCAGGGAGCAGGTGACTCTGCAGACAAAGCCACAAAGTTATGGTGAGCCATGGAAGGGCTGGCTGCTTTCTGTGACCAACTAAATGTTAGCTAACTGCATTAGTTTCCCAACATTCTCCCTGGAAATCTCACCGACGCCTGCCTGATTCACTGGCACTCCAGAACCTGCACCCTGACCCACAGCACAGAAGCCAGGGCGCCCCTGGATGTCTGCTCTGCTGCTCAATGCTGCCTTGATTCTCATTCCACATCATCTGGATATGGATACTTAACCTCCCAACCATGCCTAACAAGCAATCACAAAGGATGAAATTATCGATGGAACAGTTAGCGACTTGATGGGTCTCAGACAATGCCAAGGGTCTCTGCCTTCCTGATTCTGGCTTCCTCCAGGCTGGGCCAGGTGGGCATCATCCAGGTTCGGAGTGAAGAGCTACCCTCCGTTCCCTCCTGGCCCAGAAAGATGACACAGCTCTGTCGAGTGTGGCAAGCAGCCCTGGTGGCGCTGCACAGACACACACTGTGCTTGGCGATGTGCTGACAGCAACGTCTTCCCTGCAGAGTGTTTTTAGTAAAGCAGTTCACTATTCTCAGAATGAGCTTTTTTATAAAAAAAAAAAAAAAAAGGAAATGATTCTGGTCTTCGCAAGGAGGCGTAGGCTCAAACTCCACTTCTGACATACAAAGTTTTTAAAAAAAAAGTAGGAGTCATTCAGCTACAGATGCTAGCAGACATCCACGTGTGCATGCACACACACATGAACACACACACACACACACACACACACACACACACAAACACCCCTACAGTTACTCAGAGTAACCGTGTCCAATCTGAGAAGTGGGCGGGATAAAGGGCCATCCACTGTGGTCACAGAGACAAGGGGTCCTGAAACCCCACAGGAATAGGAACTGTTCGAGTGGAGGGCAAGGTCTTCATCCACAGAGTTGCAGAATATAAGGATCAGACTTATATAACGTGGGAGAAAGAGAAACCAGAATCATACCTCCAAATTATTATACAAACATGAATAGGATTTACTGTGAGTAATGCAAAATTACTGGAAAAAGCTTATTTTGAAAGTATTTACAGCAACTGAGAACTAATGCTTTAATATCTCGGTACTTTGGAGAATTCAAAAAAACAAAAAACAAAATAAAACAACAGTCATCGTGCCGTAGTGGAAGATGCATTCTCATTCATGAATTCTCTGCCCAATCCAACGTATGATTCTGTGTTGTTGCTTTTTCAAGTCAAAACCAATATAAGTGTGAACAAGATAAATATTTTTAGAAAAAGCATCATAAATACATGCAAGAAGAAAAGCCATATATTCTGGTGATACAGAAAAGACGAAACTGTGCCAGCACTTCCTACAGAGAAAGAGGCATTTGGTTTTTAACTACGCAGTTAGTTCTCTGTAACAGCATGAACTTATGATGGAGTTCAGACCATAGAAATAAGAATTTTTGCAGAAAAATTGCAGCTGCACCATTTTTCAAAGGCCCTACAGCAAGATGGACAATGTTTTAGTTGCTGGCTTCACTCCATTTAGCTTCCTCCAAAGCCCTCCTGACTCTGGCTCTGAATCTGGCAGATTTTTTAGCTCATTTCTTTGCATTCCATGGAAATGACCACAGATATATTAACCACCTCTGCACGCACAATCAGCATCAGTGCCATATCAGGGGTGGTGTCAGTATTTTATGGGTAAAATTGGGTGACTCAAGTGACATTTTGCTCCATTTCAATTTATGAGTCAAGGAGATCCTTTCCTGGGGAGTCAGAGTCTGGGCTTGCTGGGGAGTGGGGAGTGTCTACCCTGAGATGCTCTGAGACAGTGGGACTGGCCAGTGGGACTGGTCCATGCCTCCCTTTGCTCATTAGGGAAGGGCACAGAAACAGAAGACCTGGTCCTCTGTTCCTTCACCCAAAGACTACTTCCCTTCCCGACAAGTCACCATCTAGCTCTGGATCACTGTCACACAGGACAACAGAGGAAAAGGGGAAACAAAGCAGCTAAGTTGAAGGAGAACCAAGAACCCCAACAGGAGGCTGAACTCCAGGAGGCCTCACTGCAGAAAGCTGATTGCTATGACGTGCTTCAGATGGCTGAAATAATTAAGCAAGTAAGTATTTGGAAAACTTAAGATTCAAAAATGGGTGAGCTGACTTTTTAAAATGTTTCTTTAAGACATTTTCGCTGGGGTTGGAGAGACAGTACAGTACTCACCTTGCATGAGACTGACCGAGGTTCAATCCCTGAACAACATATGTTCCCTAAGCCCCACTAGAAGTGATCCCTGAGTGCAGAGCCAGGAGAAAGCCCTGAGCACAGCCAAGTGTGACCAAAAAGAGAAGAAAAATACATAAGTATATGTTAAACAGTTTTTTCTTATTTAATTAGTATACTTTTACACCCTGAATTATCTTTTTAAAAAAAATTATGAAAGAGGTTCTCTCTAGGACCACATTGCTACAACTTAGCCCATGGAGAACAGACGGGAACAAGTTAGCAGGTCTATGATGGAAAGAAATTGGGTCAAAATATGGGGAAAAAAACAACTCACACATCTTAGCTAGCAATTACAAGTGGAGTGCAGAGCCAGGCCTCTTAAACTGAGTATGGGGGCCCGTAAATGAATGTGGGGTTGTGAAAAACTTGGCAACAGAGAAAGGTTTCTGAACACACGGAACTAAAGAACAGCTCAGAATCAGCCGTGCAAGGATGCCAAGGAGTTCCTGGCAGTGCTGGTGTGTGCTAGATTCTGTAGGCAAAAAGGGGTCATGAGTGGCAAACATTCAGAAAAGCCTGGTCTGGGGCCCTGAAGTAGATTTGTTCGAGCTTCGGATGGCCTCTAGCACCACAGAATTGCCATAAAAATGCTCAGATGGGCCAGAGTGATAAAATAGCAGGTAAGGCATTTGCCTTGCACATAGCCAACCTAGGTCTGATCCCGGGCATTCCATATGGTACCCCAAGCACCGCCAGAGTAATTCCTGAGTGCAAAGCCAGGAGTAACCTCTGAGCAACGCTGGGTGCGACCCAAAAAAGAAAAAAAAATGCTCAGATGTGTGGAATGAAGTCATGATAATTCCAGTCCTGAGGGTTGTGAAGCAAAGAGACAATGTGTAGGGGTTGGAGCAGTAGTAGAGTCGGGAGGGCGCTTGCTTGCCGTGCACATGGTCGACCTGGGTTCAATCCCCATGGTCCCTTAAGCACTGCCAGAAGTGATTCCTGAGTGCAGAGCCAGGAATAACCCCTGAGCACCATCAGGAGTGCCCCCCCCCAAAAAAATAATAAAAATAATAAACACACACAAAAAAAAACAGAGACAATGCTGATAGAGTTTTGTAATGAAAAGCTCATGTCTAGGGCCCAGATCTAGAGGGGTTTTTTGTTTTGCTCTGTTTTGGGGTCTCCCAAGCCCCAAGTTCCCCATCCCCGATGAGCAGGTTGGTCGGTGTGCGGCCCTGTGGAGCAGGGATTATCCAATCCTCCCAGTAGTGCTCAGACAACCGCATGGTGCTGAGGATCAAACTGGGGTTGACCGCATGCAAGATTTATGCCTCAACCTTGAGAGTAATCATTTGGTTTCCACAAAGACACATCCCAGGTCTGATACTGACACTCCAAAGCAGGCATTTCCCTAACACTCTGAGAAATTCTGGTCGAGAGGCAGGAAACAGGAAGAAAACCCCCCTGACGACTTCCCACCAGAATTCACAGAAACAGGTTCTTTGGCCTGAAAAGCAAGCCTTGGAAATCTCCGGGCATTTCAAAGCTGAGGGGAGAAGACAGAGGATGTCAAACTACCGAGGGTGAGTGACTACCTGAGGGTCCAGCACCGTGGCAGGAAATGCCACAGTGACGGCAGAGACCAGCATTATTCGACCTTCCTCCTGGAAGTTTGAGAACCAGAGGCACAGACATGACTAGCTACTCCCATGACTTTTTCCCGAGTGTGGCCTCTTGTTTCAGTTTGCCCTCCCGCCCAGGAAAGCCACAGCATGCCACATAATGGAAGGACAACAGTAAGCGTCGGAGGTCACTTTCTATAGAGCAGAAGACAGTTGTGGCCAGAGATGGTCCTCTGCAGCAGAGCACATAGTTCACACTCACCCCATAAGGCACTGGACTTGACGGACAACAGCAAAACAAACAAACAAACAAACAAAAAAGAAGTTGTGGCTAAAAGGGAATGCCCTGCCACAGAGGCAGGGTGGGAGTCGGGCTTGGGGGGTGGGAGGGATACTGGGATCCGTGGTGATGGGAAATGGGCACTGGTAGATGGATGGGTATTTGAACATTGTATAACTGAAACCCAAGCACAAAAATTTGTAAGTCTACAACTGTACCTCATGGTGTCTCACTAATAAAAAAAAAAGATGTTTTGGCTCACTTAAAATATCCCACACACACTCACACACACATGCACACACACACACACACACACACACACACACACACACACACACAGAGCTCTTAGTACATGGGCGTCATGATGCATACAGCTATAAGCACCTGCGTGTTGTTGCTAGATTACATGAAGTCAGATTTTCAGTTTTTTAACTGACACTAAATCTAAATTCTAATAAACTGTGATCTGACACAGCTTGAATACAATCACTTATTTTTCGGTTCTTTTCTGGAATGCTTTGACTTTAGACTTCTGACTTTAGGCCTCGGTATTTGAAGCACAACTAAAGACACTTTCACCGCAACGTTAAGATCCATCTCCTGCTGTCGCCATTAACAAGCTCCGTCAGTGTTTGTTCCATGTAGGGCACAGCTGCCCACAGCCTTGCCCTCCTCACACAGCTGCCGCCCAACACACAGGCTCTGGCACTCACCCGCTCGGACCACACACTCCTGGGCCCTGAGTGATACTGGCGGTCTAAAAGAAACCATCTTTGTCCTCTGCAGTGACCTCTGATTCCCACCCACCTCGCCAATGCTGAGCCCTGCTACAGAGCCCGGATCTGACAGTCAAGTGTCCCCTACACCTGCCTGAACAGCCCCCCTGCCACAACTGGGCACGAAGAGGGCCGCCCTGCAATGCTCTAACTCCAGCACGCCTGGGATCGTGACTGGTGAGTCGCTGATGTGGCTGTGTGCTGGTTGCACACTGGTTTCCTCTGCTTGTCTGGAAGCTTCCCAGAGACAGGCCTGTCATTCTGCCATGTATTACTATACTTTTAGATGTAGCACTGTCCCTGGTCAAATGCCGGGGAGCTCCAGAGCCCACCCCTCTGATGGGCTCATCCCTCCCAGAGAGTGACTTGGACCAGGACAGGCAAGGTCGCTGTTCATCCTCCTTCCAGCCCATGGGCCAAGGCCTTGTTCATGTTCCCTCCTTTGCCCACGAGCAGCAGAAATAACGCTAACTCCACCTTCACAGCAGGTGGTGGCCCAGCACTGTAGGCAGCCCCCTAAGTGTGCAGACTCAGGGGCTCACAGAAGCTTCCGGTGACTGGCCAGTCGACGAAGGACCCCACCTAACACCTTCCCATCAACACAGGCCAAGATTGCCGCTTTCTTGTCCTCACTTTAGTCTGGCCTGAGATTTGTCTGGCTTGGGGTGGGGGCTGAGAACTTATTCCTGGCTCTGTACTCAGGGATCACTTCAGGACAATTTGGGGTTCGAGGCAAGCGCCAGACCACTGCATCTCTAGCCCTCTCCACCTCTTTTGGAAGAAGTCCATGTCACTGGAATCACGTTTCAGAACAAGAGCATGTGGCTCCACTTACAGGCTACTGGAGCATGGCGAAAGTTACATTTTCTCCTTTGACACATATAAATGACCAGTGTCATCCCTGGGGAGCCAGAGGTTAACAGAGCAGGACCGGTGACAGAGAAAGGCCGACTGCCCCCGCGATGGCCACAGTCACAATGTTCTCACACACCCATGCTCTGGCCAAAGACGTGAGCTGCCAAAGGTGAATGAAGGTGTGGCTGCATCTTCCTCACTTATCTTTTTTTTCTTAATTTTTATTAGTGAAACACCATGAGGTACTACTTGTAGACTTACAAATTTCTGTGCTTAGGTTTCAGTTATACAATGGTCCAGTACCCATCCCTCCTCAATAATCTTAACGCCAAATTCTCTTTAAAGCACCATAATACACCAGGGACTTTTTGAAAGCTGGTGGCAGTCTAAAATCTCCTCATATTTCCTAGCTCTACTTCGTCATGAAATTTAGCAAGGGCGCCAGTAGTTACCCCGCAAACCATCAGAGTTTCAGTGGTGAACTTCGTATCATTCTGGAGATAAAATGCTGCATAGACCCAACCCTACACCTGTGACTTAGAGGGACGCAGGGGAATGTGGCCCCAAGGATAGGAATTATTCGAAGGGACTATCACAAGGCAGGGCTTGCTGGTGCCAATGAACCTGGGTGACCTGGGTCAGATGACCTGGATGACCAGATGCCAGAATATAATCATCTTAGTATCCTCACCGATTTTATTGGCCCATCTCCTCTAAAGTCAATAGAGAAATGCTCACCTAGCCATCCACCCCTTCATTAAGATGGTAAAAAAAAGGGAAATGGCTTCACAAGAATCCTGCTTCAGGAGACCCCTCGCATCGTAATGGGAGTTTCCTTTCCTTCTTTCCCTTTCCCGGACATAAAATAATTTCTAAATTCAGCCATATGGTATCTCATCAAAGGAAGAACCTTGCTCCCAAGCACCTCTGCACACTCTAATGATGCTGTATCAGAAAGGCTTACTCGCTAATCATGTCGTGGAATAAATATTTTTAATTATCCTTTAGCAAATCTAACTCTTCTATACAAGAACAGGTCTTTTCTAAAATAACCTTGAGAACCAATGCTTCATTTGATCAGCACATCCCTGTTCCTTTACACCCCATCATCTCCTGCAAGAGACCAGAGGTACAATTCTGTGGACCCAGAAGGCACCATTACCTCCATCCTGCCCTGTCAGCCAAGTCAAACACCACTGGTTGCCCGGCAGCACCAACTCTTCCTTAACCCCTGCCAGCAAATAACAACTCCAACTTGCGGCAGGGGGGTGGGGGTGGACAGGGGTAGACAGAACGTGCACAGGACTGGTGGGTACACTCTGTGCACGGGGCACGAGGGCTCAATCCCCAGCATCACACGGTCCCCACAGCAGCACCAGGAGCAATCCTGGTCAGAGCACTGAGGTCTGAGTAGCCCCAAGCTCTGCTGGGTGTGGCCCCCCCAAACAAACAAAACTCCAGTTCGGTTAGGATGCCCCTCTCTTCTCCATTCACGCAGGAAGTGTATGTAGCGCTGTCATGCAACGGGGCCTACAGTTCTGGTAGCACCTCATGAGTCCGTCTCAGAGGCCAGCATGACTGAGAGCTGGGGAAGGACTAAGCCTGGATGGTGACTCTGGCACTCGGCTCCCAAGAAGCAGGAAAGGAAAGCCCTTCCTGCCCCCAGCCCTGCAGAGGACGTGCAGCGGGGAGTCAGGGTTCATCCTCCTGAGCGCCAAGGGCACCGGAGGCAGGCCCCTGGGGCCACCCCAGCCCTGGGTGCTCCTAATATCAAAGAACTCATATCCCAGCATCAGACTCTGGCAGCCACGGTCCCAGCAGCCTGCTCACCCTTGGTCCTCAGAGATGTTTACTAAGGTCCGGGGTCCGGGATTACTGAAGTTCACTTTCGCAGTGATAAATGACATCACATCCACACACATGAATAAACCCAGTTTCCCTTTTAATTCCTCCTCTCCATCACTTCCTTCTGAAAATCTTTCTTGTTGTTGTCAGGGGGTCTGGGGGCCACACTTAAGCAGTGCTCAGGGCTTCTTACTCCTGGCACTGGGCTCAGAGACCATTTCCAGCAAGGTTCAGGGGACCCCATGTGGTACCAGGGAGTGAACTTGAAGTCGACTGTGTGTAAGGCAAGCACCGTCCCCCAGGACCATCTCTTTGGCCCCTAAAAATCATTAAGCTTCATGAAGAGGCTGAATAAAATTGGAGATTCTGAAAAATAATGTCTGTGTTTTTATTAAACTTAGGTGTATGTTGGACTGGTTATTTACAGAAGCTGAGAAAAACTGTGTGCCCACATACGCTCCAAAAACATTTCTATATAAAGGCTGGGAAAAGTACTGCAACCTGGGAATTGTTTGATGGGTCGGAGGCATGAAGGGCCTCTGAGATCACAGAGCTGCTGTTGACGGATGAGCAGCTACTTCCTCGGGTTTCCCAACGGCATCCGGCTGCTGTGTGTATCAGTGTCTCAAGAATCCCAGGGGCAGTGCACGTATGTGCATGTGTGTGTGTGTGTCCATAAGTGTATGGACGTGTGTGCATGTGCGTGTGTGTGCGTGTGTTGTGGTGCTACCACGAACAGCAGCTCAGTCTCTGGAAACAAATAAGGTAGGAAAAAAGTGGGGTCTGTGGTTGAGACCACTCTGCAGCAGGAACCTCCCCCAGCAGGCAGGAAAACCCGCCACCCATGGGACTACGGTCCGCAGCATTCAGGTCTGGGAGTCACAGTCTGTGGGACAACACCATACTTGTGTGACCTCAAGCACACCCCAACCACATGCATGTGACCCCGTCGTGACATCAAAGAATAGAAGGGAACACTGAGTGGCATAGGTGAAAAGTCTGGAGCCTGGAATCAGTGTCCCATCAGGGGCATTCCCGCAGAGAAACTCCCGGGTGCAGCAGGCGACGGCGTGCCGACAGCCAGCATCCCTGAAGCAGTGCACAGAGAGACGCTTTTATGCCCTGCTTCTAGATGTACACGCCACGAAGGCCTGGCCATGCAGATCTCCATGCTGACATTATATTTACACGTTCAAAAGAAAATCTCCACTACAGATCATTATCTCAATATCAGATAAAGATTGTTCAAAAGCAGATTTAATAGAGGGGTCAGACAGTACAAGCATTACAGCACTTGCCCTGCATGTGGCCAAGATCCAGGTTTGATCCCTGGCACTCGATAGGGTCCCCTGAGCACCTCCAGCCGTGATCTCGGAATCGAGTCAGGAGCGAGTCCTGAGCCTCCCCAGGGGTGTCCCCACACACTCCCACCACCAAGATGGACCTACTAGGCAGTCCCATTCATGTCAAGGCAGCTCACATATGCAAACCACTTTCAAATATCCACAGTAGCAGCTCCCCGGAGCGAAATGAAAAATCCTAATGGACAAAACGGCTCCTATCCAGCCAGAGATGACTGGTCGCTATGAGCTGGCATACTGGTGCTCAGAGTGTCCTTCCAGGCAAGGCAGACAACAGGGAAGGAAATTCAGGAGGCCAGGAGGTGTCTATGTCTCTCCAGGCTAAATTAGTCGTCTCTAGAGAGCTACACCATAAAATGACCTAGTTCTGCTCTAAAAATTTCCTGAGCAATGTTTCTCTCCAGCCCGGAAGGGCCATGCTATGCAGGGCACAGGCAGCAGTGCTGGTACACACCACAGAGTGAGGCCCGTGTCCACAGGTAGAGCTGTCCCAGCTGGGCCCAGCAAGTGTCCCTGCAGCGGGTGCAGGCCGGCTGGAAGCAGCTTCATGCCTCCCTGCCCCTGCAGAAGTCCGTCCTGCTAGGCCCTGCAGGAACCACGATTCTCCCATCCCCCCTCGTCTGAATTCCTCTTGTTCTGCTGCACTAAAAGAGCTTGTTTTTACTTCCTGTCCTCCTTTCTGAAATTATTACCTCCCTTCTTATAAAGACTTTAAATGTCACTTGGTTTTGCAGGCCCCAACTAACAAAAAAAAAAAACAAAAAAAACTTCAGACTTTAAAAACAAAAAAAAGTGCAAGAGAAATAACCTTCAACTAAATGGCAGCTCGAGATAAAAACTCGGGTTCTACGGTTCTAGAGTCAAGCGTCCCTACGGTGTCTCTGAATTTCTGCAATCCAAACGAGTCGTCTGACCAATGCTGTTGTAATTGATGGCATCATCCAAAAATCCTCAGGGTGGAAAATTAAGGTGAGAGGACAGAAGCAAAGACAGTCCTGCCACACTCTCGGTGAAGACGGACCGTGAAAGCCTGGCAACTCTCCACCCCTAGAACCCGTGAGACTTCAAGCGTCCTAAATGACAGCCTGTTTATCCAATTCCTCTCAAGTGAAAAACAATGGTGAACACGCGAGGCCCATGCTTAACCTTCCCGGGTGCATGTAGAGAGTGTGAAGACAAACCTCTTCACAGAGGAGCACCCCAGTCCCACAGGCAGAAATGCTGCCCCAAGGCCCAGCAGGGCAGACAGACCAGGGACACGCGCCCTGGACACTGTGTTGTTCCCTAGAGTCCGTCCAGCCTCCCTGTGTCCCAGGAGTCACGTAGACCGGCACTGACCAGGGCTCCACTCTATTTTATGTTCCCATCATGAGAAACGGGCCCATTTTCGTGACCATAAGCACCGAAGCCATGGATGCTCTGGAGTCACTGGCAGTCGACTCTGAGGAATAGGAAATGGATCAACTAAGATCTTAAGATGCCTTTCCCCTTACCACACACAGTAAACTTCATCTTACAGCCTTTATCGGTCACGAAAATAATCCAGAGGCAAGGGCTGGAGAGGACAGCGGGTAAGGCCCCTGCCTTGCTTACACACAAATGACCCCCTCTAAGCATCCCCCCGCCCCGACCCAGAGAAGAGAATCCAGATCCCAGACAGGCGTGGTGTGTCACTGCACTAGCAGTGTGCTGTCCTCCACAGCCAGGAGCGCTTGAGCTTCTGTGACTGTCACTCAGGATCAGCAGCAGCCTCGTGGGAGTCATCAGAGCTCACTCGGACTCAGTACTGCCAGGGATCCTTGAGATAGGCGGGGCAGGGATCACCTCATGGCTCCTGTGCCAACAACCCCCAAGACTTTCCCAGGGGTCAAAACAGGGCAAGCAAGACCCGGGAAGACAGAAGTGACAGTCACATTCATCACCAGGAAGCGGCCGCTGCAGCCAAGAGTCCAGCTGGGTGCTGTGGCTAGCAGCCACGCCTTTGGCCACCACTCTTCATTCATCCCATGACACGCGGTGCCCGGTGTCTGCTCCCAGCAAGGGACAGGAACCCGACAGCGCCTGCCTGGGTATGCCAAGGTCTCTCCTTTCTCAGCCGCCAGCCAGAAGGATGTGACCTGCTCCACCTCAGCCTCTCACCTCCACACGCAGACTCACCTGCCACTGTGCCACTCGTCATAGGCCCAGGCTGCGTCTTCCCCAGGGTCCTGGGGCATCACCTCCTCAAGGAGAACCCCAGAAGGGCCCCTCTCGTGGCAAGAGCTGTAGCCGCCCGGTGCCCTGCACAGAGGCCTCATGCCAAAGGG
This sequence comes from Sorex fumeus, assembly GCF_029834395.1. NCBI lineage: Eukaryota > Metazoa > Chordata > Mammalia > Eulipotyphla > Soricidae > Sorex > Sorex fumeus. The sequence continues at coordinate 4,588,900 of NW_026606095.1, read as the reverse complement.
TGCTGTGTCACACCCCCAATCCACAGAGCAACACCAGATGGAGGGGTGCAGTTCAAAGCTAGGGGCAGCCTCCAGCTTACTGGGCCCCAACTCCCACAGCAGCCCTGCCGAGGTGCTAAGCACAGTCAGTCCCGGCACCAGCCCACTCCTCACTGAGGGCATCAGGGACCATCTGGGGAGTCGCTGTACATGAGCTTTCGACCCCACTGCATCGAACACCAGGAGCAACTTCCTCAGAGACCGCCGCCGACAATTCAGGTCAAGGAACTGGCTGAACAGAAAAAGGTCTTGGGCATTTCCTTAACTGAAGGAATGATGAGAGTAGAATCAGGGGCTGGAGCGACAGTACAGCAGGGAGGGAACTTGCCTTGCACGTGGCCGACCCGAGTTCTATCCCCAACACCCCAGATGGTCCCCAGAACCCCACCACCAGGAGCGGTCCCTGAACACAGAACTAGGAGCAACCCTTTAGCACCACCAGGTGCGCTCCTCCTCAAAAAGATAGTAAGGAAAAGAATTTTTAAAAACTGGGAACAGTGTAGCAGGGAATGTAGCAAAACAGACAATGGAATCAAAGAAATTCTCTCTCTCTCTCTTTCTCTCTCTCCTCTCTCTCTCTCTCTCTCTCTCCCCTCTCTCTCTCTCTCTCCTGCATAAAGAGACCCAGACAAAGCAGTCCCTCCCTCCCCCCTCCCTGTGGGGGTCAAGGGGCCATGTACCTGGAGGATGGGCAGGGGCCAGGTGCTGGGCTTGTGGGAGTCTGTTCCCGCTGGCTGGTGGCCAGGACACACTCACAACTCAGCAGCAGGACAGAAGCCAAAGACAGAAAGACAGATCCAGCCTCTCTCTTGCTGCCTGTTTTGTCTGCGGTTTACACACACACACACACACACACACACACACACACACACACACACACATACACACACACGATTTATATGGTACCAACTTTCAAAACTGATTTGAAGAATCCTCTCCCTTGAAAAGACCCCAACAGAAACTGCATATGCCGCAGCCCCCCCGTATCACCCAGGACTCCCTGGGAAACCTTCAGAATTCCTACGCCACCCAAAGGGTGGGGGACAGCATCCCTGCCCGCTATCGTTCACTGCCGCCTCCCACATCTGGACCATCACTGCTGCTTCCTGTCACATATGACAGGAAACGCCAGGTCAGAATCTGACCTCTCAGAACATACACAGATACCACGAGCACTATGGGAATTCTTTCCACGCCTCCCAGCAAAGACACTAAGAAACTATTCTCTAATCCACTGACACAGAGAGAGGAGCCACTCTACAAGATAAACAAAACATCACTGAAAACCACAGAACCACCACTGAATAGGACTGTCAGGGCGGTTATTTGAGAACCAGTGAATTCAGGGTCAGAACAGAGCTCAGCAGTTAGATCACCTGTCTTGGCCCAACAAGGAAAACAGAGGGGAGGAGAGGGCAGTGGGGAGGAAGGGGAGGGGAGAGGAGTGGAGGAGAGAGGAAGGGAAAAGAAGGAGAGGAGAAGGGACAAGGAAGAGGAGGGGAGGAGGAGGGGAGAAGAGAGGAAGGGGAGGGGAGGGGAGGAGAAGATGAGAGAGACAGAGAGAGAGGAGAAAGTTCCATTCCACTCTAAGCACCTAAGAAAAGAACCGACTCCATACGGGAGGGTATGAGCAATTGACAAGGCTAAGAAGGGTCTGAACTGGAAAGACTTCCTGACTTAAATGCATCTCTTTTGGCATGGCAGACAAATGTTTCGGCATTTTGCTAAACCCAGCCTCATTATTTCAAAGGCAGATAGAGACATTCACCCAAAAGAGTGTGCTGTCACACAACACGGTCTCCAAGAACACAGAGCTTACAGAACGCAAATCTGCACAAGAATGAAGAAATCAGGCCTCCTCCTCGGACAAAGCTGGGATAAACACCTCCTTTTCTTGCCAGGTGATGATAGCACAAAGGAAAAATTCAAACAAGTCTTCGGGAAGCTCTTTATTTTCACAAACATGCACTGACTCTCTCTGGGGCACCTAGCAAGGGACTGGCCGAGCAGATACAAGTGGAACAAGAGTAACAACGAAATAAGCACTGTGAAAATTCTGAAATCAAACTGCATGCACGATCCTCCCCCAAACCACCAAATATGGGATACTGCAAGTTGGGATGAAGAAAGAACAACTTCCTGTAACATGGGGTTAGTTTTCTAGTGGGGGTGGGGTGGGGATGAAGGAATGGAGGGTGGATAACACTATTATAGATCTCCTGCACAGCAACACCTAATGAGTAGCCAGGCTTCCTTAAGCCTAAAGAGACGATCAGAACTCAGGAGTCAGCTTGGAAAGTACCAAAAGCACACGTGAACAGAGAAGTGGAACAGGGCACTTTGATTTCAGGAAACCATCTCCAAAGGCTCCAGAATATAAAGAACATAAATTCTTCATAATCCAACTCGACCGCATCTTCAATGACAACTGAGAGAATTACAATTAAACAGCCAAGAAGTGAAAGATGTTGACGAATATCAATCACTTCAACAATTCATTTCCGTTTTCTCCTCCCCGAGCTGAAGAACCAAAGGAAGAGTTACGGGGGGGGGGGGGGGGGGGGGGGGGGGGGGACCAAACTGTGGAACAGGAATTTCAGGGCACGCTTCTCAAGAGATGTAAATCTGCCAATGATGCGACCATTCAGACAAACCATTCAGACAAAACGAAGCAGGGGCTGCGAGGGGCCCAGGTACCACCGGAAGGTCTCAGAAAGGGATGCCTCTTGTCAAGGGAAAGTGGTTGCTGCTAAAATAACCACAACTGGAATTAAAAAAAAAAAAGGCTTGTTTGATGATACATGCCCAAGACAAAGAATAAGCAAAAATGAATACATAATTACAACCTGCCACCTTACGACAGAGATCACACCAACAAGCGTAATAATTTGCTAAGATTACAGACCAATAATTACTCTTCCAGCGTAAGGCTGATAATACACAGTTCCATTAGTTTAAGATTATTTTAGAAAATAACTATAAACGCTTCCTCAAAGAGAGTCAGAAACAGGAACCAAGCAAAATCTTACTATTCCGCTTTTCAAATTTGGAAGAATTTACAAAAATAACTATTTCTCTCAAAAAGACTTTGCCTAAAGTTCTACATAGTAAGATGTGTTTAAGAGTGCATAACCTCATACACCTGCCCAATCAGAACAAAGACATCAGCCAATCAGAGACGCAGAGGATTAGAAAACAGAATCAAAAACACAAAAGCAGAAACAAATGCTGAGACAAGTTTATGACCCGTGAGGGTACCAGAAGCATCTGTCAGAACACAGCAAATAAGGAATCCACAAGGGCTGAAGGACTAGCACAGGGGTAAGGCACTTGCCTTGCACATGCTGGCCTGGGTTTGATCCCCAGTGTGCCACGAATGATCTCTGAGCAGAGAGCCAGGGGGAAGACCTGAGACTCACCAAGTGTGGTCCCCCCCGACCCCCCAAAAAAGTGACAAAAAGCAGGGGCTTGGGGGCCAAGTCACAGTGATGCCTCCCTGCCAGTATGATGTCAGGCTCTGAGATGTTATGGACATTCTGCAAGGCAGGCTCCTGTATCTCTGGCAGTCCACACTATATGTCAGAATCTCACCCCCCCCAACCTACCCCGCCCCCACCTACCACCCCCCCCCCCCCCCGACACACACACAAAAGGAAATAAATGAAATTGGAACTGAATAGTAGGGTGGAAAAATATCAAAGACAACTACTTCTTGGGACTGGAAATATCGTACAGAGGTACAGCACTTGCCTTGCAAGCAACCAGTCAGGTTCAATTCCTGGCACCCTGTATGGTCCCCTGAGCATCACCAGGGGTGATTCCTGCGTGCAGAGCAACAAGTAACCCCTGAGCCTTGCCAGGTGTGGCCCAAAAACAACCACTTTTCCCTGGATAGCGCTAAATGCTTAAAACAGACTTTTTGTCATTTTCAAATTCACGATCTTGGGGCTGGAGTGTACAGCAGGTAGGACATTTGTCTTGCATGCAGCCGATCCAGGTTTGATTCCCAGCATCCCATATGGTGCCCTGGGCACCACCAAGAGTAATTCCTGAGTGCAAAGCCAGGAGTAACCCCTGTGCATCGCTGGGTATGACCCAAAAAGCAAAGAAAAAAAATCATGATCTTTATCCCCACTTAATGATTGTGGGTCAAGAGAAAGTCTCCCTCTCTGCCCAGTGCTCCACAGAACTACTCAGAAGCCTAAAATAAATAATCAGTAGTTACAAAAACGTCAGAAAAGTTCCATATCAAGAAGCTTTCAACTACTGGCTCTCAGGAAGCAGAGAAATCTGAAAGGTTTCAAAGACAAAAGGAGTGCTTAAACATTTAAGAAAATTGCACCACCAGATCAAAGATTTCTTTGAATTGATGTGATCAGAAAGCCAACTCTTCTGCCTCACACAGGAAGTCCATCCGAAGAGGAAACAACAGGGAAGAATAAACGATGAGAAATGTGTCAGGGAGCTGGAACTGACAGAAAATGAATGAAACTAAGGGAAAACAGCCCAGCACCCCGCACACTCCCAGATGTCCTGGGCAGAGCTCTGAGGCTTCACCTTACAGGAGCCCCAAAGCCCTCTGCTCTGGCCCACGAGGACCAGGCCCCTGTCTCGAAGGGCTGCTGGCACCCACTGAACTCCCTCCCTGAGCCTGGAGTGACAGCTCGAGCGCATCCCCCAGGACGAGACACAGCAGCGGGCCCTCACTCACTGCATCCACACCAGCTAAACAGGGAGATACTACAAGGCACAGGATGAATCCCGGGGCCTGCCAGAGGGGTCGGGTGTCCCGCCTGCTGCCTGGCGAGAGCCATGAGCACCTGTGATCACAGTGTCTGAGACGCTCCAAGCAGACTGTCAAATGCAGAGAGCTGTGCCCACTGGCCCAAGTTCTCTTCCTAGGCCCTTGGTCCAAAGAGCCCCGACAATCACCCATCTGGTGGGTGATCTTCAAATGCACGCAGTGAGCCCACACTAGCAGTGCCGGCATCACCCAACAGGTCATGAGAAACGCCGACTCTCTGGTTCTCAAATTCAAACCTGGACCCTGCGTGCAGCGGGGCTGGGAGTTCCCCACGTGACATCATCACACATCTCTCAGTCCAGACCCCAACTGCCCTGCGCAGGGGTGACTAGCATCCACGCACCTGGGGAGGCTGCCTCCTCCTCCTCCTCTCACCCTCCCCCCCACACACACAGACCCCGCAGCAAAGGTGAAGCCTCGCAGGAGTTCAAAAGGAAATTCCACTCGCGTACGAGCAGCCATGAAGACGCATTCTGCAAAAGCCAGGGTGGAGGGAGTGAGAACAGCCTGGGAGAGCATCGTGGGGGTGGGGGAGGGCAGCAACCCAGAGGGGAAGGGAGACTGTCTTAGGGAACACCGGATGTGTGAGGGCCAGCTGTCAGAAGTAAGGCGAGAAGGAAGGGTGTGTGAGATGCGTTGGACTGGCAGACAGAAATGTCTGCCTGAGTCTTGTGGGACGTGGGAAATCACAAAATCAGCAGGAACCAATGCCACCTAGGAAGACCCCAGGAGTAGGCATGAGCCTTGCAGGCAGTAGTCTCAGGTCCCACCCTGCAACAGTGCAGGTGTGTCCACAGGCCAGGGGAAAGGTCATGGTGAGTCATGGGAAAGGCATGAGGGCACAGAGGTGAGGTGTGGGGAGGGGGGGCGCGTGGTGGGGGTGCAGAGGAAGTGATGTCAGCTTCACCAAAGGGTAGACAACAGGGGCCGAAGTGATTGTACAGCGGGTAGGGTGTTTGTCTTGCACGCGGCTGACCCGGGCTCAATCCCCAGCATCCCATATGGTCCCCCAAGTACCACCAGGAGTAATTCCTGACTGCACACCCAGGAGTAACCCCTGAGCACAGCTGGGTATAACCCAAAAAGCCAAAAAAAGGGGGTGGGGTGGACAACAGCCAGTGAGCACAATGCTTGAGGAAATGTACTTGAGGGGAAAGGAAAAGAACATCTTCACACTTAGCAGGGTCCCACGAGGTGTTTTCAAAGAGCTCACATAAGCCACACTCCCCTCTCTGTTTCTCCTGATAGCCCTAGCACAGGCAACAAGGCAGTAGAAAGAAACCTCAGAAGTTGGGGCCGGAGCAATAGTACAATGGGTAGGGCATTTGCCTTGCATGCGGCCAACCCTAGTTCGATTCCCAGCATCCCATATGGTGCCCCGCACACTGCCACGAGTAATTCCTGAGTGCAGAGGCAGGACTAACCCCTGCGCATCACAGGTAGACAGAAAGAAAGAGAGAGAGAGAGAGAGAGAGAGAGAGAGAGAGAGAGAGAGAAGAGAGGAAAGAAAGGAAGGAAAGGAAGGAAGAAAGAAAGAAAGAAAGAAAGAAAGAAAGAAAGAAAGAAAGAAAGAAAGAAAGAAAGAAAGGAAAGAAAGAATGAAAGAGGGAGAGAGAAAGCAACCAGCTCAAAAGTTGAAGACAGGGTCACCCAAACCACACAACACTTGATGCCTTAACAGTGGACTCAGGGCTGTGATTCACAGAGACAAAGAGAAAAGGTGTATGAGGCAGAGTTTGGAGGAAGGAAGGCACCTGCTAGGGTTCAGGCATCGGAAGAAGGGTGGATGTGCACAAGAGACATGTGGCTGCACCCACAGGGCACAGTGAGCTACTCCGGCCAGTTTTGAGACTAAAGGCAATGCTCAAACCACGTGCCCAGATGCCCAGGGCTGATCCTGCAAGCAAGCCCTTCCGAGGAGGGTGGCCAGCCCCGCAGTGTTCTGTCCTGTGTGACACCACAAAAGCAACAGTCTACCAAGCTACCAAACCCAAGCACTGACTACTCTGCAAATCCCCATCGAGACGCATTCTGAGAAACTTGGAGGGCTGGATGGGTGAGACACAAGGCCATGGCACGCTGGCTGAAACATCTGGCACACACACCTAAACATCTGGCCCGAGCAGGTGCACATGCCCCGCTCACACACATCTGTTCTGTCCAGCTGACTGATCTCAGAACGCAGCAGGATGTAAGCCAAATCCATTACATGTGCGCAATAAGAAATGCAATTACCTATTTCCACCCGGCTACGATTATGTGAATAAAAAAGAAGCATGTAACTCCTGCCCTGCAAGATCCTAATTCATTAGAACGGTTTCTTTCTGCAGTACCAGTTAGACAAAGAATCTTTCAATCTTTCGTCTGTGTGTGTGTGTATGTGTGTTTATGTGCATGTGCGCGCACGCTCGCATATATATACACATACATACACACACAAACTCTACCGGACAATAAGATTGAATACACATTTTTTTTATATGTAACTGGTACTACCAAGCCAATAAATGCTATGAAATCCCTAGCCTAAAACATTCCTAAGCATCATTCAAACTGAGGTAATGCTGCTTTCCCCCGAAATACTAACTTGGAGATCATAAAACTTCTTTGGGTAACTTACTACAAAGCTATGGGAATATGCTAGAAAAGATAACGAATGCTAGAAATGGAAATAAAGTTTAAATGAGCTTGATCTTGGAGGGAGATTCCCACAGAATCCGGGTGAAATTCAGTAGGAATAAGTACACACACAGCAAATGGGGGGAAAGAAAATGCATACAAATATAGGATCAAGGGAAATGTGAAAAAACGAAAGTCCTGTGTTCATCAGCGTTCAGAACACAGGACTGTCATGGAAAAAAAAAAAAGTGATGGAGAGAAAAGCCAGAAAGAGCTTTCTGCATGCAACACAACTCTGACTGTTGGAAAGGTTCACCCAACAAATACTACAAAAATTGTATCGATCCACTCAGAAGAAGACAGAGAGAATTGACTCGCTTCAGAAAGCTGCCCCTGAATATTGGTTGGCACATGAGTAGGCGGGTTGAGGCCTGGGGTTCACCCCCATCATCTGTGGCCACACAGCACCACCCAAGCACCTCTGAGCCCCACAGCAAGGCATCATGGGACACAGCATGTGTGTCCCGGGAGTGAGCCCAGACTTCCAGTTCCACCAGAAATGATCCCAACTGAAAGGAAAAAAGTCAACCTCAGGCACTTGTGAGGCCAGATCTGTGATCGGAGAATAGATGTCCTCCCATCCATTCCAGTCTCCGCAACAGGTAAAGCCCAAGCTGGCTTTAGGCCAGACTTCAACTCAGAATATCAAATCTCCTCAACAAACGACAACAGCCCAGAAAATGGATTCCTCCAGCTAGGATGGCAATGCCATTGACCGTGGAGGAAGAATCTAACAATTAGCTGACTCAACTAAGGTGTATAAGGGGTAGATTTAAGCACATTTGTAAGGGAGATTCTATCATTTCAACAGCCTATGAAAGACTTACATGTGTTAATTATAGTCATCAGGACCCACAAAACAGACTTCCTGGAAAGAAGGCATAGTGCTCCTCAAAAGAGTCATGACACTGATAGCAGAGAGCAGTCTTCTTCTTCTATCACAATAACAGCTAAGAACTTCTCAACTCGAAGCAATACAACTGGATGGAAAAGAGGAAATGCTGGAGGTCTGGACACAACTCTATGTCCTTAAAATTGTGCAGGGACGCAAGGGGCACAGTTCTGATCCACTCTCTAGAATCCTCCAACTCGAAAGTTCCTCGTCTTGAGGAACTCATATCTCCTACCTATCTAAGGGTGTAAGGCCCCAAGAAACTCCTGAGAGAGCAGATCCCAGACTCCCCCTCTGACTTCGCTTATAAAGAGCAAAGGCTGAGAATGGAAAGCAAACCTTCTATGCAAAGCGACTCAAGAAGGCAGAGACACGGGCTCAAGAGAGTCACAGAGCATCAAGGCCAAGGACCATTTCAAACAATTTCTATAAAAAAAAAAAAGTAGGTGCCGCATCCCAAGGAAAAGGAAAAAAATGAAAATGGTAAAGTGGTTATAAAACACAGCGACAGCCAGAGAGATAGCACAGCAAACAAGGTATCTGCTCTTGCATGCCACCCACCCGGGTTCAATCCCTGACACAGCACATGGTCCCTCGAGTATAACCAGAAGTGACACTGAGTGCTGCTAGGTACGTTCCCCCAAAATTCATAAAGGCAAAGTACCATGCTAAATAAATTTTCCTAAAAGCAGCTGGCTTACCCCAAAGAAATGGAATAAATGGAAATGGTTATAAAACACAATTAAAGTAATAGAGCTCAAAGACTGGATGAAGCTACCAATGCCCCAACCCCCTGCTACCATCCTATCCAGACAATACAACAGGATAGCAGGGAAACAGAGAGAGAGAGAGAGAGAGAGAGAGAGAGAGAGAGAGAGAGAACATATATCTTGCCGCACTCAGAGGAAGATGCAAAGATGCAAAGAAACTCAAGACAATAGAGAAGTATAGATTCCACCCACACTATTTTTGGACCAACTGTAGGGCCACCCAAAAGATGGAACAGATCTAGAGAGAAATGAAGACAAGGCACAGAACAGGCTACAGGAAACTGAAAAGAACATTTTGGAAGATTCATCCTTGCAAACATGAAGGAAGGAAGAAAGGAAGCAAGGGAGGGAATGAGGGAGGGAGGGGGAACAGAGGGAGGGATTGAGGGAGGAGGGAAGCAAGCAAGCTGGCTGGCTGGCCCACTTTGTATTACCTAAGTTTTAAGAAAAAGTAAACTGGGGTGGGGACGGGTGGGAGGAGAAAAACCGGGAACACTGTTGGTGGGAAATGTACATCGATGAAGGGATGGGTGTTGGAACACTGTGTGACTGAAACCCAATCAAGAACAACTTTGTAACTGTATATCGCACAGTGATTCAATTAAAAAGAAGAAAAAGAAAAGGTGGACTGCTTATATAGGCTATTACAAAACAGAGTAAGATAGAAAGAAGGAAGGAAGGAAGGAAGGAAGGAAGGAAGGAAGGAAGGAAGGAAGGAAAGAAAGAAAGAAAGAAAGAAAGAAAGAAAGAAAGATAGATTCAAAGATAAGAAAGGACGCGAAGGGGCCAGGGCCATAGCACAACAGGTAGGGCGTTTGCCTTGCCTGCGGCTGATCAAGAATCAAGGTTTGATCCCAACACCCCACATAGTCCCCCAAACACCAACAGGAGAGATTCCTGAGTGCAGAGCCAGGAGTAACACCTGAGCACCACTGGCTGTGACCCAAAAAAGCAAAAATAAATAAATAAATAAATAAATATTAAAATAAAAATTTAAAAAAATAAACTTTAAAAAAAACCACAAAGGAAGCGGGGGGGGGGGGGCGGCAGAAATGGTAACACAGAATCTAAAAATGAACTCAAAGCCTCAAAAACTTAGAGCAGAAACATCAGTATTAACCATTATTAGCACCTGAATATATGACAACCAGTGCCAAATCAGCATTGCAGTGATGAAACTTGGGTAAATCACACACAAAAAAAAGAAGGAATGAAGTCTCTGCAAGGAAATTAGCAGCTTGGTAAACAGAAATCCAATCTATGAACGACTGGTATGCCAAAAGGAAAAAAAAAACTCCCCAAGGGGCAGTGAAAAATCAATGATGAACTGAGGGAAATCCTTGCAATGAAAAATAACAGATGCGGGAGGTTTGTGTTTGCAGGCAAATAATAAAGAACATAAAGTGGAAAAGTTCTTCCAAGTTCAGGAGACACACGGAGCAGTGGTCCCCAGGGAGAGCGGTGGAGAGACCAAAGAAACCCGTCAAGACCCTGCACACAGAACACGGAGAAACTGCCCAGGAAGAGGCTGGCATCAAGGCAGGGTTCCAGAGCACAGGCCTGCCCCTGCGACCCTGTGAATGCCACGGAATGCCTCCCTCCAGGCACAGAGCAGCGCACGGACACGGGGCCTTCCCTGCACACAGTGAAAAATCTGGCTGAAGGTAGAATCCAGTTGACTCCCAGGAAAATGAAAATAAAAGCACAGAGAGGACCCGTCAATACGCACTCACATCATGAATACTCAAAAGGTAGTTTAACTACAGATATATGCACATGATACCAAATTTCTGAAGAAAAAGAAAACAAAAAGAAGCAAGAAATATACGGCGAGATCAAAGAGTTTCAGAAATAAGCCAGAGATATGGCTCAGCGGTACTGCTGGTGCCTTGAATGTGCGAGGCCTGGTTTTCATTCCCAGCACCCCAGGAAAAGAAAACAAAATAGAAGAAAGGCTAAAATTACATTGACTCTGGGTCGGAGCAATAGTACAGTGAGTATGGCTTTTGCCTTGCACACAGCTGACCCTGGTTGAATCCCCAGCATCCTATATTGTCCCTGAGTGGAGAGCCGGGAGTACACCCTCAGCACCATAGGAAGTGCTCCGAAACAAAAATAAATAATCACAAAAAAAAATGAAAAAAGATGAATGAAACTGTGAGCGTGAGAACCAGCGGCTGGCTGGAAGACCTATAGCATAGGCCTGGCTCATTCCGTGGCATCATACAGTCCCCAGAGACCACCGCAAGGAGAGTCAGGAGTGACTCCCAAGCACCTCCGGTTATAACAAAAAGGAAAATAAAAACCTGCAAGCAAGGCTATGATCCTGAAGATCACAGGAATGCCTCTTATTCAATACAAGATATCCTCTTTTGCTCAAACCGAGCTTCACACTCAAAAGTTTTAAATGCAAAGATGGCTCCCCATATGTTTAAGCCTTTCAATGACTTTCAAAAAAATTTGACAGACTTGAACCATTGGAAAAATGTCCTCAGGCATTTAGACAAGTTTATATTGTCCTTATAAGAGTTTTGCTCTCTTGACTCATATCCCACAATTGTTGCCATGTAAACATGCATCCACCTTCACTACCAGTCTCAGGAGATGCCCGTCAAGCCACGGAAACTCATGGGTCCATGGGTCATCAGACTGAAAACTCTGAGGAACCCTCAGGAGAGGAGCGGGCCAAGTTCAAAGCACCAGCAGCCACACCCACACCCGCAGCCACCAACATGCAAAGGGCCCAACTTCAGTGCTTTTGTGACTAATCTCTGCAGAGATGCCAAGTTCCAAACTCCCGGGCACACAGATCCTAGAACTCCCGGAGTGCCCAGCCACACATGCAGGCTCACAATACTGCCAAATCCTACAACAGTGACAGCAAACTAGATGGGACAGTGGCATAAGAAGCCCACTAAGCTCAATAAGCAAGAGCGTTAACACAGAAGGCTCACCCAGCAACAAACCACTTAGTGTATCCCAGACAAGGACTTCAGTAACACCGCTATGAGACATAACAATTTTCACAGACCTTCTTTTACTGAATGTAGCCTGCCCACAAGGCAGAGTCTGGCAAACTCCCTGTGGCGTACCCAATATGCCAAATACCAGTAACAATGATGGGTCTCATTCTCCTAAAGAGTCTTGAATATAATCTCAGGGCTAGGATGAAGGAGACGTTACTGGGGCCTGCTCGAGGCAATCGACGACTAACAGGATGATTTGTGATTGTGATTCTTTTACTGAAGTATTTTTTGATGGTTCTACTTACCATTTTGTTGCAATAAGCAATATCAAATACTCTGTTCCAGCCAGGTGGGCAGGCTTGGGGGGTTGGGTGGGAAACTAGAGATAATGGTGGAGGGAAGGTCATAGCGGTGAGACTGGTGTTGGAACACTGAATGTCTGAAACAACCGGATTATGAGCAACGTTGCAAACCACATGTTTAAATAAAGCTGAGATTTGAAAAAAAAAAAGTTTGCTATTTAATAAACTTAGCAGTCTCTCAGAAAGCAGCCGAAGAAAGCAAAATTTGAAAAATGACAAATATGCATAAAATAAAGAGAGCCATTTTAAGTCTGATGTCTCTAACTTATCTGTATTATAGTTAACTTTTCTAAACATTACATTAGTGGTAAAAATATTCAGAGCATGCAACTACCAGGAAAAGCATGGACAAAATAATAGAGATCAAAGTAGTAGAGATCAAAGGTTGGTCCATTATAGTCAGAGTGCCAAGTCTGGTGGATACCTGTTTTTCTAAATAGATTTTGAGGGTGAGACACAATGCAGCGGGTAGGGTAAGACCATGGCTTTGTCAAGTGGCTTGATCCAGATTCGATCCCCGGCATTATGTCCCAGAGTCCTCCCAGGAATAAGTCCTGAGCACAGCCGGGTATGGAAAAGAACTAAAGAAAAAAAAAATATATATATATATATATATTTAAAGCCAGAAATATTTAGTATCTTTGCACCAAGTTTCCTGACCCCTGGCAATAAGTGAACAAATGCCTCCACTGACTAAGAGAGGAACAATGAGTAGTAATTTATCTCTGACAGAGTGGAAAAAAAATTTAAAGAACACTAGTAAAAGTAATAGAGACTCCTAAGAGTAAACTTTGGGCTGGAGCGATAGCACAGCGGTAGGGCGTTTGCCTTGCACGCAGCCAACATGGCCGACCCGAGTTCGATTCCTCCGCCCCTCTCGGAGAGCCCGGCAAGCTACCGAGAGTATCTCGCCCGCACGGCAGAGCCTGGCAAGCCACCCGTGATGTATTCATATGCCAAACACAGTAACAACAAAATCTCCAATGGAGACGTTACTGGGCCCGCTCAAGCAAAGAGTAAACTTTATTTTTTTTATTTTTTTTTATTAGTGAAACACCATGAGGTACAGTTATAGACTTACAAATTTCTGTGCTTGGGTTTCAGTTATACAATGGTCAAGTACCCATCCCTCCACCAGCGCCCATCCTCCAAAGTTTAAGAGTAAACTTTAAAAGCCTATTTCTTTTTCAAATGATCAGAAGTAGAAAACACACAAATCCTCTTCCTACCAGGAACAAAGGTGGAAGGAAGAGTATGCTGGCCTCAGGAGACAGAAATCAGATGCAAAAAAAAAAAAACCCAAACACACCAATTATATCAACACGTAGAATGAATACAACTATTTAAGGAAAAATACTCTCAAGTTGGGAGTTAAAAAAATATTTTTAAAACAACTGAGAGCGGCAAGAATAAGGTGATTATTTTTTAAATGGCATTTAGGACCAACGTAGCATTCCTTAAACTACAGGACAATTTGGGTCCTGGGAGAAAGCTCAAAGGTCAGCATGCACCGTTCAGATGCAAACCCCCTGGTTTGACGCTCAGCACCACTGAGGAAGTGACCCCAGAGCGCAGAGCCAGGAGAATCCCTGAATAATACGGTCCAAGACTCTAGACAGAATACGAGTTAATGCTGGGCTGATGAAAACTTAATCTGGGAGCTATTTTGTATACATCCCAGAATACTGATACCTCAAAGTTGAATTTTCTGGAAAAGGAGAAACTGCAATAAGTAGTAAAGCTATGGAAGTCCAACTCAATTCTCAATCCTGGCAGAGCAAGGTCACAAATAGGGGCAACAAAGAATCTGGAAACAACCTGAGTGGCCAAGAACAGATGAATGGATAAAGAAACGATGGCACATCTACACAATGGAATACTATGCAGCTGTCAGGAAAAACAAAGTCATGAAATTTGCCTATAAATGGATGGACATGGAGAGTATCAGGCTGAGTGAAATAAGTCAGAAGAAAAAAGGGACAGATACAGAATGACTGCATTCATTTATGGTATACAAAAATATATATATGTATATATGTATGTGTGTGTGTGTATATATATATATATATATATACACACACACACACACACACACATTGACCAGTCCTCCTTACCCGTTTCCCCTGACCGTGTGTATATATATAAACACACACGGTCAGGGGAAACAGGGGTAAAGAGGACTGGTCAATGGTTGGAACTAACCACAAGTGTGCGTGGGACTGGAGACAGGTAAGATAGAGAAGACACCAGCATGACAATAATAGCTCGGAATGAACACGCTAGACAAGATCTGAGGGTTAAAAGAAGGTAAAGGGATATTCTTGATAACCTTTCAGTATCAATATTGCAAACCACAATGCCCAAAAGAAGAGAGAGAGCGAGAGAGACAGAGAGAGAGGCAGAGACAGAGAGACAGAGAGACGGAGAGAGACAGAGACTAGGAATAAGGCCAAAGTGACAGTGCAGTAGTTCAGGTCCTTGCCTCGCATGCAGCCAACTGGGGTCAGATCCCCAGTACCCCAAATGGTCCCCCAAGCACCGCTCTGGGTGCAGAGCCAGGAGTAACCCTGAGCACTACTGGATGTGGCCAAAAACCAAAACAAACAAACAAAAACAAGAGTAGAAATAAATAAGAAAGACTGAAAATACTCAAATGCAATTGAAAAATTTTTTAACTATCTGGTTCGGAGATTTACGAAAAAAATCAAAGTGATAATTTTGGAACATTCAAGAAAAACACAACCAATAAATAGCAATGCGTAGACAAAACTCAATGCTTCGAACACTTCTAATACATAACAAAATATTAGACAATCTATGAAGGATCAAAGCATTAATAGGAGTAGGGCATCTGGCTTGCTCAAGACGGACCTAGGTTTGATTCCCAACACCTCTTATGATGGTCCGGTGAGCCCACCAGGAGTGATGCCTGAGCACAAAGCCAGAAGTATTCCCTGAGCATCACCAGGTATGGCCAAAAAAAAAGGAACCAAACATTTCCTGAGTAGCCAACACAATCCTAAGAAACAAGACCAAAGTACCGCATTCTTTGACTTCATACTACAAAAGTATAGTTACCAGAACATCATGGTATTGAAATAAAGCAGACATTCCGGCCAAAGAACAGAAACAAGAGTCCAGGATATAGGCTTTACACAGGACTTTCATTTAAAAAGACGAGTACAAGAGCATAGAACAGAGAAAGAAAATTTTTTTCAACAAATGATGCTGGGAAAAATAGATGCAAAAAAAATGAAGCCAGGACATTCCATTATTTGATCTACAAGAAATATTTTCTCTTGTTTGTTTTTGGTCACACCCAGTGATCCTCAGAGGTACTCCTGGCACTGCACTCAGGAATCACTCCTGGCTGAGCTTGGGGGACCATATGAGGTGCCATGGATCAAATTCATGTTGGTTGCATGAAAGACAAGCACCTACCCACTGTATTACAGCTCTAGCCCCATCAATTCAAAAGAAATACTGCAGAAAAAAACAGGCAAAAACTACAGGAACTGGTTTCAGCACTGTCTTCGGCAATTCAACTCTACTGGCAATGAAACCAAAGCAAAAATAAACAAATGAGATTACATCAAGCAAGCAAAAAAAAAAAATCTCTGTACTGAAAACAGTCACTGAAACAAATAGAACGGAAGAAAACATTTGCCACCATATATCTGACAGAGGGCCACTACTACCCCAGATACGTAAAAAAACCAAACAACAAAAAGCATCAAAAATTTAAAAATTGTAAATGGGGAGAGAACCTGAACAGATATTCCTGCAAAGAAAACAGATACTCAACCTCCCTGATTACCAGGGAAACGCAAATAACATTATCAACTCACACCAGTAAGAACAGCCTTACATAATGCTCAGAAAGGATGAGAACCGACTGGGATGAGGGGGAAAGGAAACTCATTCACTGCTGCTAAGACTAGCGGCCTCTGAGGAAACAGAATATGTACTCCTCAAAAAAAAAAAGAAAAAAATTGGGGCTGAAGCGATAGCACAGCGGGTAGGGCATTTGCCTTGCACGCAGCCAACATGGCCAACACAGGTTCGATTCCCAGCATCCCATATGGTCCCCTGAGCACCGCCAGGAGTGATTCCTGAGTGCATGAGCCAGGAGTAACCCCTGAGCATCGCTGGGTGTGACCCAAAAAGCAATAAATAAATAAATAAATAAATAAATAAAATAACTAAAAAAAAAAGGATACCGAGCAATCGAAATTTAAAAAAAAAAAAAAAGAAAAAGAAAAAAATTTGAGGAGTATCCCACAATCCATTCCTAGATGTCCACAACACAAAACATCCCAACAGAAAGCCACACGGACACCTCTGTCCACTGCAGTGTTGCTGTAATAGCCAAGACAAAGGCACAACCCCAGCACCAAAGGGCAAGTTAGTGGGTGTAGTTGTGGTGTGGACACACACTGGAACAATCCTCAGCTGTCGGGGACAATAAATCCAGGCCATTTGCAATAACCTGAATGGAAGTGGAAGGAGTCATGCAAACCAGAGCAAACCAGAGGGACAAATAACTGGTGAAATCATTCTATGTGGCATATATTTTTTAAAAGGAAATAGACTCTCCTCCCCCCCCCCCACCCAGACAAGACCCTGAGATGCCACCCACAAACGTCTCCTCCACTCCCGAACGGCCACGATCCCAGAGGCACACAAACCAATCTCAGAACCCAGTGGCTTCTGGCAGAAATCCCTCTGGACTTAATTATTAAAATACCAGAAATCCAAAACTGTATGTTCTTCATTATCAGCAATAGAAAACAAATTATCTAATGATGCCTTTTCGCCAGATCTGAGAGTTGAGGGAAAATTCCAAATAATAAATAATAGGGGGCTGGAGTGACAGCACAGCGGGTAGGGCGTTTGCCTTGCACGCAGCCAACCCGGGTTCAATTCCCAGCATCCCATATGGTCCCCCCAAGCACTGCTAGGGGTGATTTCTGAGTGCAGAGCCAGGAGTAAGCCCTGTGCATCGCTGGGTGTAACCCAAAAAGCAAAAAAATAATAATAATAATAAAAAGTGGGTCTTGAGTCGAAAAACTGAATGTAATCAAAGTAAAGAGAGAGTAAAGTGAAAATCATCTGCCACACAGGCAGGGAGAGGGGTGCGATGGGGGGGGGGGTATACTGGGGTTCTTGGTGGTGGAACATGTGCACTGGTGAAGGGATGGGTGTTTGATCATTGTATGACCGAGACTTAAACCTGAGAGCTTTGTAACTGTTCTCACAGTGATTTAATTAAAAAAAAAAAAAGGAAACAGATTCTGTTTGCTAACATCTCCTTGCCCTTGACCTCAAAAGTAGAGTCATCAAGCCAGAGGCGGGGAGTGAGTTGAAAGCTGTGACAGACTGGGGTGAGAACTGGACAGAGCTCTCCAGTTGTGTGAGTGAAACAGTCATGCTCAGTCAAACAACTAACCTATCACTTAAAAAAATAATAATGAACTAGAATGGCAAGACCAATGGATACGGATTCAAAATAATTCAAAAACTTCTGTATCAAATAAGAAAAAACAAGAGATTTTTTTTTAAAGTAGGCAAGTTATTCAGCTATTTGCAGTTTCATTTGTGTGTTCAAAGCTCCCAAGTGAGGGCCAGTGGAGGGGGTAGGACACTCGCCTTGCACGTGGCCAATGGTGGTTCCATCCATCCCAGTAATCTCTGAGGGCAGAGTCAGAAGTAATTCCAGAGGACCACAGGGTGTGGTTCCTACACCCCACTCCCAGTAAAAAAGCTCACAAGTGGATAAAAAAAAACCATACAAAATAAGAAATCCGACAATAAACAGAAAATAATCCTCACCAAAATCAAATAAATTCTGTTTAAATCATGGACCACTTTCGCCTACAAATTTACTGATACCCATACTAACTGGAAAATACAATTATATTAATCTACTTGAGTAAAACTGTCTATGTGTGATTTTGAAAAGATCCTTCACCCAAGAAATTCTTCTCAGCATTATTCTGAAAATAAAGAGGACAAACTGAGTTTTGAAAAAAATTTAAAAAGTACTTGAAGTGATAAATGTCTAATAGGATATGCAGCAATTCCAAATATCAATTTGAAATTATTAAAAAAAAATTTTAATAATTAAAAAAAATTTTTTAATATCTGAAAATAAAACACTAATAAGGATTAAAAAATCAAATCTTCATTAAATGGTTACATTTTGGACAAATTTATGGACAAAGCATCTTTAAGGTTTTTTTTTAGCTTTAGTTATATTTAATTTGGGACTTTTATGACACATCCAGCAGTGCTCAGGGATCACTTCGAGCTGCGCTAGAATGCAGCCAGATGCATTGAGGGAAAGCACTCTCTCTCCGGGTCCATACGGATAAAGTGTCAGATGGCTTTAAACACTTATCATTGAGGCCAGAGCGATAGTACAGCAGGTATGGCATTTGGCCTTGCACGAGACCAACCCGGGTTCGATCCCCGGCATCTCATATGGTTCCCTGAGTACCTCCAAGAGTGATTCCTGAGTGCAGATCAGAAGTAACCCCTGAGCATCAGATGTGACCCCCCCAAAAAAAACCCCACTTATCATTTATAAATTTTCAAAATTATTGAAAAATACAAAAAAAAAATAACAAAGTTACTAACATCTAATATAAAGGATGTTTAAGCCAGGGAATGGCTTAAATGGCTAGAGTGCGTGTTTGCATAAAGGAAGCCCAGATTTCATTCCCAGCACTGGGTGGCCTCCCACGAGAGCATCCAGGGAGCAATCCTGAACACCAAGCCAGGAGTAAATCCCCAGCATAACAGGTACGGCCCACAAACACAAATAAAAAATATTCCTAAAGAATATTTTAAGAACAGGACAGTCCAGGGGTTGAGGCTTGCCTTGCATGCAGATGACACAGTTTCTATCCACCGTGCCTCCTATAGCCCCCCGGGTGTCCTTCCACGAATGATCCCTTGAGAGCAGAAACAGGAGTAAGTCCTGAGCACAGCCAGGTGTGGCCCCAAAATCTGTACGGATTTATAATAGAAAACATACATCATTTTTAACGTGTGTGACCCTATAACTCATGATCAGGAATGCACCACGCATTGATTCTGGGAAGATCATATAAGGAATTTGGGTTGCGATTCACAGACAACAGTCAGGGACTTAGAAAA
The DNA here is from genome assembly GCF_029834395.1 of Sorex fumeus. Taxonomy (NCBI): domain Eukaryota; kingdom Metazoa; phylum Chordata; class Mammalia; order Eulipotyphla; family Soricidae; genus Sorex; species Sorex fumeus. Next base: position 4,569,227 of record NW_026606095.1, on the reverse strand, counting down.
CCTGAAGCAGAATCTCTGATCCCAGAATGTGACTGGGTGGAATCGGAAAACTTAGACCAAAAAATGTGCTTCTCAAAAACCACGGCTGGTGGTTTTTATGAATTTATTTGCAGTCAATATTCCCCTAAAGAAACCCTAATAGAGTCCTATGAGATCTTCCATTAAAACGCAACCCTTGGCCAAGAAATGCACAAGCCAGACACAAACTGTCAACAGGAAACCAATCAAGTGACACACAGAATCCTCCTGCCTCTGGTGGGCAGTTCCGGGACTGAGATGGGGTGTGCCAGCGTCTGTGGCCGGGAGAGCGTCTCCGACGGCCATTCCCGTCCCTCCGGCCCTGAGCACAGCAAGGCACTGGCCCTCGCAGCTCGAACCAGGAGGACCCGGTGCTGTGGCAAAGAGCTGGTTCCTGTGCCACGAAGAAGTGACCAGCAGCAGATACTAACTTCAACTCCATGTGGCCTCAGCACTCCTGGGCTGTGCTCTCAGGTTCCAGAGTCTTCCAAAGACATCTGTCCACGACCTCAGACAGAAAGAGCCCCTGGAAAGTCAGCTGTGCCTTGGACAAAATGCTGTCCTGATGAAGACTGAGTGAGAAGCAGGGCTGGAAGGTGCCAGAACCATCTTGGAAAAGTGTCTCGTCTGGGGCAGAACGCATCCATCCAAACGCAGGCGGCCGCTCCAAGGGCCACCTGGCCAAGCTCTCTCATGCCACCCCCACCCGCAGGCTCCCTGCCCGACACGCAGGTCGGGAGATGAGCTCCTGGGAGACGGACTCCTGGCTGTCGGGACAGCCGTGAGGGCCCTTTTCCTCCTTCCACGGCGGCCCAACGAGGCTGCACCCCACAGACCTCTGCTCTGTCCTCCCCAGAGCCCCCTCTTCCCCTCTCCCCTGCCACCCCCTCCTCCCTTCCCCCCTGCGAACCTCTCCTCCCCTCTCCCCTGCCATCCCCTCCTCTCCTCCACCATCCCCACCTCCCCTCTCCCCTACCATCCCCTCCTCCCCCTCTCCCCTGCCATCCCCTCCTCCCCTCTCCCCTGACACCCCCTCCTCCCCTCTCCCCTGCCACCCCCTCATCCCCTCTCCCCTGCCATCCCCACCTCCCCTCTCCCCTGCCACCCCCTCATCTCCTCTCCCCTGCCATCCCCACCTCCCCTCTACCCTGCCATTCCCACCTCCCTTCTCCCCTGCCATTCCCTCCTCCCCTCTTCCCTGCCAACCTCTCCTCCCCTCTCCCCTGCCATCCCCACCTCCCTTCTCCCCTGCCACCCCCTCATCCCCTCTCCCCTGCCATCCCCACCTCCCCTCTACCCTGCCATCCCCTCCTCTCCTCCATCATCCCCACCTCCCCTCTACCCCACCATCTCTATCTCTCCTCTACCCCGCCATCCCCACCTCCCCTCCCCCGCCATCCCCACCTCTCCTCTCCCCTACCATCCCCACCTCCCCTCTCCCCTGCCATCCCCCCTCTCCTCTATTTCCCCCTTCCCTCTACCCTCCCCCTCTGCCCCCCCACCCCCCTGCAGAGCCCAGCCCAGCACTATCTGAACAAACCCAAGCCTCACATCAACTCCCATCTAAAGTGGCGGGGGGGGGGGGGGGGGGGGGGGTGTCGAGGAAGAGGCAGTCCACTTGTGCCCTGCCAGGGCCATCTCCTCAGCCGGGCACTGTCCCCCTTTGCCGATGTGCCTGTGTACTCCCAGGCTATAAACAAACCAGTGTGAAGTTGCCCCAATAATGAGGCGGCAGCCAGGAGAGAAGGCGAGAGTCACTGCGAGGATGCCAGCATCCCGCGCGACTGCGGCCGCTCCACCCGTGAAGGAAGTGCTGGGTGCAGTTTCTCCATACCCTAAAAGAGAGTCCCTGAGGTCTCCCACATAACAGGTCGCCCACACCCACTCAGAAGAGAAATTACTGGGTGCCCCCCACCCAGAAAGTTAAGACTGGCTGCTCCCGAGGCGTCCAGCAGCCCAGGTGCCATCTCAAGTCTGGCAGAGGTGCTCCTGTTCACTAGGGTGCTTCTTCGCAGGATGCAGGTGAGGGCAGAGGGCCCCTCCATCCAAACCCTAAGCCACGGCCATGACGACGAAGGCCATCCGGAGGCCACTTGTCATTAATCTGCGACTCTAAGTAGAGAAGTCTCACTCGTAGGACCTGAGAGAGAATAGGGTGAGTGAGGTGCTTGCCTTGTATGCGGCCAGCCCCAATTCAACCCCCAAAGCCACATAAGGTCGGCCTGAAATGATCCTTGAGCACGGAGCCAGAAGCAAGCTCTGAGCACCCAAAACCCTGTCCCCCCCCAAAAAAATAAAACTAAGTCTGACTGCTTGTTCTGCTTCCAACAAAAACCCAAGTGCAGGGAAAGGGAAGGAACGGGCTGAAAAAAAAAAACAGACATAAGTGGTCCATCCATCTTTCTGGAAAGATCTGTGCCCATCAACTCCAAAAGCAGGGCACCTCCACACCTTCCCAGACCCCCACACCCCTATACCATGTGTGCCATGCCAGGGGGCCAGGCTCAAACTATCAGAGAGCCGGTCTACTCCCAATGAAAACGCCAGAGGCCCGCGTCGGCCACGGAGAACACTCAAACAGCCATCGGAGAGCGCTGCTTGCAGCTCAGTGGAGGAAAGGAACCCCCACAGGAGCGGGCAGTGAGGGAAAGGTCTCCAGTCCACAGGAGAGCCAGCAGGGCGGGGCCAGCAGTTACTTCTCGGGCCTGCGCCGCTGCTGGCAGGAAGCGGAGCCCGTGCTGATAGGACAGGAGGCGTCAGATACGGCTCCCGGGGAAGGCGTCGGGCTATCAGCTGCACGCCAGGCACGGGCCGCGGGGGCCGCAGGTGCACAGAGGGGAGGGTGGGCACCCAGCAGGCAGGCAGGCAGGCAGGCAGGCACCAGACCTGCCTGGGCCTCTGCCTCTCCCCACAGAGACGACTGGGCATGTGCCCCTTGGCCACCGCCAGCGCTGGGTTTGAGCAAACACAGGCCAAGGTGTGAAAGCTGCCAAGGCTTAGAGCTAAGAGAAAGCCCGGCCCTGGGCAGGAGCGACAGCACAGCAGGGAGGGCGTCTGTCTGCCTTGCATGTGCTGGATCCGGGTTCAATCCCCAGCGTCCCCTATGGTCCCCTGAGCACGGCCAGGAGCAATTCCTGAGTGCAGAGCCGGGAGTAACCCCTGTGCATCACTGGGTGTGACTCAAAAAGAAGAAAGAAAAAAAAAAAGCCCAATCCTGAGGTGGCCCGAGCTCTGTGGGGAAGGACTCCAACAGTGTCAGTTTTGCTCAGAGACGGAGGCAGGAGCAACTTACTGCAGGTTCTGGAAACAAAATGCAAAACTAAAGAGCAGCTACTTCTTGAACCAGATCACCAGCCAGAGAGCCACTTGGCAAACGGTTTTCCATGACAGGCTTGTTCTCCAAAATCTTATTCACACACGTTCGAAAGACAAACGAGTTCTTCGACCCTTGAAGATGGCAGCATTGTTGAAAGGGCAGGCTCAGAGAAAGAATTAAAGTCATCCTGCATTACTGGAACAAGGCACAGGAAATGGGTCAGCTATTTCAATCAAGAGGAAAATGCACGTGCCATCTGCAGAGGAAACTTATCATGAGGGACGCTCAGAAGCACAGGCCCTAGAGCATCAATTCACAGGGCAGGGAAATATCCTAAGAGCTGCCCCTGAAAAGGGGGGGGGGGGTAAAGACAGACAGAGACCTCAGAGGGCTGAGTATATCCTTCACCCGTGACAGGTCAAGCCCCAGCACCGCACCTTCTCCAAAGCATTTTCAGGAGTGAGCCTGGTGGTCCCCCAAGGCACCACCATGCGTGGCCTAAAATGAAAGCAAAATACCCAGGGGGGGCCTGGGATGTAGCTCAGTGATTAGAATACACACCTCTCATGGTCTGAAGCCTGGGAACATATCAACTCCCCCCCCACTACCACCACAACCAAAAAAAAACATAAACGCCCACTCAGATTGATGAGTTGGTTTTTTTTTGAGAAAGTGGGGGAGGGGGGTGAAGGGGGGCACTAGGAGTACGAGGCGTTCACCTTGCACACGAATGATGAACACGTTTCCATCCCTGGGTCCCAGCACAGGGTCCCCTAAGCACCACCAGGGCTGACCCACAGAGCATCAACGGGCGTGGCGCAAACACCAAACTAACGATTTCAAAAGCAAAAAGCAAAGGCCATTCCTGCCACTCTCCCGACCCACACAGAAATGCAATTAGATGTTTGAACACCCTCAAGTAAAAAAGAAGAGGACGTTCTGCCAGCGAGAGGAAGGCGCAGCCTCACTGCACGGCGCTCTGGTGTGAGATGCAGTGGCCCACGGGAGGCTGTGCAGGGCACGCTCACCCCAGCTCTGCTGCTCATCCCAGACCGATCTCTAGAAAAGGAGGAGAAAGTTGAGATTGTGTTCAGCAACAATACATTTTGTTGTAGAAACAGAGTGTTGCTAAAGAACCATGATATTCTCCTACGTTCGCACTCACAAATGTCTTTGTTTTAATATTTTAGAGCACCGTGGGGCCAAAGAAAGCATCCAGGGGTTGAGGCCCTGTACTAAAGGTTATCAGTCTTGTGTGCTTGGCCCATTATGGTTTGGCCCCCCAGCACCAGATATGGTCTCCTGAGCACCACCCAGGAGTGACCCCTGAGCACAGAGTCAGAAACAAGCCCAAAGAACATCCAGATATGGTACAAATAATTTAAAATAAAAGCAGTACCCAATTTATCTCACTTGCTTAAAGCAAGAGGATGTTTGAGGGGTTAGAAAGATGGTACAACGGGTAAAGCAGAGCACACGGCCAACCTGGGTTCAATCTCTGACATCCCATATTCCCACATGGGCCCCTGAACACAGCCAAGAATTATTCCTGAGAGCAGCGCCACGAGTAATCACTGAGCACTGTTGGGTGTGGCCCCCAAAACCAAACCAAAAAGCTCAACAACAACAAAAAGAGGATGTTTGAGAGAAGCACCATCTCTAACTTCCTGACCCTGAAAGAAACATGGAGCCCTGGAGTATTTGAAGAAGGCACCCTGGGGACAGAGAGTAAGAGGAAGGTGTTCCTTGAAAGTTGAGGTCTTCGGCAGGAGAGTGGCTGCAAATCGCTGGATAGCAAGTGAGTAAAGAATGGGCAAGGGGCAGAAGCATCCACATTACAAATAATAAACTTGCTGCAGAAACCAAGAAACACACAGAAGACGCCAGCAATCCTCCCTGCTCCCCCGAAGAAAAGAGAAACGAAGAACAAGCTATTTTTAAACAATTTTAAAAATGCCTTTAAAGCATTAAAAAAAATAAATAAATAAATAAAGCAGCAGCAGATAATTCTGATTTTCATTTAGCAAGTGATGATCATCAAAAAACGGGTCAAAATCCGTCAAGAACAGATCAATTCCTGATTTCACTTCTCCAACAGGGAACGAGCATGAAGCCTGCTCTTAGAATGAAAATGAATCCGTGCCTTAATATCACTTAATCGCTTCCCACAGCACACCCAAAGATGCACTCTGGCTCCTTTTCTTTCATTTGTTGATCAGTTATTGTTCCCTTCTGTGAGATTTCAGGAATATGCTGGCATTAATAGCATTCTAGTCCGTCCGTCCCCCCCCCCTCGCCCCCCCCCCCCCCCCCCCGCTCCTCAGTACTGCAATCCATTACACAACTTCCTTTGAGCAACGAACGACTTTGTTTCAGAAGCAACTGAGTGACCCCAGAGCCAAAACTGATCTTACAATAAAGGTGCAGTACTTTCCCACTCAAACCACTGGATAAAGCACACTGGCTTTTCAACCTGAGAGAGACAGAGAGAGACAGACGGAGAGAGACAAAGACAAACACAGAGAGACACAGAGAGAGACAGAGAGAACATGACACACAGTGAGAGAAGAGGATGAATTAGAAGCAGCAAAGCAGACAAAGGCGCTTTGGTCTTGGAACAGAATTTCCTTTCAGTGTGCCCCAGGTGAGCCACCAAAGAGGACCACAAATACGGAACATACGGGAGATGCCCACTGGAAGGAACCAAATAGTTTTCATTCCCTTCTCTCAATTACTCAGCTTTCCTCTGGGCACTCAACAGCCCTCTGCTCCCAAGGGAATCTAGATAACTCCTACAGGTGGTGTGCCCTGGGCTATCTCCATATGCAAAGAAGCAAGAGTCAGGCTGCACTGGCCACATCAGGGACCACAGTTCAATCTTCAACACCACATTCCAACACCTGAACACCACCAGGAATGACCCCTGAACAGAGAGCCCTAATAAGAACGCCCAAGAAAATCCCAAATAAAAGCATTTAAAAAAAAAGCCTCAGGCCACGGTGAGAGTACAGTGGGTAGGGCATTTGCCTTGCACCTGGCTGGCCCAGAAAAGGCAGCCCATAGGGTCTCCCAAGGCCCGCCAGGAATGATTCCTGAGCACAGAGCCAGGACTAAGTCCTGAGCATAGTCAGGTGTGGCCCCAAAACAAAAGAACCAAAACAAAAGAGAAAGAAAAAGCAAAGCCCGGGAAGGATAAACCCAGAAGTGTGTGTGTGGGGGGTGGGGGGGAGTAGACCAGCGGTGAGGCACCTGCCTTGAAAGCAGCCGACCCTGATGGATCCCAGGCACTGAGCACTGCCAGGATCCAGCCCTGAGCAGCACCACGTGAGGCCCAAAGCCAAAACATGATTGAAATGATTTAAAACTCAGAACAAGGTAGTACCAAATGTTAAAGAGCCACCAAAAAAAGTTGCAATCTTCCTTGCTGGCAAATAAAAATTCACAAGTGTATGACATAGCACAGACACAGTAGGTGCTTACTACGCTCATCTGATCCACACTCTCAAGACATGCCTGGTTTCAGGGCTGGAGCAAAAGTACAGGGGATAGGGCATTTGCCTTGCATGCGGTTGACCCGGGTTCGATCCCCAGCACCCTATATGATCCCCTGAGCAACGCCAGGAGTAATTCCTGAGTGCAAAACCAGGAGTAACCCCTGTACATTGCCAGCTGTGACCCAGAAAGATTTAAAAAAAAAAGGTGCCTGTTTTTTTTTTTTAATTTAAACCAAAAATTTTTCTTTTCAGTAACTGGCAAGTGTTCATTGAATATGTGAATTTAAAATATCTAAAAATTAATTTTTTAACTAATACTAATATTGTTCCAAAAACTGAACCATAAAGAAGAAATGATGATTAGGTATAAAAAGTTCACCCCCAAATACTTAGCAAATTCAGATATGTATGTTTGTTTGGTTGGTTGGTTTGGGTGCCACTCCAGTGATCCTCAAGGGTCACTCCCTGCTCTGCACTCAGGAACCACTCCTGGTGGGGTCAGGGGACTATGTGGGGCCCCAGGGATCAAACCCAGGTCAGTCACACAGTCACATGCAAGGTGAGCGCACTACCCACTGTACTATCTCTCCGGCCGCACAGATTCAGATTTTGCTTCACAATACGGAGATCTATTTTGGCTCACCAAGTCAAACTTCCAGACCACCTCGGATTCATGAACTCATTTCCATCAACATGCTTAGGTCCTTCTGCTTCTAGAGGTTAAATAAGACAGCAAGTTTTACTGATCGGTAATTTTCCCTGTCATCAAAGGTGTATACTGAATGTGTGCCTATAATTCCATTAGGAACAGCTGTTCACACAAAGGAGTGTTTGGGTCTGAAAGCAGCTCTTTATTTAATGTTACTTCCATCCGGCAGCATGAGAGAAAACATTCACTGTTTACCGTAGTCAGTTACTGCCACAGATTTAATTACCAACAATCACACATATTAACTTCTATTGCTATCACACACTTGCCGAGGATTAATTCAGCAGAGATCTTAAGATTGCTAAAAAGCCATCCGGAAAGTTTCCCCCACTGGAGACTGCCTGCTCTCTCCCTCCCCCCTTCAAGCAGGAAGTCAAACTTTAAATTTGCGGCTCCCAATACCTGCATTTCTCTTGCCCCAAATCCCAGAAGAGTGTGCAGGAAAGGCTGACCATGCCACGACTTAGGAGAAAAGCAGACGTCACCGTAAAATGGCTTCTCTCTTCCAAACTGTAGCTCTGAGCCCTCAAAGTCTGGAACTTTCCCTCTAGATGTCCTGATCAATGGCAACAGACCATCACACGGAGAGAAAAATTCACAGAAATGTGGAATCGAGACCGGTGCCAGAAAAATCCTGCTCATTACTTTTCAAGTACAAGTTTGCCTGGATCAGGAAGAGAAATCTGTTCCCTTTTTCTGCTAAGTTTAGCACACCACGCGGCCTCACCACTGCAAAAGCTGTTTCTTGTCCTTAAAATTCATCTGTAATAAAAACCGTAACTATATTTAATAGGCACCTCTGCAGAGTGCACATAAGCCGTCCATAAGATGGAGTGGGGTTTTGTTTCCTCATGAAAAGGACTACTGGATTTATTTATACTAAACAAAATGGCCACTATTCTGCTTTTTTTTCCCCAAACTTACCTAGAAATATTTGAATACACATGCGTGGAATAATTCCACGATTCCGCAGGGCTTTAATATGTGCCAAGGCTTTCAAATTAAGAAGTAACATGGAAATTCAGGATGGACAGTTCGGCTGCAGAATTAGACAATGAACCTATATGGTTCAATAGAAAATATATATATATATATATATATATATATAGTCTGATGATTCAGTTATAGATCAGAGCCACATATCTGAGTTCTTTAAAGGATGAGGAATGCTTCCACTTCCTCCTTCATATATGAACTTATAATACTCTGTCTTAAGAGGAATAAGAAGGAAGAAATGCATCCGAACAAATTCTGACATTTAAAAACATATTCCACACTTGGGAGCTACAAGAGTAGCAAAAATAAAACCAGCTGGTCTAAAAGCTGCCTCAGAAGCATGGAGTTCTGGGACTTCCAGAGAGAAGCGATTATTAGGGCTGCTTACAGGGATGCTTTTGTTCGGCAGTTCTGAGTAGCCTCTCTGGACAACCAGTGACCTCAGGTTAATTCAGGCACTCAACATGCCCACTGTTTCTCCAAGGAGCCCGGCAGGGGAGAGCAGGGGCCCAAGGCTCCAAATAAAGCCCGCAGACAGCCTGAATCGGCCAGAGTCCCCAGCCTCCTGCCCCAAAGCTACAGAGAACCGCTGTCTACTGACTCGAACCAGACACACTCCATCAACAAGTCCTAAAACTCTGCGACAACTGAGGTTCTCCTAGTCTCACTGTACATGCAGGTGGATCATCCAGACCGTGTGTGGTTCCCACCTCTCCTCTAGGGAAGTAAACAATTCACTGAGTGCATCGTGGGGGAGGGTGGGGAGCTAATTCATGGGCTGAAAAGCAAGAGGAGCTAGGAGTGAGGCTCTGTGGCAGAGTACATGTGTCCCCCATGAGTGAAGCCCTGAGTTCAGTCTCCAACATCTGGGCAGAGGAGCGAGTGGGCAGAGCAAAGATTTTTAGACTTTTTTTTTTCCTTCCGGTTTTTTTTGGGGCCACACCCTTAAGTGCTCGGGGCTCACACCCAGCTCCGCGCTCAGGGATCACTACCGGAAGTGCTCAGGGGACCATGCGGGACACCAGGGATGGCCACACGCCAGGCAAGTGCTCTATTCACTCTGCTATCACTCCAGTCCCCTAGATTTTCAGACTCTGATCACCTGATCACTCCCTGATGCACCCAGCAAACACTGTATTACACTGGCTGATTAGAGGAAACAATCCTGTATTAGCAGTTCCTTTACTGGAATCCACTTGTAATCAACTGGTTCAAAGAGTTAACAACTTTTTTAAGATCATGACTTCACCTGCCACAGACTGAAACATTCCACAGTCCCTTCTCCATGGTGTATCCATTAGTTTATGGTTCCCATTTTTAAGAGGAGGAAACAAATGTACTTATTTGGCAAGTATTTACTGAGCAAATTTTATGAGTTAAAGAGTGTGGCGGAAAGGGGCTGGAGAGACAGTAAGGCATAGAAGGTGCTTGCCTTGAATGCGCCAACCTGGATTCGATCCCCCAAGTCCAACCAGGAGTAGTTCCTGAGCACAGGGCCAGAAGGAACCCCTTTTGAGGACGGTGTGTCCTCAAAAGAAGGGAGGGAGGGAGAGAAGAAGGGAGGGAGGGAGGGAGGGAGGGAGGGAGGGAGGGAGGGAGGGAGGGAGGGAGGGAGGGAAAAAAGAAGGAAGGAAGGAAGGAAGGAAGGAAGGAAGGAAGGAAGGAAAGAAAGAAAGAAAGAAAGAAAGAAAGAAAGAAAGAAAGAGAGAGAGAGAGAGAGACCGGCCAGGGCAATAACACACTTGCCCTGTACTTGGGTAAGCCGGGTTCAATATCCAACATTCCATTTGGTCCCCAAGCTCCATCAGGAGTGAGCCCTGAGCACCACTGATGTGGCCCAAAGAAAAAGAATGTGACAAAATTGAATAGTGAATGATAAAACCTGATCTCTATCCTCATAAGGTTCCACTTTAGAACAGGAATATTATCTAATTATGTATCTAATTTGTTACAAAAATCAATCATACACATTCTTTCATCTAAGATGGACCAAAACTGAAACAAATATTTTAAGTGAAAAAATAAAAAAAAATGGGGCTCGGGATGTAGCTGGCTTAGCAGTGCAGCACAGGCTGAACGTGTAAAAGGTTTGACAGCCAGCACACTCACAAAAAAAGGCAGGAAGCGAAGATTTGCTAAATCTTCCTGTTTGAGGATTCAGATCTGAAAACTGAGGATTTTAAAATGATATGAAATTAAAGAATAGGTTAAGAGGGAAAAAATCTTCAAGAAATTGTAAGAAATTCTCAAATGAGTATGACTAGAGGCAAGTACTCAAAGCCATCTGTTTTCAACATATAGAAAGATACAATAAGAGTGTGATCTAAGTACCACCAATAGAAACACTCAATATTGAAGGTGATCAATTAAAAAAAACAGCTTTAAGGCTCGAAAGCATTTTTTTTAAAAATCATACTAAAATAAAAATATTTTTGCATATATATTTTGCTTACAAAGTTTTGAGATATTAAAAAATAAACCCTTGGGCCAGAGAGAATGAGCTGGAGCTAGTCTTCTTTATGTAGGAGACGGAGATTCAATCCCCGACACTGCATGGTCCCCCAGCACCAACAAGAGAAACCCCCAAGCACTGAGCCAGGAGTGGTCCCTGAGCACCACTTGGTGTAGCTCCACAAAACGTTAATTTTTTTTTTTTTAATTTTAGGGGCCAGAGAGATAGTACAGCAGGTAAGGCGTTCTCCTCGCATGCAGCTGACAAAGCTTTGATCCCCAACAACCCATATGGTCCCCTGAGCACCAACAGGAATGGTCCCTGAGTGCAGAGCCAGGAGTTACCCCTGAACACTATCAAGTGGGGCCCCCAAACAAATAAACAAACAAACAAAGAATTAACCTAATGTAAATAAATTCAGGGGCTGGAGCGATAGCATAGCGGTAGGGTGTTTGCCTTGCATACAGCCAACATGGTCCACACAAGTTCGATTCCTCCACCCCTCTCGGCAGAGCCCGGCAAGCTCCCCGTGACGTATTCGATATGCCAAACACAGTAACAACAAGTCTCACAAAGGAGATGTTACTGGGCCCGCTTGAGCAAATCGATGAAATAAATTCAGAGACAGAGAAAACAGGAAAACGATTCAGAATCTAACAAACTTTATGGTAGTTGATTTCTGAATTCGCCTGAAAAGGGAGTAAAAGGCAAAATAAATTAAGAAGAATAAATGTGTAACACAAGAGCACAGTTGCATTTATTATTTTTATGCACTTATCTTTGAGTTTGGGGGGGGAGGCCACACCCAGCAGTGCTCAGGACTTATTCCCAGCTCTGTGCTCAGGGATCACTCCAGAAGGGAGTCTAAGCAGTGGAGGTGGTCAGAAATGTGTTGGCCACATGCAAGGCAACCAATCAATTGCCTTCCACACTGTACTATCTCTCTCTGGCACTGATTCAATTGCCGTTAGACTTGTGTGGGGATATGAATCAAAATCGTTCTCTATTGTTGCATTTTGCTTTGTTTTGTTTGGGGATCGCACCCAGCACTGCACAGGGCTTACTCTGGCTTTGAGCTCCCGGGACCACATACGGTGCCAGGGCGTGAACGCTGGTCGGCTGCATGCGTGGCAAGCACTGGATTCTCTCTCCAGCCCAATGCAGGGAGCCACGATTTTCTTTCTCGACTTTCTTCGCATCACTCGACTGTAAATTTAAGTACGAGAACGAAGGCCAGGGTCTATACTTAACACCCCTCTCAAACTTTTCTACATTTCTATTTCCACTAACATGAAGCCACATCCTGTACTGAAATTTAGTTGAAGAACATTTTGATACTAAATCGCAATTACAAACAGGAGGGATTCCCCAACTTAAAGGAATTTAAAAAGTCCTGGTGGTAAACCACTGAACCAAGAATGGTTTCATTCCATAACCTCCTTTGGATAGGCACAACGACAGAAGAGGACAGAAGGGACGGTGGGAACTTGAAGAAGTAACCAGACAGCACGCTGGGAGTTCCTCCGACAGAGCAGCTTCCCTGCAGCCAAAGCCTGGACTTATTTCTCTCCTGGACTCAAAACAAAATGAAGCAAGGGGCAAAAATACGCACCCAGGACATGGTGCATGCCACCCACTGCAAGGCTGACTGCCAGAAGCTGGGCACAAAAGCAACAGACTGAAAGCTGACGCCGTAGCAATTTGTGTCTGTCAAAAGCCTGCGGGAGCTTTTCATGCTATTAACGAATGCAGGTGCAAGTATAACGTTACCGCTTCTAATGGGTCAGATTTGGGTGCTAGTGCATATAACGATCTAGCAAGAGGGGGGGAAAGGGTGTTCATAGCCCCTGAGCGATGAAACTTTTCCTCCCATTTTTGTTCCCCATAAAACTATTTCCATGGCACATGTTTAAAAGCTTTGTACCTTTGCACGGTTCTGAAATGCACGATCGGTAATGAAGCAGCCATGGATACTCAGCCCTTCCCTACCCCCACCCCAAGGCGGCCTCCCCGACTTTCAAATCTAGGCCGGCAGAGACAGAGAACGAAGCTCGGAGGTTCTGAAGTGGGAGCAGCCAGGAGACCGAGGGCTGATCCACTTCAGGGAGCACAGTAAGCTACAGAAGCCGCTGCTGCCTCAGGCACTGCTCGACAGAAGCCGAAACTATCAAATTTTAATAACTTCGCTCTCCAAAACACAAGCCCTTCCCATTAATCATGAATTCGAACACTCCCTACATATATATATATATATATATATAGTCTATTGCCTTCTCTGTTTCTCTCTTAATCAATCCACTGCACATTTTTCAGTCATTAGAAGGAGATCCAGATGAGAGGGGATGGAAATGATCCACAGAAAATAAATCTCCTGTATCCAAGTGCCCAGCATCCTCCTCCTTCACCGCTGAACTTGGACTTGGGTTCTTCACAAACGTGTGGACACAGACCTAACCTGGTATTCACAGGAAGACCCGAAAGTTCCGTGTGTGAATTAACCATCTGTACCTGCATCTCCCTGTGACGGCTCTGTTTTGTTCCTTCTGGAAAACGACCCAGTCCCTAAGCAGCCCAGTCCCAGAAACCAGCGGGTTCCCTGAGCTGAGAAATGCCAAGCCCAAGGCAGAGAACACACCGCTTCGCCAATCCTTCCTGACAGGGCTGTCTTCTCTTCCGGCAGCGAGTCTGAGAAAATATTCCACGCGCAAGTGGCCAGACACAAGTGCAGACATGTTTTGGGGCCTGCTACTGCAAAGCTGTCTGCGCTTCCCACCACAGTGGCGCCGCCGAGTTGGGTGTCAGGCAGTTCGGTCTGAGCCACCCGGGAGAGTCAAGCATCTCATACCCTATAGGAGAAACAGCGTTTTCCTGGCCACTGGGTGTGAAGGCAGACCACTGGGTGCTGGTGGACGGCCAACTGCCTGCACCCTTCCATGGAAGCTTAAAATGCTGTAGCACTCAAACAAAAGGTTTCTATTTGCTTCCAAGCCCGTCTCAGAGCAGCCTGCCGGGTTGCAGTAGACTAACTGCTAAATTCAGGCCTCCAAGGGTGCTTCTCACCAAACAAAAGATACCCGGAGTTCCCCGCTCCCTCAACCATTATCCATGGACAGAGGCAGGGAAGAAACTGCCTGTCACCATCCAAGACCAAGACTGGTCTCAGGGTTGTTCCCTTACGGTGGCAGGTGGGCCCATCACTGTGACTCGGGGTCTTGCCTCCCTGCACCCCCCAACTCCTAAGGTTCCTTCTTTGCCAGGCCAACCCCTAGGGCCTCCTCCAGGAATGCAGTCGCGAGGGTGCCCATTCCCTTTCCTCTGGACCCCATGAAGCTTCGTCCATGGATGCTTACGAGCCACTTGACCACACCAACCCCAAAGGTGCTCCCCCAGGCACAGCCGCTGCCCTCCCCCCACGGGGCACTGTGGCTGCCGCGATACCCAAAGTTCGGTTGCTCGGCCGATACCTCCCCCCCAAAAGAGATGCACATGTAACAGATGCACTGCGCTGAACGCTCACACGGAATTCTCAGCCTTTGGGGTGCACACAAAGGTATATTCGGAGAGCCGGACCAGGCAGCCTGCACCGTATCTCTCGGCGCATGCATTTCCGTGTGTGTGTGTGTGTGCTGTGTGTGCATATGTGCGCGTGCAGGTCCGTGTGTGCACGTCCCATGTGCGTGCGCATCTGTGTCCACGGGTGCGTGTGGACGTCGGTGTGCGCGTGCAAGTGTTGTGCGCATGCCTGAGTGTGCAGGGGGGTGAACGTGTATGCACGCGTGTGCGTGTGTGCTCGGCTGTGCGCGCATGTGTCTGTGAGCGTGGGGGTGAATGCGTGTGTGAACGCGTGCGTGTCTGCGTGTGCCGGTGTGTGCGTGCATGCGTAGGCTGATGCATCTGTGTGTGTGCGCGTCTGTGTATACGCGAGCGTGCGTACGTGTGTCTATGTGTGTGTGTGTGTGTGAGCGTGTGTGTCCCTTCGTGTGCCGGCGTCCGCGAGTGAGTCCCTGGCGGGTCCGTTCCAGTGCGCGCGCATGTGTCCGTGCACGCGCCCACGCGGGTGCCAGGACCGGCCGGGGGCGCGCTCGGGACGGCCGGCCGGGGGCGAGCCGCGGCCGCCGGGGTCTGGGGGGCGGCGGGGAGGGGGGCGCCGGCGGAGGTCCCGGGGCATGGGAGGTTGGGGAGGGGGTACACGCGCGCGCGCGCACGGGGGCCGACCCCGGGCCAGCGGCGGCGGCGGCGGCGGCACTCACCGAGCAGCAGCAGCTTGAGCTCGCGGCGCGCGTCCCGCTTGTCCCGGCGGAGCTGCCGCTCGATCTCGTCGTTGATCCTCCGGGCCTCCTTGGCCTCCTCGCTCAGGCAGCACGCCATGATGGACTCCAGAGTCATTCTTCCGAAGTGCCTCGGCCGCGGCCCCGCCGGCGGCGGCCCCGCTCGCCCGCCCGCTCGCACGCGCGCACACGCCCTCGCGCCCTCGCTCCCCCGGGGCCGGCGGCGGCCGCGAGCCCCCGGAGCCCGGGCGCGCGGCCCGGACGAGCTGGGGGGCGGCCGCGGGGGGCCCGCGGGCAGCGAGGGGTGTGGGATGGGAGGGGGGGCGCGGCGGGATCGCGCGCGCGCGCGCGCGACCCGGGGCGCTGGCTCGGAAGGCCGCGCCCGGCCCCCCGCTCAGACGCCCGCGCCTGCGGCCCCGGCCCCGGGCAGGGGCGGCCCGCCTCGCCTCCCGCGCCGCCGCGCCCCTAGGCCGAGCGCATCCACCGGGGCGTCCGCGCCGCGCCCCGCCGCCGCCGCCGCCGCCGCCGCCTGCTCCGCGCCGGGGCCGCGCGCAACTCCCCGCTCGCCGGCCCGCGCGCTCCGCCCGCCTGGCCGCCTCCGCGCCCGCGCCCGCCGCCAGACGCCCACCGGGCCCGAGTGCGCGGCGCGGCGCGGCTGCTCAGAGCTCGGCCTCCCCCTGGCCGCGCGCGCGCATCCTCCGCCTTCTCCCCCCTGAGCTGAGCGGGCGGCGGCGGCGGCGGGCGGGCGGGCGGCGCAGCGGCAACGGCGGCGCGAGGAGGAGGAGGAGGAGGAGGAGGAGGAGGGACGGGCCGGGAGGAGGGAGCGAGCGGGCGGGCGGGAGGCGGTGCCGCCCAGCCCCTCCGGGACGGCTTTCCGGGGCTCGCGGCCGCCGCGCCGCGCCGCGCCTCGCTGGGCCCGCGCAGCTCCGGGCTGGCCCGGCCCCCGCGGTCACGGCCGCGCCGGCGAGAGGCGGGACCTGGCGCTGTCCCGGCCGGGGCCGCCGCCAACCTGCCGCCTCCGGCCGCTGCCCGGGCGCGGAGCGGCGCGAATATGGCGGCCACACCACCGGCCTGGTGTCCCCCCACCGCCAACACCCCGGCCCGGGAGCGCGATCGGGGCTCCCGGTGCGCCCCTGCTCCCCGCCCCGGCGCGGCGTGGACGATGCGCTCGACGGCGCGGGCGGCCGGGCTTGCAGCCGGGCCAGAGGCTCCGAGTCCCCGGCCCAGCGGCTGCACGGGGACACCCGAGTCCCCGGCACTAGGGCTGGGTTGTGCGCCCGAGAGCGCGGGACCCCCAGCGGGCCCCGCGGGCCCTTGCGGACACGCGTCCGCGTCGCGCCCCCCGCAGCCGGAGCGCACGGGACGGGCCACCCGGGGAAGCGGGTGACGGTGACGGCTGGCCGATCGATCGCCTCGCTCTCGGGAGTCCAGAGGAAGCCGTCGAGGGCTCGCCCCGATCCCGATCGGGGACCTTGCTGTCGCACTTTGGGGCCGGCCGAGGCCGTTTATTTGAACTTGTCCGGTGGCTTGGTGACGTGAAAAAAACACAAAATCGGAGTTTTTTTGCTCTTCCCAGAACCCTCCCCGCCTTTTCATGGAACCCGGGCTATCTCTCAGAGTGGAGCGGGTGGGGTTGGCGGTTAAGGCACTTGTCTCCCACGCTGCTTTCGGGGTTTCATCCCTGGCACACTTATGATCCCCTGAACCGCCCCAGGAGCGATTCCTGAGCACCACCAGATGTTGCTCAAAAGAAATAAAAGAAAAACACTGGGGGATGGGGGTGGCGGAAAGGCTGATAGTAAGGATTTAGAGGGCTTGCCCTGCGCGCAGCCAACCGTGGTTTGATGCCAGGCATCGCAGAAGATCTCCTGTGCCCCTCCCCACCCGCTAAAAAGAAAAGAAAAAAACATTCTTTTTAAGAATTTTGGAGAGATGATGATACAAGGGTTAAGATACTTGGTTGCTCGCGACTTTAGCGACCCCTTGTTTGACCTCCAGCACTTCCAGGAGTGACCCCTGGACACTGGTGGGTGTGGTCCAAAAAACGACAAAGAAAAAAATTCTTTCAGGGACTGGAGAGACACCTCAAGAGGGATCCGCTCATTGCGAGGCTCAGTTGGGTTCCTGCCTGGCAAGTTTCCCATTGCACTCCGGGTGCGCTCCCACCCCCAACACAGAGCCTAGTGTGGCCCCAAAACCAAAAAGGGGGGATTGGAAATAAAAATGTCTTCTCTTACGCTTTGTCTTCTCGGAGATGCTCTAGGACAAAGGACTCAAGAGTACAAAGCATATGTTATGGCCCGTTGCCCTGGGTCAAGAATACTACATGGGGTACGGGATTGACAGTTGGGAGGCTGCCTGCCTGCTTTTCTCGTTACACCCAGTCCTCTCTCTTCTCTCCCCCTTTCTCTGCTCTCTCCCTTTCTCCTCTTTTTTTTTCAGGGGGAGGAGAGTCACACCCTGTGATGCTCAGGTGTTATTACTGGCTCTGCACTCAGGAATTACTCCTGGTGGTGCTGGGGATCGAACTTGGGCTGGTTGCTTGCAAGGTAAATGCTCTAACCTCTGTGCTATCTTCTCCTCTTAATCTGTCTGCTGTCTCACCTTCTTCCTCCCCCCCCCAATCTCTTCTGCCTAAATAAATCTCTGGCATATATAATCTGCATAGTTTACCCTATTTAGTGGTGGCGAATATCCTACCAGACATGAGAGCCTAGGTCCATTCTTTGCACCAGGAAAATTAATAAAAGACAATTTGGCGTAGAAACATTTCACCTTGGCCAACAGAGACTGTAAACCTCACCCTCATCCCTGTGCTCAACAAAAAGCGATCAGTTTCTAGGAAATTAAAATTTTAAATGGAGGGCCAGGGTGATAGTACAGCAGGTTGGGCTTTGCCTTGAACACAGTCAACCGGGGTTTGATCCTTGGCAGCCAGCATGGTGTCCCAAGCACCACCAGGAGTAATTCCTGAGTGCAGAGTCAGTCCTGAGTAACTGCTGGGTGTGATCCAAAAAGCCAAAAATTTAAATAAGTGTTAAAATTTTTAATGAAGTAACTAATAAAACATTAGTTTCATGGAAATGCAATATGCGGTAATATTTAATGATATTCAGGAGAAAATGATAAGTTTGTGTGCATATATAATGTCAGTTTCAGAGAGACAGAAAACACCAGGAAAATCCAGTGACTGTTGAAAACATTTGGTTCCAAAGATTGTCCAACATTTAAAAAAAAAGAATGGATTTCTCAAACTGTGCCAGCAAGGTGTTGAATAATTCTACTCCACTGACTTGGCCTATTTTATTTGATGAAAGGTATCAAGCTGTTTCAACAATATTGTAGATACGAAGTCTGTTCAGTCACTCTGTATTCCCAGCTTCAGAAACACTCCTTTCTGCTTAGTAGATTTGTGAGTGGATAAGGAGAGTATTCCTCAATTACTGGGAAGAAATCAGAAAGTAAGGGAAACCAATACTTCCCACTGAATAAGTCCTCGGTGTGTGACCAGAATGGCACAGGAAAAAAAAAATCCGAACTTGAGCCCAGATCTATCCAAAAACTTGACATGTGTACATGGGAAGCATTTGCCAAACAAATACTGATAAAACCCAAACCAAGCCAAACAAAATGCATGGAGAAACGACGGAAGCCATTGACCATATTCTAGAAGCAAATACCCTAACATGCACTATAAGTGCGAATCATGTTACAAAGTTCTAATTCATTCCATGGATATTTATTCATTGCCTGAGTTTATTAGTTACAAATAATGACATGAGTGTGCAAGAAGAAAGAAATACTAAAATGAAAAAGAGTAATCCTTGCCTGCAAAGTCTTGGGCTCTGCACAGCTATAATAAAGCACACAATGTGAGCCCAAGAGATGGTGTAGTGGGTAGGGTACTTGTCTTATAAATGGCTGGTCTAGGTTCAACCCCTAGTACCCCATAAGGCCCCCAAGTCCTTCCAGGAGTGATCCCTGAATACAGAGCCAGGAGAAAACAAAAAATAAATAAAATAAGTCAAACTGCAATCCTTACTAAAGCTGTGATGAAAGTAACAAGATAAAGGTGTCTTATTCCGAAGAAAGGAATAAGTTGTTTTGTTCAGAAAACCTGAAGACTTTACAGAAACAGAAATATTTGGATTTGTCCTAAAGAATAAATAGGTTTTCACAAAGTATATTATCACACGGGCTGGAGCGATAGCACAATGGGTAGGGCCTTTGCCTTGAACGCGGCCGATCCAGTTCGATTCCTCCATCCCTCTCAGAGAGCCTGGCAAGCTACCGAGAGTATCCCGCCTGCATGGCAGAGCCTGGCAAACGCCCCGTGGCATATCCGATATGCCAAAAACAGTAACAACAAGTCTCATAATGGAGACGTTACTGGTGCCCTCTCGAGCAAATGGATGAGCAATGGGAGGACAGTGCTACAGTGCATATTACCACACACATCACTTAAGAGCAAGTCAGTAACTCCAAACAATAAAATGGATGATAAAGACTTTTTTAGACTTACAGGACGATTACAAGATGGCAGAAAGATGAAGCACAAAGTCCAGTAACCATTGGATGCCACAGGGAACTGGAAAGGCAGTTCCCTTTTTATGCTAGCTGGCTCTGTGTACATCTGATCTCAGGAAAAGGCCTAATTCTGTCTTCAGCATGGACCCTAGAGCCCAACTGAAAGGCCACATTTGTCCTGGTTGCAGTCACTTAGCATCACGTACTGATGTCACCATCCTGTCCTTTCCTGCCTCCCTGAGCCTCTCCCGACATTAGGAGCTGCCGGAGAGAAAGGACCCTCATCTTTCATGGCTACATTCAAGCAATCCAAAGAGCGCCCACCATAGAAGAGATTCTCAGTAAATAACCATAAGCAGAGGAACTGTGACACTTGTACCAATAACAAACACACTTACAAATGGACAGCCACTATGCCAAATGTTGCAGGCATAGGAGTCCTTCAGGGCCTAATAGCTTATTTGCACAAGCAGCCCAAATGCATAAAAACAATACAATAAACAGCAATGAGGAATGAGATGCACTCACTCACTCACTCTACTAAAGCTGGAGGACATCAGAGGAAGGAGCAGTTAGCCAAGTCATGTTTCCAAGCCATCCCCGAGGAGACCATGGTGGTCTTGTATAAAAACAACTAGTCAGCCTGAAGCATTGTGAATCCCTCAAAAGCTGAGACAAGCTGCTCTCCACCAAGCTGCCGACATGGTCTCCCACCCAGGAATCCAGATTCTCTGCTGAGAAGGAAGCCGGCCCCAGAGACTCTGGAGAGCTGCAAATGGTGCCACCTAGAGGAACATGCTTAGAAAAGCCAAAAAGGATGATAAATGGGAAGTCTCAGGGTCAAGTGAATGGAAGATCAAAAGGCAGAATAAAAGAGAATTCTTACTTCCAAAAGATAAAATACCCACACCAAAAGCAAGCCGCCAAGAGGATACTCTAGATGACTAAGTTCCGAGCTCTACCATAAAGGTAAAGGTAAAGGCCCTCCCGTTGATCGTCGATTTGCTCGAGCGGGCCCAGTAACGTCTCCACTGGAGACTTTGTTGTTACTGTGTCTGGCATATCGAATACTCTCGGTAGCTTGCTGGGCTCTCCGAGAGGGGCGGAGGAATCGAACTCAGGTCGGCCATGTTGGCCGCTTGTAAGGCGAACGCTCTACCCGCTGTGCTATCGCTCCAGCCCTACCATAAATTTTTTTAATTTCATTTGTTTCACACAGTATATTAGCGACTGTTTAGAGTTTGCCTTGTTTAAATTGATAGGAAACTGTTCAAAAATTTCTGAGCTCTTAGCAATTCTCTCAGAAGGAATGAGGCTGCACTCACAGAGAGTCCTTGCAGAGAAATCTTGTGTCTCTCCCTCACCCTTGGCGAGTTTTCCCAAAGTAGGACACGTAGTTTTTCCCAAAAGGACATGCCCCTTTTACATCTTTTGCTAGGTAGTGCCAAATTGATTCCCCTAAAAGCAGTCCACAGTTTATGATCTCACCAGAAATGTTTGATTAGTCTTATCCACTCACCTTCACTAAAGCACAAGTACTCATTTAAAAATTACAGAGTTGGTCGGGACTTAAAATACATGTGATCTTTATCTTGTTTGTTTGGGATGGACTTTGTTGTTAATTTCTATCTGAATTGAAATTATAAAATGTTTTTCAATATGCCAAACACAGTAACAACAAAGTCTCCAATGGAGACGTTACTGGGCCCGCTCGAGCAAATCGACGATCAACGGGAGGGCCTTTACCTTTACCTTTACCTTTTCCCTTTGACTTTTTGGGTCACACCGGCAATGCTCAAGGGTTACTCCTGGCTCTGTACTCAGGAATTACTCCTGACTGGGCTCAGGAGACTATACAGGATGAGAGGATCAAACCTGGGTCAGTCGTGTGTAAGGCAAATGCCCTACCTGCTGTATTATCGCTCCAGCCCCACTGAGATCTTTTTCTAACTGTACATGCCTTCATCATTCTAAACTACCCTTAAGTTTTCATTTTTTCAAAGATTGTTATAAACCTATGCACTTCTCTAAATGCACAGACTTTTTTTTTTCATAAACCTAGCTGGATAATAAGTCAGAGAAATAAATCTAATACTTTATTCTTATATTTAAAACTGCATTTAATTTGGAGGCTCCTGAGGAGTGCTCAGACTCCCAGGAGCCTCTGACTGTTATACTCAGTAACCAGGCAGCAGTTCAATGCTATTGCTACAGTATTTAATGCTGGGGCCCACCAGTACCATCCAGGCAGGGCTACATCAGGCAATGCTCAGGAGGTGAAGGAGTACCAACATGAGAGGGGTAATGTGCTCTGACTGTGTCTTTTCTTCTGACGTCTGTATGTTGAAATGTTGAAAGTTTGACTGGAGAGATAGTATAGCAGATGGGGGAACTTGCATTGCACACAGTCAACCCAGGTTTGATCCCTGGTATCCCAAATGGTTTCCCAAGCACTGCTAGGATTAATTTCTGAGTGCAGAGCCAGGAGGTAGGTACCCCTAAGCACAGCTGGGTGTGGCCCAATCCCCCCAAAATTAATTTAATTCTAAAAAAATGTTGATGTTGAACTACTTTAAATTTTAAGTTCAGCCTCTTCCTCTTCGTCCCCAACGCTGTGCGGGTCTTCTTCCCCTCCCAGGTCAGTTAACCCGCTAGTATTCAAACCCGGGACTTGACTTTCTCCATGCAAGAGCCCCAGGCGTCCTCTAGGACCATGGGACAACCGCAGCCCTAAGCTTCTTCCTCTTCATCCCCAACGCTGTGCGGGTCTTCTTCCCCTCCCAGCTAGTACACCTTCAACCAGGTTCCCATGGAGGCGTGGCCTCTTTAAAGTAGGCGTGGCTTCTGTAGAAGTGGGTGTGGCCTACTTTTAGGCTGGCGGATGATCACGCAGTCGCAAGTAGTTTAGTCATACCAAGAAATCAAGTGTAACATCTCAGTTCCCGTACCTACACACCAACTTGAAGAAACAACGCAAATCCCCACCACGTGGTAACAACGATGAAAAGAGTCCAGAAGCCTCAGTGGGTGCTACTCACCTAAAGGAACTCTCTGAGAAACAATTCAGATATGAAGTCATAAAGATGTTCAAAGAACTCAATGAAACAGCCAGACAGATATACAGTAACATGACAGAAACAATTGAGATATTACTAAGAAGAAATGAGAGCAGAAATGTCACGAATAGAAGATTCCGTAGGAATCTTCTACGGAAAGTTTTTTGAAATAAAAAACTCAGTCTGTGCCCTCAACAGTAGAATGACCACAGTTGAAGAGAGAATCAGTGAGCTGGAAGATCAGTTGCACCAAGCCAACAGGCAACAACAAACAATGGCAAGAGACCTCAAAATAGCTCGAGAGCGAATCAGAGTCCTAGGAGATGATTCCAAGAGGAACAACATTAGAATCATTGGAGTACCAGAAGCTTAGGGGGAAAATCCCAATGAAAAAGCCACGATTAAAGAAATCATTGCTGAAAAATTCCCAGAGCTGGACAATGCAGCCATTCAGATTCAAGGAGCCTAAAGGGTGCCAGCTAAAAAGGCCCGAACAGAAACACACCAAGACATATCATAGTTAAAATGATCAATGCTGCGGATAGAAACACAAATCTGCAAGCATCAAGGTCAAAGAAGGAAATCACATATAAAGGAGCACCCCTTAGATTCACAGCAGACCTATCAGAGGAAACCCTCCAAGCCCGAAGGCAATGGTGGGATATAGTGAAAAAAAACTCACTGAAATGAATGCTTTGCCAAGAATAATCTATGCAGCTAAACTCTCACTCAAACTTGAAGGAACGGTACACTATTTTCTAGATAAAGAGTAGCTCAGGGACTTCATAGACTCAAAACCAAACCTAAAAGAAGGGCTAAAGGGGCTACTATAAGACAAGACAAACCCTACAAGCACAACAGACCCTTACAGAAAGATGACACAAAACCCCATAACAATAATCTCTCTCAACGTCAACGGTCTAAATTCACCAATGAAGAGACACAGAGTGGCAAAATGAATTCAGAGACAGAGCCCAAAATTCTGCTGCCTAAAAGAAACTCATATCAACAGTCAGAGCAAGCACAGACTCAAAGACAAAGGATGGAAAACAATCCTGCAAGCAAACAGCAACCTCAGAAAAGCTGGGGTGGCCATACTAGTATCCAACAACATTAATTTCAGGTTGAAAAAGATTAGAAGGGACAGTGAAGGCTATTTTCTCTTCATCAACTGATATGTACAACAGGAAGAAATCACACTCTTAAATGTATATTCATCTAATGAGGGAACAGCTAAATATTTAAAACAACTGCTAACAGATTTTAAGGATGACATTGCTAGCAACACAATAGTAGCTGGAGATTTCAACATCGCCTTATCACCTCTGGGTAGATCAACAAGAAAAAAACTCAGCAAGGAAACATTGGCTTTGAAAGAAGAAATAGAAGAGAAAGGGTTTATAGACCTTTACAGGGCTTTACATCCCAAAAAGAAAGAATACACATTCTTCTCCAGTGCACCCGGAACATTTTCCAAAATAGACCATGTGCTAGGACACAAAACATACCTCAATAGAATCAGGAAGATAGAAATAGTATCAACAATCTTTTCAGACCATGATGCACTGAAGATAGAAGTGAATCACACACAGACACGGAGAACCAAATTAAACACCTGAAAATTAAACAACTCAATGTTGAAAAATGAGTGGGTCAGGAAGGAAGTCAAAGACGAAATCTAAAGATACCTGGAAACAAATGAGAAAGAAGGAAGACACAAGATACCAGAATCTATGAGATGCAGCTAAAGCCATGTTAAGGGGAAAATTTATAGCTCTGCAAGCCTTTCTCAGGAAGGAAGAAAGGGCCCACATAAACAAGTTGACTTCACGTTTCAAGATCTTAGAAAAGGATCAACCAAAAAATTCCAAATCAGGAAGAAGGAAAAAAGGTCATAAACTTAGAGGAGAAATCAACGTCATGGAAACCCAAAAAACAATCCGAAAGATCAATGAATCCAAGAGCCGGTTCTTTGAGAAAATAAATAGGATAGATAAACCACTAGCAATACTCACAAAGAGAGAGAGAGAGAGAGAGAGAGAGAGAGAGAGAGAGAGAGAACCCTAATAAAACAAATCAGAAATGAGAAGGGGAATATCACAACAGAAACAAAAGAAATTCGAAAGATCATCAGAGACTACTTTGAGAGTCTGTAAGCCACGAAACAAGAGAACCTAGAAGAAATGAATAAATTCCTGGATTCCTATAATCTCCCAAGGCGCAATCAAGAAGATCTAGAGTACCTGAATAGACCTATTAACATCAAGGAAATTGAAACTTGTGATAAAAAGTCTTCCCAAAAACAAAAGCCCAGGCCCAGATGGATTCACTAGCGAATTTTTCCAAATATGTAAAGAGGACCTATTGCCAGTTTTTCTCAAGGTCTTCTAGGAAATTGAAGAAAAAGAAACTCTCCCAAACAGTTTCTATGAAGCCCATATCTCTCTCATACCAAAAGGAAACAAAGACACCATAAGAAAAGAAAAGTACAGTCCGATATCCCTGATGAACACAGATGTGAAGATACTCAAGAAAATACTAGCAAATAGAATTCAACAACTCATCAAAAAGATCATACACCATGACCAAGTGGGATTCATCCCGGGAATGCAAGAATAGTTTAACATTCGGAAATCAATCAACATAATCCATCATATCAACAAAAGTAAAGATAAAAATCATACGATCATATCAATAGATGCAGAGAAAGCATTTGACAAGATCCAGCACTTGTTTGTGATGAAAACCCTCGCCAAAATGGGGATTGAGGGGACTTTCCTCAATATAGTTAAAGCCATCTACTACAAGTTTATGGCAAGCATCATCCTCAATGGCAAAAAACTGAGAGCCTTCCCTCTAAGATCAAGGACGAGACAAAGATGCCCACCCACTCCACTGCTGTTCAATATAGTACTGGTAGTACTTGAAATAGCGATTAGGCAAGAAAAAGAAATTAAGGACATCCAGTTAGGAAAGGAAGAAATTAATCTCTAACTTTTCGCATATGATATGATACTATATATAAAGAACACTAAAATCTCTACCAAGAAACTACTAGAAACAATAGACTTGTATAGTAAAATTGCAGGCTATAAAATCAATACCCAAAAGTCCATGGCCTTCCTATACACAAATAGTGAGAGAGAAGAAAGTGACATGAAGAAAACAATCCCGTTCACAATTGTGCCCCAGAAAATCAACTATTTAGGAATTAGCTTAACAAAGGACATAAAGGACCTGTACAAAGAAAACTACAAAATGCTACTTCAGGAAATAAAAGAGGACACGAGTAAATGGAAAGATACTCCCTGCTCATGGATTGGAAGAATTAACATTGTCAAAATGGCAATACTTCCCAAAGCATTGTACAAATTCAATGTGATCCCTATAAGGATACCCATGACATTCTTCAAAGAAATGGAGCAAACACTCATGAAATTCATATGGAACAATAAACCCCCGCAAATAGCTAAAGCAATACTTAGGAAAAAGAAAATGGGAGAAATTAACCTCCCCAACTAGAAAGCAGTAATAATTAAAACAGCATGGTTCTGGAACAAAGGCAGAACCACAGACCAATGGAACAGGGTTGAATATACTGACATCTCCCCCGAAACATGTGATCATCTATTCTTTGATAAGGGGGCAAGAAATGTGAAGTGGAGCAAGGAAAGCCTCTTTAACGAATTGTGCTGGCAAAACTGGATGGCTACAAGCAAAAAAAATGGGCTCAGATCTCTGCCTAACAACATGTACAAAAAATAAGATCAAAATGGATTAAAGACCTCAACATCAGACTGTAATCCATAAGGTACATTGAAGACAAAGTTGATAAAACCTTCCATGGCATCGAAGCTAATGGTATCTTTAAAGATGTCACACCACTGGCCTAGCAAGTGAAAATAGAGATAGACAAATGGGATTATCTTAAACTAAGAAGCTTCTGCACCTCAAAAGAAACAATGACCAAAATACAAAGACAGTCTATAGAATGGGAAAGGATATTTGCCTAATACCCATGCGACAAATGGGTTGATATCAAGGATACTCAAAGTACTGGTTGTACTCCACAAGAAGAAAACATCCAACCCCATCAAAAAAAAGGGACGACATAATGAACAGAAACTTTCTCAAAGAAGAAATCTGAATGGCTAAAAGGCACATAAGAAAATGCTGTACATCATTAATCTTCAGGGATTGCAGATCAAAGCAACAATGAGATATCATTTCACATCACAGAGACTGGCCCACATTCAGAAGAACAAAAGCAACCGGTGTTGGTGCGGATGTGGCAAGAAAGGGACCCTCCTTCATTGCTTGTGGGAATGCCGACTGGGTCAGCCCTTTTGGAAAACAGTATGGACGATTCTCAAAAAATTAAAAATTGAATTCCCATTTGACCCAGCAATACTACTCCTGGGATTATATTCCAGTAAGGCAAAAAGGTATGATCGAAGTGACATCTGCACTTGTTTGTTCGTTGCAGCACTGTTTTCAATAGCCAAAATCTGGAAAAAACCTGAGTGCCCGAGAACAGATGACTGGTTAAAGAAACTTTGGTACATCTACACAATGGAGTACTATGTAGCTGTTAGAAAAGATGAAATTATGAAATTTACATACAAGTGGTACTACATAGAAAGTATCATGCTAAGCGAAATGAGTCAGAAAGAAAGGGACAGACATAGAAAGATTGCATTCATCTGGGGAACATAAAGTAACAAAATAAGAGACTTACACCCAAGAATAGCGAGATAAGTAGCAGGAGGTTTACTCCGTGGCTTGGAGGTCAGCCACACAGGCTAGCGGAAAAGGCAGCTCAGATAAAGAAGGGAGCACCAAATAAAGGGTGTTGGGAGGATCCGCCCAGGATGGGAGATGCATGCTGAAAGTAAAGTATAGACCGAACATGATTGCCACTCAATGCCTCTTTTGCAAACCACAGCACCCAAAAGGAGAAAGAGAACAAAAGGGAATGCCCTGCCACAGAGACAGAGGGATGGGGTGGATGGGGAGTGGGAGGGATACTGGGATCAGTGGTGGTGGAGAATGGGCACTGGTGGACGGATGGGTACTTAATCATTGTATAACTGAAACCCAAGCACAAAAATTTGCAAGTCTACAACTGTATCTCATGGTGTTTCACTAATAAATTTTTTTTTAAATTAAAAAAATAGGTAAAGATATATACACGCAAAATATTTAAGGAGTTCAAATAAAATCAGCAATGCAGTGAAAAAGTCTAGTTTGTAACACATTTATGTTTTCCAGTCTTTCTTTGAACACAAAGGTACCTTACTTATTTTTGGCTATAGCCTGCATTTGCAACAGATGTATTTCCAAAACCCTATTCTTGAGATCCTAAACAGGCTTTGAATTTTTTTGCAAGGGTGCGGAATGTAGTTTACTCACAGAAGATAAAGATTTTACTCCCTAAACCTTTTCTTTCACTCACAGATAATCCAAGGGAAGGATCTCTTTGTTCAGCTCATGAGGATTAGGCTTCAACAGTGACATTTTTCAGGAGCTAGGGAAGAGATATTACCAATTTGTCAGGAAAAAAGATATTGCCCTCCAGGAGGACAAGAAGTCCTACTTAAGATCTTCCTTGTCCAGAGGTCAGAGAGCTAGTACAGAAGGTAGGGCATTTGCCTTGCACACAGATGACCTGGGTTTGATCCCTGGCATCCCCATATGGTCCCTTGAGCACTACCAGGAATAATTTCTCAGTGTAGAGTATGCCCTGAGCACAATCAAATGTAACCCCAAAACAAAAATAAACAATAAAAAGATCTTCCTTGTCCAACCACAGCCTGCATGTTGAGGGGTTTTGTTTGTTTATTTTTTTTTTGTACGAGTACTGGTATTTATTCAGCCACTGATTAGCTGATTGAATTGGGCATGAACTCCACCTCAATTTTTTTAAAATTTTTTTCTTTTAATATTTATTTATTGACTCACTGTGGGAAAAGTTCCTAAGCTTTCAGGTTTAAGTCTCAGTCATACAATGATCAAACACCTTTCCCTTCACCATTACTCATTTTTCATCAACAAGAACCTCAGTATACCTCCCCTCCCACCCCTCCAAATGCCTGTGAGGCAGATGATTTCTACTTAACTCTTCTCTACATTGATTACATTCACTATTTCGACAAAAAATGCACCATTATTGTTTAGAATCCCCCCCTCAACAATCAGAATTGCTGAAAAGGCATTGTGAAATATTTTGTTTTCTGTAGTTGGTTATGAGAATCATACAATGTCATGCGGCCATGATTTTGGATTTCTGCAAAGAGCCAGATAATTACAAGATTGGTTTCTGTGTGCTGGTGTCATGGCCATGCCGGAGAGCCGCTCGTGGGGGGGTAACTTGTGACCTCGGTAGGGTGTGAAGGACGTGCCAGTACCGTTCCCCTTCCCATGAGACTGCAGTTGCCCCATCACCGCCGGCTTGTACCTGGATTTCCTATAAGCTCTGAGGTGGCAGCCACCTTGCTGCCAGCGGGGAAAAAGGCAGAAGGGAGCAACACCCTTTCCCTCCCAGGGAGGCATGGCACCGTAGTTTAACGCATGGTCCACTCACTTTTCTTCTGCAAGCTGCTGGGCTCTGGACTAAGTCCTTTTGCCTCTGGTGCCATGGCCATGCCAGAGAGCCACTTGTGGGAGGCAACTCACAACCTCAGTAGGGCGTGAAGGACGAGCCAGTACTGCCTTCCTTCCCATGAGACTGCAGTTGCCCCATCACAGCCAGCTCATACCTGACTTTCCAATAAGTTCTGAGGTGGCGGCCACCTTGCTGCCGGGGGGGGGGGGGGGTGGTGGGGGGAGAAGGCAGAAGGGAGCAGCACCCTTTCCCTCCTGGGGAGGCATGGCACCATAGTTTAATGCATGGTCCATTCACTTTTCTGCCGCAAGCTTCCGGGCTCTGGATTAAGTCCGTTTGCCTCTGGAGCCATAGCTGTGCCAGAGAGCCACTCGTGGGGGGCAACTCGTGACCTCGGTAGGACGTGAAGGATGAGCCGGTACCACCCCCCTTCCCATGAGACTGCAGTTGCCCCGTCACTGCCGGCTCATATCAGGCTTTCCAATAAGCTCTGAGCCGACGGCCACCTTGTATGCGGTCCAGATGCATTTCTGCCAAAAGCTGCTGGGTTTCAAGATTTGTTTCTGAGTCTCTGGTATCATGGCCATTAATCAGCTTGATCAGGAGCCAGAGAGGCCGTTTGTAGGCAGCGACTTGGGGTCTCATTGGGATGGGGAGAAAGAGTCGGCTCCACCCCCATGTGGTGAGGCCCCGTGTGTCTCGTCCCTGCAGGCCCAAACCTGACTGTCCAGTGGCCTCTGGAGGGTGGTGGTCACCAGGCCACCAGGGGGAACAGGCCAAGGCACGAAACCTATTCCCACCTGGAGTGGCCCAGCCCCAGAAACCTACTGCAGGAACAGGACGCATTTCTGCCAGAAGCTTTGGATTCCGAGATTCATTTCTGAGTCTCTGGGATCATGGCCATTAAGCAGTTCAATCAGGAACCAGAGAAGCCATGCCTTCAATTATATAGCTGAACCGGAGATGGTTTGTGGGTGTGTCTCCCACATACCTAACTTTTGGCCCATTACTTTCTTGGTAACCTTTGCCCCAAGTTTTTGGGGTCTGGCCAAAGGCACAGCAGCAATTTTGGGGAATCTGAAAGTCTGACGTTGCCATCAGGCTGCTGATGTAGTCACCTCACAGGTACAGATTGATCTGATGCCGGCACCATACAATAATACCTGTTTGCTTTTGTTTTGAGGGCTACACTCAGTAAAGCTCAAGTCTTACTTCTGGCTTTGTGCTCTGTGGGGCTCAGGAGACCATATGGAATGCCAGGGATTGAAGACAGGTCAGCTGCGTGCAAGGCAAGCATCTTACCCACTGAACTATTGCTCTTTCCCCTGCAGTTTGAGGTTTTCTTTATTTATTTATCTATCTATTTTATTCGGAGAGCCCGGCAAGCTACCGAGAGTATTCGATATGCCAAACACAGTAACAACAAAGTCTCCAATGGAGACGTTACTGGGCCCGCTCGAGCAAATCGACAATCAATGGGAGGACCTTTACCTTTTTTACCTTATCTATTTTATATTTTAAAGATTTTTTTTATTGAGTCACTGTGAGATAACCCTTATAAATCTGTTCATTATTCGGTTTCAGTGATACAGTGTTCCAACACCCATCCCTCCACCAAGGTACATTTCCCACCACTAATGTCCCCAGTTTCCGTCCTGCACCTCCCCTCTCCCCACCCCACCAGTATGGCTCTATGGCAGGCACTTTTCTTTTCTCTCTCTCTCTCTCTCTCTCTCTCTCTCTCTCTCTCTCTCTCTCTCACGCGCGCGCGCGCTCTCTCTGTGTGTGTGTCTCCTTTTGGGTATTGTGGTTTGCAATACTAAGTTTTTGCCTTTGGACTTACAGGAGGAGTCCAAATCAACTGATTTACAAAATGAAGAGCCAGATTAAGTGATTTCATGTGACCTATTAAGACCATTCCCTGCTCAAATCTTTCTAAAATCCTCACAGGCCATTTCTCTTGGACTCTCTGTCCTGCCAACTGATTCATATCTGAAGGCCTGGAGTCACTCAGGTGCACCTAAACCACAACTACAATTTACCAGAAGGACGTGCTTTGCAAGATTTTTGAGTGGGGCCTGCCCACAAAGTTCTGAGGCATGTGGCATCCATGAGATGACAGATGCCTTTTGTTGGCTTGAAATGCCGCTTAAGCCCTGCCATTGTGTCACAGGTATGTCTTTTAATGGACTTGTTTGCACAGGGCTGTGTGCAAGATGGCCAGTACCAGAACTGCAGTTCCAGAACTCTATCTAGATTGACGCTTGATGAATATAGATGCAAAGACTCTCCACAAAATATTAGCAAATTGAATTCAATAATTTATCAGAAAGATCATACACCACAACCAAACAAGATTTATCCTAAGGGTGGTTTACTATACAAGTCAATCAACATAATACTCCATATCAATACAGGAGAAATGTAAATCAGACGATTGTGTCAATAGATTCAGAGAAAATATTTGACAAGGCCCAATATCTGTTCATGGCAAAACCCCTTAATAAAATGGGGTTGAAGGAATTTTCCTCAATATAGTTAAAGCCATTTACCACAAGCCCAAGGCAAACAT
Organism: Sorex fumeus; assembly: GCF_029834395.1. NCBI lineage: Eukaryota > Metazoa > Chordata > Mammalia > Eulipotyphla > Soricidae > Sorex > Sorex fumeus. The sequence goes on along the minus strand of NW_026606095.1, from coordinate 4,537,215 downwards.
CATACTCAGTGGTGAAAACCTGAGAACCTTCCCACTAAGGTCAAGATCAAGCTGCAGTTTTCAAAGTCTGCTGTTATGTCACTGAATGATTTCACCTCAAACTCTTTAGCTTAACTTTGGGGACCACTCCTGACATGTCTCAGGATTGATTGACAACTACAGGATCAGGACAGCAGGATGCAGTTGAGCAGAAAAAGGGAACAGTTGTGCTAGTTCCCTATGGAACCCCACCAGATAGATTTTGCAACAAGTTCTGTCTGAGTTCCATGTCTGAGCATCACTGCCACAGCAGTTCACAATTTAAGCAACTCGTCTATTTATCTTGTCATTTGTTTCCAGTCTTGTATTTACTCAGTCTTCAGTTTGCAGCAAGACAGAACATGGGAGGAGGAAGAATTAAAGTCCAATCTTTATTTCAACGAACATCAGAATCAGGAGCATTGAACCAGACAAATGGGAACTTGGCTCTGAGGACAGGATGAAGACCTCAGGAAATGTGGTTCAAGGAAGGTTAGTAGAACAAAACTCAGCAATAGGCACCGTTTTTGGATTCACGATTTAATGAGGTTCTCGTAAGAAAGCCAGAATATCAATTTGTGAGGATGAACTCCTTTTCTGAGTGCAAACAAGGCATTGTGTAGCCCTGGAGCTGAGGAATAGCTTTGACCTTGGGCAGAGTTTGAGTCCACAGCCTTCTGATCAACCTTGCACTGCTCTGTAACTCATGTCTCTCCACCTCTGTGTCAAAGATCTCACCTTCCTGGTGTCTGGCTTTTTACAGCTTCTTATTCTTGAAGTAAGCATCAGTGAGGTGGTTTGGGATTTTCACACCACTGATAACAATAGGTGGAAATGGCATTGACAAATGATCTGGGAAACTATCTCAAAATGAGATTTCTGTAGAGTGACAGTGGCTGAGCCACAGAAGGTTGTTATCAATGACAAGTCCTGGACTTGTTACAGGTTCCAGGGCTTCCCCTTCTTGGGGAAGTGGGGGTGAGGGGTGGGAGGCAGGTGCTAGGTAGTCCCATGTACTCTCTGGAGGAATGAGGAATCAGGCAAAAACAGGAAGAACTTGGCAATTCTTTTCTTCTCTTTCTAGACACAATTGTCTTAGTGACTACCTGTTTTGGAGTGAACAGAAACCAGCGTACAAAGATTTGAGATGCTTTCAAAGTTAGTCTTTTATAATTTTTAGTTTACTTTTAAAAGACTCTATAGTACTTTTAAAATAGATAAAATGTTATCTATTTAAAATTTAATCTATTCAAAAACATATTATTTTAAATATTTAGTTACAGATGAGGTTTTTGCATTTAAATTTTTTTGCTTGAGGGCCACACCTGGTAGTGCTCACTCAGGGCTTACTGCTGACTCTTCAATAAGGGATGACACCTGGTAGAGCTTGGACCATATTAACTTAGGGATCAACTCGGGATTGAACCTGCATGGACCACATGCAAGGCAAGCATCTTACCCTTACAATCTCTCTTGCACTATCTCTCTGCCAACCCAAGTTTTATTTTTTTTTAACTTTTTTTCAGTCTGTGGAGGCACTATGTTCACAATTTTATTAATGATGGTTTCCCATGGACATAGTTCCAACAACTGACTCATCACTACTGTACTGACCTTTCTCCCTGAAGAACCCCAATGTTTCACCCTATCAAGGCCCTAAACTCTGTTTTGTGAATCAGTTCTCTTATGGTGCTGCTTTGGTCTTTTGTTGCTACCTTGCTGTGTATCTTGAAGTTCCACATGTGAATACTTTTTTTAAAAAAAATAACCATTACACTTCAAAAGCTTGAGATGGATTTATTGGATTTAATCAAGAATTAATCTGTATTTTAATTCTTCCTTCTCCCATGTTCTGTCTTGCTGCAAACTGAGGACTGAATAAATACAACACTAGAAACAAATGACAATATGAGGTATGTGACTCAGTGGTAGACATATGTCTTGCATGAATGAGGCTCTGGCTTGATATCCTGGCACTGTAAAAAAAAAAGTTTTATTATTATTATTGGTTTTATTTTATATAGTATGCATCTCAGGATAAATATGTGTGTAAAATTCCGTAATTTGTTCTGTGTGGCAATTTTTAGCACTTGGCAAAAAAATTTGTGAATTTTTTGATAAAAGTAAAGACACAAAAAACGAGAGAAAGAAAAAGAAAAAAGAAAGAAAGAAAGGAGGAAAGAGAAAAAAAGAAAAGAAAAAGAAAAGAGAAAGGAAGGAAGGGAGATAACATTGTAAATCATGGTGCATTTGGAAGAACAAGTAATAGTTATTCTCAGATGTTAAGATAATAGTTGAAACCAATCTACAGTCATGTCGGTTGAATATACCACTGGGGAGCATTTGTTGAAGGTAAGTAAAATTCCAGCTGGGTATTTGCTTCTGGCGATGATGACCAAAGAATGAACTGCGGTTTGCTAAGGAGGGTTCCTAGGCTCTCTCAAGCTCTAATTATTGCTAGAATACTTGTCATCTCTTTTGATGTGCACAAGAATAAACTATTGACCATCAGCAATTACATCAGTGAGGTGATGAAAGAAAGTAGGCGCTTGCTTGGTGTTCATTTCAAATGTTGTTCAAATCTTGAGGATCTCAGAAAAATGCTAATTTCACATTCAAGTTAACAAGAAGTTATCTTTGTTTGGTTTTTCAAAATCTCTTCATAATAAGCTTTCCAACGAAGACTTCTAGTTCAAATGTAGTTTGTTCGCTGTGATAAATACCAGGTTGTTCACTCCATGGCTTAGAGGCCAGCCGCACACTCTAGGGGTAAAGGCAGCTCAGATAGAGAAGGGAGCACCAAATAAAGGGTGCTGGGAAGATCCGCCCAGGATGGAAGATGCATGCTGAAAGTAGACTATAGACTGAACATGATTGCCACCCAATGTCTCTTCTGCAGACCACAGCACCCAAAAGGAGAGAGAGAACAAAAGGGAGTGCCCTGCCACAGAGGCAGGGTGGGATGGGGGATGTGGGGTGGGAGGGATACTGGGATTGGTGGGGGTGGAGAATGGGCACTGGTGGTGGGATGGGTACTCGATCATTGTATAACTGAAACCCAAGCACATCAACTTGTAAGTCTACAACTGTACCTCATGGTGTTTCACTAATAAAACAAAACAAAAAAATGTAGTTTGTTCAATCTGGGGGAGGGGAATAGACTCAATTCTGTAAAAAATAATCCATTTTACTAAAAAATCATGTGAGTACAAACAGAAGGTATGAATTATAAACATTTTCCAGTACAGGGCATGTTTCCAGTACAGCACATAATCTACAAGTCAACTCTCTGATGGATCTGCAAAAGGTTATGACTATTAAAACAGGTTTCATAGTCAACACCACTTTCAGTTCTTGTATGTATTCTGGTGAAGTGCGTGATGGGAATAAGTGTGTGGCTTAATTTCTGTCTTCCTGGGATCACTTCAAAGCCCACGTGCCAAATCTGAGACTCTTGAACAGTTTTGCCCTATGTGGCAATGAAGGTCCTTAGAACATTGCTTAGACTCTGAACAGTGTCTAATTCCTTTGCAAAAATAAATGTTTAATTACAACTACCATCATATATTTTCCCTTTCCAAAGAAGATGCCTAATCTTATAAATAACACATTTGACATTTATAGAAAAATTAAAATGCTGAAAACTGTATTTACAGGAAAACTCTGATGACTAATTTCTTGCAAGTGTTTGAAATAGAAAAAAAAAAAGATTCTCAGAGGCACTATTCTACCAGTGTCAAATAGATTAATTTGACCAAAAATATAAAATCTTGTGTCCGGAATGTGACTCAGTGGCAGACACATACCTTACATGTACAGGGTCCTGGCCTTGGTATCCTGGTACTGCAAAAAAGGGGGAAAAAAAGGATTAGAGTTTTCAGTTTATTTTGGTGATTGATTTAGTGACTCTATGAAACAAATATTGTTCCTACTAGAAAAATAATCCCTCATTGCTAAAAAAGACTTGTGATGAAATTAAATGAAGACACAGTCACCTATAGTAACTGCTGCAAATATGAAGACACCAAAATCTTGTCCTACATGGCCCATGGATCTTTGCACAATTCATTTAAATGAGAGGCAGGACCAGAGACAGACTACAGGAGTCAAGACCTATGTGCCGCAGCCACTGTCCCTGGCAAGATGATACCCAGCACCACATGGCGCCCCAAGCATTGCAGGGTGCAGCCTTGGAAAGCTCCCCACAGTCCCCTAGCCCAAGGAGCCCTGGGTGGCCTTAGTAATCCACAGGACAGAAGCTCTTCACTGCATTCAGCTGGAGCACTGAACTGCCAGTCCTATGGGCCTAGAATCCCAGAGCAGGCCCCGGTTCTTCCGAGCCCCATTTGGGACTAGCTGCCTGCTAAAAATCCAAAATGTTGTTGCAGTTAGGAATAGCAGAGAGATCAAGAGGCAGAAACTAACATTCCACCAGCTCAGTATTTTATTTGGGATTTGGTGGGAAGGTTTGAATGAAGTGAGGAAGGGCTAGGGCTTTGGGCCATACCCGGTGATACTCAGGGCTTACTCCTGATTCTGTGCTCAGGGATCACTCCTGGCAGTGCTGGGGGACCATATGGATTGCCAGAGATTGGATTGGAGAAGTGTCATGCAACACAAATGTCCTATCTATCTGGTTATACTATGTATCTGGTTCCCATGGCTCAGAATTTGGCGGGGGGGGGGGTTGTTGGGACCACACCTGTCAGTGCTCAGGGGTTACTGCTGACTCTGCGCTTTGCAATCACTCCTGCTGTTGCTCCAGACACCATATGGGATGCCGAAGGTTGAACCTTTGTCTGTCCCGTGCAGGGCAAATGCCTTACCTGCTGTACTCTCTCTCAGGCTCAGGGACTCCTATTTTAATGGCGTAGTGTTTGGAGAAAAAACTGTAGCACTGTAGCACTGTCCTCCCGTTGTTCATTGATTTGCTCGAGCAGGTCCAGTAACGTCTCCATTGTGAGACTTGTTGCTACTGTGTTTGGCATATTGAATATGTCATGGATAGGTTGCCAGACTTTTGCCGTGCGGGCGAGACTCTCGGTAGCTTGCCGAGCTCTCCAAGAGGGGCGGAGGGATTGAACCCGGCTCAGCTGGGCCAGCTGCGCACAAGGTAAATGCCCTACTGCTGTGCTATTGCTCTGTTGGTTAAATCCATTGGATTATGATTGATTCTACCCAAGAAATTCAAAACTGAATATTTTTAACAGACTAATGCAAAAAAAAATCCTTAAAGGTATATTCTTATTTAAAGTAGAAGATAAAGTCTCCTACCTCTGCATCTGGCTGTCCTCACCAGGGCCCCTTGGAGGGGGGCAGATTGAGTTTCCCTCCCTGCCCCGAGCAGAGCCCCGGCAGCCGAGGACCTCCAGAACCAGCCACAGTCATGCTGAGACCACTCTTCACATGTCTGGACAAGCCTTATGCATGAAGGAACCAGCAGAGGAACCCAGGCATGCGGGTCCTGCGGCTGAGATCTCCAATCCTGCTCGGATCAGAACTGGGCCTTCTCCACCCAGATCCCCCATCTTCTAGTAGGTGGGCATTACACCCACCAGCTGCTGCTGGCGCTAGGTGGTTCCCTTCAATGGTCAAGACACAAAAACTATAAAACCTAGCTCCTGGAAGTGCGCAGCCGCATTGGCAGCTATGCAACATCTTATTATCTCATTTTTACTTGGAGAACCCGGCAGGCTACCAAAAGTATCCTGCCCACACGGCAGAGTCTGGCAAACTTCCCGTGTCGTACTCAATATGCCAAATACCAGTGACAAAGATAGGTCTCATTCTCCTAGCCCTGAAAGAGCACTGAATATGGCTCTTTTAAAATCTCAGGGCTAGGAAGAAGGAGACGTTACTGCTGCCTGCTCGAGGCAATCGATGAACAACAGGATGATCATGATCGTGATCATGAAAGTAGAAGATCATTCACCCTGCTAAACTTTAAACTCCTTCCACTTTGGGTGGATAACTAATTTTTTAAAAGTTTTATTTTATTTTTACAAACTTATTCACAATAATTGATTACACCTTTCCATTACCATAGTTCAAATTATTCCACCCTGATACCAAACACCAAAGGAAGGCAATGCAAAGTCAATACAATTTGACTTTGTATTGCCTGTTATAAATAATTCGCTAAAGATGATCTAAAAAAGCTTCCTTAGAGAAAAGTGTGTGAAGATTGTTCTATCACCTTGGAGCCATTAAGTCCTTGGATAGAGTATAAAATGTCATGCAGCTGTGAATGCAGCCTCGTGCTCCAGAAATTCTAAGACTTTAAGTAGGGTGATACAGCAGAACTAAATTTTTTTTTATGAGTTGTAGTTCTCCAGTTAAAGATCTTTTATCATCATTTTTTAAAAAACTTTCTATTAGTGAAACACCACGAGGTACAGTTGTAGACTTACAAATTTTTGTGCTTGGGTTTCAGTTGTACAATGATCTAGTACCCATCCCTCCACCAGTGCCCATTCCCCACCTCCAATGCTCCCAGCATCCCTCCTACCCCCCCAACCCCCATCCCACCCCACCCCTGTAGCAGGGCATTCACTTTTGTTCTCTCTCTCCTTCTGGGTGCTGTGGTTTGCAAAAGAGGCATTGAGTGGCTGTCATGTTCGGTCTATACTATAGACTATAGAACTAAATTTTCAACTGGATGGTGACTTTGGGGTCCAGAGGCATCTTGCCGTGTGTTGCTCTCTTCATCTTCAGAGATTTAATTGTGAGTCCTCTTGGCGCCATTCCAGAGGCAGTTTGTGGGCTGAACTGCCAGCTACTGGAAGCTTAGAAAGATGGGGCGAGGTCACCCATTCCTGATCCCAGCCAGGCCTGGGAAAATTTGACCTTCAGACTGTTGACTATAAATCCACTTTCTATTTTCCCATCTTTCAAACTGTATCAATGCTTTCTGTTTGATAGAGATTAATTTTCTCTTTAAATAAATTGTTGGGACTGGAGCAATAGTACAGCAGGTAGGACGCTTGTGTTACATGTGGCAGACCTTGGTACTATCCCCAGCAACCCATATGGTCTCCCAAACTCTGCCAGAAATCATCTGTGAGCGCAGAGCCAGGAGTTATCCCTGAGCACTGCTGGTTGTGGCCCAAAAACTAAAAGGAAAAACTAAAAATAAATAAAATAGAAAAGATTAACTGCAAATTCAGAGAAAATATTTCCTAAGTTCATATCTGATAAAAGACTGGTATTCAGTATCCATGAAGTACTACTACTAAAATTAAGAAGAAAACAGAAAACCTGATTTACAAAAAGGCAAGAGAGGTAACATGCACTTTTTTGGCCTAAGAAAATACACAGATGACACAGCCAAAGTGATCGTAGGACACTTGTCTTGCACGCAGCTGACCCAAGTTCAATCCCCGGCACTCCATATGGTCCCGTGAACGTGACCATGAGTGATCCCTGAGCACTGTAGCACTGTCTTCCCATTGTTCATCAATTTGCTCAAGCGGGCACCAGTAACATCTCCATTGTGAGACTTGTTACTGTTTTTGGCATATCAGATACACCATGAAATTTCACTTAAGTTTCAGCAGCACTGTTGAAAGTGCTCTTGGCTAAGTCTTGATTCGGTGTTTCCCATCAATGGTCAAGACCTTACAGCAAGGGAGCTGCTCTGGTGCATTTTTGTGAGGGTTGGGTGGGGTTGAGGTCACACCTGGCAGTGCCTGGGACTTACTCCTGGCTCTGTGTTCAAGGATCACTCCTGACCAATATGGTGCTGGAAACTGAACCCAAATTGGTCACATGCAAGTCAAGTGCCTTAATCCCTGCACTTTCTCTCCAGACCCAGGAGCTTGAAAATAGAACCAAAGGGGCCTCCTGGTTTCACTCTTACTCAATAGTCAAGCACTCACTAAGCTTCTGAGTTTTGGTGGAGAATTATTCATCACCTGGAAATTTGATAGTTACTATTAACTTTTAAACAAGGAAGCTGGACAGGGTGGGGCACCGAGGAAGGATCCCTGGAAAATCACAAATACCCGAGTTTCTTAGAGAAGCTGGAGTGGAATCAGGCAGACAATGGAGAAAGCCTATTCTTTCTGCAGATCTCAGCACCCAGCTACTGATATGGCTGGTATCCAGGGGATTTGCTGCCTTGCTCTACAATGGCATCATAGGGCTTGACTCACTGGGCCTTGCCAACTCCAAGAAGCAGGGGTTGGGTGATTTTATTTTCATGTATTTCTCTTTGGTACTGAAGCACTTAGTCCGCAGAAGATAACAGGGTATTCAAAATTGCAAGTTAACATAAGAGCAATTATTTCTATCAGATATCAGTCCTTGCAACTCAGCCTTGCCTGAAGTTATGCATTTTGAAGTGTCTGGGACTTGCACATATAACTATCAAGTCATCCAACTTGTTGTTTGATGTTGCAATCAGGTTGTTCAGGTTATAGATCAGTAGATACTCAAATCTCTGTCCTTCAGAGAGTGCTGACAATGGCATGAAGCAGCTTGCTCCATTTGGCACATCTGGCCCTGCTGAACAAATAGGATACAAAGGGAAGATGTGTTCTATCTGAAAACTCTAGAATAGGATTGCTGGAAGGGATGCAAAGCATCCCTGAGCTAATATTCAGGACCCTGGCTCTGTGCTCAGAGATCACTCCTGGTGGGACTCAGGGAACCCTACGGGGTACTTGGGTTCATCTACGTGGGTAAATGAACTGAGTACATGGCAAGCACTCTACCTGCTGTGTTATCTATTTTATCCCTAATGATAAAGTTTATGCTATTTTATCCTATACTATATGTCAAAAGAGAGAGTCAATCATGCTCTCTCTTGTTTTTATTTTTTCAATTTTTTTATTGAATCACTGTGAGAACAGCCACAAAGCCTTTCAGTTAAGTCTCGGTCGGTCATACAATGATCAAACACCTATCCCTTCACCAGTGCAAATTTTCCACCACCAAGAACCCCAGTATACCCCCCTCCCACCCCTACCCCTGCCTGTGTGGCAGATTTCCACTTTACTCTCTCTCTACATTGATCACACTCAATATTACAACAAAATACCCACTGTTATTATTTGGAATTTTCTTCAACAATCTGACCTGCCAAAAAAAAATCATTAGGTAACTTGTTTTCGATTGCTGATTATGAAGAGCGTATGATGTTGTGCAACTGCTATCGTGGTCATGCGATTTTGGATTTCTGATATTTTAGTAATAAATCTGGAGGGATTACTGCCAAAATCCACTGGGTTCTGAAATTGGTTTGTGTGCCTCTGGGATCATGGTTGTTAACGAGCCAGAGGAGGCATTTATGGGAGGCAACTTGGGGCCTGGTCAGAGCGAAGAGCAGGGCTGGCTCCACCCCCATCCCATGAGGCCCCATGTGCCTCGTCACTGCAGTCTCATACCTGGCTCTGAAAGATGGTGGCCACCATGCTGCCGCCGTCAGAAGGAAAAGACAGAGGGATAAACACCCTTCCCCTCCCAGGGTGGCACAGTGCCATAGTTTAATACACAGTTCAGATGCATTTCTGCCAAAAGCTGGTGGTATCCAAGATTAGTCTGTGTGCCTCTGGGATCATTGTCATTCAGGAGCTGGAGGAGGCATTCGTGGGCAGCAACTCGGGGCCTCATCGGGGCGGGGAGAAGGGCCGGTTCCACCCCAATCATGCTCTCTCTTTTGACAAGCAGTCCCCCACACACTCTAAAGTTCTACAAGGCAGGAACAAAGTCTTATTTTTGTCTGCTTACTAGATATGTCCTGTATCCTTACAGTGAAATGTGAAAGTGTTTATATTATTATTATTTATTTGTTTGGGGAGTCACACCAGGTGATGCTCAAGACCTAACCCAGATAAGGAGTGTGCAAATCTATCATCTTACCTGCTGTACTATCACCCAGGCTCCAAAGAATTTAGATTATTTATAGCATAACATCTCTGAGGAGGAAAATCTTCATTGCAAGCATATATTTGGTCTCTGAGTCCCTTGTGCTAAGATCCAGGTTGCTGGGTATGTGCAAGTTATTGTCTTAAACGAGAGTATAGTGGGTTGGGAAATTGCTTTGCACACAGCTGACTTGAGTTCTATCCCTGGCACCTCATATGATCCCCTAAGACTCACCAGGACTGACCTCTGATTGCAGAGCCAGAAGTAAGCCCTACGCATAGTTGGGTGTGATCCAAAAACCAAAACCAAAACCAAATAAAAAGGGAAAAAGAAAGAAAAATATTCAAAGAATCAAACACAGCCCAGCAAGGAGACAGAACTTATGGGTCAGGGGACTATATGGGATACTGGGAATCAAATCCAGGTTGACTGCATGCAAGGCAAATGCCCTACCCACTGGACTATCTTTCCAGCCCCAATTTTGAACCATTGTATTTTGTTTACTTTTTTATGGAATCACTCTGAGATAGACCATTACAAAGTTGTTCAAGGTTGGGTTTCAGTTTTACAATGTGCTAACACCCATCGCTCTACCAGTGTACATTACTCACCTCCAATGTCCACAGTTTCCCTCCCACCACCCCCAATCTCCCTCCCCCAGCCTGCTTCCATGGCAGGCAATTTTCCTCTTTATCTCTCTCTCGTTTTGTGCATTACAGTTTGCAATACAGGTACTGAATGGTCAATGTGTTTGTTCAAGCACTTCAGTGTTTTTGTTGAGAAGGTAAGGCTGGAGTAGCCTTTTTAACTTGGTGGCAGCTTTGGTGGGTGGACATGACTGAAGTTGAGGCTTCTAGAAGTACAAAGAGGTAGGGGGAGGTAGCCCATCCCGACTCCGATAAAGCCTGGAGATTTCAGTCACAGAACCCAAATACCTGAATTTTCAGCAGATTAATATCTTCATGAGGTCCGTCCCGAGATGGTGGAGTCAGGCTGGGGCATGGCACCGATTTTGGTTGAGGACAAGTAGCTGCCAGGAACTCTGTTTGGGTGGGCACTAGGCTAACCCATTCCCCTCTGATCCCCAGGTTGTTTAGCCATGCCCAGGTCTGAGATGTATGTATCAGTCTCTGGAGCAAGGTTGGTAGAATTGCTTACATGGTGGTGCTGGAGTGGGTTCATGGGGGTGACTGCCAGGGCTTCTGGGAGTATATGGAAGTGGTGGGGAGGTAGCCCATCCCAACTCCAAGAAAGCTTAGAGATAATTTTGAAATTCGTTAATGGCAGGGCTTCATTTGAGAAGCCCTACACTGTCCTTTAGAGAATTTCACCTCATAGATACTTTCGGGAGGGCTGGAGCAATAGCACACCAGGTAGGGCATTTGCCTTGCATGCCACCGACCTGGGTTTGATTTCTCCACCCCGCTCAGAGAGCCCGGCAAGCTACCGAGAGTATCCCACCCACATGGCAAAGCCTAGTAAACTACCCGTGATGTATTTGATATGCCAAAAACAGTAACAAGTCTCACAATGGAGACGTTACTGGTGCCTGCTCGAGCAAATCGATGAACAACGGGAGGACAGTGCTACAGTGCTACAGACACTTTTGGGTATATATGCCTTTTTACTGATACTTCCACCTCTCAAGTTTAAGCTCCTTTCCACTCACTGGTCTTAGACTAGTACTGGTGGGATCTGGCTCCCTGGTCTTTGTTCACTGCTCATTGGAAGCTCTACGGGCATGGCAGACTCCTCAGGATTCCTTCCTGAGGATTTAACATTAGGGCGGAGGTTTCCTGCTCAGAATTTAATTGGCCTTTTGAATGGAGGAGATGAAAACAGTCGGGAGCAGTGGCACAATTATCTTTAGCCCTGCTGGTTTCCCGGTGCTTGGAACCAGAAGAATGACTGATTAGAGTAAATCTCTTTCTAGTGAGTGGTGGAGAGGGCTAGAAAGGAAGCTAACACAGTGGTGTGGGAAATCGCTCTCCTAACAAAAACCCCAATGTAGTTATATTTTCCTGGATAAAACAATGTTAGTCTTTTTAGAATATGTCAGGGTAGCAAACATGTGTCCAGGCAAGAATTGAGTACTTTGGGCACAGAAAATGTGTGCCTGAAAAAGAACATCACTGTCACTGTCACTGTCCTCCCATTGTTCATCGATTTGCTCGAGCGGGCCCAGTAACATTGTGAGACTTGTTGTTATTGTGTTTGGCATATCAAATATGTCACGGGTAGCTTGCCAGGCCTTGCCGTGTGGGCAAGATACTCTCGGTAACTTGCCTGGCTCTCCGAGAGCGGTGGAGCAATTGAACTCAGGTTGATGGTGTCAGCTGTGTGCAAGGCAAACGCCCTACCCACTGTGCTATGAGGTTGACCTAGCGAAGAATAGAATGGGACATTGTCATGACTATAAAGGTGCCTGTTGATCATCTATGTGAAAGACCCCAGCCTCTGCTTTTAATGTACCTGTTAAATTTTATTTTACTTTTTAAGTTTTTAGTTTTAATTTTATTGAATCACTGTGAGATATACAGTAACAAAGCTGTTCATGGTCCAGTTTCAGTCATAGAATGTTCCAATTCCCAATCCTCCAGCAGTGTACATTTCCCACCACCGAAATCCCCAGTTCTCCTCCCCTCCAACCTGTCTCAGGACAGGCACTTTTCTTTTCTTTCTTTCTTTCTTTCTTTCTTTCTTTCTTTCTTTCTTTCTTTCTTTCTTTCTTTCTCTCTCTCTCTCTCTTTCTTTCTTTCTCTCTTTCTCTCTCCTTTTGGCAACTATGGTTTGCAATTGTACCTGTTCAATTTTGGTGTGCTTACTAACTGTCCTTAATGTCTCTGTTGGCTTAAACAATGGCTCACATATTGAGAGCAAGATTGGAGAGTGATTTATTGAATAAATGGTCAGCCCGTGGGCTCATGTATAGCTGCCAAAGTCATCCTACATCAAGGACACTCCTTGTATGTTTGGCTCCTTTTGTGTTTGTTTGTCTCATTCTCTGGGACTGACTCCTACTGGGCTGGAGCTATAGCACAATGGGTAGGGCTTTTGTCTTGCAAGCAGCCAACATGGCCGACCCGTGTTCAATTCCTCTGCCCCTCTTGGGGAGCCCAGCAAGCTACCGAGAGTATCTCACTCACACGGCAAAGCCTGGCAAGCTACCCGTGACGTATTCGATATGCCAAACACAGTAACAATTGTCACAATGGAGATGTTACTGGGCCCGCTTGAGCAAATCGATGAAAGATGGGAGGACAGTGACAGTGACAGTGACCCCTGCTGACCGGAGGTCAGAGGTTGAAGGTGCCAGTCTGGTTGACTTTATTGTGATAAATTTCCACAAATGATGTGCTAAGTTGTGAGTTAGGTAAGTATTTATTATCCCCAGAAGATTAGTGTCTGAATTAAATAAAAATTGAACCAATATTATCATCTATGGAATAGATATCTTCCACAAAATCTTGCTGGAACTTCTAGACTTAAATATCAGTCATCATAAACTCTTTTCACTGTCCTTGAGTTCCACCATTCTGAATCATTGATGAACTATTTATGACCATTGGCATGTACCGTTTCTTGCTCAGCACTGTCAATTTTATCAATTATCTGGTGCCCAAGCCTTGATAGTCCTTGGTAAAACTATCCTCCCTGATTTAGTTGAGCTTAAAGATAACCATTCCCTGAAGTTTCTGGTGGTGTGAGCCACTCAAAATCCCTTTACTGAAGCCTACTGAAGGCTGGTTGAACTGGTTTCTACTTCATACTTGCAGCACTTATCTGTGTTATAACTGTGTGTGCAAGAATCACAAACAAATTATCTAGTAACAGCAGCAAAAGTGAATAGAAAGGGGAAAATGCTTACTGCTTTAAGAAACAATATGGCTAGTCATTTTTGAGGCTCGGTGAACAAGAGGTATTTTAATCACTTGGCAGAAAATCCTCAATTTCCCTGTATCTTAGTAGAAAATATCTCTGAGTGTCAAAGATATGTCAGGGCATGAATCTGGGAAGTCTGTCAAAGTGCTGATCTACATTTTCAGAGCAAACATAGCAACATAGCACACACTCAAATGCGTTTTTTCTTTTTTTTAAATTTTAATTAATCAATTATTTATTTATTTATTTTGCTTTTTGAGTCACACCCGGCGATGCACAGGGTTACTCCAGTCTCTGCACTCAGGAGTTACTCCTGGCGGTGCTCAGGGGACCATATGGGATGCAGGGATCGAACCAGGGTCGGCCGCATGCAAGGCAAACTCCCTACCTGCTGTGCTATCTCTCCAGCCCCTCAGATGCTTTTTTTCATCTCATCCTTATCATGTTAAGGAAGTGGTCTATTCAGTAATATGATGAGAAAGTAGATTCAAGGATTTAAATATTCACAAAGCAACACTAATGATTGAGTTACATAGGAGTGCACCCAGTATGACACATCCCTCTTGTATTTTTACTCACTATTTGAGGTTTTATCTTACACTTACCTTGTGTGAATGACATGGTAGTTGGAAACAAAATTGTTGAATATATCCAAATTTGCATCAGTGGTACTTATTATTCACTTGCTATTAATCAGAAAAACTGCAACTTGCTTTGTCTGTCTCAAATGAAATGATTTTAATGTTATTAAATACAGCAAAGAGACAAGACCCAGCAACTGGTTGCATGCATGAATCCAACCAGGAAAACAGGATACTAGGGTTGGGAGCACTTTTTTTCCCCTTCACATTCAAATGATGCATAAAGACTTTTAAAAGAATTTTATTTTTATAAAATAGTTCACAATATTTGATTTTATTTAATACTTGAACACCAATCACACCACTCTAACACCTTCCCACCACCATATTTGGGATGCTCTCATCCTGAACCCCAACCTCTCTCCCAAAGCAGAACCAAAATAATTTACTTTGCATTGTTTGTTATGAATAAATTGCTGAATGTGACCCAAGAAAGTTTCTTTAGAGGACAGTGTGTGAAGATTGTTATATTTCACCCAGGGGCCATTAAGCCCTTCAATAAGAGATTCCTAACATGTTGTTGAAAGTTGAACCTTGCGTGCTTATATATGTTTTATGTACATATATATGCAAAAATATATTTTCCTCTAAGATTGGTTACCTTCTGCTTTAAACCCCACCAAATGTGGTGCGCTGCTCTTGGAGTATTAGTGGTGTGAGCTATGACATGTCGCGTGACTGTGAATGCGGTTACGCGGTCCAGGAGAAAGTTCACTTATGTGTGAGACTTGGCCCGAGTGTGTGGAGAGCCCCTTGGGGGTACCTCAAATGAAACAGCCTGGCCTGCAGCTGGGCTATGGAAACGTCATTATATGATCTCTTCTGAGAAGAACAATTGCATAAAGACTTATTTTTCCATTTTTTAAAATAATTTTATTTATTGAATCACCGTGAGAGCAGTTACAAAGCTTTTGGGTCTAAGTCTCAGTCATACAATGAAACACCCATGCCTTCACCAGTGCCCATTCTCCACCACCAAAAATCCCAGTATACCCCCATCCCACACCCTCCCCTTGCCTGTCGGGCAGATGATTTCTACATTACTCTCTCTCTACTTTGATCACATTCACTATTTCGACACCAGACCCACCATTATTTGAGATTTTACCCCAACACTCAGATCTGCTGAAAAGGCAACAATAGACAATTTGTGTTCTATTTCTGGTTATGAATAACATATGATGTCGTGTGGCTACAGTAGGGCCATGTGGTTTTGAAATTCCGAAATTTTAACACTTAAATCTGGAGGGATTTCTGCCAAAAGCCACTGGGTTTAGAGATCTGCTCCTGAGTCTCTGGGATCATGGCCATTGAGCTCCTTGATGAGGAGCCAGAGAGGCCGTTCGTGGGCGATGACTTGGGGTCTCGTTGGGGTGGGAAGGACAGGCCCGGCTCTGCCCTCTCCCCGCCCCCCCCCCCCCCCGCCATCCCATGAGACCCAACAAGTTTCGTCACTGCGGGCCCAAGCCTGACTGTCCAATGGCCTCTGGAAGATGACAGCCACCAAGTCGCCAAGAGGGAGCAGGCGGAGGGACAGCACCCATTCCCCACTGGGGTGGCCCAGTGACAGTAACCTACTGCGGGGTCCGGACACATTTCTGCCAAAAGCCAGTGGATTTCGAGATTTGTTTCTGAGTCTCTGGGATCAAGGCTGTTGAGCAGCTTGATGAGGAGCCAGAGAGGCCATTCGTAGGTGATGACTTGGGGTCTCGTTGGGGTGGGGAGGATAGGCCCGGTTCCCCCCTCCCATCCCGTGAGGCCCAACAAGTTTCGTCACTGCGGGCCCAAGTCTGACTGTCCAATGGCCTCTGGAGGATGACAGCCACCAAGTCGCCAAGAGGGAGCAGGCAGAGGGACAACACCCTTTCCTCCCTGGGGTGGCCTGGCGACAGTAACGTACAGTGGAGTCCGGATGCATTTCTGCCAAAAGCCACTGGGTTTTGAGATTTGTTTCTGAGTCTCTGGGATCATGGCCATTAAGCAGCTTGATCAGGAGCCAGAGAGACCATTCGTGGGCGATGACTTGGGGTCTTGTTGGGGTGGGGAGGACAAGCCTGGCTCCACCCCCATCCCGTGAGGCCCTGTGTGTCTCGTCACTGGGGGCCCAAATGTGACTATCCAGTGGCCTCAGATGGATGGCGGCCACTGGGCCGCCAGGGGGAACAGGCCAAGGCACGAAACCTATTCCCTCCTGGTTTGGCCCAGCACCGGTAGCCTACTGCAGGACCAGACACATTTCTACCTAAAGCCACTGGGTTCTGAGATTCGTTTCTGAGTCTCTGGGATCATGTCCATTAAGCAGTTCAATCAGGAACCAAAGAGGCCTTGCCTCCAATTATATAGCTGAGCCGGAGGTGGTTTGTGGGTGTGTTTCCCACATACCTAACTTTTGGCCATTTACTTTCTTGGTAAACTTTGCCCCAAGTTTTTGGGGTCTGGCCAAAGGCGCAGCAGCAATTTTGGGGTATCTGGAAGTCTGAAGGTGCCATGAGGCTGCTGATGCACTCGCCTCACAGGTACAGATTGACCTGCTGACGGCACCATACCCCCAGCATAAAGACTTTTTAAATCTTGCATTTTAAAAGTGATTTTGACTAATTAGAAATAAAAACATTTATAGAATAACACACGCAAAAATAATGTTTAGGGCTAGAGATGTGCTTCAGTGGTAACACACTTGCCTTGCATGTGTGAAATCCTGAACACTGCCTGGCTCCCTGAGCACTGCTGTTAGTGCCCTACCAGAACCTCTGAGTGTGTCTCAAAGTTTCTTACCTCTCCGAACAAGAAAAACACCAAAAAATGACAAATCATATATTTTTAAAGAGGTTGAATGGATCAAAGTCGGGATATGTATGTAGTGGGGTGTGTATGTATTTATGAGTGCATGCAAGTATCCATTTGTATGCATGAAACTGCATCTTTGCATTTCAGTGAGCAGCAACTACTCTTTTTTATTTTTATTCATTAAATTTTTATTGAATCACTGTGAGATACACAGTTAAAAAGTTGTCCATGACTGAGTTTCAGTCGTACAATGTTCCAATACCCATCTATTCACCAGAGCATATTTCCTCCCACCCTGTTCCCAGTTTCCTTCCTGTCCAACCCGACCCCCATACCCCCACCTCTACCTCCAGCCTGCCTCTACGGCAAACATTTCTTCTTCTTCTTCTTCTTCTTCTTCTTCTTCTTCTTCTTCTTCTTCTTCTTCTTCTTCTTCTTCTTCTTCTTCTTCTTCTTCTTCTTCTTCTTCTCTCTTTCCTTTTAAGCATTATGGTTTGCAATACTATTACTTAAAGATTATCATGTACTTCACTTGACCTCCTTTTAGCACTCAGTTCTTGTCCAGAGTGATCATTTCCGACTATCATGGTCATAGTGGTACCAGCAACTATTCTTAAGAAGGAGATAAGGGGGACTAGAGAGATAGCACAGAGGGTAGGGTGTTTGCCTTGCGTCCAGCCGACCCGGGTTCGATTCCCAGCATCCCATATGATCCCCTGAGCACCGCCAGGGGTAACTCCTGAGTGCAGAGCCAGGAGTGACCCCTGTGCATTGCCGGTGACCCAAAAAGCAAAAAAAAAAAAAAAAGGAAGGAGATAAGGTTTTTTGTTATTATTTTGAAATTAGGATTGTATATGATACCTGCCAGTTAGAGAAATTTGACTCATAATATATCTCTAAGAATTACTTATTATCTTTGATTGATTTATTTTTTTTGGTTTTGGGGCCACACCCGACTGGGCTTAGGTAGTATTTCTGCTTAGGGATTATTATACTCTGGGGATAATATGTAGTGTCAGGGGTCAAACCTAGGTGAGTAAGGCCAATCTAGTAGATTCAACAGAAAGTAAAAACAAGTAGGAGACAAAACAAGACAGGACAAGAACACCAGAGCTGGATTTTTAGAAGGATTTTAGAAGGATTTCACAAAGGATCTTACAAATATTAAAACATTCATGAAAGAAAAAGGGACTTCTCAAGACAAAAACTAGTATAGCCGGTAGGCCGCTTGCTTTGCACATGGCCAACACTAGTTTTGATTCCCAGTACCCGATATGGTTCCCTGAGCACTGCCAGAGTGATCCCTGAGTGCAGAGCCAGGAATAAGCCCTGAGCACAGTTGAATGTGACCCGAAAAAAAAACTGAAAAAAGGAAAAACAGAGAGGGACTTCTTCAAGGTGCAGTGCCTGTATGTATCCTTACTTGGAGGAGAAAAACGTGGTGCAGAATGTGGGTCAGGGTATTATTCTATAGCAAGACTTTGAGTGAAAACTCAGGATATTTTTGTTTCTCTTTTCCAAAAACATTTATTTTAGAAACCTTCCCTTACAGCAATAGAGAACAGGGAATGATAAATTTCCAAGGATCATTATCCCTCTTTTTGCCACAATTTGAATGAAAATCCATCACACCCTACTTATTTCTTTTGTTCTTCTTGCTAAGATATTTTAAGATATATTCCAGGCTCAGGCATTGCATATTCTTCATCACACATCTCTGGTCAGAATTTCGCAAAGCATCTCAAACTGATGAGTAAATTAAAGTCTTTAATATCATTTAATGTTATATAAAATGTCTTGATTTTTCTCAGGGTGTTTGGTTTGATCGGGATGCAAATAAGATCCACATGTTGATATGAGGCTTTTTTTTTCCTCTTACAGTTCTTACTCTCACCAAGAGTATCCCACAAGCTACCCGTGATGTATTCAATATGCCAAAAACAGTAACAATAACGTGTGTCTTTTCCCTGACCTTGAAAGAACCTCCAATACGGCAGTGTTGGGAAAGATGAGTAGGGAGAGGCTGCTAAAATCTCAGGGCTGGGACAAATGGAGACGTTACTGGCACCTTCTCGAGTAAATCGATAAACAATGGGATGACGGTGATGACAGTGATACAGTGATACGTGTCTAATATTTTTTGAGAGTTTTCCTTGACCAACTTGCCCTTTCTCTACATACAGTTTTGCTGGAGAAATTGGATCACTTGTCCTGTAGAACAAAGTCCCATATAAATGGAATATATATTATATATATAATATAAATTTGTGTGTGTTGCTCAGGGACTCCTATCTATTACTCAGGGATTACTTCTGGTAGAGCTTGGTCTGCTACATGGGGTGTAAGGATGAGATATAACTGTTTAGAGATCACCATGCACTTCCTATGTCAAGACATAAGAATTGTTCTGTGAAACTCAGATAATTCCTAGGGGGAAAAGGAGCGAAAAGACAAAATCTTGGAACCAAACAGATTACTAACATCAAACAAGCTAAGATTTTGATCCAGAAGGAGCTAAATTTACTTTGAGTTGGCTAGATTATGCTTTCTGCTGCTTGAAAAAATGTCAATGTGAGCTCATATGAATATAGCTCACTTTGATTCAAGAAAAGCACTATTTTTACAAATAATATTGCTGTAATATAAAATAGAATAATATAAAATATGATCATGATAAAATGTGATCATCATCATAATAACGGAGAAAAGAGTACAAATGATAATCCTTATAAAACTTGAGATATGCTTAATATAAACCTTGGCTGATTGTCAAGTGGTTTATTTAACACATGAATATTCTGCTGGAAATAGTAATCATATTTCAGAATGAGCTTCTGACCTACAAGAACGAATCTGAAAATATGTTTACTTAAGAGCAATTACTTCCATAAAAATTATAGGAGTTTTGGGACTGGAGTGATAGCACAGTGGGTAGGTCATTTGGCTTGCATGCGGCCGACCCGGGTTCAATTCCCAGCATCCCATATGGTCCC
This sequence comes from Sorex fumeus, assembly GCF_029834395.1. NCBI lineage: Eukaryota > Metazoa > Chordata > Mammalia > Eulipotyphla > Soricidae > Sorex > Sorex fumeus. The sequence continues at coordinate 4,517,027 of NW_026606095.1, read as the reverse complement.
CTGAGCACCGCCAGGGGTAATTCCTGAGTGCAGAGCCAGGAGTAACCCCTGAGCATCGCCAGGTGTGACCCAAAAAAAAAAAAAAAATTACAGAAGTTTTATTCTTGAATATCTTAGTAATAAAAAAATTTTTAAATGACATCAGTGTAGAAATGATTGTTTCTCAACACTGCCAGCTCAAAGTGTTTAGCGAGGTCATTATTCTGAATATTCCTGGTACTGCATATATAGGGTCACCATATGCAATGTGGTGATTTAGATAATACAATGCACAATAGTAAGTAGGACCATTCACTGTCGAATCTATAAACAGGCAGGTTTTTTGGTTCCTTTTTCCTTTTCTCTATATTATTATTTATGGACTAAAAGTCATTAATCACAAATTCCATTGTTAACAATTTATAAGTACTCTCCCTTGTGAAATGTTGGTGTATAAAGTCAATATTCTGGTTTTCTTTTTAATGAAAATTCATAAATAAGAACCTTCTTTTTTATCTCCAGGGCTAATATAGAAATATATAAGATTAAAAATACAAGCCTTAAGAATTTAATAAATTTAGTGTAAAATTATAAATGAAATTTTATCAGTTTTGCAAATTCTATATTATCCAGTCCTTGGGAGATGGGAGAGGGGTTTAGGGTCACCCGGTGGGCTATTCTTGTCTCTGTGCTCAGAGTCATCCGTACAATGCTGGAGACTGAACCTGGGCTTCCCACATGCAAAACATGCTCTTAGTATGTTGAGCCATCTCTCCAACCTGATATTACCAAATCTTGAATATTCTGCCTTTTATTATGGATCACTGTCCTCCTGTTGTTCATCGATTTGCTCGAGTGGGCCCAGTAACGTCTCCGTCATGAGACTTGTTGTTACTGTGTTTGGCATATTGAACACATCACGGGTAGCTTGCCAGGCTCTGCCATGAGGACGAAATACTCTCAGTAGCTTGCCGGGCTCTTCAAGAGGGGTGGAGGAATCAAACTCAGGTCGGCCATGTTGGTTGCGTGCAAGGCAAACGCCCTACCTGCTGTGCTAATATTGGGCTATAGAAATGCTTAATTAGCTGAGGGCATGCTTTGCTTGTGGGAGGCCCAAGTTTTTTGTGATTTTTGTCCTCGGCACCACCTATGGTCCTCTTGGAGCACTACCAGGAGTGACCTTGGAGCACTCTTGAGTTGGACCCTAAAATGCTCGAGCGGGCCCAGTAATGTCTCCATTGGAGACTTTGTTGTTACTGTGTCTGGCATATCGAATACCTCACGGGGAGCTTGCCAGGCTCTGCCATGTGGGCGAGATACTCTCGGTAGCTTGCCAGGCTCTCTGAGAGGGGCGGAGGAATCGAACTCGGGTCGGCCATGAAAGTAAGTAAAATAATAAAGATTTAAAACAAAAAATGAAATTTCATAGGATTTGTTCACTCAAAAATGCTTGTAATATTATTTTTAATTGTTTCTAACATAAGACTAAAGGGATAGTACAGCAGGTAGAGTGCTTGCTTTGCACATGGCCGCCCTGGGTTCAATTTCTGGCATCACCTATGGTCCCCTGAACCCACCAGGAGAACAGAGCGAGAAGTGGACTAACATTTACTTATGGACTAAAAGTTTTGATTTTTGTTCACCAATATTTAACCACCACCAAGGTGGCCTCTAAATTTCACTTATTATGGGAAAAATTCAAATCAAGAATTGATATTTGAGACAATGATATGCCATCTCACATCAGGTTCATTGATCATCATAATGCTCTTTACAGTGGTTGATTTATTATTATTTATTTATTTAATAAAAATTTATTTTATTCTTATGAAGCTGTTTACAATAATTCATTACATTTAATATCCAAACACCAATCCCACCACCATGCACTTTCCCACCACCCTAAGAGGAAAGTGTGTGAAGTTTGTTGTATTTCATTCTGGAGCCACTATATAAGCCATTGTATAAGATACTACAAGCATGTATATTAAACCCAAACAAATATGTGCTATTTTTGGCATATTAGTGGGCTAGAGTATGAGAGAGGTTGTGTGGCTGCATTCGCACTCCAGGAATTCTGAAATTTAGAATAGGATTATAGAACAGATTCACTCATGAGTAGGGGCAATGCCGTTCTCTTCTTGGCTGTTGATGTATACGGTGCTGAAGGAAGTTTGTGGGTGTGACTGCAAAGCTACTGGAAAACTTGGGACCTGGGGTGAGGAGCCCAGTCCCGCTCTGAGCAAGCTTGGAGATTTCAGTCATGTGTCCTGCATACCTGGGTTTTTCTGCAGGTTCTCTCATGGGTGAGGCTCATGCTAGCCTGTGGAGAGTGGCCTTGAGCCTGGCTGTGGTTGAGTTCTGGAGGTTTTCGGCTGCAGGGTTCTGCTGGGGCGAGGAGGGTAACAGCCTGCCCCACTCCGAACTGCCCTCGTGAAGACAGCCTGGCGCGGGTTCAGGACATCTACATTGACCAATTTAAAACCACATGGGCAGTGCCATGTAATAGTGCAGGAATGGCAAATCTTAGCTTAGTTAGATAAGCAGAAGCATTTGAGTCTGGAAAAATCAGCTTGAAACAAGGTTGCCTCAGCAAGTGTTGGTAAGTTTAGGAAAGAAGCAGGGAGTGATAACCATTGGGAGCTGCTATTGATGCTATGAGATCAAGACTTTTTATTTTTTTCAACTGGCCCCAGCTGTATTTTCTGCTTTATCCTCTTCCATTATGCGCATGCAACACAGCTTCTCACCACACTGAGAATCTAGGGCCCTCTGTACACCTCCATTCCTTTGCAAGGTCAACACTTCCTTTTGTATTTCTGCTCCTCAATCCTGCCTTCCATTTCTGTGACACCTCTCTTCACTGACTTCTCTACAACTTACTCTTTCCTGAGCTACCAGCCCTCTCTAAAGTGCAGTTTGGGTTGGGGGGAGCTGGAGGCCCACCTCGGTGATAGGTCCCATACCTCTAACATATGTTTTTTTTTTCTGACATCACATTTAATCCAAACATCACTCTTCTTAATTGAATTAATTAATTGGAGTAAGGTGGGAAAGGAGGGAGGGAGTGGAGGGAGGGAAGAGGGAAAGGAAGAATGAATAAAGAGAATGGAAAAGTATAGAGGGACAGAAAAAGGGAGGAAAAGGGCAGAGGGGAAACTACTTTAGGTTAGACAACTAGAATATTATAAATGTAAGCAGTGATGTAGGCTTCTTTTAAAGATGGTGGGTTCAGAGGATCAAAAAGAAAATCCCTGTTTTTCTGGTTATAATTCCTTGCTATCCAGCTGTCTCCCAAATTCTCCAAGACGTTGCATGTATCGCTTGTCAAGGTTTACTTCCAAGTTACCCCCATTCCTGGTCAGGTTTCCCAGACAAACTCATCTTTCTTTTATACCCTAGACCACCTTGCTTGCCACTCCTCACTTAGTTTTACTTTGCATTATTTCTACAGTTTCAGTTCCATATCTGATACCTGGTGAGAGAGGAAGAGAGAGACTGAGAGACAGCGAGAGTGAGAGGGAGCACATCTCAGATCCGGCTTTACAGTGTGTAAGTGTGTTTTCCAATGAGCTATTGTTCATCTTTAAATGTACCGAATTTATAAGCAAAACCAGGTCCTGTGCATGGATGCAAATGGGAAAACGTAGACTATACAGGGTTTGGTACTCTTTGTGGTTTTGGGTTTCCACTGGGTCTTGGACTCCCACTCTTCTTTTTTGTTTGTTTGCTTGCTTATTTGGGGGTCACATCTAGCGTTGCTCAGGAGTTATTCCTAGTTCTGCACTCAGAAATTACTCCTGGTGGTGCTTAGGGGACCGTGTGGGATGCTGAGGATGGAACCAGGGTCTACTGTGTGCAAGGCAAATGCCCTCCTTGCTGTGCTCTTTCTCTCTGGCCCCCTCTGCCTTCTTGCCAGCCCAAGCCCTCACCTCCTGGAGATGAAAGCAGAGGTTCTGCCATTGACTGGGTTATCAGCAAGCATTCTGCGCCCTTTGGCTATGGAGGTCCTCAGCTCTTCTCACCTCCCATCCATCTCCAGACTCGCTCACAAGACACAAGATGACTTCTCTGACAGCAGAACACATTGATTAATGCACCCCTCATTCCCCTCCCCCTCATCCATTTACTCACTCAGCAAACATTTGCTGACTTTAACTAAATGGAAGGTCCCTGCCAGGAACTGTGTAATCTACTTATACTAGAGATATGAATCACTCCTTGCATCTTCCTTTCAAAGATTCTGCTTTGACTCTTCCGTTCACAAAAACCCACATAACTATTCTTATCTTGTTTCCTTTCCTGCTCTGTGTGTCTTTCTCTGTGTTTCTGTGTGTCTCTGTTTCTGTCTCTCTCTGTCTCTGTCTCTTTATCTCTCTCTCTCTCTCTTCCTCAGTCAGTTTTGAATTTAAAGTTTCCCCAGACAATCACTGTCAGACAGCCACCACAGTTTCAAATATGATTTTCAATCCATCCACCAGGTAAAGTCTTGCTAAGAAGCCTTTCTCTTATTGGCTTTCCACAGGAACATTCTGCCTCACCTCATCAACTGGGCTTTATTCTCTCGAGTTTCTATTTTAGGTTTTGCCCTCCAGAAAAAGGACAAGAGAGGAGTTCTGGGAGTTTTTGAGATGGTTTCCACCCAATTAGCCAACACAGGCCTTCGGGGCTTCAGTGTTGATCTGGTTTGGGAGCAGATGGGAAAGAATCACTTTCTCTAAGCTCTGTTGAAGGAGGGGCAGTAACTACCCAGCATCACCTTACAGCACCTGTCTTCGACTGTAGGCATTTCTTAAATGAATTCTTTATCTCTCCTCTTTCAGTTTTGTTCTCGTTTGGGGGCTACATCCAGCTGTGCTCCGGGGCTACTTCCACACCGGTGCTTGGGGTTTGCTCCTGGTTGTGCTCAGGGATCCACGTGTTGCTGAAGAACCTGGAGTTCCTGCATTAGTGCAGTCCTTTGAGCTCCTCCCCTCCCCCCCCTCTCTTCCTCTCTCTCCCTCTCTCCCTCATCTCTCTCCTCTTCTTGCTGCTCTCTCACTCCTCTCTCTCTTTCTCTTTCTCCCTTTTCTCTTCCTTTCCCCTCTCTCTCCCTTTCTTTCTCTCCCTTTCTCTCCCCTTCTTTAATTGAATCACTGTGAGATACAGTTTCAAAGTTGTTCATAATTGGGTTTCAGTTCTGCAATATTCCAACACCCATCCCTTCACCAGTGAACATTTCCTGCCACAAATGTCCCATTTCCCTCCTGCCAGTGCCCCACTCTTCTCTGTGTCTGTCTTTGTCTCTCTCCCTCCTTCGCTCCCTCCCTCCTCTGTTGGGCATTGTAGTTTGCAATAGGCACGGAGAGATTGTTATGTATATTCCTTTGTCTCCTTTCAGCACTCAGTTCTTGTCCAAAGTGACCATTTCCAACTATCATCATCACAGTGGTCTCTTCTCCATCCTAACTGCCCTCCTCACCCACCCCCACCTTGTGACAAGTTTCCAACCATGGACCAGTTATCCTGGTCATTGGTTCTTCTGTCTCTGGGTTTTATTTTATTTATTTCATTTATTTATTTATTTTAAAATTTTTTTTTATTAGTGAAACACCATGAGGTACAGTTGTAGACTTACAAATTTTTGTGCTTGGGTTTCAGTTGTACAGTGATCGAGTATCCATCCCTCCACCAGTGCCCATTCCCCACCTCTAATGCTCCCATCATCCCTCCCACCCACCCCCACTACCTCTGGGTTTTAGTATCATACTATGTCTTTTTATACTCCACAAATGTGTGCAAACATTCTATGTCTGTGCCTCTCCCTCTGACTCATGTAACTCAGCATGACACTCTCCATGTCCACCAATTTATAAGCAAATGGCATGATTTCGTTTTCCCTGGAGACTGAATAGTACTCCACTGTGCAGATGTACCATAGTTCCTTTTTCCAGTCATCTGTTCTCGGCCCTCAGGATGCTTTCAGATTCTGGTTATTGTGAATAATCTTGCAATGAACATAGAAGTGCAAATGGCTTTTCTGCACTGGACTCAACTCTTTCCCCTCAACTCACATTTTAAAGTATGAACCAGGAATATTCCAGAAATACTTCTTTCTTTGTTAGTCTTTTCAGAAGTCTACCTCTCAGATCAGATATTTTTTTAAAGTTGTGGTTATTTTTACGCTGTGAGCTCTGGTTTGCTTCAGTGATTTCAGCGGTGCATTCAGTAACTCTGGGCCCTTCTAGGAATTGTGAGTCTTCCACAGTGTGAGAATGGTCAACTTCAAAGCAATATTACCTTCCCATTTCTGTGTTCTTTGTCTCCATCAGTGAGCTGTTGGGGACCATATTCTGTCATCTGAAAAGTGAAAACAGGGAGGAAGTGATAATACAGAGGTAAGCCACTTGCATTGCAGTAGCCGACCCCAGTTCCATTCTCATATAGTACTCTAGTACTGCCCGGAGTGATTCCTGAGCACAGAGCCAGGAGAATCCCTGGCTCCCAAACCAAAGAAAAAGGAAAAAAAGAAAAGTAAGTCATTTGTTTATATTTGTGGGTAGGGATATTTCACCCGGTAGTGCTCAGGGAACTGTGTGATGTCTCTCCATGGAAGTATGCACTCCTGCTTTTGAGCCATCTCCCTGGTCTTCTTTCTTAGACCATGGGGAGCACATTCAACTGTGCTCAACAGGATAATATGGAATTGATGGGCTGGAGTGATAGCACAGCGGGTAGGGCGTTCGCCTTACAAGCGGCCAACATGGCCGACCCGAGTTCGATTCCTCCGCCCCTCTCGGAGAGCCCGGCAAGCTACCGAGAGTATTCGATATGCCAGACACAGTAACAACAAAGTCTCTAATGGAGACGTTACTGGGCCCGCTCGAGCAAAAAAATCGATGGTTCAGTATTCAAGTCTGGCACTTCAGTGTTTTGGGTCACTGGGGCTCTTTCCGAGACTGGGAGGGGACCGGGTATAGGTTTGTTCCATGAGGGACTGAACTTAGGGCTCAGACATGCCAGGCACTCATTTATATTTTTAAGACGCATTTACTCACACATGTAACCACAAGTCAATATTTTCTGGCCATGAAAACTTGTCCCTCGCTTTAAAACTAGGATATAGCTTTAAAACACGTGTGGTTTGAACACATTTAACACAACACACACACAGACACACACACACACGCATGAATTTCTCAGACATTTTTCCTAAGGATTGGCCTTTATAAGAAGTGTAAATTTTAGAATTTGTTTCATGAGAACATTCCCATTGACCTTTTGCTCAGTTTGCCTTGCAAATGTATAATTTGTGATTAAACTAAGCAGTAGTAAATGCTTTTGATTAAAAACACCTCTATTTCAGCTGGGAGGAAAGTTACATTCTTTGGGTACATATTTGAGTGATGTTAAGTAACTGTAACTAAAAAATAAAATTATAGAGAAATAACTGATTTAAAAAATCACTTGCTTCTTTCTATATATACACGCTTACCCTCAGAGAACCCCTCCTTCTCTAAGGAGAGGCTGTTTCCAGGCAATGTATTATCTGTTGAAAAGTACTCGCTTTCAAGAGATATGATAACATCACAAAATACGTGGTCAAACACACCAACTTATTGAATGATCGTAAAAACATTGAGCTTTGGGATCACGATCACGATCATCCTGTTGTTTGTCGATTGCCTCGAGCAGGCCCCAGTAACATCTCCTTCGTTCTAGCCCTAAGATTCTAAAAAGTGCCATATTCAAGGCTCTTTCAGGGTTAGGAGAATGAGACCCATCATTGTTACTGGTATTTGGCATATTGGGTACGCCACGGGGAGTTTGCCAGACTCTGCCGTCAGGGCAGTTTACATTTGGTAGCCTGCCAGGTTGTCCAAAGTAAGAACGAGATAATAATATAATAAGCACAGCCGCGCGCTTCCGGGAGCTGAGTTTTATAGACTCTGGGTCTTGGCCGTTGATGGGATTGCATGGTGCCAGGGGGCCAGTTGGTGGGTGTGACCCCTGACTGCTGGAAAATGGAAGATCTGCAAGGAGGATGTTCAGCCTTCAGCCCCGATCTGAGCAGGCTTGGAGATCTCAGCCCCAGGACCCGCATGCCTTTGTTCCTCTGCCGGTACCTTCATGCGTTTGGAGAGTGGTCACAGCATGGTGGTGGCTGGTTCTGGAGGTCTTCGGCTGCTGGAGCTCTGCTTGGGTCGGGGAGGGAAACTCAACCCGCTCCCCCACCCCGCCCACAGCAAGGGGCCCCAGCGAGGACAGCCAGGCATGGGGGCAGGAGATTCTGCTCTGTTCTCTTCCGGGAGCTGGGTGTTATAGTCTCTGCGTTTTGTCCGTTGATGGGATTACACGGCGCCAGGGGATGACTGGTATAAATTCATTTGATAGAATTCAGTAAGACAGAAGCTGAGATAGCTACCAATGATCCATCCCTGCTTGGTACCCAAGGCTGTGTTTAGTCATTACCCCTTGAGAGTGGGCTGAAGCAAGTGAACAACAACAGACTCCTAAACAACAGGATCCAAAGACAGTCAATGGGTTGTCACTTGGTTATTCAGTGGAAAAGACCACAATATTGGTCAGAGAGCAAATTCGACTGTATTCTGTTCTGTTCGGTGCTATTCTGGGCAATGCCATCCCATGCTATGCCATGTTATGTTATAGCTGTGCTATACTATACAATGCTGTGCTATGACATCCCGTGCTCTGTTGTGCCCCACTACATGTGGCTCTGCCATGCTATTCTTTGCCATGTTTTGCCATGCCATGCTGTGCTGTGTTGTGCTCTACTGTACTGTGCTACTGTTCTCAGCTTTTCTTCTCCAATGAAGCAAACCTCTGTTCCGGTGGTAGGGCAGGAGTCATGAAGAACTGAACCCTATCAAATGTGTGCAAGCTTAGAAGTTGTTCCCTTCAGTTAAACTTGGAGAGGACCACAGCTGAGCAGACTCCTGTATGGGGCCCTGAAGTGCACAAGCCAGCGAGTCCACCTCTGATCCCAGAGCTATGGAAACTATGAAATAACAAATGCGCATTGTTTGAGCCACTTGGAGGTAATTCATCACACAGCAATGGAAACATTATACTGGCGGTCGACTGAGGCCAAAAGTCATCTATGGAAATACTAATATATGTGCACAAATTCTTTGATGTGACTGCCTTTCAGAGCTGAGCTCCAAGTGTCTATGTTCTATCTTTTATACCAGGGCCGCCTTGCGATTGTGCCTATGCTCTGAGGACACTGGACATGACACCAGGTGACTTGGAAGGTTGAGTTGTAAAAGGCCAGGCAGCTTCTACTTGGAAGACTTCAATGGACTTGGGGAAGTGTGATGATTACCAATGCCCTGGTCTCTACCACATTGTCAGGAAGGTCAGACTAATCAGAGAGGCCATGTCTAAGAACTCCAGTGCACAGCATCGTGTCCACTCATTCCAGCCAGATTGATATGGAGGTCAGATAATCCCCACCCCAACCTGTCAAATTTCTTGCACTGAATTCCCAGACCCTGTATTGCGCAGACCGTGGGGCTTGTTCTGCACTTTCTGAACCCTAACCTGGAGTTTCTGTGCATAATAAACTGGTGTTGTTTTACTTGACTGCCCTGTGGGTGCTTTGTTACACTGCAGTGAGCAGCTGGAACGTGGCACTGTCAACAGCTGAGCTGTAGTTTCTCTTGAGATTTTGGATTCTCCCTTTAGCATGCTTTTGGACCCTCCATATATTGTCTTTGTGTCAATCTAGGACAATAGTGCTTCTTTTCTGGAAGTGCTTGTGATCACGAGGGAGACAGGAAGAACTAATGTCTGAATCCCTCTCTCCAAAGATGCTGACAGTTTGTTTTAGAGAGCAGCCACAGATCAGGTCTTCTAGAAAACCTCCTGGGCGGTTTTGACATAGAACCATGCTTGAAACCTCCGTTCTCTTCCAGCATGCTGATCGATTCTATGCATTCTATGATCCAAGGATCCAATCAGACCTCCATGATCCATCTTGATGGAATAAAGTAGAAGCACAGACATTCCAAAAGAATAAATTGTTTTTAATCATCACTATATATACGTGCATACATTTATATGATATGTGTGCAAATGTTGCATATGTGTGTGTATGTGCACAGAGGCACTGCAGGGTGTACATTAGCATTTTGCCAACAGAAGATTGACTTTTTAACATGCAGGTGGCAGGCAGGGTGTTTAGCTTCAACTCTGAGACTTCCAAGAGCTGATATGTTTGCATGAAAAGAACTTACTGGGAACCAGAGCAGCGGGTAGGGTGCTTGCTTTGCACGTGACACATGGGGGTTTGGACCCTGTCATCCCATATGATCTCCTAAGCACCGCCAAGAGTAATTCCTGAGTGCAGAGCCAGGAATTGCCCCTGAGTACTTCTGGATGTGGCCCCCAAACAAACAAACAAACAAAAAAAGAATTTACCTTCCAATAGCAGGGAATATGGGTACCTCAGAATCTAAGATTCTCCAGCTTTGGAAAACCTAGCAGGCTCCTTTGGAGACCTAAAGGGACTCATCACATCTGGCCCTCATGACCGGTAGAGAAAGATGAAAGTCAAACTGGCATCTAAGTGCTTACCATTGGCCATCCCACTGGTTAAGTGACTTAAATCTAGACATCGTCCTCATAGCTTTCAAAAATCAGCATTGTGCTCAGGTCAGATAAAGTGACAAATATTTAGAGTACACAAACCTTCAGGATCATTTGCAAATTTTAGAACAAAATTGTTAAATCTTTTTTTGTTGTGTTTCGGTTTGTTTTTGGTAAGGTTCAGTGTTTGCTCCAACTTCCCCACCCCCAAGCCACATTTAAAATTTTTGAATACAAAGGTTGACTGAATTCTGTAAATTCAATAAGAAAACAGTTGCTTGACAGCATAGATTTCTTGTGATTCATTTTTAAAAAATTTTTTTATTTATTGAATCACTGTGGGAAAAGTTACAAAGCTTTCAGGTTTAAGTCTCAGTCATGCAAATATCAAACACATTTCCCTTTACCAATACTTATTTTTTACCATGAAGAACCCCAATAAAACCCCACCCCCACCCCTCCCAGTCCCTGTGAGGCAGATGAATTCTAGTTAGCACTCTATCTGCTTTGATTAGATTCAATGTTTCAATAAAAGATTCACCACTATTATTTAGAGTTTACCCTCCCCCAAATCAGACATGCTGAAAAAGCATTGTGAAGTGATTTGCTTTCTACAGCTGGGTTCAAGAATTAAATGTTGGTTTTGGATTTCTGCTATTTTACCTATTGACCCTGGAAGTATTTCTACTGAAAGTCAGATAGTTAAGAAATTGGTTTCTCTGCTCTGGAGTCGTGGCCGTGCTGGAGAGCTGCTCGTGGGGGGCAACTGGTGGCCTCGGTAGGGCGTGAAGGGCGGACCGAAACGCCCCCCTTCCCATGAGGTTTTAGTCGCCCCCACACCCCCGGCTCATACCTGCTGTCCACAAGGCTCCCATGCGGCCGCCATCTTTCTTTCCAGAGGGAGGAGGGTGGAAGGGAGTAACACCCTTTCCCCTCCGGGCAACATGATGGCCTGGATTAACGCGTAGTCCATTCACTTTTCTGCTCCAAGCTGCTGGGTTCTGCATTAAATCCTTGTGCTTCTGGGGCCGTGGACGTGCTGGAGAGCCGCTGGTGGGGGGCAACTGGTGGCCTCGGTAGGGCGTGAAGGGCGGACCGGAACGCCCCCCTTCCCATGAGGTTTTAGTCGCCCCCACACCCCCGGCTCATACCTGCTCTCCACAAGGCTCCCATGCGGCCGCCATCTTTCTTTCCAGAGAGGAGAGGGCGAATGGGGCAACACCCTTTCCCCTCTGGGCAGACATGATGGCCTGGATTAACGCATAGTCTGTTCACTTTTCTGCTCCAAGCTGCTGGTTTCTGCATTAAGTCCTTGTGCTTCTGGGGCTGTGGCCGTGCTCCAAACTTAACTCTGATTTTCAGGGAGAAACTTTGGGTGATTTACTTCCCATTGATCACTTTGTATATAGAGAGATGTTGCGCGGCCGCATAAGCGGCCACACGGTTTGCAGGAAAAGTCCTAGTTCCCGCATACTCGAGCTATGCTTGTAGAGGCTTCTGGTCACCGGGGTTCCATCTGGGGGAGGCGGGATGCGGCACCTACCCCATCTGGGACTTCCCGGTGACCTCGGCTCTTTTTGGAAGCTGGTGCCTTCTCGGGGAGCTGTGGAGCCAGCCCTCCATGTGGCCCTTCTCTTTGGCTGTATCGTGATTCATTTTTTAAGAGTTAATTTTTCTGTATTAATGTGAGGTAATAAGGTTGCATTAGTTATTACTGGTTATGCTTCTGATAAAAAAAGTTATTATACCTCCACTACTGCCTAAGTGCCAAAGAACCTCCACCACTATACATATGTTACTGATGTTGTTAAAACATTTATTATTTATTTACTATTCTTAGAGTAGTGCCAGCATTATTGTTTTACACTCATGGTGCTGTCACACACTACCCCGCCCCCACCAGAGTGCCAGGATCCCCTCAGCATTATCCCAAGTTCCCTTCTCATGCCCCTTCCTTACCATTCCGATATCTTGACTTAATTTAAATAGGAACGTTTGATAAATTTGATTTGAAGAAATCATACAGATTGTGTGTGTGTGTTGTGTATGTTTGGAGTCCCTACTGAGTGAACTACCTATTGAAAAACTATACAGTTATAGACAACGATATTGTATTTTTTAAGTGAGTTCATTTTAAATTTATGTTTTCCTTTTCTTCCTGGGATTTCTGTGATGACCAAGGGTTCCATCCACTGAGTGTGGGTGCTCACAGGGTGGTGGTGCTTGCAGGGATCACACACTTGAGAGTCGGTGTTGCAGACCCTTGTCTGTGAGTGTCAGTGATCACACGCTTTGCTGTGGTGCCAACCAGTAGAGGTATTGGGATTACCTGGGGATTAGAGAGCAGTGGTATCTTGGAAATGGTGTCCTTTCTGGCCAGGCAGGCTCTCTCCTGATGCTCCATCCCTGGGCCTCCTGCTCTTGTAGTTTAATAGACTCTCTAAGCTAATGCACTGCAGTTCTTCCAACCACAAAAAAAGGAAATAATAACCATGTGTTACGATAATAATGCAAATCATTATTACAATGAGTCATATTACAATGTAGAAATGTATCCTACCAACGTGATGTACTACTAGATCTGCACAACGTGCTATGTCCGAACTATTTAGTGAAAAGATGTAACAGTTGCTGACGCGGTGGTCACAGTGCTTGTCTTGCAAATATGAGTCTGAGTTTCATCCCCAGGGGCGCCCATGTCCTGAGCACAGTCCTGACAGCTCTGGGATCTGCAATCTCTGGCACAGCAAATGACTTCAGCTACACTGTGGTCTGGTATGTGCAACACTGCAATCAGAAGGTGTGATCACTGGAAGCACCCCTACTTAAAATAATTGTCCGGGGGCACCAAGACTAGGAGTGTAATACCCTCAGCAAGAAAAACAGCCAGAATGTGTGTGAGTGACCTCAGCGAGTACCACAACCATATATGTGTGTGGTACCAATCACTGAAGCAATGTCAACAGATAAAGGGAAATGGGAGAGAAATTGTAATAACAACATTTTTAGTTTTAAATTATTTTTATTTTTGAGGGGGCTACACCCAGCATGCTCCTGCTCCTGGGATAACTCCTGGTGGGGGGGACAAGAAAACATACAAATTCCAAGAATCAAACTGGGATTAGTAATACTAAGGCAAATGCTTTAATTCATGGACTATTTGCTATCAAAAAATTGTAAAACCATACCATTGCTCTCGTTTGGAATGATGGAATAAAATCTTTGAAATCAAGACTTAACAGGACCAATTGTCCCACCATGGAGAAAATGCTTACTGGAATATAAAACTAACAGTCAAATAAATGAATAGTCTTTGAAGGAAGAAAGATGGTATTATCACAAAACCCCATCTGCATCCGTTAGAATCACACAGCCAATTTGAATAAGTATGACTCTATTTGTGTGCATGCGTGCATATTTCTAAGCTTCTGGATTTGATGCATTATAGAGAATCAGAGGGATCAAAACTGGAGGAGATGTCCTTTATATACTAGACATGACCGAATCTATGCCTGGTGCTGTTGAAATGTGTTGCTGCTCCTGGAATCACAGCACTGAAGGGAAAAGGAGATTTGGTCCTCAAGTGCCCTGCCTGTGTGCATCTGTGACGAACCGTCCATGCCTTCCTGTCTTCAGTTCCAGCTCGGCTGCTCCGTGTGTTTTCCTCCTTGGCTTCCTCTTAAACCAGAGTCTGTCACTCACAGATTGCTAAGATGTTACCCTGACATTGTGTTATTGTGGAAAGGAAGAGTGATGCCAGGGAAAAGATTCCTTTTTAAAAAATTTACTGCGTTTAAAAATTATTAAAAAGTTATTTTAAATTTCGCCCACAAAAGAGGTATCCTGGGGCTGGAGCGATAGCACAGCAGGTAGGTGTGTTTGCCCTGCATGCGACCAACCCAGGTTCAATTCCCAGCATCCCATATGGTCCCCTGAACATCGCCAGGAGTAATTTCTGAGTGCAGAGCCAGGAGTAACCCCTGTGCATCGCCGGATGTGACCCAAAAAGAAGCATTGTAGCACTGTCCTCCCGTTGTTCATCAATCTGCTCCAGCAGGCACCAGTAACGTCTCCATTGTGAGACTTGTTGTTTACTGTTTTTGGCATATCAAATATGCCACAGGGAGCTTGCCAGGCTCTGCCATGTAGGCGGGGTACTCTTGGTAGCTTGCCAGGCTCTCTGAGAGGGATGGAGGAATCGAACCCAGGTCGGCCACGTGCAAGACAAACGCCCTACCCGCTGTGCTATCGCTCCAGCCCAAAAAGAAGGGGGGGGGAGGGGGAAGGTATCCTGTGGTACCTTGGTAATGGGAGGGCCAGGAGTGATTCGTAGCAGGAGATAAAAGGAAGCCTCCAGCCAGGCAACGCTTCTCTGTCCCCCTCACCTATGTCCAGACAGACAGCAGGACAGCAAGGATCTCACCCATATGCTGTGGCTAGAGACAAAGGAAAACCAGGGGGACTAGGAGACACTGGGGGACAGTTCCAGAGAGGCCCAGAGAGACAGGTCACAGAACAGCAGGTCCCAGAAAGGGGGACGTGGGTGACGGGACTCCAGCTGAAGGTTCCAGATCAGGAACATGTTAACTGGACAGAGAAGGGCGAAGGGACAGGACCAGGCCATCATACTCTGGGGGTAAGCACATAGAAAGGGACAGAATTTAGGACCACACTGGGTAAAACGAGAGACCTGGGCACTGGAAGGATTCCACATAATCTCTTTGAACATGACCATAGCTCTCACTTCTTTAGCATCTGAGTTTTGTCTGAAAACATTTCATATAATTCTCTAGAAGACACAGCCCAGGAATAAATCTACATTCACATTCACGCAACACATTGTGTCGAAGAATCCTAGTTTGCCAAGCTCAAGTTTTTACTTCTTGAACGTTGTATAATAACGCTCTCTTAACCACTAACATCATCATTCTATTGGTAAAAGATACTTTTTGAGCCTTTCCTCTGTGTGTGGTGGTTTCTGGGCTGGGGCTGCAGCACACAGAGGAAGTGGAGCATCAGTGCACATGCAGTGCAGCCTTTTTGGTTCTCAATGCTCTGTAGTCGACCTCTGTCCACAGGATGTGCAAGGAAATTGCTCTGCAACCTAGAATGACCTTGCTCTCAAGCAAGATGCTGCTTCCTAATAATATTTGTGTGAGCCAGAAATTGTGAACCAAACAAAACGTAAATGCACATAGGTGGATGAGCCACAAACACATGACATCTGATTTGATTTTATTTTTATGTTCACATCAATTTTCACCTCTGAGAAATATTTTCACTTTTTGGTTCAGTTCAGAGGTTCTCAGAATCTGGAAAAGAAACTGGTAAGTTGGTAAAATCTTAAGCCTTTCCTTAGGGCCGATTCCTATCAACTGCTCTGCAGATTTTTAAGAGAGACAAGGGAACATTGTCTTGATGTGTTTTGGTCCAGAAAGAAAAGATGTAGAATAAGACTTTTTAAAAAAAAAAGAATATGCAAAAAAAAGTTCTATCTATCTATCTAGATATCTCTTTGTTTTGTTTTGGTTTGGGGTCACACCCTGTGATGCTCAGTGTTTAACTCCTGGCTAATCAGGGATAAATCAGGGATCCCTCCTGGAAGTCCTTGGAGGACTATATTGGGTGCTGGTGATCAAACCCAGCTGGTCCCCATGCAAGGCAAATGCTTTACCCACTGTGCTATCAATCGAACTCCAATCCATCTATTTTTCTATTAGTTCACAGATAGAAAAATTTCTGTAAGAGTATTTAGAAGTGGTTAATTCAGAGAAGCAAATTTGGGAAGAGTTTATGGGGATAATGAAGAATGGCACATTTTATGATACAATTTCTGTACTGTTTACAATTAATTACTTGTAAATTTTTAAGATGCTTCACAAAGCAAGGATAATAAGCAAATAAATCACTAGCTAGGCTCTAAACTACAATTGCTTAAATGAGAGCCTAATAGACATTTTATTTTTTTTAAATCAAGGATAAATGAGTACTTTAATTTTCTTCTGATTCATCTATGAAAGCATGTAGGGAAAACAACAAATTATGTTTGGTTGTAACAATGTCCTCAAAAGGCAACTGTCTTATTCCCTAGAAATAACTGGGAAAGAACTTTGGAGGAGGAATAGACGGAATTACAGAAATGTTTTAAATCTGGAATATTACATGCATGAATATCACATTATCACATGCATGAATTTGTGCTGATAGAAATAAAACAATGATTTAAAAAAAAACCCACAATTCTCTTCCTCTTCATCCCCAAAGCTGTGCTGGTCTTCTTCCTCACCCAGGTCAGTTTATCTGCCGGTATTCGAACCCGGGATTTGACTTTCTCCTTGCAAGTGCCCCAGGCGTCCTCCCAGAGCCTGGGACAAAAGCAGCCCTGAGCCTCTGCCTCTTCATCTTCGTCCCCAAAGCTGTGCTGGTCTTCTTCCCCACACAGTCACACAGCCTTTACCCCGACACACATCAGGTCCCCATGGGGGCGTGGCCTCTTCAGAAACGAGCGTGGCTTTGGTAGAAGTGGGCGTGGCCTAATTTTAGGCGGGGTAACGCTCATGTGGCCATAGGGAGTTTAGTCATACCAAGAAATCTAGTCCCCATACCTATACACCAACATGAAGAAACAATGCAAATCCCCACCACGTGGGGAGAATGATGAAAAGAGTTCAGAATCCTCCGCAGGTGCTACTCACCTAAGGGACCTCTCTGATAAAGAATTCAGATATGAAGTCATGAAGATGTTCAATGTGCTCAATGGAACAGTCAGAGAGATATCCAGTAAATTGAAGGAGGACATGTAAGAAACAATGGATCGGAAAATCGAGAAAACCCAGGAAGAAATGAGAGCAGAATTTGGAAAGCTACGCATAGAAATGTCATGGATTAAAGATTCCCTGTAATTGAAATAAAAAACTCAGTCTGTGCCCTCAACAGTAGAATGACCACATCTGAAGACAAAATCAGTGAGCTGGAAGATGAGCTGCACCAAGCCAACAGGCAACAAAAAAAACAATGGCAAGGGACCTCAAAATAGCTCGAGAGCAAATCAGAGTCGTAGGAGATAATTCTAAGAGGAACAACATTAGAATCATTGGAATACCAGAAGCTCAGGGAAACAATCCCGATGAAAAAGCCACCGTTAAACAAATCATTGCTGAAAAATTCCCAGAGCTCGACAATGCAGCCATTCAGGTTCAAGGAGCCCGAAGGGTGCCAGATAAAAGAGATCTTAACAAAAACACTCCAAGACATATCATAGTTAGAATGATCGCTGCTGTCGATAGACACAATACTGCAAGCAACAAGGTCAAAGAAGGAAATCACATACAAAGGAGCACTCCTTAGATTCACAGCAGACCTATCACAGGAAACCCTCCAAGCCCAAAGGCAATGACGAGATATAGTGAAAAAACTCACTGAAATGAATGCCACCAAGAATACTCTATCCGGCTACACTCTCACTCAACATTGAAGGAAGTGTACACTATTTTCTAGATAAACAGCAGCTCAGGAACTTCATAGATTCAAAACCAAATCTAAAAGAAGGGCTAAAGGGGCTACTATAAGACAAAACAAACCCTACAAGCACAACAGACCTTACAGAAAGATGACACAAAACCCCATAACAATAATCTCTCACAATGTCAACGGTCTAAATTCACCAATAAAGAGACAGAGTGGCAAAATGGATTCAGAGACAGACCCCAACATTCTGCTGCCTACAAGAAACTCATCTCAACAGTCAGAGCAAACACACTCAAAGTGAAAGGATGGAAAACAATCCTGCAAGCAAACAGCTCTCTTAAAAAAGCAGGGGTGGCAATACTAGTATCCGACAATGTTAATTTCAGTTGAAAAAGATTAGGAGGGACAGCAAAGGCTATTTTCTATTCATCAAGTGATACATACAACAGGAAGAAATCACGCTCTTTTTTTTTTTTGAAATCACACTCTTAAATGTATACGCAACTAAATGAGGGAACAGTTAAATATTTAAAACAACTGCTAACAGATGTTTTTAATTTTTATTAGTGAAACACCATGAGGAGGACATTGCTAGCAACACAATAGTAGTCAGAGACTTCAACATCGCCTTACCTTTTGAGGTGCAGAAGCTTCTTAGTTTAAGAAAGTCCCATTTGGAGAAGCGTGCTGAAAGTAGACTATAGACCAAACATGATTGCCACTCAATGCCTCTTTTGCAAACCACAGCATCCAAAAGGAGAAAGAGAACAAAAGGCAAGGGACAGGGTGGGATGGGGAGAGGGGGGGTGCGAGAGATACTGGGATTAGTGGTGTTGGAGAATGGGCACTCTGGAGGGATGGGTACTCGATCATTGTATAACTGAAACCCAAGCACAAAAATTTGTAAGTCTACAACTGTACCTCATGGTGTTTCACTAATAAAAATTAAAAAGAAATATTTTATCCAAATAAAAAATATTTTTGTCAAAAAAACCTCACAATTGAGCAGATATTAGCATAACATACATATGGATTTTATGATTACCCAACATTATGGACTGGATTATGTTATCCCAAACCCACTTGTTGAAGCTCTTACACACACACACCCAATCACTATATTTGGAGAGATGGCCTGGGAACTCATTGTGGTCACATGCAGTCACACGGTGGGGTTCTAACTTGAAAAGAGTGAAGTTCTCTTTAAAAGAGGAGAATTCAAAAGATAGCAGCCGCTTTGGAGCCTTATGGAAAGCCAACTATGAGCTGGTCGTGATGGGGCGACTGAAACCTCATGGGATGGGGAGTGTTCCCAGCTCGTCCTTCACGCCCTACCAAGGTCACGAGTTGCCCCCCACAAGAGGCTCTCCAGCATGGCCATGGCTCCAGAGCACAGAAACCAATTTCATAATTATCTGACTCCCAGCAGAAATACTTCCAGGCTTAATAAGTAAAATACCAGAAATCCAAAATCGCTCGGCCACTATTGTGGCTGGGCAACATCATTTGATTCCTGTAACCAGCTGTAGAAAACAAATTATTTCACAATGCCTTTTCAGCATGTCTGATTTGGAGGTGTAAACTCTAGATATAATGGTGCATCTTTTGTCAAAACAATGTATCACTGTCCTCCCGTTGTTCATCAATTTGCTCCAGAGGGCCCAGTAATGTCTCCATTGGAGACTTTTGTTGTTACTGTGTTTGGCATATCGAACACGTCACAGGTCACTTGCCAGGCTTTGCCGTGCGGGCGAGATACTCTCGGTAGCTTGCTGGGCTCTCCGAGAGGGGCAGAGGAATCGAACTCGGGTCGGCCATCTTGGCTGCGTGCAAGGCAAACACCCTACCGCTGTGCTATCTCTCCAGCCCATCAAAACAATAAATCTAATCAAGGTAGATAGAGTGTTAACTAGAATTCATCTGCCTCACAGGTATTGGGAGGTTTGGGAGGGGGGGTTACTGGGGATCTTGGTGGTGAAAAATAAGTATTGGTCAAGGGAAATGTGTTTGATAATTGCATGACCGAGACTTAAACCTGAAAGCTTCGTAACTTTTCCCACAGTGATACAATAAATAAATTAATTAATTAAAAAAATAAAAGAGGAGAATTCAGAGACCAGAATGATAGTGCATCCTGTAAGGCATTTTCCTTGCATGTGACTGACCAGGGTTCAAGGTTCAATCCCTCACCACATATGTTCCCTGGAGTCCACCGGGAGTGATTCCTGAGTTCAGAGTCAGGAGTAACCTTTGAATACAGCCATATGTGTCCCCCAAACAAAGCAAGACAAAACAAAAAGAAAACAAGGAAGAGGGGGGTTCAGTAGGAGCATGCAGGCACAGACAAGAGGACAGAGAAAGGAACAAGAAGTAAATGGAATTGATTTCAAATTTTTATATGGCATAGGTCCTTTCTCACGTGGAGTGAGCATTAGTTCTAATCCTAGTCCTGTGAATAATTTCTTTGATGAACTTGGACTACAAATTATGTAGTCTCTGTTTCCTCAAAATAGAGTCTTTAAAAAATCTGTATTTAGATTTTTCTATTTCTTATAGTCAACTCTCTCTTATTCATATTCTGAAATCTCATAAAAAATTGAAGACTTAAAAAACGTGCTCAAATAAATCATTTGGGACCTGCTAATGGTTGGGAAAGTCACACCCAGCAATGCTCAGGAATTACTCCTGGTTCTGCACTATTCCTAGTGGTGTTTGGGGGACGATATGTACACAGTACTAGGTTAAAGAAAAAAACAGGTTGACAACATGCAAGGCAAGTACCATAAAATCTCATAAAAATTGAAGACTTAAAAATTGAAGACTTAAAAAACTGCTATTGGGTTGAGGTTGGGAAAATTGGAAATAATGGTGGTGGGAAGGTGTAATGGGGGTGGGATTGGTGTTGGAATACTGAGTGCAATAAATCATTGTTAGCAACTTTATTTAAAAAAATAAAATAATTGAAAAAATAAATCTGCTCAAACTTTTATTTTTTCTTACAGTTGACACATTCTTTCCACATTCTGGTATTTCACACACATTATGGCAAGATGGCCCTGATGCCGGTTGAACCCCTCGCGCTCTCCCAAACCCAGCTCATCATCTCGCTCTGGATGGCATGCAACTCAGCACGCTGAGCATGGAATTTCGTGTGTGATCCCTGCTGGAACTCTGAGCGTGATTCCTGCTGGACATCGCCGGCTGCTTTGTGGGATTAAGACAGAATGACATCGGTGGGGCGAGGAAAAACCACGGTGCTGGCCACAGCATCACTGCCTACCCAGCTGGGCCAAGTCACAACACCATTGAGCATGGGACAGCGACAGTGGCCCACGCAATGACTAGTCCAAGACAGGATGCTGTCCACCAACGACAGAGTGACTTGGCACTCGGCACAAGTGTTCAACCTGGCACAGACCATGTGCAATTTGAAGATGACCACTGGACTATAGCTGTTACCAACTGGATTCCACCTGACGTCAAAAGGATGTGTGACCGCCCACCTACGAGATGGTCAGACTTCTGCATCAAGACTCTGAACAGTTTGAGGCTCTTCGTGTTCCTGGAGCGAGCCAATGCCATTGGGCTACACTAGCACGTGACAGGGACAAATGGAGATGTTACTGGCACCCGCTCAAGCAAATCGATGAGTAATGGGATATCAAGTGACCAAGTCATCAAGTGAATGAACTACTGAATACACAACGTGAATATAGCAAAGCTGTTGTCCTGAGTCAAAAAGTCAGACCAGGCAGCAAAGAGTTATGATGTGCACTTTCATTTTAATGAAGTCCAACAATCACTTAATCACTTAATCACTTAACTTCCCGTTAGTTGTCGATTTGCTCGAGCGGGCGCCAGTAACGTCTCCATTTGTCCCTGTCGTGTGCTAGTGTAGCCCAATGGTATCTGTTCGCTCCGGGAACATGAAGGGCCTCAAACTGATCGTTCACGATCTTGACGAAGAAGTCTGACCATCTGGTAGGTGGGCGGCCACGCGGTCTTTTGACATCCCGTGGAATCCAGTCGGTAATAGCTCTAGTCCAGCAGTCGTCTTTAAATCTCATTAGGTGACCAGCGCATCTGATTTTCGACACCTTGGCAAATGAGACAGCGTCCCTGATTCTTGATCGTCGACGGATGTCAGAACTCCGGATTCGTTCTCTCATTTGAGTGAAACGTGATATTCCAAGCATAGCTCTTTCTATTCTTCTTTGGGAGACCTGAATAGCGTTCTCATCTTGTTTGCGTAGGGCCCAGGTCTCTGAGGCATATGTTAATGCAGGAAGAACAGTGGAATCAAAGAGATGTGCCCGGAGCCGGAGGTTCTTCGTCCTCTTAGCTATTTCTTCAACGTTCTTGAAGGCGCTCCAAGCCGCTCTCTTCCTCTTGCGCTCAGCTCGGGTGCCAGGTCATTTGTCATGTTGACCTCTCGACCTAGGTACACATAGCTATTGCATTCGGAGATGGTCGTTCTGTTGAGAGCGAATGGGGCGTCAGGAACGACGCTGTTTCTCATAAACATTGTCTTCGTAAGATTCAGCTGTAGTCCTACCTTTCCACACTCATGGTCAAAGTTGGCCAGCATTTGTGCCGCTTGGCTGATGTTTGGTGTTATTAAAACAATGTCATTAGCAAAGCGGAGGTGGTGTAGTTGCCGACCATCTATCTTCACTCCCATTCCTTCCCATTCCAGTCGTCGCATGATGTTCTCCAGGGTGGCACTGAAGAGTTTCAGGGAAATGGTATCACCCTGCACACCCCTCTCTTGACATCAACGATCACTTCTTTGTAGAATGGTGAGATCCTGGTAGTGAATCTGCAATACAGCTCACGGAGGATCCTGATGTATTGGGCTTGAATGCCCTGATTGGCTAGGGCTTCAATGACCGCTTCCATCTCAACAGAATCAAAGGCCTTCTTTAAATCAATGAACGATAAACAGAGTGGCATCTTGAACTCCCGAGAAACCTCAATGAGCTTGGTTATCATGTGGATATGGTCGATGGTGCTGAATCCTTTGCGGAACCCGGCTTGCTCGCATGGTTGTCCTTCATCTAGTGTTCTGCCAATCCTATTTAGGATGACTCGAGTGAACAACTTGTAGATGACAGACAATAGGCAGATCGGGTGATAGTTGCCAATGTCATGGATGTCTCCCTTCTTGAACAGTAGTACAGTCCTGCTGGTTTTCCATTGGGACGGAACCTTGCATTCAGACAGGTAGCGAGTGAAGAGCCGAGCCAGTGTATTGATGAGTACTGATGGCAGGTTCTTCAGGTGTTCAGGTCTGACCTTGTCTGGGCCGGGTGCTGTTTGTTTCTTTACCAACGAAATGGTGTGTCAGACTTCAGAAGGGAGAACGTTAGGAATGACATATCCATCCTGTGGAATTTGGTATGTCGGCAAGTGGACATGGCTATCGAAGAGATTTGAGTAGAAGTCATGGATAATCTTCTCCATTGCCATTCTGGAGGATGTGATGGATCCATCAGGACGTTGGAGGGCAGTCATCTTGGTCTTGTAGTTGGTGAAGGACAGGCGGGCGTTACGAATACTTTTCCCGGCTTCTGCCGCATCTACCAGTACTTCTGCTCTTCTCTCTTGGAGGTCTTCCTTGATCGCATCTCTGCACTGCTTTGCGAGCTCGGATGTTAGCTTGCGGTTGCCTGAGGCATGCGCCAAACCACGCTGGCGAATTAGCTCAAGAGTTTTCGAAGATAGGCGTTTTTTTGTGGCTATCTCTCTCTTGGCGTTCCTCGCACATTCATGGAGGTGCTGAACCAGTCGATCGTATTCCTCGTCAATGTTTTCAACAATGGCATCTTCCCATGTTGCCGCAATAGTACCAAAGAGTTCCCAGTTGGTGGTCATTCTGGGAGTTCTCTTTTTGAACTTAGCAGTCCTTTCTCCCCGCTCTGTGAAGTAGAATTTTGCACGAAGGAGACGGTGGTCCGGTCCCGTTCAAAATTTTGGGACAACTGCGACATCAGTCAGGCAAAACCGTCGATTGAATATGATGTGGTCTATTTCATTGTGGAATCGACCACCGGGAGACTCCCATGTCCATCGTTTAGATTCTGCCTTCTGGAACTGTGAGTTACCATGAATGGTCTTGGTCGACATGATGAATTCAGACAGTCTCTCACCCTGTTCGTTCCATTCTAGGCCATGGGTCCCAATGTGAAGTTCTTCAGCTGATCTTCTCGGTCCTATCTTGGCATTAAAATCACCCACAATGATCTTGTAGAAGGTGTGGTCTTCTTTATAGAACTTCTCTAGCTCCATGTAGAACTTCTCGATTTCTCTTTCATCATAATGAGATGTTGGTGTGTAGACAACGAAGATAGAAACTGCAGGCAGTGAGCCATATCTATTCAAATGTAAACTTCCGATTCGGGTTGTTAGGCATTTGAATGAATCAATGCTCTTGGCCAAGTTTGTGTTGACAAGGACACCGACGCCTCCAACACCTCTTTTATCGCATGTTCCGAGGAACAATTCTTCTCCGGTGTCGAAAACGGCATGGTGGTGAGATTTGTGCCTTCTTGTCTCGGTCAGACCAATGATGTAGTACTTGATCATTCGCGCTTGTACCATCAGGTCCTCGATGGATGCATCTGATGCTAGCATACGTGCATTGAAAGTACAGACGATCATTTTTGTCTTCCTTCGTTGTGGCAGCCTAGGTCGGCCTTGAGATTCTGTTGGCCTCTCCTTTCTCATCCTTCTCAGTGCTGCCATGTCGGTGAAGCCTTCAGGGTCAGGTGAATGAGACCAGTTTTAGTTGCTGGTTTTGGCATATCGAATACATAACGGATAGCTTGCCAGGCTCTTCCGTGCGGGCGGAATACTCTCGGTAGCTTGCCAGTCTTTCCGAGAGGGATAGAGGCTTTTGGGGCGACCTCTAATCACCCTTGTAGGTGTTACCATATTTGAACCCTATCAAATACGGTACGACAATTCCGGAAGATGGGTATTTAATGTCTTATGATGTGTTGCGTGGCCGCTTTGCGGCTGCGTGGGTCCAGAAAGCGTCCTGGAGTGTGGCGATGGCTGGGTAGTGGGAGTAGTGTCAAACAATAGTCCAACAATAAGCAACCCTAATTTGTTAGCACAAAACAAATATCAGTAGTCAGAGCATTTGTGGAAGGGGGTTGACTGGGAAGGATTGGGCATATTTTTAGATGGATGTGTTCTGTATGTTCAGGATTGGGTTACCTTAGTATGTCTGTCAAAAATGGATTAAATCATCCATGAAATGTTGCACATTTTATGGTATGAACATTGTTGGGGGTTTCCCAAGCATGCTGGTTTCCCTCCTAGGGATTCTTGCCTAATAGGGTCGTGTGGTTTGAAAGGATGGCCTGATATTGTGGGACTGCTCAGATGCTGGGAGCTGGACATGCCCAGGTCACCCCAGGACTGCCTGAGGGTCTCCATGGTTTGTGCCCAAGTGCGAGTAAGAAGACTGTGTGACACCTGGTCACATGCATGCAGGGGCTTGTGCAAGGGCTCTCTCCAACCCACCCCACACATTTTTGTTTTGCTTTTTGGGTCACACCCGGCGATGCACAGGGGTTACTCCTGGTTCATGTATTCAGGTATTACTCCTGGTGGTGCTCAGGTTACCATATGGGATTCTGGGAATCAAACCGACCCGGTTGGCCGCATGCAAGACAAACGCCCTACCAACTGTGCCATCACTCCAGCCCCAACCCCACGAAATTTTGTCTTGTTTTGGGGTCACACCACGTGGTTCTTAGGGCTTACTCTTGGTCTGTGGTCAGGAATCACTCCTGGCGAGGTCTGGGGGAACCATGAGATGACAGAGATTAAACCTAGGTGGGCTAGAGTAAGGTAAGCATGCTACTCATTGTACTATCCCTCTAGCCCCTGAAAATTTCATCTTAATAGATTTAACTTGTAGAGAAAAATACTCATTGAAAAAATTGGATATGGAAAAAAGATAAGAAGATACAAAATATCTATGAGTTTAGAGTAGACTACAATTTCTTAAATAAGATAAACAAAATTCTGTGTAGAAAATATTGACAAAACCTTTATCAGATTTAAAACTAAATTGACAAAATGGCCCATTCATAAATAACTAATAAACATTTCAAGGGATCCTTGACTGGAAGAGTAATTAGATAAATGGAAACTTTTTTGCTTGCTTGTTTATGTTTTGGACCACACCCAACTATGAACAAGCCTTACTCCTGGCTCTGCATTCAGGGATCACCCCTGGCAGCTGTCTGGGATGGAATCCAGGTTAGTTACATGCAAGGCAAGCACCCTAACCACTGTGCTATTGCTCTGGCCTGAATGAAAACTTAGGAGAAAAGTACTATTTTAGGATGTGACGAGATAGTACTGAAGGTAAGCCATTTGTATTGCACAAGGCAAACTCAGATTTAATTCCTAACAGCCCATATGGTCCTGCCAGGAACATGCTTTGAGTCAGAACCAGGTATGCAGAACCACTGGGTGTTGCCCTAAAACAAGCAAAGAAAATAATAATAAAACGATTTTTTTTCTTTTTTCAAAAAGGAGAAGAAACTACTTTATACTAACCAGTTTAGCAATAATTCCAAAGTAGTGTGGTCTCATGAAGCTGTGGGATTGTGAATTTTACTGTGTTGGAGGATCAGTGCAGTCATTTTAGCAAAAAACAAACAAACAAACAAACAAAACCCAGAAATCTTTTAAAAGCACATCCTACTACTTAGCAACTTATTTCTGTTATAGACCTGGGGAAGTTTGAACCTGGAAACAAGAAGCTTGCACAAAGACTGGTTTTTGTTTTGTTTGTTCGCTTTTGGGTCACACCCGGCAATACTCAGGGCTTCCTCCTGCTCTGCACTAGTCAGTGATCACTCCTGGTGGTGCAGGGGGAATATGGGATGAAAGGATGAAACCCTCATCAGCCGAGTTCAAGGCAAAACCCCTCCCCTCTGTTCTAACACTCTGGTCCCATCAAGGACTGTAATTGTAGCAATGTTTGTTCTTGTGAAAAAAGATCCTACTTTAATGTTCGTTAATAAAGACATCTCGGAGAGCCCGGCAAGCTACCGAGAGTATTCGATATGCCAGACACAGTAACAACAAAGTCTCCAATGGAGACGTTACTGGGCCCGCTCGAGCAATAAAGACATAGATGACCAGAAAGACAGAGCAGTGAGGAAGGAGCTTGCCTTATATGCCCCTGGCGGGGTCCTCCGAGCCCACTAGGAGTGACTCCTGAAAGCAGAGACAGCACTGCCAGGCATGATCAAACCAACTAACCACCCAACAAACAAATGGAAAATGTGGCTAAGAAGAAGGCATTTAGGGCCAGGGAAGGACTTGGTTTATGTGTGTGAGGCCATGAGTTCAATTCCCAGTCCTGCTTTCATGTGGCAAATGCCATCCTTGCTGCACTGTGAGCTGGGACCCCTGTTCCACAATAGAACTTGCCATCCTGCAGCCTCAGGGCCCGTAGTGCTGCAGCCAGATGTGTGGTCCGAAGTCATTGTGATACCACCAAGAGGGGAAGGAGGAAATAGAGGTGGTGGTGGGCTGGACATAACTCAATGGTGCAACATTAGCCTGGCATGTGTGGCTTAAACGATCTTTCACATCACATGTGTAAGCATCCACATTCACACACACACACACACACACACATTCATGAAATAATTAAAGTACTCACATGTTATGATATTACAGGGCAGTTGGAAATAAACAACTGCGTCTATATATATCAAGATGGCTGGATCTCCAAAACAATGTGAAAATAAACATAATTTTATATTTAGTTTATAGGTACTGATTTTTATCCAAATGTGCAAGAAAAATGGGATCAGAAGTCCCACTAAAGTCTTTTTTTTTTTTTTTTGCTTTTTGGGTCACACCTGGCAATGCAAAGGGGTTATTCCTGGCTCTGCACTCAGAAATTACTCCTCCTGGCAGTGCTCAGGGGACCATATGGGATTCTGGGAATCAAACTCAGGTCGGCCATGTGCAAAGCAAATGCCCTACCCGCTGTGCTATCTCTCCAGCACCCCACTAAAGTCTTGATATAAGTTATATTCAAGGAGCAAAGAGAGGAAAAACAAGTGAATTAATAGTTTGAAAGGACTTCATTTGAAATGTTACTTAAGAAAATGGGCAAAAATACTTATATGAAATTAACTTAATTTTATGATTCTAGTCTATGACCATACATTAAGCAAACAGTTCCTAGTTAGTGATACATAAAACACAAGCCAGCCCTGAAAAAAATTATTTCAGTTGGACTAGATCAAAATGCCAAACTTTTGCTTTATGAAAGATATTACCAAAAGCATTGAAGAAGGACAAAGATAGAAGGATACATTTGTAACTTACCTATTCAAATTTTATTCAGCTTCAACATTGATGCTGTTGAAAAAATATCAAAATTCAGCAATAAGAGAAAAAATATTCAGGTGTGATAGTACAGTGGGTAGGGTGTCTGCCTTGCACATGGCCAACCCAGGTTCAATTCCTGGTATTCCATATGGTCCCCTAAGCACCACCAGGAATAATTTCTGAGTGCAGAGCCAGGAGTAACCCCTGAACATTGCTGGATTTTACTTCCTGAAAAGAAGACCAAAAAAAAAAAAAGAGGGAAATATTCTTCACATTCTCAATCTGAACAGACACTTCACTATAGGAGACATCTGGCTCATGAAAGTTACCCAAAATTAACAGGGATTAGGGCAACAAAAATGAAGCTCATGGGGCTGGAGCAATAACACCGCGGGTAGGGCGTTTGCCTTGCACGCAGCCGACCTAGGTTCGATTCCCAGCATCCCATATGGTCCCCTGAGCACCGCCAGGAGTAATTCCTGAGTTCATAAACCAGGAGTAACTCCTGTTCATCACTGGGTGTGACTCAAAAAAAAATTGAAGCTCAGGATAAGACATCAGTATACTACTGATGTCCTTCCACTTCTAAGTCAAAAGAACTTGACAACTCCAGCACTGACCTGGATGAATGAAAACTGGAATGTCATACATTGCTTCTGGAAATATACAGTATACAGCCACTTTGTAAACCTTAGGCAAAGATGCTGACTTGAAATCAGGCAATCAGGAAGTGGACAAGAGAATATGGGCGGTGTTTCCACCCTCATATACTTGAGTTCTGATTTACAGGAGACTCTGTAGGGAAATCCAACCATGAAGAGTCATTTCCAGGTGCCAGGATGATGGGACAGCAGGGAGGGCATTGGCCTTGCATGCCACCTGCCGGGATCAATCCTTGGCACCCTTGTTTGAGCCTCCAAGTCTAACAGAAGTGCTCCTTGATCTCTGAGTACAGGACCAGGAGTAACCCATGAACACCACCTGGAGTGGCCCAAAAATTAAGAAAAAAAAAGTGATCATCATGCATCCCTCATGATGCTGTACCTGAAACATGGCTAAAGAATACAACAGAAAGCAGGGGGGGAAGATATTCCAGATACACTCTGACCAACACTGGAATCAAACCAGGAATGAGAATGTGTTCATTGAAATCACCTGGGCGTGTCCTACTTTGAAACTGCGCTCTCCTTATGTGGGGGGGCGGGGGGCGTCACACCTGGCGGGGTTCAGGGGCCTCCTGTGTGCAAAGAAGTACTCCTTGAGCAATCTCTCCAGTTTTGAAGGTGAGGTCTTTTGTAGGGAAAGAGAAGTGTAAAGGGGGACTGAAGGCTGTGAGCGCACTCTAAAGGTCAGGTTGGTCAGCTTTATAACGAAGGTCCTTTTTCAGAGGCGTAATCTTTGGAGACTTCCTGGTGTGTCAGTCCTGGCTAGCTGTTAAAAGAGACGTTTCGTTTAAACCTTTGAAGAAGGTGTTATTCTTTTTCTTTTTTTTAAAGTTCTTGTTTTTGGGCCACAGCCTGAGGTGCCCAGGGTTTACTCCTTGCTTTGTGCTCAGGCATCAGTCATTGTGGGGCTCAGGGAACCATATGGGATGGCGAGGATTGAAACTAGGTCTGATGCTTGCAAGGCAAATGCCCTACCCGCTGTAGGTGCTATTCTAACTTGCATTTTACAGAGAATGGGGTTCAAATGTCTATCCTGTGGCTTCTCCTTCATCACTCCCTCCTCAGTGAACTTTCATCACCTGACTTCCCTGGGACACTACTTTTCCCACCCACCTGTCTTTCTAATTCCTCCTTTTCAGTCTTCATTTTAGTCCCCTCTCTTCTTCGAAGCCCAATAATCATGGAGCATCTGGGGGATTAGGCCTTGGCTTTCTTCTCTCCCTGTACCATAAATTTAATGAACTCAGTTAATGAACTCCATTAATGAGCCCCATTACCACTACCAGCAATAGCACAGCGGTAGGGCATTTGCCTTGCGCGCAGCCAGCCTGGCCAAGCCGGGTTCGATTCCTCCGCCTGCCTCAGAGAGCCTGGCAAGCTACCGAGAGTATCTTGCCTGCACGGCAAAACCTGGCAAGCTACCCGTGACTATTCCATATGCCAAACACAGTAACAACAAGTCTCAAAATGGAGACGTTACTGGGTCTGCTCGAGCAAATCGATGAACAACGGGAGGACAGTGACAGTGACCACTATGGCAATACTTACTTCCTGCCCCATGACCATCATTTCTCCTGAACTCTTGTATAAGCAATTGTCTACATGATATGTTTACTTGGCTGTCTCTGGACATCTAAAATGTAACGTGTTAATTTATTCTTTTTGGTATTTTTTGCTTGCATAAAAACATTAACTATAGCATTATATAATTTAATTAAAATTTGTATATGAATGATCTCTGGATACATTTTCCGTAACAATATTAAGAAAATGTAACAATGGAAAATTCCAAGAAAAAATATGGAACGCTTCACGAATTTGCGTGTCATCCTTGTGCAGGGGCCATGCTAATCTTCTCTGTATCGTTCCAATTTTAGTGTATGTGCTGCCCAAGCGAGCACCTTTTTGTTTTTTATAAAATTTTCTTTTTTGGTTTTGGACCCCACCCGGTTGTACTCAACACTTACTCCCAGGTCTGTCTGTGTTCAGGAATTAGCCCTTCTCAGCGCTCAGGAAACTCTATGTGGTGCCAGATGTGCAGATGTGTGCAAGGCCATGTCAGCTGCCTGCAAGGCATATGCTCTACCTCCTGTACTATTATTCTGGTCTCCAAAATTTGTTGTTTAAAAATGAGATTCTTGGGGGCCAAAGCACGGGGGCCCAGATTCTTGGGGGCCAGACTCTTGGGGACCAGAAAATTGCTTTGCATGTGGCCAACCCGGGTTTAATCCCCAGAACCACATATGGTCCTCTGAACCTGCCAGGAGTAACTCCTGAATGCAGAGCCAGTAGTAAGCTGTGAGCACTCCCAGATGTAACCCCCAAACAAATAAAAATGAAAATGAAATAAAAACGATGTTCTCATCTTCTCTCATAAAGATTGCCCCCATTTCAGTTGTTACAAAGTCTGCCCTTCCTATTCCACAGATCAAAAACACCATGTCAAAAACACCCATGTCTTTGCTGACCCTTCCCCATACACCCCTCCCCATTCCTGACTCCACCTCCTCAGTTATGGTCCTTTTGAGTCATCATCATCTTTTTTTTTTCTTTTTGGGTCACACCTGGCGATGCACAGGGGTTACTCCTGGCTCATGCAATCAGGAACTACTGCTGGCAGTGCTCGGGGGAACGATATGGGATCCTGGGAATCGAACCTGGGTTAGCTGTGTGCAGAGCAAATGCCCTACCCCCTGTGCTATGGCTCCAGCCCAAGTCATCATCATCTTTTGTCCGAATTGTTGCTACAATCTCCTACCTGGTCTTCTGATTTCCCAAGTGCCCTTAAAGAGGCTTACCAGCTCGGAAAGCAGACTGGTCTTTCAAAACATAACTCAAAGGATAACACTCTTCTGCATTCAGTCTGCCCTAGCGTTCTTATTCTCCTTAGACAAAGTGCCCACGAGACGCTCTCCAAACAGAACCCCATTTTTTTGATTTTTGGGTCACACCTGGCGATGCACAGGGGTTACTTCTTGCTCTGCACTCAGGAGTTACTCCTGGCGGCGCTCAGAGGACCATATGGGATGCTGGGAATCCAACCCCGGGTCGGCTGCGTGCAAGGCAAACACCCTACCCGCTGTGCTATCTCTCCAGGCCCCTCCCTCCTGTTTTCTGCTCCCCTCTTCCTCACAGCTCACCAAACGCTAATAGAACTAGCCTCCTACTGGCCTCACATAGTTCCGGCTTCTTTCTGCCCTAAGGCTCTTGCATCTGCTCAGCAATGGAATATTCTTGCGCCAGTGACTCACTTAGCTATTTCCCTCTCTGTAAATCTTAGTTCAAATGTCATCCCTCCTTAGGGACGGATCTGTCTTCCCTGTTGAAAAGTGTCCCCTGTCTCTCTTCCTGTATACCCACACTTCGGATCATGCTTCAACTTTTTTTCTATAGCACTTTACAGTTTTCAATATATTCACAATGAAATATTAACTTTTTAATTATTTTGTGGTCCTTCCCCCCCTTACTTGAATGTCAGGAAGACAAAGATTTTGTCTGTTCACTTCCATGTCCTAAGCACATGTGTTAGTATCTGAAGTAAACAGAAATATTTATTGGATGAATGACACAGAGAGATATTAGCGCAAAAGAGCTCAATAATTCATTCTAGTCATAAACTGGAAAAACAAGTATTGTTTTCTCCATATGCCTCGTAGACACTGACTTGTTAGCTTTTATGAGGAGGATGTAAATACATCAATACCTACAGTACCTCTTTTTTTTTTTTTGCTTTTTGGGTCACACCTGGCGATGCACAGGGGTTACTCCTGGCTCTGCACTCAGGAGCTACTCCTGGCGGTGCTCAGGGGACCATATGGGATGCTGGGAATCAAACCCAGGTCGGCCGTGTGCAAGGCAAATGCCCTACCCGCTGTGCTATCTCTCCAGCCCCCTACAGTAACTCTTAAAGTGGCTTACAAACAACTGCAGGCAAATGATGGGGGGAAGAAACTGGTACCTATATACAAAGGCAACTACTCGACTAGAAGGAAAGAAAGACAAAACTATTTGCTGCTACATGAATGGATCTGGAGAGTGTATGAAATCAGTTAGAAGGAAAGGGATAGATATAGAATGACCACTCTCCTATGTGGGCTACAAAGAAGCACAGTAAACTAGGGAATAGCAACTGGCAGGAGGTGACAGAACCTGAGAACATATCTACAGGTCTGAGCTCACCATGGTTGGGTGGTGGGTGGTTGGAAGGAGATTCTGAGACAGCAGCGGAGGGAAGAGACACCGTGATGAAGGATTTAGTTTGGGGACGTTGGATACATAAAATCCTGCCGTAAACAATATTGCAAGTCATGGTGCCTAAAATTTAAAGTAAAAGCAGCTGTTGAGTGTACTACCCACCTCTTAGAGAGTTAATTTGAATTCTTACCGGTTGTATCACCCGTAGAACTGACTGGGAATTATTATCTAATTTACTTGAAAAAAATGTTATTATTAGTAAATTATAGTTACAATGAAAGGCAATATGCAGCATAGGTTACTCATTTTTATACACAATTTGGGATTTAAAGATGAATCCCTATTGCTCTTTTTGGCATGTACTAAAATTGGAACGATCTAGAGCAGATTAGCATGAGCCTTGAGCAGAGATAACATGGAAATTTATGAAGTATTTCACAAGTTTCTGCACAATTTACACATAAAATGAAACTAAACCTCTGGACGGTAAGACAGTCATTCAGACAATCTTATGACTGTTTTTTTTTTAATGTAGTCTAATTTTTTTAGGCTAAGTTCCTCAATAAAACTCTGCATTATCTTTTATTTATTGAATCACTGAGGTACACAGTTACAAAGTTGCTCATGATTGGGTTTCAATCATACAGAGTCCAACACCTGTTGGACTCCTCCTCCTCCTCCTCCTCCTCCTCCTCCTCTTCCTCCTCCTCCTCCTCCTCCTCTTCCTCCTCCTCCTCCTCTTCCTCCTCCTCCTCCTCCTCCTCCTCCTCCTCCTCCTCCTCCTCCTCCTCCTTCTTCTTCTTCTTCTTCTTCTTCTTCTTCTTCTTCTTCTTCTTCTTCTTCTTCTTCTTCTTCTTCTTCTTCTCTTTCTCCTCCTCCTTCTGCTTCTCCTCTTCTCTCTCCTCCTTCTTCCTATTCCTCCTCCTCCTTCTTCCTCTTTCTCTTCTTCCTCTTCCTCTCCTCCTTCTCTTCTCCTCTTTCTCCTCCTTCTCCTTCTCCTCCTTCTCCTTCTCCTTCTCCTTCTCCTTCTCCTTCTCCTCCTTCTCCTTCTCCTTCTCCTCCTTCTCCTTCTCCTTCTTCTCCTCCTCTTTTTCCTCCTTCTGCTCCTCCTCTTCCCTCTCCTCTTCCTCCTCCTTCTTCTACTTCCTTTTCCTCTTCTTCCTCTTTCTCCTCCTCCTCCTTCTCTTCTTTTCTTCTTCTTCTTCTTCTTCTTCTTCTTCTTCTTCTTCTTCTTCTTCTTCTTCTTCTTCTTCTTCTTCTTCTTCTTCTCCTCCTCCTCCTCCTCCTCCTCCTCCTCCTCCTCCTCTTTCTTCGTACCCTCTTTCCTTTTGGGCATTAATTTAGGCAAGGCAATACAGGTACTGAAAGGTTATCATGTATATCCTTTTACCTCCTTTCAGCACTCATTTCTTGCCCAGATGATCATTTCGAACTATCATTGTCATGGTAGTTCCTTTTCTATCCTAACTGCCCTTCCTCTCCCCTGACCCCCAACTTGTGGCAAGCTTCAACTATGGACCTATGGACCAATCCTTCTGGACCTTGTTTCTGCTGTCCTGGATATTAATCTCATATTCTGTTTTTTATATCCCACAAGCATGTGCAATCATTCTATGTCTGTCCCTCTCCTAACTCATTTCACTCAGCATGATACTCTCCATGTCCATCCATTTATATGCAAATTTTATGGCTTCATATTTCCTTGTGACTGCATAGTATTCCATTGTGTATATCTACCATAGTTTCTTTATCCAGTCATCTGTTCTTGGGCACTCAGATTGTTTCCAGATTCTGGCTATTGTGAATAGTGCTACACTGAATACAGAAGTACAGATTGTGTTTTTGCTGTGTGTTTTTGGACCTCCAGGGTTAATAATCTTTTAATACAACTTCTCTTGTATTAACATTGAAGTCCCCACCCCCAGATTTATTGCAAGTTGTAACTCATAGAAAGAAGCAGGGTAAAATTACGTGACATGGATACTGAGAGATTGGAGGGATAGTACAATGGGTAAGGCATTTGTCTTGCACGTGCTGACCTGGTCCAGCACCACATATGGTTTGCCAAGCACCACTAGGTTTGACCTTCCTCTCGACCCCACAAAACAGAATTTCAATAAAGCTGGGTTGTTGTAAGATGTGCCATGATAAGCAATTAAACAAAAGGGTCTGTTCAGTAAATTTAAAAATAATATAGATACCACAATTTGCGCAGTTGTTTATAATTAGGTTTTCAGGCATACAAAGCTCTCACTCCTTATCCAATCATTCCGTGACCCCATCCCTCCACAAGTGATTTCAGATTACCCCTACCCATATCCCTGCATATTTTATAGAAATATTAAGTTTAATCATTGTAGTTTGGGTCCCATAAGTTATGTCAGACCTACTGGTTTTGATTTATATAGATACCCCACCTCTGTAGCACAAACACCAAGGTCCCTGGCCTTTGCCTTTATGTTATTACCAGACATTCTCATCTTGCACTTTGGAGATCTTGCTCCATTTCTTTCTTTAATGTTTTTGTTTCTGTGGAGCCCAAATCTCAAGGTTTTGCCCACCTTTACTACTTACCACTCCCTAGACCTGTTATTCTCACATCAGAGTTTAGTGAGAAGATCTTGGTATTTCCCTGATGCTCTGACTTACTCCTTTTAACATGAGATTCTCCAGTTCCATCCACATTGCAGTGAATTGCATGGTTTTATAATTTATTGTATTTGCTTAATATTCTATTGTGCACATGTAGCCCAACTTCATTACCCACTATTCTGTCTGTCAAACTGAGTTGTTTCCGTAACCTGGCTATTGTACTAAATACTGCAGTGAACATAGCTGTGCATTTATCTTTTTGAGTGAATGTTTTCATCTTGTGGGTAGATGCCAAGCAGTGGAATTGCTCTGTCATATAATAGCCTACTAGCTTTTTGACAAATCTTCATATTGCTTTCCATTAGGGCTGAGCTAGGGAACATTCCCTAGCTGGTGGTGGGTGAGGGCTCCTTTCACCACAATTCTGCCAGCACTGTCCTCACAGGCATAGTTATTTCACTGTCACCTTATTTTGTGTTTCCCTGATAATAAGTGACAATGAGAACTTTTTAATGTGCCTATTGGCCATACATCTGCATTCTTCAGAGAAGTGTCTGTTTATTTCCTCTCCCCGTATTTAATGCGGTTATTGAATTTATTGATGTGCTTAGTAGATCTTGAATTGTCAGCAATCATAGCTTTCCCAGAGAAGCAAATGCCTGCTTCCTGCAGTAATGCTCACGGAGCTGATTCGCTTGCAGTTGTAGCTCATCAGAATAAACAGCAAGGGGTTTAGGCCATGTATTTTTTATGTCCCTATTTGGCTGGTTAAACACAAGATGACTGACGACAGAACCCATTTATCAACCCTGATGGGAACCTGCCATCAAAAGTGAGGCTTCTGAAAGGAGTCCTGGTCCTCTGACTGCTGTCACTAAACCCGAATCATGTCCTGGTCTCACCTCCAGACCTCCACAGACCTCCCAGCAGAGAGACCATGCTCCTCACAACCTGCTCTACTTACACGAAGTCCAAGACCGGATTGCTAGGATAGGATGAATGAACAAGTTAAAGCACCTGTTCCCACAAGCATTTTTCCACTTGAAAAAAAAAACCCAGAAAATAAAAGGTGGTACAAGAAAAAAAACCAGAACGTGGGGAGCATTTATAAAAGCATTCATACAGTACCATGTTAAGTGAAATTAGTCAGAAGAAGGACAAATACCAGATGATCTCGTTTTTCTGTGAAATATGGGAGAGATGGAACAATGGAATAGACAATATCAAACAGTGCAATTGCTGGCCCTAGAGAACTAAATTAATTGCTAATTATTGGCAGGGTTGGGAGAAAGAATGAAAGTCAGACAAGAGATTATATAGGGATAGTGGTGAAGCATTATGTGTGTGTGTGTGGGTGCAATAACTTTGTACATCAACACCATAAATTTTAACATTGCTGTAACCATATTGCCTAACCGATAATAAAAAAGAAAGATAAAGAAAAATATACCCACACAAATTTTCAGGATTCTGACCACTCCTACAATGATGTAGATTTAGAGATTGGTCGGCTAATATTGGGCAGTTCACTTCAAAGACAAGACTCAGCAAGCCGGAATATTGAAATGAAAGAAAAGATTCTAGTCTATGCCGGTGATTAAATTGTGCCAGAGCTGTGTTTGCTTGGTAACAAAAGCAAAATCGGTTAAAAAGCATATACTGTAGCTCAGTCTCAGTGGCTACCTTTTCTTGCAATAACCATTTATCAATAGGATCACTTCAAAACTTGTCATGTTCCATAACAGCTGTTGTTCTCTTCCCACACAGCAGATTCCTAGCAGTAACTGGGAGGAAATAAGGCAGCTTTGTAGCAAACACACCTGAACAGGACTTGTTTCCTTTGACATTCAGGGTACCCTGATCACCAGCTCTCCTCCAGTACAGAAGTCCTTAACTAGAATGATCCTTGACAAATGCAAACCAAATCATGACAATCACTCCCCTTCCAATCCTCCAGTAGCTAATTCACCCCAGTAGAAGCGCATTTCTCATCAGCACCACAGGGAGGGAGAGGGTGGTAGAAGGGAACAGCTGGGGGAAGGCATTACCATCTTTCTCCATCCCTACAGGGCCACAGCCAAGTCTCATATTCACTATACGCTGTGTCCGAGATCTTCCAGCCTCTTGGGTTGGGTTTGGGGCCTTTGTACCTGCACCTCCCTCTGGAGCTCCCTCGCTTCTCCCTCTCCCATGGAGTCACATGATTCTCTCCCTCCTGTCTCCTTTTGGTCTCTGCTGAAGTCTCAGCTCAGCTGGGGGGCTTTGCCCAGGTCCCATTTTAAAAACAACAGCCCCCCGCCACTCTGTGCTCCTTCGCCTCATCCCTTACTACGCATTAGCTCCCAACACCCTGTGCCATAAGCTACCCTGTGCTTGTTTATTGATTGCCACAGAGCCATTGTGTTTCTCAAGAATATATGTTCCACAATGCAGATCTCTGTGCCTGTTTGATTTATTGCTTATCTTCAGAACCTGGAAAAATGCTGCTCTGTGGTAGAACTCCACAAATATTTGTTGAATTAGAGAATATCAGAATAAAAAATGGTAGGGGCATTTTTTCCCCGGTGGGGGAAACAATACATTCATTCCAATGATACTGTCACTGCTCAAAATATTTTTAAAGTAATAGGGGCTGTTGGAAAAACGTTTAGCAATAATCCCAGTGAAAGACAATAATGCCATACATTCCAACAGGGGGTGATGAGTGGCTGCTTCCACAAGACAACTTGAATATGGGTCCACTAGTTCAAATTTCTTTACAAGTCATGACTGGAAATCAGTCTCAGTATTTAAGGGAGACCATCTCTTTAAAATAAATGAAATATATAACTACTCAGCTCTATTGCCCACATTATTTACTAGTACGGGAATCACTGGATGTTTGGCCTCTGCAGAAATCAAATTTCCTCTTGAAAAGCAAAACACAGAAGCACTGAAGACGTTCAGAGACTCCAAATGCAATTTCCTATATGGTCAAAAAACACTTCTCATTTTCCTATCTGTGTGATTTCATCCCCCCCATAGTTCTTTGATGTCTTTGTTTATCAGATGAAGGACGTGGACTCAATTCCTCAAGAACTCCAGGCTGCAGAAAGGTTGAATCTAAATGAAGCCAGGTCCACACATTTTCTGCATGAGTATAAGCAACATGTTGAGTGCACGCATCTTGCTTCCTGGAGAGCATCCTCATTCTGGGCATTGTTGCATGTCTTATTTCTGTCTACTCTGTGCTCACTTCTAATAAGCACAAACATTCCAAGACCCCCCAGAGCCCAACTTAGCCTGTTTCCCTGCTGCGTAGGTGGCCCACTACCTCTTCCCAACAGATAATGGCCTGGGTGGAGTGGGCAGCTGCCCCCCTTTTTCCAGGGTTCCCAGAGAAACCCTTGATGTCTCCATGGGGATGCGAAACTTCCTGGGGCTGTGGGGCCAGTATTGTCTCTGGATAAGGAGCTATTGTTGGATAGAATTAGGGGGTGTTTTTCACTGGAGTATGGGCTCCAAGAGAACTGCATATATCAAGGCCTCCTTTTGTTAAGAAAAAAAAAGAAAAAAGAAAAAAAAAAAGGGAAAGGCTGCTTCCTTGAGGTCTGTCTGTGTGACTGATTTCTCAAACCCAGATAATCGCTCCTAACAATCATCTCTGCTTGTGTTCCTTGAGAATGGGAGACCTGTGTTTCTGTTCTGCCTGTGTTCCTTAGTGCAGGGGAAGGAGTCTTGTGAAAGCTCAGTGCTGTTCTGAGCAGGCGCTGGGCTGGCCTGGAAGCCTGGGTGGAGTATAAAGGCTCAGGTGGGGAAGCCCGAACTCATGGGGGGTGGGGGGCTTTGGCGTTGGTAGAGAGCGCCATCGAGGGCAGCTCCCTTTAGCTTCACTATTGCCACGAATCTTTGCAACCTACCCGCTCAGACTCTGCACATTTTACAAACAAGGAACATAATTAGGCAACTGGAGCAAAAATCCCACAGCTGGTGAGAGTGGAATCTGGGCCTGGCTCCCAGATCTCACTCCAAACCTGTTTCCTTTCCACTTCCTGCTTGAGCTCCCGGGCTGACCTTTGGAGATTTCTGTTGTCTCAGGGAGAGCCACAGAGTAGGACGGGTAGAAGAGAAGGTACTCAGGAATTCCAGGTTTCTTCATCAGTGGGGGCACAGTGGGGGCATTGCAGGGGGTGTGAGACATCCTGGCAACAGTACAGGGTTTCTGAATGTTCAGGACGAACCAGGAATTTATTTAAAAATCTACTGCTGTGATAGGTAAGGGTTACATTTCTCTGCCACCCTTGTACTCTTTGAATTAAAAAAAGAAGTCTCATCTTGGTATATTGTTACAGTGGTAGGAAAGTCAGAAACATAAGAAGGGTTACGGAGCACAGGTGACCACGGAGGGGTGGGGGCCAGGAACTCTGAGCAGCCCATTCTTGGAAGTGGGCAGAGAAGAATAAGTCATAAATTATAAAGCTGATGGGAAAAAGAGCAAGACCACTGAAAGAATTAATAAATTGATAAATGTCTCTATAGGACCTAAAACAGAATGCACCCACCACAAAGACTCCTAGCAGCAAGGCGCTCCCCACCCTAAGTCTCACGTTGTGTCCCTCCTGCCTCAGTGTACCTCAGTGTCTTGCCATGACACAACCAATAGAGAAACTATTCTTCTGCTCCCTCTCCTTTTTTGTACAACAATCTGTTAGGTTGTCAGAAAAATTTCAAACCACCCTAGAAACAAACCAGTAAGAACTGTGTAATTTCCCCTTGAAGGAAACTAGAAAGAAAGGTTGAAGAACTAGACAAGTTTCTGGGTGAAATACTTAATAGTCTGAAGACTAATCCATATATTCAAAGCAAAAGAATAAAAAGAATCCTAGCACAGTGGTAGGGAATTTGCCTTGCAAGCCACCAGTCCTGCCGAGCTGGGTTTGATTCCTCTGCTCCTCTTAGAGAGCCCAGCAAGCTACCAAAGAGTGTTTCGCCTGCACGGCAAAGCCTGGCAAGCTACCCGTGACGTATTTGATATGCCAAACACAGAAACAAGTCTCACAATGGAGATGTTACTAGGCCCGCTCGAGCAAATCAATGAACAAAGGGAGGACAGTGCTATTTAATATGATTTTAGTAATCCTAGCAGTAGGATTACAGTTGACACCTATCCGGTGAGTTTCACCAGGGGCCTCATAGTCCAGAGGCATAGTGATCAGGTAGACAGGCAAAGGCACTGTGGGCCATACACTCATAGTAGGGGCTGGTGGGTTGTTGATACTACTAGAGGCAAGAAACTGGAGGTCGAAGACAACAAAGAGGAGGAAATTCTGACTGCCTGGGAGAACAAGAGAAGTAGCACAAGCACATTTCTCAACTCCCAGTTCAATGTTCTAACACTCAGCAAGATTCATTTCATTCCTCTTCTGCTGCTTTGGGATTCTGTAGAAGTCCTAACAGCTGGGGAAACTCCATTACCCACAGCCCAATAATGCAAAAATCTATCTTCTCTTTCCTGGAAAACTCCTTCCTATCCCAGAGGGGAAACAGTATTATGTATGTCTGGCTGCCTTCCCATTCCAAATCTTTCTCCTTATCTAGCCAAAACACTCAGGGTAAAGCAAGTATTTTAAGAAAAAACAATTTTGCAATATAGATGTACATGCATATATGAAGAGAATATGTTAGACTTTGATCCAGACATTTCTTTTAAAAATTTAGGAAATTTTATTATCATGCATAATTAAAACATTATTTTCCAACAACTTTGGTGGAGAGAAGTTGAGAGAGGTTGACCACACCTAGCTGTGCTCAAGGATGAAAAACTTCCTCCCAGCTCTGGGCTCAGGAGTCATTCCTGGTTGTGCTAGGGGCAACTTATGGACTTGTCAGAGATCAGACCTCTTGTAATTTACTGCGTACACTCTGAGAGTGAGAATGGCTATAGGAATGGTGGTGTGGCACCATGGTGGAGCGGCTGGCCGAGGGCAGAAAACACCCTCTCTGCCCAGCATAGCCTCAGCACCGGATCGCTTGCATGTATCTCACCTGGAAGAGGGACAAAATCCAAAGTTGGAAAGATTCTGCAGAATGCACAGAGAGCTTGCACCTCATTATAAATTTGAAACATTCTAAGTTGCAT
This sequence comes from Sorex fumeus, assembly GCF_029834395.1. Taxonomy (NCBI): domain Eukaryota; kingdom Metazoa; phylum Chordata; class Mammalia; order Eulipotyphla; family Soricidae; genus Sorex; species Sorex fumeus. The sequence continues at coordinate 4,475,048 of NW_026606095.1, read as the reverse complement.
CAATATGTGCTGTTCAGGGCCCACCTGCACATATATAAAATATTGTTGAACTCTTATAACAGCTAATTGAGGTCAAGATTATTACCTCCATTCTGTAGGTGAAGTAACTGAAGGTCAGAGACAGCACTCTCGTCAATATTTTAGAGATGAGTCTTGTTAAGAGAATAGAGATTCTGTATTTGAGTCCAGGTTCACTTCTGAAGACCAAATTGTTTTGGGTTTTTTTTGTGTCAGGATCACATCTGACGGTGCTCAGGGTTTACTCCTGGCTCTGTACTCAGGGATCACTTGTGGTGGCTTGGGGGATCATATGGGGTGCTGGAAGATTGAGATTAGATTGCCCTACCCAATGTGCTACAACGTCAGTCCCCTGAAGACCTAATTCTTAAGCTCTGACCACACTCTAGGTAACATGTCCTTGAATGTTTGCACTTTATCATGGTTGCTGTTGAGGTGGGAGAGGGAGGCATGGAGGAAGGTAATAGAAGGCCTTCAGGTTTTCTTGTTATTCCCAAAAGCTAATGTAACTAAAAGTCGTTTCCTCTCTTTAGTCTATTCATTGTCCTTGGGGAAATGAATCTTCATACTCGCAGGAAATTTATAGTTGTGAGGGAATCCTAAAAATTTCTACCACGATCAAAAGTTATTTGAGCTGCTGACAAAATATGAATGTTCCAGTTAGCTTTAAAAAAAAGATACTTCCAGGTCAGGTTCCTGGCGAGCCTGGATGCCAGTGAATCACTTACTGAGTGATTAAGCAATGGACTTATGTTTCCAGAACTCATGATTCAAAAGCTTTCTGTGGTATTGAACGGAGACACATGAAAAAACAAAGGCAATTAGAAGCACTCAAGTCATCCAAAAATTAAGATTCAATTTCTGCATTTGCTAAACTCTTCATCAAGGAAATGTATAGGGTTTTGTTTTCTTTTTCTTTCTTTCTTTTTTTTTTAAGCCATGGATACAATGAAAAGTAGTCAGTTTTAAATTGGACCATGCTTCCCAGAATACCCCAGGTAGTTAGAACTGGGTCATTTATCACTGGTCCCTCTTTTTTTTTCTTTTAGGGTCACACCTGGTGATGCACCGGAGTTACACCTGGCTCTGCACTCAGGAGTCACCCCTGGCGGTACTCAGGGGGCCATATGGGATGCTGGGAATCGAACCCCGGGTTGGCCGCGTGCAAGGCAAACGCTGTACCCTCTGTGCTATCTCTCCAGCCCTATCACTGGTCCCTCTTAACATTGCTTTTATTTAGACATGTATCTCTGAGTTCTTATCCTCCATTTTATTTCAAGCATTTCATTAAAATTTATTACTAAGGAACTGTGATTTACAAAGTTGTTTGATAGAGACTCTTAGACAATGTTCCAACATCCATCCCACCACCAGCATCAACTTCCCTTCACCAGTGTCCCTAGATTTCCTCCAACTCCCCCAGCCTACTTCCTTGATAGGCACAATTTTAAGTTTAGCTATTGTGTCTCATCCTCTTTTTATTTTTAATTTTTGTTTTTGGGTCACACTCAGTATTTAGGGGCTACTCCTAATGCAGTATTCAGGGATCACTCCTGGCAATGCTCAAGGGACCATGTATTGTTGGGAATCAAACCCCCTTCCTCCGCACCTGACGGTCCTGGCTGTCCTCACGGGGGCCCCTTGGAGGAGGATGGTTGAGTTTCCCTCCCCACCCCGAGCAGAGCCCCGGAAGCTGAAGACCTCTGGTTCCAGCCACAGCCATGCTTAAGGCCACTCTCCACACGTTCGGACGAGCCTCACACATGAAGGAGCCAGCAGAGGAACCCAGGTGTGCGGGACCCGGGGCGTAGATCTCCAAGACTGCTCGGATTGGGACGGGGGCCTCCTCCACCCAGATCCCCGATGTTCCAGTATGTAGGCGTTACACCCACCAACTGCCTCCAGCGCTGTTTAATCCCATCAACGGCCAAGACCCAGAGACTATAAAACCCTGCTCCCGGAAGCACGCGGCCGCATTTGCTGCTGTGCGACATCTTATTATCTAGTTCTTACTCTGGAGAACCTGGCAGGCTACCAAAAGTATCCTGCCCACAAGGCAGAGTCTGGCAAACTCCCCGTGGCTTGTTCAATATGCCAAAAACCAGTAACAATGATAGGTCTCATTCTCCTGACCCTGATAGAGCCTCACATGTGGCACTTTTTAAAATCTCAGGGATAGGATGAAGGAGACGTTACTGGGGCCTGCTCGAGGCAATCAATGAACAACAGGATGACAGTGATACAGTGATACAAACCTGGTCTCCCACATACAATGTAGATACTCAAGAGTGTTCTCTTGAGTAATATTTCTATTTCTGTTTTGACAGATGAATTGGTATAAAATTTCATAAATGCCAAAAGGAAAAAAAGTCCTTAAGTGTTAAAGAATAAAAGTCAGCTGAATAATTAATAAATATATATAGCATTGAGGCACTGTCCTGTAGCACTGTGCTCCCATTGTTCATTGATTTGTTCGAGCGGGCACCAGTAACGTCTCCATTGTTAGACTTATTGTTACTGTTTTTGGTATATTGAATACACCACAGGGAGTTTGCCAGGCTCTGCTGTGCAGGCTGGATACTCTTGGTAGCTTGCTGGGCTCTCCAAGAGGGACAGAGGAATCAAACCCTGGTCAGCCACGTGCAAGGCAAATGCCCTACCCGCGGTGCTATCACTCCAGCCCAATATATATATATATATATATATATATATATAATATTTATATACATATATAATATATGTAAGATATTTTTAGTGAGTTGCAGTGAACAGGCTTTTCTCTTTGTGTTTCGGTGTATGAGATATTTGAAAACCCCAGTCATTTTAAGCCAGGTCTACCAGTTTCCCCTTGCATGGGGAAAGTGGAGTCCTGGGTTCGAATATTGGCTGACCTGGGAGAGTGAGAAAACCAGGCACGGCACTGGGGTCAAACAGGAAGAGTCTCAGGGATGGTGGTCAGCCCAGAGTCCCAGAGGACGCCTCTGGAGACATCTTTCTTACCACCATGTTTGGTTCCATACTTTAAAAGTCACATAACATCATTTATTTAATTTGTAGCAATCACAATTATAAGTTTTATATCAAAGAACATGTATTTTCTTATTTTTCTAACAGAACTGTGAGTCCCATGAAAGCAGGGATTATACATACTGACATACATATTCATAGACATATATGGTATATAAAATACACGTATTAACTGTTACATTCAATGGTATAAGCTACAATTTTGTTTCCAGGCCAAAATATAACACACATACAATGATGGCATAAGAAATCTGTTGATAAATCTCCCTCATGAATATAGATGAAAAATTCCACAGCCTTAGCAATATATAAAGTAATTATATGTCATGGCCAAGGGCTGCTTATCTCAGAAATGTAAAGTTAGTTTAACATCTAAAAATCAATTAATGTTAGAGGTGTATTAACAGAATGATAGACAAAAGAAAATACATTATCATTTCATTAGATTAAAAAATATAAGATCCTGAAAAAATCAATAGCTATCCATGATAAAAAAAAATCTCAGTATCTTCTTCAGCTTGGTAAAGGACACCAAAAACTTACAATTAATATGATATTTAATAGCGAAAACGAAATTCTTCCTTCCCTAATATCAGGAATAAAAGAGAGGAGTCCAATCTCATCACTTGTACTTAGGGTTGTACTAAAGATTTTAAGCAGTATAAAAAGGAAGAATTTCTAGAAGCCTATTTCTATTGGAAAAGAAGCCAAGTCATTTTTATTTGCAGATGGCATAATCTTTTATATAGAATATCTGAAAGAATGCAACAAAAGGAAACTCTAAGAAGTAATAATCTATGAAAGTCAGTACAAAAATTATTTTTATTTCTAAAGGTAAAGGTAAAGGCCCTCCCGTTGATCGTCGATTTGCTTGAGCGGGCCCAGTAACGTCTCCATTGGAGACTTTGTTGTTACTGTGTCTGGCATATCGAATACTCTCGGTAGCTTGCCGGGCTCTCCGAGAGGGGCGGAGGAAATTTTTATTTCTAAAAGTTAATAAAAAATTTCAAAAATAAAATTAGTGAAATATTTAAATTCCATTTATAACACCTTCAGAAAGATAAAAACACATAGAAATGTATTTAATAAAATAAGTATAAGACACATACAGTAAAAAATATAAAATATTATTGAAATAAATTAAAAAGCAAATACATAGAGATATACTTTATGTTCATGGATTCGAAAGACTTGATATTGTTTAGTTGACAATTCATGTTAAGTTCACTTATGAGTTCTGTGTGATCCTTACCAAATCCTAGCAGACATTTTTATAAAAGTTGACAAGCAGATCTTAAAATTTATTAAGAACTGCAAAGGACCTAGAATAGCCAAAACCAATTTGGAAGACAACAAACTCACAGGACTTAAACTGACTTAAATCTCTCTATAGACTGAGAACTCTGGGTTCAATGGGATCGGGACCATCTTTGTCTATATTCCCCTCTCTCTGGCAACTCAGCAATCACGCCCCTAAACCACCTCCTGGCTGGCACCAGATAATCTCTTCATCTTCATCGGCCACCATCCAGATTGCATGTCCTTCTCTCCTGGAAGGGAGCACAACATGACACTTGCCATAACTATGCCACCGGACCCCGAGTCAGGTTGTTTCACTTCGGACACCCCAGAGGGCATGGGTGAAAGCCCTCCCTATCCCAAGGGACCCAGCCCTGGCTGCCGAAAACATCCAGAACCCAACCACCACCACGCTTACGGCTGCTCTCCACATGCTCTGACTGAGACTCATCCATGAGTGAACCTATTCCTGGACACTTCATATGACACACCCCACCCATACTCCAAGAGTACCACACCACATTTGATGAGGTTCAAAGTAGGAGGCAACCAATCTTAGAGGGAAATATTTTTTCTTTTACCATATATATATATATATATATATACATATATATATCAGTGACCTCTTATAGAAGAACTTAATGCCCCCTGGGTAAAATACAACAATCTTCACACTCTTTCCTCTAAGGATGATCTTTTGTAGCATTTTCAGTGGTTTTTCATAACAAACAATACAAAATATATTATTTTGTTTCTGTTTTGGGGCAGGGATTGGGGTTAAGGATGGGAATATATGAAATATGGTGGCAGGAAGGTGTAATGGTGGTGGGATTGGTGTTTGAATATTAAATGTAATAAAATATTGTGAACTAATTTATAAAATTAAAAAATCTCAATATAAATTTTAGTAATCAAGACACTATAGATTTAGCATCAGGATAGGCATACACAACTAAGACAATAGAATCTGGGGGGGGGGGGGGGAAATACGATCTATTATATGGTCAAAATATTTTTGATAAATTTTCTAGGAAATCCAATATGTTGAAAATCATCTTTTAAACAAATGGTTTTTGGAAATTGCATGTCTAAATGAAAAAAAGTAAACCTAGTTCCTCAGATCCATATGCAAGAACTTAACACAAGATAGATTATTGATTTGAATATAAGAACTCTTTTTTTCTTTCAACAAAGAAAGAGAAAAATCTCTGTAATCTTAGGCTAGGCAAAACTTTCTTAACTATCATGCCAAAAGCACACTCCATAAAAGGTTGAAAAATTGGAGTTCCCTTAGCTGGAAGCCTGCCTCATGAGCAAAGGGGAGAAAGCAGCTGGAATAGAGAAGCGATCACTAAGAAAACGATGGCTGGAGGAATCTGTCGGGATGGGAGATGTGTGCTGAAAGTAGACAAAGGACCAAACATGATAACCTCTCAGTGTCTGTGTTGCAAACCATAATGCCCCAAAATAGAGAGAGCGTAGCACTGTAGCACTGTCTTCCCATTGTTCATCGAATTGCTTGAGTGGGCCCAGGAACGTCTCTATTGTGAAACTTGTTGTTACTGTGTCTGGCATATCGAATATGCCACGAGTAGCTTGCCAGGCTTTGCCATGCGGGCTAGATACTCTCAGTAGCTTGCCGGGCTCTTGGAGAGGAGTGGAGGAATCAAACCCTTGGTCAGGCGGGCTGCACACAAGACAAACGTCTTACCGCTGTGCTATATTTTCTACCATGGAGGCAGGGGGAGGGTGGGAATGGGGGGGTATACTGGGAATATTGGTGGTGGGGAATGTGCACTGGTGGAGGGATGGGTGTTTGATCATTGTGTGATTGTAACCCAAAAGTAACTATCTCACGGTGATTCAATAAAATAAAGAAAAGGAGTTCATCTAAACTGAAAGCTTTTGTTCTTTAAGAGAAAGATTGAAAACAACTGGCAAGCCATAGGCTGGGAGAAAACATTTTTAAAAGCTACACCTGACCAGTGATTTCTATTTTAAAGCTCTTATAACTCAATAACAACAGTAGCAATGCTAACAACAACAACAATAATAATAGTAATAAGAGCCCCACAGAAAAATGGGCAAAATATTTGAATAGAGACCTTAACAGAGAAGACATTGCCTTGCACATAGGAAGGAAGGAAGGAAGGAAGGAAGGAAGGAAGGAAGGAAGGAAGGAAGGAAGGAAGGAAAGAAGGGAGGGAGGGAGGGAGGGAGGGAGGGAGGACATAATCAATCTAGGAAATGCAAGCTAAAACTATAAGAGATCATTACAGATCCTTTAGAAAGGCTCTAATTGATAGGCTATCAATACCAATCAGTGATAAGGATTACTGTGACAAGAACATTGCTTTTGAGGGAATTCATGTAATAGGTAAACAAATGAGACTGGGTGAAGGGTATGGTTTGTGCTTTTCTTTTCTTTTTCTTTTTTTTATAACAAAAATTTTATTTTCTGAAACAAAATGGCAGATTGTTTCAAGTAAAATGGTTCCTCATAACTTTTTAAAAAAAATTTTATTAGTGAAACACCATGAGGTACAGATGTAGACTTACAAATTTTTGTGCTTGGGTTTCAATTGTACAATGATTGAGTACCCATCCCTCCACCAGTTCCCATTCCCCACCACCACTGATCCCAGTATCCCTCCCACCCCCCATCACCACCATTCCACCCCACCCCTGTGGCAGGGCATTCCCTTTTGTTCTCTCTCTCCTTTTGGGTGCTGTGGTTTGCAAAAGAGGCATTGAGTGGCAATCATGTTTGGTCTCTAGTCTACTTTCAGCATGCTTCTCCCATCCTGGGAGGATCCTCCCAACACCCTTCATTTGGTGCTCCCTTCTCTATCTGAGCTCCCTTTTCCCCTAGCATGTGTGGCTCCTGGTTTGTGCTTTTCTATTTAAGCATAATTGCCACAGTGTCCTGCTAAGCTACAAATTCTCAAATCAGGTGCAGGACTTGCATGTGGTTGAACCTGGTTTGATCTCTAGCACCAGATGTTCCCCTGAGCTCTGCCTGGTATGGCCCTGAAGTCTCCCAAGTATCGTGGGGAGTCTGGGTAATACCTGATACCGTAGCTCACTTTGCACCACCAGCCTTGTTGCCTGAGAATTGCTAAGAGGGACCTCCAGGCCTCCTCAGCACTGCTTGGGAACCCCCAACCCCCACTGTAGCACTGTAGCACTGTCCTCCTGTTGTTCATCGATTTGCTCGAGCGGGCACCAGTAACGTCTCCATTGTGAGACTTGTTGTTACTGTATTTGGCATATTGAATACGCCACGGGTAGCTTGCCAGGCTTTGCCATGCAGGCGGGATACTCTTGGTAGCTTGCTGGGCTCTCCGAGAGGGACAGAGGAATCGAACCCGGGTGGGCCGCATGCAAGGCAAACACCCTACCTGCTGTGCTATCGCTCTAGTCAAGTAAAATAAAAGGGCCAGAGAGATAGTGCAATGGGCAGGGCTTTTGCCTTGCACAAAACAGAACTAGGTCTGGTGCCCAGCAGTGCATATGGTTCCCTGAGCAGTGCCAGGAATGATCCCTGAGTGCAGAGTCAGGAAGGAATAAACTCTGAGGACTGCTGGGTGTGGCTCAAAGTTTTTAAATTAAGTTAAAAATAAAAATGAGGGAATTGAGGTAAAAATCTCATTGCAGTTTCTTCCTTTAAAATATAAATAAGATTGGTCTGTAGTCTACTTTCAGCATGCTTCTCCCATCCTGGGAGGATCCTCCCAACACCCTTTATTTAGTGCTTCCTTCTCTATCTGAGCTGCCTTTTCCCCTAGCATGTGTGGCTGGCCTCCAAGCCATGGAGCAAAATTCCTGGTACTAATCTCAGCCATTCTTGGGTGTTAGTCTCCTATTTTGTTACTTTATGTTCCCCAGATGAATGTAGTCTTTCTATGTCTATCCCTCTCTTCCTGACTCATTTTGCCTAACATGATACTTTCCATGTAGTGCCACTTGATTGCCACTCAATGCCTCTTTTGCAAACCACAACACCCCAAAGGAGAGAGAGAACAAAGCGGAATGCCCTGCCACAGAGGCAGGGTGAGATGGGGGTATGAGGGGATGGGAGGGATGCTGGGATTCGTGGTGGTGGGAAATGGGCACTGGTGGAGGGATGGATACTCGATCATTGTATAACTGAAACCCAAGCACAAAAAGTGTAAGTCTACAATGGTACCTCATGGTATCTCACTAATAAAAATTTAAAAAAAGAAAAAATATATAAAATATATAAATATGATTGGGTCAAGAGATAGTAAAGAGGGTAAGACACTTGATTAACATCAGACTTTGCACTCTAAGGTCCAGCCCTGGAAAATTGGGCTCAAAGAAAGTGTCAAGCAATTAAGGTACAGAAAGAAGATTTTCTTTTATTCTTGAGTAAATGCCTGCCTTTTTCCCTGCAGACCCAGAAGGAAATAAGAGGGAAATAACTGTCAAAGGTCCAGTTTTCTCTCTGTTTCATTCTTGGTGTCTTGTGTGAAGAGGAGCCAGGGGAGGGGGGAAGTGGTGTCAAAAATATATTTAGAAAAAAATCCAAAGATATGTTATATTACAATGTTCGTGAGAAACCAGGACCCAAGAATCTTATTGTTGAGTGCTAAATAGTTGAATAGTAGAACGAATTAGTGGGAAATAATTGATCAACAAAGTGTAGAGCATTTCATTCCACTGTGATCGGAGTGCCATATTCGGATCTGGAGCATAGCAGGGTAAGGCCCCTGCCTTTCAGGTGGCCAATCTGGTTCAATCCCAGGCATGACATAAGGTCCCCCAGCACCGTCAGGACTAATTCTGAACAAAGAGCCAGGAGCAAGCCCTAAGCACTGCCTGGTTTGACCTCCCCATCCACCTATTCTCAAGCAGGATGGATCAGAAGTTTACTTAGGTCTGTTTTAATCTCCATTGACACTTCTGTTTATATGTGGTCTTTAAACCAGAGAAAGGGAGAGAAAGTGCATTACATGAAGCTAAAAACACTAAAATGAAAAGGAAGGAAAAGACTTTGCCTGAGTGTCTGCCATAGAGGCAGTCTTGGGGCAGGGGGGAAACTGAGGACATTGGTGGAGGGAAGTGGGCATTGGCGAAGGGGTTGGTGCTCAAGCATTATATGATTAAAACTTAATTATGAACAACTTAGTATTTTTTAATGTGAAAAAACCCATCTTGCCTGCAGTATAAACAGACAGTATAGGAGAATGTTAAAAAGGTCAAAGAATGCAAAATGTGCCTTGCATCTATATTTTTAAACCAGGCAAATGACACTGAATACCAAGGGAAAGCTCATACAAAAAGGCACTGAATCTGGTGTACGTGTTAGTCCATTCCATCACCTCACTCAACCAAGGCTTGTGTCATTAGATGTACTGGACAGGGTCACAATCACAGTTCTTAGCACACTTCATCAAGTGCTATGACTCTGAAGTCTTCAAAGAGAAAGTAACTATGCAAATGGAGACAAGAATGCCAAGACTGGAATTCAAGGGAGCTTGTAGAAGACTCAAGAGTGAACCATGAAGATATTCTGTATGTATCATTGTCTGTATCAGCCCTGGAGGAACTTCAGAAGCTCATCAACAAACTAGGCAGCTGTTTAGAGATGAGTCATATTCAGCAGTGAGTGGCTAGTGCTTCAGTTAGGCTGGAGGAAGGAAATCTCTCCCAGGGCTTATCAAGCTACACAATTTTAAATATCGCCCACATGCTTTCTTTGCCTATCCATACATGTCTTGGTATGTTTCTTTTTCTTGATTCATATTTTAAGTCTGGAGTGCATTTATTTAAAAATGAAAAAGCTATACAATTGTCACAAATGGAAATTGAGGTAAGCTGCTCCAAAAATAATGCAGTTAGATTTAGGAGAGGGCTCAGAGGGTTGGAATGCAATCTTCCAGGGGTAGGGGGCTGGGGGTGGGGGCTGGGTACACCCTTCTGCTTTCTGTGGTTCCCCAAACACCATGGAGATTGACCCTTAAGAACTGCACCAGGAGTAGCCCTCAGGCACCAATGGGTGTGACGCTCAAACAAAGCAAGCAAGCAGAAAAAGCAATCATGGGGTCATGGAGATAGCACTAAGGACCTTAGGCCATGCATGACACCTGAGGCCCAGGGGCCTGTTCTCAGCACCACACACAGCACCAGAGCTGATTATTACCAGGTATGGCCTTCAGGCCCCCTAAACCCTGCTTCTGAGCTTCTACACACTCAAGACAACCATGTAAATCAATATAAATGTTCAATATAAATAAAATCAAAATCACTTTGTTTAGTCATTGGGTAAGTTTTATAAGCGACTGAAGGTTCAGGGGAGGTGTTGAAGATATAAATTCATAAGACTAGACCTTTAGCTTGGCCTGCTGGAAAGGGTTGAAAGAGATTTCAAAGGGACTGCACTTTCAAATCACCAGAATCATATCTATGACATGTGTTGTAAGCATATAAATGAATAGGTTAGGTAGGTTTGCTTTCCATAGTTTTAAACAACTTTACTTCAAGATTTTTTTTACTTTTGGGATATACCTGGCTGTGCTCAGGATTCACTCCTGCCTCTGAGCTGAGAGATCACTCCTGGTGGGGCTTAGGGGACCGCATGGGGTGCTAAGGATCAAACTCAAGTCAGTTGTGTGCAAGGCAATTGCCACTGTGCTATCTCTCTTCAAGAATTTTTAAAAAATCTTTACAAATTATTTAATTTTTATTGAGTGAGCATATCCATCCCTTTATCTTGAGTTAATATTTAAGTAGGGCATAAAGACAGTCTACAAGAATGGGAAAGGATATTTGCTGAATACACATCCGACAATGGATTGATATCAAGAATATACAAAGTACTGATTGAACTCCACAAGAAGAAAATATTCAACCCCATCAAAAAATGGGGCAAAAAAATGAACAGAAACTTTCTCAAAGAAAAAATCTGAATGGCTGAAAGGCACGTGAGAAAATGCTCTACATCACTAATCATCAAGGAGATGCAGATCAAAACAACAATGGGACATCATTTCACACCACAGAGGCTGGCCCACATCCAAAAGGACAAAAGCAACCGATGCTGGCACAGATGTGGCGAGAAAGGAACCCTCCTTCACTGCTGGTGGGAATGCCGACTGGTTCAGCCCTTCTGGAAAATAGTATCGACGATTCTCAAAAAATTAGAAACCGAACTCCCATTTGATCCAGCAATACCACTCCTGGGAATATATCCCAGAGAGGCAAAAATGTATAGTCGAAGTGACATCTGCACTTGTTTGTTCATTGCAGCATTTTTTACAATAGCCAGACTCTGGAAAAAACCTGAGTGCCCGAGAACAGATGACTGGTTAAAGAAACTTTGCTACATCTACACAATGGAGTACTATGTAGCTGTTAGAAAAGATGAAGTCATAAAATTTACATACAAGTGGTACTCCGTGGAAAGTATGTTAAGCGAAATGAGTCAGAAAGAGAGGGATAGACATAGAAAGACTGCATTCATCTGGGGAACATAAAGTAACAAAATAGGAGACTAACACCCAAGAGTGGCCAAGATTAGTACCAGGAGTTTTGCTCCATGGCTTGGAGGCCAGCCACACATTCTAGGGGAAAAGGGAGCTTAGATAGAGAAGGGAGCACCAAATAAAGGGTGTTGGGAGGATCCTCCCAGGATGGGAGAAGCATGCTGAAAGTAGACTATAGACCAAACATGATTGCCACTCAATGCCTCTTTTGCAAACCACAACACCCAAAAGGAGAGAGAGGACAAAAGGGAATGCCCTGCCACAAAGGTAGGGTGGAATGGTGGGGGTGGGGGGGCGATTAGGGAGTGGGAGGGATACTGGGAACCGTGGTGGTGGAAAATGGGCACTGGTGGAGGGATGGGTGTTTGATCATTGTACAGTTGAAACCCAAGCACAAAAATTTGTAAATCTCAACTGTACCTCGTGGTGTTTCACTAACAAAAATTTTTTTTAAAAATGTAAACGATGGAGAATGGGTACTGGTGGAGGGATGGGTACTGGATCATTGTATAACTGAAACCCAAGCACAAAAATTTGTAAATCTCAACTGTACCTCATGATGTTTCACTAACAAAATTGTTTTTAAAAATGTAAATGATGGAGAATGGGTACTGGATCATTGTATAACTGAAACCCAAGCACAAAAATTTGTAAGTCTACAACTCTACCTCATGGTGTTTCACTAATAAAAATTTAAAAAAAAATTAGTAGGGCTCATGAATTATAATTTTTTAATTTTTTGTTTTGTTTTGGAACTACACCTGGCATTGCTCAGAGCTTACTCCTGGCTCTGCAGTGGATTGACTGCATGCAAGGCTAATGCCCTGCCCACTGTACTATTGCTTCAGCCCCAATAATATTTTTGTGGGGGGGATGGGCTATACCTGGCTATGCTCACTCCTGTTGGTGCTCAGGGGACTCTGTGTGGTGCTGGAGATCGAAATGGGGTCAGTCACTTGCAAGGCAAATGCCATACTTTTCCCTTGGCTGGAGCTTATGAATTTTGCTAGCCATTTTCAAGGAGTGCAAATCCAAAGATATTCGAAGCGCATTCTAACTTTTAAAATAATGTCTTCTTTCTGCTCCTGGAACCAGCTAAAGACAAGTCATGTGAATCTTATTTTATTGCATCACTGTCACTGTCACTGTCCATTGTCCTCCCATTGTTCATCAATTTGCTCGAGCGGGCCCAGTAACGTCTCCATTGGAGACTCTGTTGTTACTGTGTTTGCCATATCTAATACATCACGGGTAGCTTGCCAGGCGAGATACTCTCGGTAGCTTGCCGGGCTCTCCGAGAGGGGCAGGAGAATCGAACTCGGGTCGGCCATGTTGGCTGCGTGCAAGGCAAACGCCCTACCGCTGTGCTATCGCTCCAGCCCCATTTTATTGCATGATTTTTCTTATTTGAAACCAAAATTTTCTTGTTGGTCTCCCTATGTGTGTTCTCTTGAGACACTCCAAATAGGCCCTGTCCCTTCCCTCTGAGACATCCCTCCTGTAACTGAGCACAGCGATCTTTATTTTATTGAATCACCATGAGATACAGTTACAAAACTTTCATGCTTGAGTTTCAGGCATATGGTGATTGAACACTCATCCTTCCACCAGAGCACATTTTCCACCACCAATGTCTACCCCCCATCCCAGTCCTCACCCTGCCTCTATAGCAGACAATTTCCCCAGTACTCTCTCTCTACCTTTGGGCATTATACTTTGCTCGAATTTTCCCACCAGCATTCAAGCCTGCCTGCCAGGGACAGACACTAGATAATTTACTCTCTATGACTCTCTTTGAATACCTCGAGAGGTCGCAAGGGCTCAAAAGCGGTTGTGCACTTCTGGAATTCTAAAATTGTAAATGGCTGGGGTCCAGAGACATCTCTGTAGGGCGCTAATCCATTTTGGGATTCAACTGGGAGTTTCTGGGCCAGGGCCATTGGTGCGCTGAGATGGTGTCTGGAGGCAGATTGCGGGCATGACAGCCAGGATCCCAAGCAGGCGGGGGATGGATGGCCCAATTCCTCTGCTAACAACTTGCGGCCTGGAGTCTTAGTCCTGGAACCCGCATACTGGGCCTTGCTTCTGGAAGCTTGTGGTCGCCAGGGTTTCATCTGGAGCAGGCAGGGAGAGAGCACAGCAGTCTTGACTTCCTGCACTCTTCATCATTTTTTTTTTTACTGTGCGTTCAGATTTTATTTATTTATTTTTAATTTTTATTAGTGAAACACCATGAGGTACAGTTGCAGACTTACACATTTTTGTGCTTGGGTTTCAATTATACAATGATAGAGTACCCATCCCTTCACCAGTGCGATTCTCAAGAAATTAGAAATTGAGCTTCCGTTTGACCCTGCAATACCACTCTTGGGAATATAACCCAGAGAGGCAAAAAAGTATAGTTGAAATGACATCTGCACTTGTTTGTTCATTGCAGCACTGTTTACAATAGCTAGAATCTGGAAAAAACCTAAGTGCCCAAGAACAGATGACCGGTTAAAGATGACCGGTACATCTATACAGTGGAGTACTATGCACTCTTCATCTTTTAAAAGCAAATGGTCTTCTCACAATAAACCTCCCTCTCTCAAATGTTCGGCTACATAGAAAAGTTGAAAGACTAACACACTGGGCACCTGAACATCCTTCATATAGGTCAGTGTTTCCCAGAGTGTGGGATCCCCAAAGGATGCTGGAACAATCCAGAGAGGGTGGAAACTTTGGGTGCAACTGGGAGATGTTCTCTCATCTTTCACTTAAGGAAGGTAGAGTTCCCAAGGGATGCTGGGTGGCATTATTTTAAAAGGGGATGATAAGCCATGGAAGTTTGGAACAAACATCTGAACTAGATTATATGTGCATCTATGCATTTGCATTTATATATGTATGTCTTCTTATTTTTTTCCCTGAATCATTTGAAATAACACTGGGAACGTGCCATTTTATGCCTATGTATGTTAGCAGGATGGCGTGTGTTTCCTTGTTATGAATAAGAATATTATAGCCAAGACTGCAATATATAATCTCTCAAGAAATAAAAGCAACTGACTCAGTAGTGGAGCACCTTTATTGCATGCCCGAAGTCATGCATTGATCCCCAGCACCAACCCACATGCTGAGTGTAAGCACTACCACTGCAACAGCAAAGGGAACTGGGCGTGGTACTTAACATTAACCAAAAATTAATTTATTTAGTATTGTGTCAAATGCAGACTATATAAGTTTTCTTCCTCTTCTTTTTTTTTTGACTTTTTTTGGTCACATCTGGCAATGCTTAGGGGTTACTCATGGGTCTGCACTCAGGAATTACTCCTGGCAGTGCTTGGAGGACCATATGGGATGCCAGAGATTGAACCTGGGTCAGCCACATGCAAGGCAAAAGCCCTACCTGCTGTACTACTGCTCTGGCCCTTATTATTTAAATACCTTATTTTTTTTTGGGGGGGGGATGTTCTGGGAATAGCTCCCAAAGCTAATCCCTTACCCACTCTACCATCTCTCCAGCCTCAACAGTGTCTTTTTTTTTTAAATTAGTGAAACACAATGAGGTACAGTTATAGACTTACAAATTTTTGTGCTTGGGTTTCAGTTATACAATGATCCAGTACCCATCCCTCCACCAGCGCCCATCCTCCCCCACCACGGGTCCCAGTATCCTTCCCACCCCCATCATCCCCATCCCCCCTGCCTCTGTGGCAGGGCATTCCCTTTTGTTCTCACTCTTTCCTTTTGGGTCCTTTGGTTTGCAAGAGAGGCATTGAGTTGCAATCATGTTTGGTCAATAGTCTACTTTCAGCATGCTTCTCCCATCCTGGGAGGATCCTCCCAATACCCTTTATTTGGTGCTCTCTTCTCTATCTGAGCTTCCTTTTCCCCTAGCACGTGTGGCTGGCCTCCAAGCCATGGAGCAAAATTTCTGGTACTAATCTCGGCCACTCCTGGGTGTTAGTCTACCATTTTGTTGCTTTATGTTCCCCAGATGAATGCAATCTTTCTGTGTCTATCCCGCTCTTTCTGACTCATTTCGCTTAACATGATACTTTCCATATAGTACCACTTGTATGTGAATTTCATGACTTCGCCTTTTCTAACAGCTACATAGTACTCCATTGTGTAAATGTACCAAAGTTTCTTTAACCAGTCATCTGTTCTTGGGCACTCAGGTTTCTTCCAGTTTCTGGCTATTGTAAAGAGTACTGCAATGAACAAATAAGTGTAGATGTCACTTCGACTATACCTTTTTTGACTCTCTGGGATATATTCCCAGGAGTGGTATAGCTGGATCAAATGGGAGATCAAATTCCAATTTTTTGAGAATCGTCCATATCAACAGTGTATTTTTAAAGCTGTTTTTCAAATCTAGGATCAAATAACTAATCTTATATTGCACTTGGTTTTCATGACCCTTTTAGCACCCTTTAATCTAAAAAGTCTCTACCTCTGTGTGAGTTTTGTGACATTATTCGAGTTAGATTTTTATTTTAGTTGGATAGGTGGGTATACCTGGTGGTGCTGAGGATCAAACCTGGGTCAGCGCCATGCAGGACAAACTCCTTAATTATTATACGATTTCTCAGTTCCCCTCAAGTTATAGGAATTTTTTGAGAGGACTGGGGGCTGGGACCATACCTGGTAGTGCTCAGAGCTTACTCTTGGCTCTGTTCTAGGGATCACTCCTGGTGGGCTTGAGGGATCCCATGCGGGTGCCAGGGATCAAACCCTTGTCGACTGCATGAAAGCAAATGCCCTACCTGCTGTACTATTGTTCTGGCCCTCGAATTAAAATTTTAATTGCATAGTCCTGATGAACTTTATCCAGGCAAACTAGCGTCTGCAACAGCCTCCAGATGTAGACAGGTGCAGATCATTCAGAGGAAGATTAAAACCTCCTGTTTGGGGGGGAAACCTTTTTAGCATTTGCCATAGATTATTGGTTCCTGTGGTTAAACAGCCCACACCCCAGTATCTTTCTTGGAATTGTTCGGAGACTGCCCACAAGTTCTTCCTAGTGGCCTCTTTCCCGAGGGCCTGGGTCTCTCATGAAACAGAGCTGAGATCATTTTGAAGGTCAAATCTTTGGTTCTTCAGAACAGCTGTCGCTCTGACTGGGGATAAGTCCATGTGTGGTGAGCTCAGCTTTGCTAGAGGAGAGCTCAACACCAGGTAGACTCCAGGGGGAAGCGGAAGAAGATCGATTGCTGAGACAGAGGAAGATCCTCATACTGTCAAGTACGGTGGTGACGCCCACTCCCAACAACCTGACTTCTTCCACGCAAAGGCCAACCAGACGAGGAGAGGAAATTTCAAGATGGTGCAAATGCCTTCAACAACCAGGCATGCACCTGGAAGGGATGCTGTTGCAAGCAGTCAGGATTTGGGCAGACTCCAGAAGGGAAATTTGTGGCTTGAACCTACGCCAAGGTTCTGGATACTTTTCCTCTGCTCAGAAGGGAGCTACTTAAAGCCATTGTAGGCTGAAATGAAGAATGTGTTCCAGTCAGGACTAGAATTGGCTTCTATAATGGAGACAAATACAATGTAAATGTCGGGCAGCTGTGTCCCAGGCCGGTGGTAATCTATGTCCTGAGTCCAACTTTCCAAAGACTATCAAAAACCAATAGTGGTTTCAGGGAATGTGCACACATTTGTCACCATTTGTTTTCTTTTTTTGTTTGTTTGTTTGTTTGTTTTTTTCTTCCATTAAATTAGCTTGATTTTGACTTTACCTTTTGATTTATAACTCTGGTGAAAATAAGAGGAAAAAAACTCAAATAACCTCAAGAGGTGTTAATATAATCTCTCTTTCATGAGCCTGTTGGGTTCTCAATTGGAGTAAATGTTCATAATATTCTCGCTATTGCATTTCCCCCCTGTATTTTGATTATTAATCTATTGAGGTAACAGTTTGCAAGGTGTAAATCTTTATACATTTTAGGGAACATTCTTCCACCCACCCTCCACCACAATGCCAGTTAACCTCTGTCACTGTCCCTCAGACCCTTTTCTTCCTTTTCCCAACCTCTTAGGTGACTTCAGGTGTGTTTTCAGAGTCTAGAGGTTCATTTTCATTGGACATGTTCTAGCACCTTGCTTTATTTCTCTACATACTACGTATGACTGAGATTTGGTAATTGTCTTTCTTCTTCTGTATTATCTCTCTTAGAATGACATCCTCCAGTTCGACCTGTTTTGTAGTAAAAGCAAGATTTTATTTTTTCTTATAAATGAACAGTATTTCAGTGTGTGTTTGTGTGTGTACATGTGTCACATCTTGAACTGCTTTCTGGTATTGACCACTTGTTTTCAGATCTTGACTATTATAAATTGCGTGCAAGGGATTTCTTGTGTTCTGCTTTGCCTGGGTAAGTCTCATGTTCATCTTGGCCTCTAATATGTGCTACTTCTGCTTACGCTTTATTATCAAGAATGAATATTATGGGCTTGCCTAGCATCAGTGCTATAGAGAAATATAATTCTTCCCTTGTAACTAAATATTCTAGAACAACAGGTTTGGGCCTGGAGAGAGAGAGAGAGAGTTCAGTTGGCTGAGCACATGCTTTGCATGCAGGAGTCCTGGGTTTGATCCCTGTCATCACATGGTTCCTCACCCCTCACCAATGAGCATGGAAATGTGGGTATCCCTGAGCACTGCTGAATGTGCTGAAAACCTAAAATAAAACAAGAATAAACAGTAATTCAGCGATTTTCTATTAGAATATATGATGCACTCTATGATAGCCGCCACATCCATCAGAATAGAAATACATCTCTGTAAGGATATACGAGACACTGTATCTTGACAAAAGCTTCTGGGTCATTGGTAAGGCTAAGTTTTTGACTTGGGCCATGAGTTACTGGCTCTTCCTTGTCCAGATTTTCAGTACTTCTTCTTCTCATCCAATCCAATACAGATACTGGGTCTGCCTAAGATCAGGCTTAAGTCAGGATTGGCAAAACACCAGCAGTCCAACTAGCTTCAGATCAAAGACCTTCTCTGAGCTTTCTTGTATGTCTATGAAACTTCTTTTTTTGTTTGTTTTTGTTTTTGGGCCATACCTGGCAATGCTCAGGGCTTACTCCTGGCAGTGCTTGGGAGACCAAATGGGATGCTGAGAATCGGACTGGGATCAGTTGTATGCAAGGTAAGTGTCCTACTGTCTATTCTATGGCTCCAACCTCACTGATAAAAATTCTTGGAAAGGGGTCCGAACAATATTACAGTGGGTAGGGCATTTGCTTTGCACGTGGATGACCCGGGTTCAATCCCTGGCATTCCATATGGTCTCCTAAGCACAGCCAGGAGTGATTCCTGAGTTCAGAGCCAGGAGTAAACCCCTGAGCATCCGTGAGATGGTTACAAGTCAACCAACAGTGAAAGAGCATCCCTTTTCCCCCCACATCCACACCAGCACTGGTTGCTTTTGTTCTTTTGAATGTGTGCCGTCTCTGTGGTGTGCGATGATATCTCATTGTTGTTTTGATTTGCATCTCCCTGATGGCTAGCGATGTGGAGCATTTTTTCATGTGCCTTTTGGCCATTTGTATTTCTTTTTTGAGGAAACTTCTGTTCATTTCTTCTCCCCATTTTTTGATGGGGTTGGAGGTTTTTTTCTTGTGCAATTCTACTAGTGTCTTGTATATCTTGGATATTAATCCCTTATCAGATGGGTATTGGGTAAATATTCTTTCCCATTCTGTGGGCTCTTTCTTTATTTTGGTCACTGTTTCTTTTGAAGTGCAGAAGCTTCTTAGTTTGATGTAGTCCAATTTGTTTATGTTTGCTTCCACTTGCATGGTCAGTGCTCTTTCATCCTTAAAGATGCTTTTAGCTTCAATGTCGTGGAGAGTTCCTGCCTGGCACAATTATAATAGGTTTCTGTAATTCTTTTCAATTTTTCTATAACTCAACTTCCCAGTCTCTCAAGGCTCTGAGTTTGAATGAGATCACACTTAAAATTATAACAAAAGGAAGGGGCTGGAGCGATAGATAGCACTGTGGGTAGGGCATTTGCCTTGCACGCGACTGACCCGAATTCAATTCCCAGCATTCCATATGGTCCCCTGAACACTGCCAGGAGTAATTCCTGAGTGTATGAGCCAGGAGTAACCCCTGTGCATCGCCGGGTGTGACCCCAAAAGCTAAAAAACAACAACAACAACAACTGGAAAACAGAAAAGAAAGTTCTATTAGACCAGAAAGACACTACTTCTAAGAATCTTCCCTGAGATCAAGATAAATTGTAGTGCGTGTGTGTGTGTGTGTGTGTGGGGGGGGGGGGGGGGTAAAGACTATAGTACAGCAGGTAAGTAGGGTATTTGTCTTGAATGCAGCCAATGATGAGGGTTCTATCCCCAGTATCCCATAAGGTCCCTTGAGCACAGCTAGCAGTAACCCCTGAACACTGCCGGGTGTGGTCCCAAAACAACAACAAGAGAAAATTGTAGTTTAGTGTCTTCTTTACATGTTTACTTTCCTAAACCACATCTCTCTGCCTTTGAGCCACTCTGAAAAGTTTCCCTGCTTGTGCCTGAATCTCCAACGAATTTCTCACTGAGTGAATCCCACTCTCTCCACTGTGGTGAGGAGTCTAGGCATGGGCTTTGAGTGAAAGGCAAGGATAGGGGCGACCTAGCGGAAAACAACCAACCAAACCAACCAAGCACTTTGGAGATTCACAAAGTAAATTGACAGAGTCTGGTATGAATATGGTTTTTCTTGCATTTACCAGTTTCTGTAATAAAGTAGCCCAGACTGGGCAGCTTCTGAATGCTGGAGAAATAAGCAGCTGGGGGCCCCCCAGGTATGGTAAGAAGCAGCAGCCTCCATTACAATAAATAACATTGTAAATACTGCAAGAAATGAGCATAGGGATGCCTATACATTTTCAAGTTTGTATTTTAAAAAGCAGATGGAATCAGAGTAATAGTTCAGTGGGTAGGGTGCTTGTTTTGCACACTGCTGACCAAGGCACAATCTCCAGCACCTCACATGGCCCCCAAGCCTTCCAGGAGTGATATCTGAGCACCTCTGAATGTGACCCCCAAACAAACAAACACAAACTAACATTGGAACAGAGAGATAGTTCATAGGTTAGACACCTGCCTTGCACACAGTTGGCCCAGGTTCACTCCTCAGCCCCGAAGCCCCACCAGGAAGGATTCCTAAGTTCAGAGCCAGAAAAAAGCCCTGAGAACTTCTGATTATGGCCCAAAGAACAAAATAAAATCAAGTTTGTGTTTTTATTGCCTTTTAATAAATACCCAGCAGAAGAATTATGGGACCAGACAGTGGTTTTATTTTTAATCTTTTAGTGGAATTCCATACTGTGTTTTCTTTATAGTGGTTGCAATAATTTGTATTTCTACCAACAGTAGACTAGTTCCCTTTCCTCTCGTTCTTGCCAACACACATTTTTATTTTCTCCTTTTAATACTACCCATTCTAAGAGATCTGAGGCAATATTTCACTGAGGTAGAGATTTGTATTTTTCTGAGTATTACAGATGTTAAGTACATTTTCACGTATCTATTGGTTTGCATCAGGCTGAATCTCCACAAAAGCTTCCCAAAGATTATCTTTCAAAATACCATTAAACAGATTAAAAAAACTTAAAGGAGAAAATTTAAAAAAACTAATCAATTTTTAAAGAATCCATATTTATGTGCCCTATCTCGCTTACACGGCAGAGCCTGGCAAGCTACCCGTGGCGTATTCAATATGCCAAACACAGTAACAACAAGTCTCATGATGGAGACGTTACTGGGCCTGCTCGAGTAAATCGATGAACAACGGGAGGACCGTGACCATGACCGTGACCTTTAATAAAAGTATTATATCATGTGTTTATCCAAACAATTTGATTTGGGGGGTCAGGGTATGATAGTGCAAAGATTAGGGACATTTACCTTTCACCAGTGAGACCCTGGTAAGATATTGGGTGTAGTCTGGCCTTTTGAGCACTGCGGGGTATGGCCATGCAGGTGCCCAAGCAATGTTGGATGTTGCCCTTCCTACCCAACACTGCTGGGCTGTGTGAGATTGTATACCTGAATCCTAGCATTGAACCGTCCATCCTTTCTTTGCCAGAAGTGCTCTGAACTCCTAGCCACTCCTTAGGAGAACCCCTCTCCACTGCTGCAAAAAGAGAAGGGGTGCTAGGTATAGGGTGTAGGGTAGGCTGAGGTTAAAGGGTTCAGGAGAGGAAAGGGGCAAAAAGATCTGGTTCTTTGAGCTATTCATTTCCTTATCTATAGAAAAGCACAATAATACCATCATTACAGGCCTCCAGTGATGGCTCAGAGGCCAAAGCACCAGCCTTTGCAAGCCTAAGCCCATAAGTTTGATCCCCCAAAACCCACATGGGTCAAGCTCTGGTCTTCGGAATCCTCAGCTTGCCAGCACACCCCAGCCCTTATGTGTGAACCCCACAACTAAAGTATGCAGACCCCAGCGAGCACTACAACCTATGTATGCAACACCTGGTGACTGTAACAACAATGAGAAGGGGGAAGGGAGAGAAATTGAAATAGAAAGAGTAGATGGAAAACATCCTTTCCTTCCAGAGTACAAATGATGATTTAAATCACCTACCACAGTGAATGCAGTTACTTGATACTTGAAGCCTTTCCTTGTCACACTTTCCTGTTGTTAAAAAGGCATCTCCGCTATGCTTTCTATGTGATGAATAAATCATATGCAAGTAGCTATCTGTTGTCAAGGGGAGTTACACACAGACCATTAGCTTTCTTTCCTACAGACTAAGAAGGCTTAGATTCCCATAAGGGGGCATCTTCGGGGTATATGCCTGAGTGCACTTGGTCCCTATTCTCTGCGGTGGCAAGTATTGCTGCTGACCTGCCTCAGGACAATGCATCCATGAGGCTTTAGAATACGGGCCTTTGCTTCATACCATACTCTGTAGAAAGCAGCTTTTTGTTTCCCCATCAGGGCAGGAGCGATAGCACAGCGGTAGGGCGTTTGCCTTGCACGCAGCCAACATGGCCGACCCGCGTTCGATTCCTCCGCCCCTCTCGGAGAGCCCGGCAAGCTACCGAGAGTATCTCGCCCACACGGCAGAGCCTGGCAAGCTCCCCGTGACGTATTTGGTATGCCAAACACAGTAACAACAAAGTCTCCAATGGAGACGTTACTGGGCCCGCTCGAGCAAATCGATGATCAATGGGAGGGCCTTTACCTTTTACCTTTATCAGGGCAGGCACAAAATCCGGTCAGTGAGAGGTGATAGAAATGTGCTAGGGAGACTTTCAGAGATTTTCTTCCTCAAGGAAAAGAGACACTCTGGTTGCTTTCCTCAATGGAGCACATGGTACTTGGAATCATAGGAGACACCTGTGATCTTGGGGAGAGAGTTACTGAAGAGCAAGTCCCATGTAGTCACAAAATAACATTCTCTCTGTCTCTCTCTCACCTCTAAATGTGTCTGTCACTGTAGTGACTCATGCTTTGACTTACAGGGAGTAACTGTCTTCTCTCAGACCTGGACATGCAGAAGAGTGACATTAGTTTCTTAGGGTTGCATGTGACTGCCCTACAGTCAGTGGTTTAAAATCACACTTAACCTTTCCCGGCCAAGCCCTTGGTGAGTGCTAGCATCCTTTGTCCTCTGCTTGTTTGATGCTCTGCTCCAGCATTTGCCTCTGCTGTCTCATGGTCATTTGCTCCCTGTGTGTCTTCTTCTTCAGTTCTGTCTTCTTCGAAGGACACCACCAGTCGTATTATATTGACTCACCTCATGTCTAGCAATTCTGTTTCCAAAACAGGCCCCCAATCAGAAGTACTGAGCATGAGGCTCCTATCAGATCTATCCCAGGGGTTCTGTTGGTTCTAACAGTAATGGTTTTCTTTTGTAAATTCCTGGTTTTTAGGGGATATTTGTCTGCAGAATTTTCCTTAAGATTCCTTGATGAGTGATAGTACAGCAAGTACATAGTACAGATAATACATAGTACAGATAGTACATTTGCTTTGCAAATGGCCAGTCTAGTTTTGATACCCAACACCCCATATGGTCACCTGAACTCTGCCAGGAGTGATCCATGAGCACAGAGCCAGGAATAAGACCCAAACAGTCATGTGTGACCCAAAAACCACACAAGCACTCACACACTCACACACAAAGATTGCTTGAAGGTAAATTCACTTATGATGGACTGTAAAAATATTGCTCTATTGGGGTTCTGAAGAACTTTTAAGGGAGAATCCTACTATCCACACATCAATCAGCAAGTTAGAAGAGGAATGAACAAAGGACAGAAAGATGGAGAGACCATTGATGGTGGAACAGGGGCAGAAAGGGGCAATGGAAGGGTCTGAAACCTGGAGCGTGAAAGAGGCAAGCCACAGAATCTTCTTCTTCCTGGCCGCATTAGTATTTGTTTCTCCTTTTCATCGTGCTTGCTTTCTCTCCTCTTTCCCTAGATACCGTTTCTCTGTTTCCCTTGCACAAAGCACACTGCTTCCCTTTCATTCCAGACCATGCAAATTCATGGGCTCACTTGAAACCGGCTGACTCCTTAATTCTCATCCCTAGCTCCTAGAAGAGTGATTCAGGTGGAAGTTCTAGAGAGAAGCTTGGAAGGTAACTGTGTCAGAACTTGGTAATGTTTGGGTGTAAAGGATAATGGGGAAGGATATATCAAAGATAATGCCCAGATATTGGCTCCTACAAGTAGAGGGATAATCCATTCACATCAGACTAGATTATTCCACCGTTTCAAATGGACTAAACTGTGTCCCTCTGCAAATTCATATGTGAAAGCACAGACTCTCAAATGTGACTTATTTGAGGATAATAATTAAGGTTCAATAAAGTAATGAGTGTGAGGTCCTAACCTTATGGGATTGATGTCCATGAGAGGACACCAGAAAGCATTCTCCCTCCTCTGTTACCATGGAGATGGAGAGCAGGAAGAGGCTTCGTTAGGGCATGAATTGACCAGCACATCTCTCTGGGGCTTCTCAGCCTCCATCACCATGAGAAACAAATTTCTGCTGTTGAAGGCATCCACCTGTGTATGTAATCATAAAGTCAGGAGAACTTCTTGGGATTAGGAAATAATCTTGTGGAGAGGTTTCCAAATTGTTCTAACTAAATATTGTTCAAACTAAATATTGCATAGATGCTAGTATAGAAAACAGAGAAGTAGGAGACAGGCGATGTACACTTTGTGCACTTACCATGCAAGCCTTACCTTGAAAGAGTGAGGCTGTGAGTTGATGGCCCAATGTCATGCCACACTGCAGTCTGCAGCCACAGCACAGTCAGGTTTGCACAAACATCACAATCAAAGGCCTTCAACTAAACAAATGTGAGAACACTGTGGCCTGGAATTCAGCCTCCAGAGAAAATGTGTGTGAGTACCACAGCAACCACACTCCTTGCAAGCACTGTACCCTGTCACTAAAGGAGTACAACCCTCGGGGAACACCACAACCGACTGCACAAGCACTACTAGCTGTGAGCAACCATCATTGAAAAACATCAACAGAGGGAAGGGAAGGGAAGGGAAGGGAAGGATTGGAGTTGTAGTACAGCAGTTGGGAGCTTACCTTGCATGTGATCTCCAACACCACATGTGATTCTCTTCTAAGCCCTGCCAATGTGTGATCCCTGAGCATAGAGCCAGGAACAAGTTCTGAACACTGTAAGATGGAGCTTAAAAATAGAAGAAGAAGAAGAAGAAGAAGAAGAAGAAGAAGAAGAAGAAGAAGAAGAAGGAGGAGGAGGAGGAGGAGGAGGAGGAGGAGGAGGAGGAGGAGGAGGAGGAGGAGGAGGAGGAGGAGGAGGAGGAGGAGGAGGAGGAGGAGGAAGAGGAGGAGGAGGAGAGGAAGAAGAAAAGGAGGAGGGGAAAAAGATAACAAAAGAAAAAAGAAAGAGAGAAAAAGGAAGGAAGGAAGGAAGGAAGAAAGGAAGGAAGGAAGGGAGGGAGGGAGGGAGGGAGGGAGGGAGGAAAAGAGGGAATGGAAAGAGATCATAGTGGAACAGAGAAAACCACATGTCAAGTCTGAGCTTAAAGCACTGCATTTTTCAGCCTTGGTGAGCCCCTCACAAAGCTTCCTAGACCTCAGAACTGGAGAAACACAGGCTGAAAATCCAGAATCCAAGCTAAGGCCTTCATATTGGCTGGACACATCGCCCAGAGGTGTGCACAAGAGGGAATGTGTTCGGGGCCTCTAGTTTGCTCAAGCAGAGCCATTCCCTACTGCATTATGTGGCTTGTCTTTGCTTTCTACCACTTACATATCTCCTTGTAATTACTCTACTTCTTTGTTGATTCCTAATATCACAGCATCAGTGAACATAATGAACTCTGTTCTCCTTAAGAATCTCCCTGGGAATAGGCAATACATGAAGAGTCATTTAGCCCATTACTAGCGTGTTAAATAATAGCGTCCTAATGGCAAGAACCAGTTAATGTTTCCATCCAAGTGTCAAACTAATAGAAAGGGACTTGGCCACAAGCCAGATTCTGTCTCTGTCTTGAAAATTGGCAGTCTTTTTTTCCTTTAAAAAATCAATTTCTGAAGAATGTTTTTCTCCCAACTTAAGAATAAGATAAAAACAATTGTAAAAACAAAATTCTCACCAGGTTCAACTTTTGCAGATCTGGATAGGGATGTGTTTCAGAAACAGTCAGGTAGCTTCTGAAGAAGCACTAACAATCATTCACTCTTGTGTGTGTCTCTTTCTGAGGCATCATCTACTTATCAATGTATCCTTGGGGAATAGGATTACTATAAAGGCCAAAACTTGAATATTAGATTTTATAAATAATGGAGAGCAAATAAATGGGACAGGAGTGCCAATAACAGAAAGTGCATTGCTTGCAGCCTCCCCCAAAGCCCCAGGGTTCTAACGCAGGAATTACCTTAATAAATGGGTCCACTTTACTATCAATGCTTCTCTTTCATATACATTTATGAGGTATTGCTTGCATAAAAGGATTGTTTGGCTTTTACAAAAATTAGATCACTTTTTGCTTCTTGCGAAATAGCCTTTTTGTCATTAAGAATATTAAAGATATTTCCAATTATACAGGATGCTAACTAAATTTTTCTTTTTATTTACTTATTTCTGCTTTTTGGGTCACACCTGGCGATGCTCATGAGTTACTCCTGGCTCTGCACTCAGGAATTACCCCTGTTGGTTTTCGGGGAACCAGATGGGATGCTGGGAATCGCACCCGGGTTGGTCACATGCAAGGCAAACTCCCTACTACTATTACTCCAGCCCCACTAACTCAATTTTTAAAAATAACTGCATACTATTTTATAACAGAAGTCTACCCTGGTTTATTCAACCATTTCCTTCTTTTTTTTCTTATTTCATGAGTGCATCAGGTATTTCAGTATTTACAATCTTTGTCATTATTAGGTAAAAAATGTCTTGCTCTAATTAGCATTTCTTTGATAAACAGCAATCTGTTTCATTCGCTCCTTGGCCAATAAGAATGTTCTCAAATTCTACAAATCTTTCCTCTTCTGTTGCACTACCTAGTTTTCTTATCAATGCATAAGCATAATTTGTATGTTACAGAGAAGTCACGGGCCTATTTTATCTTTTCAATTTGTTTGTATTTTCATTTATTATTAAGTAGTTTTAAATTTTAAAGTAAAAATTTTCTACCTATCCTTCATGAATTTGTGGTTTGACTTTTCCTATGAGTTTCTTTTTGGTTTTTGTGTCTCATTTAGAAATAACCTTGTCAAACTGAGTGTTGAAAATAGGTAAAGGGTATACAGGATAACCTTTCAGTATTCAGTACGTGTATTGCAGAGAGAGACAGATATAGAGAGACAGAGTTAGAGAGACATAGAGACAAAGAGACAGACAGAGAGACAGAGAGACATAGAGACACAGAGAGAGAGAGAGAGAAGAGAGAGAGAGAAAGAGAGAGACAGAGGAGAGAGAGAAGAAAAATGCCTGCCACAGAAGCAGGATGGGTGGTGGGTGGGAGGGAAAATGGGGGCATTGATAGTGGGAAATATACACTAGTGAAAGGATAGGTGTTGGAATATTGTGTGACTGAAGCCCAATCATGACCAACTTTGCAGCTGTATATATCGTTGTGATTCAATAAAAAAGAAAACATTTTTTAAGACAGAAACTTGTCATGTGGATAAGATTTTTTCCTAAGAGATTTTGAAATTGTTTTGGATTGCTATTTTTGTCTTTTGTCCACAAAGTATATATAGACAGTGGAAGGCCAATGTTTCCAAGACAAAACTGATTTTTCTCCAGTCTAAATTTTCTTTCATCCTTAAAAGTTTTGCCTCAGCTACATATACAAAGATAGGTTCAAGGCATGACCACAGTCGTTTGCAGAAAGAGTAAGTGAATATGACAAGATATTTTCTTTTTCTTTAGGTGGGGGATTGTGTGTCAGGTGCTTAGGGCTTACTCCTGACTCTGCACTCAGGCTCACAGCAGGCTCGAAGGACCATATGTGGTGCCTTGCCTGCTGTACTATTGCTCTGGTCTCAACATATTTTCTTTTAACAAAGTGAAACACACATCACACAAACCATTTAGCTTTCTTCCTGTTGGTCAGAACTTAGGCATGAGACCATGTGTTGCAGTAGATGAACCTGGGGAAACCCACCTTGAGCTAAGTAGCTCAAACAAGAAAAGAAGATGACATGGGATTTGAGTCCTAAGCAATAAGGCTCTTTCACTATCTGCTTTTTCAGACTTCCTCAGACTTAGAAGAAAATTCAAGGTGAGAGGGCAATGGGTTCAGGTAAAATGTAAAGTTCTCTGCCACTTGCTTTTGTCATGTGACTTTTGGTAGAATTTGATGGGTGAGATTTCTGAAACAGAACCTTTTCATCCTTCCTCTTTTTTTCTACTACCTGGAACTAAAGACTGTTGTTGGAGCTCCGAGCAGCATTTTAGACTGTAAGGAATACTGAAAGTGAAAAATCAAGCGCTTGGGATGGCAAAATACAAAATTAGAAGTAATCTTGGTCGCAGATAATCCAGCTCAGATTTCCTTTTACATGAGTGAAAAATCAACTTCCACTTTGTTTAAACTATTATTTTAAAGTTCTCTTATTAGCTTACTTTCAGTTTGTATTCACCGTTTCCTTTTACTCTTATTTTTATTATGGTTTATAGTTGACAATAATTTTGTTTGTTTGTTTGTGGGCCACACCCAGCGATGCTCAAGGGTTACTCCTGACTCTGTACTCAGGAATCACTCCTGGTGGTGCTCACAGAGCCATGTGGGTTGCAGGAGATTGAACTGAGTTGAACTGCATGCAAAACAAGCGCCCGACACACAGTACTATCTCTTCGGCCCCAGCTTACAAGAACATTAAAGCCATTATTTTATAGTTGCAGAACATCACACCAATGTGTATCAGTATCTCACCTCCATTGTGACAAGGACCCATCCCCATCTCCTCTCTCTCACTTCCTAATTGATCATGTCTCTACCCCAACAATACAGAAACACTAATCTGAAATGGCACATGGCAGCACTATTTAAATTAACCAAAATCTGGAAACGACCCAAGTGTCCAAGAATAATATATAAAGAAACTATGATGTATACACACAATAGGATACTACTCAGGTATGAGAAAAGATAAAGTTTTGAATTTTCTGCAACTTGGAGGGAATTGATTTTTTTACTCTTCTTTTAAGCACTTTCTGTATAATAATAAAAAGAGGCGAAACAGTCTGATAGCTTGCCTCATCTTGAAAAGAACATGCCTACATGTTCTTTGAGATTAATGCTTATTGTAATATTTTGATAGGTAAATTTTGTGTGCTAAGAGGAAAGAAGTCCTCAAGAGCGATAGCACAGCGGTAGGGCGTTTTGCCTTGCACGCAGCCAACATGGCCGACCCGAGTTCGATTCCTCCGCCCCTCTCGGAGAGCCCGGCAAGCTACCGAGAATATCTTGCCCGCACGGCAGAGCCTGGCAAGCTCCCCGTGACGTATTTGATATGCCAAATACAGTAACAACAAAGTCTCCAATGGAGACATTACTGGGCCCGCTTGAGCAAAATCGATGATCAACGGGAGGGCCTTTACTTTACTTTACTTTACTTTACTTTACTTTACTTTACTTTACAAGAGGAAAGAAATTCCTTCCTATTCAGAATCTTCAGGAGATTTGTTTGTTTGTTTGTTTTTTGGTGGGGGAACATATGGGTGCCAGGGATCAAACCCTGATTGGCTACATACAAGGCAAGTGTCTTACCTACTGAACCCTCTAGCCCCTCTGGGGAGTAATTCATAGCCCACCTGACCAGCTTTTCAATTTGATGGCCAGAGGATATGGTGCTGGGGATTAGCTGGACCACCTTGGTAGAGCTCAACAGCCTCCAGAGCTCTGTCCAAGAGTACCCAAGGATATGGTGCCGGGACTAGAACTGGGCGTGGCCATACGCAAGGCATGTTCCTGATCCCCCAGCGTGCTTTCTGGCCCCAGAGTCCTATTGGATCCAGGATTATCCGTCTTGACTGAGGTTGTTTTGCATAAATTGAGGAACTGCCTCTCCTGCGGGAAGTATCCTTATGGTTACATTGGAGTTTTTCCTCCAAACTGGAAGAAGTGGACTCAATTTCAAGTTTGTTAGCCCCAAAAGTCTGTTTCATCTGAGCTCTGCACTCTGGGAGATGTTCTCCTTAGTTTTGACTTCTGTTAAATAATTTTTAATCAATATTTTATCAAACAGTATACTATGACTATAGTTAAGAGAAAAGGTTCTATATTGATTCTGATCACCATATTAGCAAATATTTTGTTTTATTTGTTTTCTAGTGTGTTTTTTGGGTCACACTCAGCTATATTCAGGACTTACTTCTGGCTCTGTGACCAGGGATCACTTCTGCTGGTGCTTGGAGACTTCCTGGGGGCACCAGGGATCAAGCCCTGGTTGACTACAAGCAAGGCAATCACCTTAACACCTATCTCCATACTCAGCAAATTTTTATTTATAAATATTTTCTATAACTTAAAAAAACCTTTTTGTGTTATGTAGGTATATATACATGCCTTAATATTTTACTTGTTTTTGTTTTACTTTCATGTTTTTATAACTTCACTCTTCTAGGGGCTGGGGCAATAGTACATTGGGTAGGGCACTTGCCTTATATGCAGGTGACCTTCGATTCTTTGCACCACATACAGTCCCCCCAAACACCATCAGGAAAAATCCCTGAGCACGGCGCAAGGAGTAAGCCCTGACCACTACTGGGTGTGACCTCAAAACCAAATAAAAACAAAAACAAAAAAATAATATAAGGCCCCAAACAAACAAAAATAACAAAAACACCTTCTTTATTCCTCTCCTTTATAATTTTATCACTTGATCACTTGATGTCCCGTTACTCATCGATTTGTTCGAGTGGCCTCCAGTAACGTATCCATTTATCCCTATCGTGTGCTAATGTAGCCCAATGGCTTCTGCTCATTCTAGGAACACGAAGCACCTCAAACCAATCGTTCAGGATCTTGACGAAGAAGTCTGACCATCTCATAGGTAGGTGGCCATGTGATCTTTTGACGTCCTATGGAATCCAGTCAGTAATGGCTCTAGTCCAGTGGTCATCTCCAAATCTCATTATGTGTCCGGTCCATCTGATTTTCGATGCCTTGGCAAATGAGAAAGCGTCCCTGATTCTCGATCGTCGACGGAGGTCGGAACTCCAGATTCTTTCTCTCATTTGAGTGAAACGTGATACTCCAAGCATAGCTCTTTCAATTCCTCTTTGGGAGACCCGAATAGTGTTCTCATCCTGTTTTCATAGGCCCCAGGTCTCTGAGCCATATGTTAATGCAGGAAAAACAGTGGAATTGAAGAGATGTGCCCAGAGTCGGAGGTTCTTCATCCTCTTAGCTATTTCTTTGACATTCTTGAAGGCGTTCCAAGCCACTCTCTTCCTTTTGCACAACTCAGGTGACAGGTCATTTGTCATGTTGACTTCTCGACCTAGGTACACATAACTGTTGCATTCAGAGATGTTCATCCTGTTGAGAGTGAATGGAATGTAAGGAATGAGACCATTTCTCATAAACATTGTCTTGGTGAGATTCAACTGTAGTTTAACCTTTCCACACTCACAGTCAAAGTCGGCCAGCATTTGTGCCACTTGGCTGATGTTTGGTGTTATAAGAATGATGTCATCAGTGAAGCGGAGGTGGTGTAGTTGCTGACTGTCTATCTTCACTCTCATTCCTTCCCATTCCAGTCATCGCATGACGTTCTCGAGGGTGACACTGAAGAATTTCAGTGAAATGATATCACCCTGCTGAATTCCTCTCTTGACATCAATGATCACCTCCCTGTAGAATGGTGAGATCCTGGTAGAGAATCCGCAATACAGCTCACGGAGGATCCTGATGTATTGACATTGAATGCCCTGTTTGGCTAGACCTTGATGACCACTTCAGTCTCAACAGAATCAAAGGCCTTCTTTAGATCAATGAACATTAGACAGAGCAGCATCTTGAACTCCTGAGAAACCTCAATGAACTTGGTTATCATGTGGATATGGTCGATTGTGCTAAACCCTTTTTGGAACCCAGCTTGCTCACATGGTTGTCCTTCATCTAGTGTTCTGCCATTCCTATTCAGGATGACTTGAGTGAACAGCTTGAAGATGACAGACAACAGGCATATTGGGCGATAGTTGCCAATGTTGTGGATATCTCCCTTCTTGTACAATAGTACAGTCCTGCTTGTTTTCCATTGAGATGGAACCTTGCATTCAGACAGGTAGCGTGTGAAGTGCTGAGCCAGTGTATTGATGAGTACTGACGACAGGTTCTTCAGGTGTTCGGGTCTGACCTTGTCTGGGCCGGGTGCTGTTTGCTTCTTTACTGACGAAATGGCGTGTTGGATTTCAGAAGGGAGAACTTTGGGAATGACATATCCGTCCTGCGGAATTTGGTATGTGGGCAGGTCTTTTTGTGGCTATCTTTCTCTCTCTGCATTCTTCACACAATCATGGAGGTGCTGCACCAGTCGATCGTATTCCTCATCAATGTTGTCAAAGACGGTATCTTTCTATATTGCTGCAATAGTGCCAAAGAGCTCCCAGTTGGTGGTCGTTCTGGGAGTTCTCTTCTTAAACTTTGCAGCCCTTTCTTCCCGCTCTGTGAAATAGAATTTTGCACGAAGGAGATGGTGGTCCAATCCTGTTTGGAACTTTGGGACAACAGCGACATCGGTCAGGCAAAGCTGTAGATTGAATATTATGGGGTCAATTTCATTGTGGAACCTTCCACCGGGAGACTCCCATGTTCAATGTTTAGATTTGGCCTTCTGGAATTGTGAGTTACCATGGATGGTCTTGGTCGACATGATGAACTCGGACAGTCTCTCACCCTGTTTGTTCCATTCTAGGCCATGGGTCTCGATGTGGAGTTCTTTGGCAGATCTTCTCGGTTCTATCTTGGCATTAAAATCACCCACAGTGATCTTATAGAAGGTGTGGTCTTCTTTATAGAACTTCTCCAGGTCCATGTAGAATTTCTCAATTTCTCCTTCATCATAAATGGATGTTGGTGCATAGACAACAAAAATTGGAACTGCTGGCAGTGAGCCACATCTTTTCAAGAGTAATCATCCAATTTGGGTTGTTAGGCATTCAAATGAATCAATGTTTATGGCCAAGTTCGTGTTGACAAGGACACCGACACCACCGACACCTCTTTTGTTGCATGTTCCGAGGAACAGTTCTTCCCCAGTGTCGAAAATGGTGTGATGTGATTGATGCCTTCTCGTCTTGGACAGACCAATGATGTCGTACTTGATCTTTCGTGCTTGCACCATCAGGTCCTCGATGGATGCATCCAATGCCAGCGTATGTGCATTGAAAGTACAGACAGTCACTTTTGGCTTTCTCCATTGTAGCAGCCTAGGTCAGCCCTGAGATTTTATCAGCCTCTCCTTCCTCATCCTTCTTAATGCTACCATATTGGTGGCTCTTTCAGGGTCAGGGAAATGAGACCCATTTTATTTACTGGTTTTGGCATATCGAATATGCCACGGATAGCTTTCCAGGCTCTTCCATATGGGCGGAACACTCTTGATAGCTTGCCAGGCTCTCTGAGAGGGATAGAGGCTTTTAGGGCGGCCTCTAATTGTCCTTACAGGTGTCCCATGGCTCAAACCATATTTCAACACAATCAAATATGGTACAGTAATCTTGTATTAAGTGTTTTATGATGTGGCTGCGCTGTCCGGAAAGCATCCTGGATAGTGGAGGTAGTGGAGGTAATGGAGGTCTGCCGGGCTGCTGGGAGCAGGCAGAGGATCTCTGTTCCCGGGTCCATTGAGCCTGTAGTCCGAGGTCACAGAGTTCCGCTTCCCTCACTCTGTGGGGCTTCACTCGTGCATGAGTCTCGGCCTGAGTGTCCGGAAAGCATCCCGGAGCGTGTTGGCGCCTGGATAGAGGAGGTAGTGGAGATAATGAAGGTCTGCCGGGCTGCTGGGAGCAAGCCTTTATAATTTAATTTTAATAAATTTTAATAAATTATAATTTTAATAAATTATAAGTTAATTTGCTTATAAATTATTAAGAGGACACAGAACCTCCAGCTCCAAGCACATCTTTTTGACTCCACCGTTCTTCCTGCACTAACATACACCTCAGAGATCCGGGCCCTAGGAAAACAGGATAAGAATGTTATTCAGGTCTCCCAAAGAGGAATCGAAAGAGCTATGCTTGGAATATCATGTTTCACCCAAGTGAGAGAAGGAATCCCGAGTTCTGACCTCCATCGACGATCAAGAATCAGGGATGCTGTCTCGTTTGCCAAGGTGTCAAAAATCAGATGGGCCAGACACTTAATGCGATTTGGGGCTGACCATTGAACTAGAGCTGTTACCGACTGGATTCCACAGGACGTCAAAAGAATGCCTGGCCGTTCACCTACGAGTTGGTCAGACTTCTTTGTGAAGACACTGAACCAGCGGTTTGAGGCTCTTCATGTTCCTGGAGCTGTGGGAAGCCAAGAGCCCTCTCATAGACCCTGGCCATGGTTCCCATGTTAGGAACTGCTTGGGATAGACATTGGTGACAGTCTCCCAGGACTTCCTGATCTCAGCGGATACCTGATCTATAGCCACACATCAGGCTGACAGCTTATCTGGCCTTATCTATAGTAACCTCCAGGATGCATCTACTGCCCTAAGTCCCTTTGATATACAAATGTAAAGCTCAGGATACACCTACTGCCATAAGGCCAGCTCAGAATGCACCTACTGCCCTAAAACCCTTTGATATACAAATGTAAAGCTCAGGATGCACCTACTGCCATAAGACCCTTTGATGTACAAATGTCTACCTTGAATGTTAGGTAAAGCTCTTGTTGCTGACCTTACCATATATGGTTATACTGCTTCTGCTCCTGACTGAGCTGCCCGGACTCTATATAAACAGCCTGTATCCCTCAATAAAGTGCTGTCCCTTTTTCTCTCTATTTCTAAACTATACTCTGTCTCTTGTGTCTTGTGTTCATTCGGTCAGTCCTTCCCTGCACCTACGGATCCTAGGGTCACCTCCGCGGGCCGGAGAGTGGTTTTGCGAGCCCTCCGCATGAAGCGAGCAGACGCCATTGGGCTACACTAGCACATGACAGGGACGAATTGAGACATTACTGGTGCCCGCTCGAGCAAATCGATGAGCAGCAAGATGACAAGCGACACAAGTGATAAATTCTTAAAATTAAATTAATTAAAATTAAGTCATTTTTCAGATGATTTTTGGTGGGGTACTTGTTCATTTTGTATTCTGCTTATCTTGCTAAACAAATATTAAAGTTTTTCTTCCTTATATTTTCTCTCTATGCAGTTATATTGTTGATGTTAAGTGGCCATAGCCTGAGCTCAGCTGCCTTTGAGACACACAGAGACAGGACAGATTTTTCAAGGTTTTATTCACACACCAAAACACACTCATCCAAGGGACACAGTGCTGAGGGCACTCATACAAGTGATTCAGCACTGAGGACTCCCCAGCCTAAGAGACTGGGAACTCCGATCATCCTTAAGGAGAGGTTTTTAAGCCCTATGCCTTCCTACCTACGTGCCTGGGTGCATGCCTGCGTGTCTCGGTGCCCCCTTTTGGGCATCCTCAGGACCATGAGCAAGCAAGCAGAGGCAGAAGCTGAACAGAGACAGTGCCATTAACACAACTTGTTCCAATTCCTTGAGTCATCCCTGTTGTCTGTGGGCAACTGTCTACGCGTTTCTGTCCATGCCCTTGGGGTCTGGCATGGTTTTCTTACTAGGGTGTAAACTCATGACCCTAAGGCACAAAATGAAGCCTGGCTTTCCAGAATAGAGTTTCAGTGGTCTTTCAGTTGACCAATAATGGTGTTTTCTTTCCCATCGGGTTTTCTTTTCTTGTTTTATTGTTGCAATTCTAGTGATCACCTAACCTTACTAGAGATATTTCTAAGTCACTATGTTATATTCTTAAAATTAAGAACTGCACTATCCAGTCATTTTCCAGGGAAAGCTAGCTCTCAGGTCCTTTGAGGTTTTAAAATTAATTTCTAGGTTGTTTGAAAAAATTTTGCTTCGTAAAATAGCCAGGCCAAGGAAATGTCTTGAATTTCAGAGGTGTATGTGATACAAATACACACATAGCTTACCTTTGATACTAATTTTTAGATTTTTATTTGATTATGGTCAAAGAATGTAACCCAGTAGACTGATATAGAAGTTACAGTGAATTACTTTTATTGCCTAATGTTTGCCCAGAGCCTGTATTTTTTCATGATTACGAGGAAAAAAAGTAAATTTTTAATAAGACGCGATTGTTTACAAGATCTTATATTTTAATGTACATTTTGAGTCTTTGCATTATCAGCTATGATACTTTTCTATCATTCATCCTCAAAATATTTTCATTTTCTTATGGCATTTCTTACAGCATTTCCTTCAGTGTATTTTAGTTTTTGTTACACAGAACATAAGGATTTATAACTTTTATCTTGGGCGATTTACTTCTTCTCATTAAGCCCTTCTGCACTTAGTTTACTTTTTTATCCTTCTATGATTAACTAAATGCCATGCGGGCTTCAATTGTGTTAGCCAATTCTTCACCTAACATATTGCACTTCCTTTTCCTTTCATCCTTCTGTTTGTTTTTTTTTTCTAAATGGGGCTGTGTCACCTATCTTGAAAGGCAGTGTCTTTTTGGCTGTGGACATGCGTTTCCTCCCGCATATAAAGCATACCTTCCTTTCTTCATCTATACAGAAAAATCGGCAAAGAAGAAAACCTGGGAAAGAAGAACAGCTAAGGGTGATCCAGCCGGGTGTGTCTGCGGTCTCGGCTTCCTGCCGGGATGCCCCTCTGGCGCCCTCTTCTGGCTAGTCAATAACCTCGCAGGCTTCGCCGCTTCCAAAGCCAGAAACTAGAAGTGAAAAACAGTGAATTTAAAGAATTGGGGGGGGGGGGGGGGGGGGGGGAAGGGGAGAGAAGAAAACGTCCAACCCCATCAAAAAATGGGTCAATGAAATGAACAGAAACTTTCTCAAAGAAGAAATCCGAATGGCAAAAAGGCACATGAGAAAATACTCTACATCATTAATCATCATGGAGATACAGATCAAAACAACAATGAGATATCATTTCACACCACAGAGACTGTCTCACATCCAAAAGAACAAAAGCAACCGGTGTTGGCATGGATGTGGCGAGAAAGGGACCCTCCTTCACTGCTGGTGGGAATGCCAACTGGTTCAACCCTTTTGGAAAACAGTACGGACGATTCTCAAAAAATTAGAAATTGAGCTTCCATTTGACCCAGCTATACCACTCCTGGGAATATATCCCAAAGAGGCAAAAAAGTATAGTCGAAGTGACATCCGCACTTGTTTGTTCATTGCAGCACTCTTTACAATAGCCAGAATCTAGAAAAAACCTGAGTGCCTGAGAACAGATGACTGGTTAAAGAAACTTTGGTACATCTACACAATGGAGTACTATGTAGCTGTTAGAAAAGATGAAGTCATGAAATTTACATACAAGTAGTACTCCATGGAAAGTATCATGCTAAGGGAAATGAGTCAGAAAGAGAGGGACAGACAGAGAAAGATTGCATTCATGGGGGAGCATAAAGTAATAAAATAAGAGACTAACACCCAAGAATAGCCGAGATAAGTATCAGGAGGTTTACTCCCTGGCTTGGAGGCCAGCCACACATGCTAGGGGAAAAGGCAGCTCAGATAGAGAAGGGAGCACCAAATAAAGGGTATTGGGAGAATCCTTCCAGGATGGGAGATGCATGCTGAAAGTAGACTATAGGCCGAACATGATTGCCACTCACTGCCTCTTTCACAAACCACAGCACCCAAAAGGAGAGAGAGAACAAAAGGGAATGCCCTGCCTCAGAGGCAGGGTGGGTTGGAGCGGATGGGCGGGGTGGGAGGGATACTGGGATCCGTGGTGGTGGAGAATGGGCACTGGTGGAGGGATGGGTATTTGATCATTGTATAACTGAAACCCAAGCACAAAAAATTTGTAAGTCTACAACTGTTACCTCATGGTGTTTCACTAGTAAAAATTTAAGAAAATAAA
Source organism: Sorex fumeus (assembly GCF_029834395.1). Lineage (NCBI taxonomy): Eukaryota > Metazoa > Chordata > Mammalia > Eulipotyphla > Soricidae > Sorex > Sorex fumeus. Next base: position 4,436,624 of record NW_026606095.1, on the reverse strand, counting down.
TAAATAAAGAATAAGGGAAGATCCTGAACAAATTCAGGTAGAAAAGAGGTTAAAAAGAGATTTAAACATAAGGCAAGCCCCAGCATTTTGCTTGAGGGCAGCTGCAACAGAATCAGTTGTGTGGGAGGTTCTGCTCAGGGGCCATACACTGGATTACTGCTTTTGAAACCTCATCTAGAAAGTACTCAAGTGCCAGGGACAGTGGTTTGTTTTCTACGTATTGCTTCTACTCAAATCTCTTTGATAGCCATGTCCACTTGCCGACATACCAAATTCCACAGGATGGGTATGTCGTTCCCAACGTTCTCCCTTCCGAAATCCGACACGCCATTTCGTCAGTAAAGAAGCAAACAGCACCCGGCCCAGACAAGGTCAGACCTGAACACCTGAAGAACCTGCCGTCAGTACTCATCAATACACTGGCTCGGCTCTTCACTCGCTACCTGTCTGAATGCAAGGTTCCATCTCAATGGAAAACCAGCAGGACCGTACTACTGTTCAAGAAGGGAGACATCCATGACATTGGCAACTATCGCCCGATCTGCCTATTGTCTGTCATCTACAAGTTGTTCACTCGAGTCATCCTGAATAGGATTGGCAGAACACTAGATGAAGGACAACCATGTGAGCAAGCAGGGTTCCGCAAAGGATTCAGCACCATCGACCATATCCACACGATAACCAAACTCATTGAGGTTTCTCGGGAGTTCAAGATGCCGCTCTGCTTAACGTTCATTGATTTAAAGAAGGCCTTTGATTCTGTTGAGACGGAAGCGGTCATTGAAGCCCTAGCCAATCAGGGCATTCAAGCCCAATACATCAGGATCCTCCGTGAGCTGTATTGCGGATTCACTACCAGGATCTCACCATTCTACAAAGAAGTGATCGTTGATGTCAAGAGAGGGGTGCGGCAGGGTGATACCATTTCACCAAAACTCTTCAGTGCCACCCTCGAGAACATCATGCGACGACTGGAATGGGAAGGAATGGGAGTGAAGATAGATGGTCGGCAACTACACCACCTCCGCTTTGCTGATGACATTGTTTTAATAACACCAAACATCAGCCAAGCGGCACAAATGCTGGCCGACTTTGACCGTGAGTGTGGAAAGGTAGGACTACAGCTGAATCTTACGAAGACAATGTTTATGAGAAACAGCCTTGTTCCTGACGCCCCATTCGCTCTCAATGGAACGACCATCTCCGAATGCAACAGCTATGTGTACCTAGGTCGAGAGGTCAACATGAGAAATGACCTGGCACCCGAGCTGCGCAGGAGGAAGAGAGCGGCTTGGAACGCCTTCAAGAACGTCGAAGGAATAGCTAAGAGGACGAAGAACCTCCGGCTCCGGGCACATCTCTTTGATTCCACTGTTCTTCCTGCATTAACATATGCCTCAGAGACCTGGGCCCTACGCAAACAAGATGAGAACGCCATTCAGGTCTCCCAAAGAAGAATAGAAAGAGCTATGCTTGGAATATCACGTTTCACTCAAATGAGAGAACGAATCCGGAGTTCTGACATCCGTCGACGATCAAGGATCAGGGACGCTGTCTCATTTGCCAAGGTGTCGAAAATCAGATGGGCTGGTCACGTAATGAGATTTAAAGACGACCGTTGGACTAGAGCTGTTACTGATTGGATTCCACGGGATGTCAAGAGACCGCGTGGCCGCCCACCTACCAGATGGTCAGACTTCTTTGTCAAGGTCATGAACGATCGGTTTGAGGCCCTCCATGTTCCCGGAGCGAAGAGATGCCATTGGGCTACACTAGCACGCGACAGGGACAAATGGAGACGTTACTGGCGCCCGCTCGAGCAAATCGACGACTAACGGGAAGTTAAGTGATTAAGCTTTTACCTGTTGCTCCATGAACTCCAGGTTCAGGCTCTTTTTTTTTTATTAAAAAGTTTTTTAATTGAATCACTGTGAGATACAAGTCACAAAGTTGTTCAAGATTGGGTTTCAGTTACACAATGTTCCAACACCCATTCCTTCACCAGTGTACATTTCTCACCACCAATGTCCCCAATTTCCCTCCCACCACCAGCAACCCCACCCTACCTCACCCCTGCCTCTATGGTAGGCACTTTTATTCTCTTTCCTCTCTCTCTCTCTCTCTCTCTCTCTCTCTCTCTCTCTCTCTCTCTCTCTCTTTCTTCTCTTTTGGCATTACGGTTTGCAATACAGGTACTGAAAGGTTGTCATGTCCCTTTATCTCCTAGAACATCTTCTGCTTAGGCTTTGTGGTGCTCCCTCAAACCACTCGAGAGTTGGATAAACCCAAAATCCTTTGACTTGTTGCTTTGGTCTTCTGAAGTCTATAGGAGCCAGCAGAACATGCAAAGGCATCAGGAATCACAAAAATACATGCAGTGCCCAAGTCGTGATGAGTTTCCTTCCAAACACAGTTATTAGGTCCCTGCATAAGTATAATCTGGACTGCAAGACTGTTGGCAATAAAAGAATAAAAGACAGACTTATTATTTTCTCGTGAAAACTGATGATGTGTTTCATATTCTTCTTGTTATAACTGTAAAACCAGTTTTATGAGATAATCACATTTCTTTAGAGTTTTGAAACCAGCCCAAGTACTAGAGGTATAGCACTTGGGCACAGACCTTAACATTTTATTTTCAGTTTTTCAATTTTAGACAATTTCATTGGGATTTTTCCCCCAGTTTGGTAACCTGAATCATTGAGATCTCCATTTCTCTTTAAATATTTATTTCTGAAATAAAAAAATATCCTTTGTGCCAACCCATAGTGTCACAGTGACACCCAAAAGCTTGTGTCACATCTGTGCTTTGACTTTATGAAATAACTGAGTCAAAACCAGTGTGAACCCATATATGCTAGTGGTGCTTATGAAGGGGGGAGCAGGGTAACTAATTTCAGCAGCTGAGGACAAGTCACACGTCTCCAAAGCTGATAGAGCATTTTCCTTGCACAGACCTTGGTTCCATCCCGGGAATCCCATGTGGTCCCCCAAGTTTACCAGGAGTGATCCTTGAGTGAAGAGACAGGGGTAAGCCCTGATCACTGCCAGGTGTGGCCCCCCCCATCAAAATTAATAAATAATAGTAAATAAACAACGGGATATTTTGTTTCCCATTTATTTACTGATTCTGGCATATGTTTAGTCTGCAACCCTACAAGGAGAAGCAGTGGGTCTGAGGCCAGGGTGGCTGCATACTTGGCAGAGATGCTCTATCCTTTCATTCTGGCCCCCAAATAACTCCTTATTAACAGCAAGAACCAAATATAAATATAAAGCTTATTCCTGTGTCGAATGGGCCTGAATGTGAGTTACCCCAGGGATTTCTGGGAGATTAAAAAACTTAGGGAACAGAATTATGGTAAAACCCAATACAACTGGATACATTCTTTTTTTTTTTCGCTTTTTAAAAAAATTCTTTATTGAATATCTGTGAGATAGACCATTACAATGTTGTTCATGATTGGGTTTCAGTCATACAATGATCAAACACCCATCCCTCTATCAGTGCACATTTCCTAACACCAATGTTACCCATTTCCCTCCCACAATCCCCCAAAACCCACACCCCACCCCAGTTTGTCTCTATTTTTGTGCATTCAGCGATAGCACAGCCGTAGGGCGTTTGCCTTGCACGCAGCCAGCCCGGCCAAGCCTGGTTCAATTCCTCTGCCCCTCTCAGAGAGCCCGGCAAGCTACCGAGAGTACCTCACCCACCCGACAAAGCCTGGAAAGCTACGCTTGATGTATTCAATATGCCAAACACAGTAACAAGTCTCAAAATGGAGACGTTACTGGGCCCGCTCGAGCAAATCGATGAACAATGGGAGGACAGTGGTTTTTTTTTTATGTTTTGCAACACAGGTACTAATAAGTCATACATGTTTGTTCAGGGTATTCAGTATTTTTATCCGGATGGGAAGGCTGGAATAGCTTTTAAACGAGGTGGCCGCGTTGGGATGTGGATGTGACTGTCATGGATTCCAGAGAGGGAGGTGGGGAGAGGTAGCTCATCCCAACCCTGAGAAAGCCTGCAGATTTCAGTCACAAAACCTGCCTACCCAAATTTACAGCAGATTATATCTCAGTGAGGTCTGTCCTACATGATGGAGTCAGGCCAGGGGCATAGCAGTGATTTTTGATTGTGGAAGCAAGTGGCTGCTGGTGACAGCTGGATACATTCTTAACCCCATAAAAGAAAAGAGAAAAATCTTATTAGAACTGTTAAACATATGGAAGCTAATAAGTAGTCAGAGTTCAAAGACTCAGTCGCTCGTGGAAAAAATTAAGTCAGCACAACAGACTTGTTTATTTCCTCATGGAAACAGACTCAATATGGGAAAGAGGAGACCAGGAAGATGTCCCAGTGGCATAAAGCACTTGCCTGACAAGGGCAAGGCCCTGAGTTCGAATTCCAGTGTCACCCATATGCACTGAAGTAACCCTGACCAGTCAGCTCTGAGGGATTCACAGAGAGCAAGGGTCCCGAGGAAGACTCAAAAGGTTAGAAAGAGCCAGGGCCTAAATGATGGCACAGTGGGTAAGGTGCTTGCCTTGCATGCCAGTCACCTGGGTTCTGTCTCCTGCATCCTGTATGGTGCTCAGAAGACTGCCAGGAGTGATCCCTGAGCACAGGAGAAGGAGCAAGTCCTGAGCTTCATGCACCATGCCCACACCCACACCCGTACCCACTCGCGCACCCACACCCACACCCACACCCAAGAGGATCCTACTGTACCCATGGTCTGGTGATCCCTGGCACATAAAAAAAATTGCAAGAACAGTAGAAGAATAGAATGAGCAATTGTAGAAAGATTTCGTTCGTGTTTCATCAAGAAAAAGAGTGCTGCAAAAAAACTTGTATAATTTATGAAAGGTCAAACTGAATTCTATGGGGGACTGCAGGAAAAACCCAATTGAAAACGGAGTTGGTGATCTGAAATATCACTCACATTTTCTTGCAGAAGACACAAAAGAAAGGAAGAAGGATGGTGTTAAAGAAGAAAGAGGAGACCCAGAGAACAGAATTCTGGGGTGCATAAGAAGAATACCAATAAGAAAAATACCAAAACATAGATATTTTAGCTTTCTCTGGGAAGGGAAAAAGTCTACCAAACAATAAATGAGAAGAATAATTTGGTTGCTTTCTCTGTTTTGGTTTTTGCTTTTGGGCCATACCCAGCGATGCTCAGGGGTTACTCCTGGCTCTGCACTCAGGAATTACTGCTAGGAGTGCTTATTGGGACCATGTAGGATGTCAGAGATGAATTTGAGTTAGTCGAGTGCGAGGCAAATACCCTACCCACTGAATTATCACTCTGGCCCCCAGAAAACAATAACTTTAAAGATATTTATATATACATTTTTTTATTGAATCGCTATGAGATACACTGTTACAAATTTTGGGGTTTTAGTCATACAATGTTCCAACACCCATCCCTCCACCAGTGTACACTTCCCACCACCAATATCTCCAGTTTCTCTTGCCACTCCTCTGAAGCCTGCCTCTCGGGCAAGCACTTTCTTCTCTCTCTCTCTCTCTCTCTCTCTCTCTCTCTCTCTCTCTGTATCTCTCTCCCTGTCTTTTTTGTCTCTTACTCTCTCTTTAATTTTGGGAATTATGATTTGCAATATAGGTACTGGGAGGTTATCATGTTTGTTCCTTTATCCAGAGTGACCATTTTCAGCTATGATTGTCTAACTGGTCCTTTCTCTATCCCAATTGTATTCTTCCTCCAGCACTTGAGGCAAGCTTCCAGCTGTGGACCAGTCCTCCTGGCTATTGTTTCTATTGTCCTTGGTATTAGTCTCATACTATTGTTTTTAATACCCTACAAATGAGTACAATCATCCTATGTTCCTCTCCTTCTGACTAATTTCATTCATTATGATACTCTCCATATCCATCCATTTATATTTAAATTTCATTACTTCATTTTCCCCCTAATGACTGCATAGTATTCCATTGTGTAGATGTATCACAGTTTCTTTGTTCAGTCATCTGTTCTTCGACATTGAGGTTATTTTCAGATTCTGGCTATTGTAAATGGCACTGCAATGAATATAGAAGTGCAGATATTTTCTCTGGAGTGTGCTTTTGGGCCATGGGGTTATATTCCCAAAAGTGGTATTGCTGGGTCATATGGAAGCTCAATTTCTAGTTTTTTGAGGAATGTCCATATTGTTTTCCCAAAAGGTTGGACCAGCAGGGATTTTCACCAACAGTGAATAAGCATCCCTTTATCCCCACATCCACATCAGCACTGGTTGCTTTTGTTCTTTTGAATGTGAGCCAGTCTCTGTGGTGTGAGATGATATCTCATTGGTGTTTTGATCAGCATCTCCCTGATGATTAGCGATGTGGAGCATTTTTTCATGTACATTTTGGCCATTTGTATTTCTTCTTTGAGGAAGTTTCTGTTCATTTTTTTCTTCCCATTTTTTGATGGGGTTGAATGCTTTTATCTTGTAAAGTTCTACCAGTGTTATATATTTTTGATACCAACCCATCACATGGGTTTTGGTAAATAATTTTTCCTTTTCCATGAGCTGTCATTGTATCTTGGATGCCATTTCTTTTGGAGTTCAGGAGTTTCTTAGTTTAATATAGTACCATTTGTTTATCTTTGCCTCCACTTGCTTGGTCAGTGGCTTCATTTTATTTTTCTCTTTGAGTCACACCTGGCATTTAACAGGGGTTACACCTGGCTCATATACTCAGTAATTACTCCTGGTGGTGCTCGGGGGACCATATGGGATGCTGGGAATTGAACCTGGGTTAGCTGCGTGCAAGGCAAACACCCTGCCCGCTGTGCTTTTGCTCCAGCCCCTCAGTGGCTTCAACTTTGAAGATGCTTTAATTTTTAATATCATGGAGGGCTCTGCCTATGGTTTCCTCCAAATAGTTTATGGATTCAGGTCTGATGTTGAGGTCTTTAATCCACTTTTTAAACTATCTTATTGAATCACTGTGACATAGACCATTACAAAGCTGGTCATGATTGGCTTTAATCCATTTTTAATCTGACTTTTGTGCCTGGTGTTAGAAGTATAGAAGTAGGTCAGAGTTCCTTTTTTTTTTTTTTTGCATGTAACTGCCCAGTTTTCCCAACACCACTTGTTGAAGAGGCTTTCCTTTTTCCACTTCGTATTTCTTGCTCCTTTATCAAAGATTAAGTGATTATATGTTTGAGGGTCTGTGTCAGGATGTTCAACTGTATTCCATTGATTTGCGGGTCTGTCTTTGTTCCAATACCATGATGTTTTCATTACTACCGCTTTGTGAGAACAGTTTAAAGTTGGGGAAGGTGATGCCTCCCATCTTCTTTTTCCCCAAGGATCACATTAGCTATTCATGAGATTTTATTGTTCCATATTAATGTCAGGAGTGTTTGATCTATTTCTTTGAAAAATGTCATGGGTATCCTTATAGGGACTTCATTGAATCTGCATAGTGCTTTGAGGTAGTATTGCCATTTTGAAAATGTTAATCTACATAACCCATGAGCAGGGGATGTGTCTCCATTTCCTTGTTTCCTCTTTTATTTCTTGAACTTAGTGTTGATATAGGTACTTTACCTCTTTAGTTAAGCTGATTCCGAGGTACTTGATTTTCTGAGATATAGTTGTGAATGAGATTATATTTTTAATATCTCTTCCATTTCACTATTTGTATACAGGATGGTCATGGACTAATGGGTATTGATTTTGTAGCCTACCACTTTACTATAAAAACCTATTGTTTCTAAGAATTTTTTTTAGTGGATTTAGAATTTTCCAAGTATAGTGTCATGTTAGCTGCAAATAGTGATAAGCTTGATTTCTTTCTTTCCTATATGAATGTGTAGCTTGATTTCTTCTGTTCCTATCTGGATCTCTTTGATATCTTATTTTTGCCTAACTGCTTTGACAAGTACTTCTAGTACTATATTGAATAGAAGTAGTGAGAGTGGCACCTTGTCTGGTCCCTGATATTAGAGGGAAGGCTTTTATTCCCCCCCACCCCACACCATTGAGATTAATGATGCTGTGGGCTTGTGGTAGATAGCTTTGACTATACTGAGGAAAGTTCCTACAACTCCCATTTTGTTGAGAATTTGTATCATGAATGGCTGCTGGATCTTGTCAAAAGCTTTTTCTCCATATATTGATGTAATCATACGGTATTATCTTTTTTTTGGATATGGTGTATTATGTTGATTGACTTGCAAATGTTAAACCATCCTCGCATCACTGGAATGAATCCTACTTGGTCATGATCTATGATTCTTTTGATGAGCTTTTAAATTTTATTTGTTAGTATTTTGTTGAGGATCTTTGCCTCTGTGCTTATCAGGGATATCAGCCTGTAATTCTTGTGTGTGTGTGTGTGTGTGTGTGTGTGTGTGTGTGTGTGTGCTGTCTCTGTCTGTCTTCTTTTGGCATCAAGATGATATTTTCCTCAGAAACTGTTTGGGAGTGTTTCTGTTTCTTCAATTTCATGGAAAAACTTGAAAAGGATTGGCAGTAAGACCTCTTTAAAGGTTCAAAAGAATTCACTAGACTATCTATCTGGGCCTGGGCTTTTGTTTTGGGTAAGACTTTGATTCACCTGATCACTTGATCACGTGACATCTCATTACTCATCGATTTGCTCGAAAGGGTGCCAGTAACGTCTCCATCCATCCCTGTTGCATGCTAGTGTAGCCCAATGGTGTCTGCTCATTCTAGGAACACGAAGAGCCTCAAACCGATTGTTCAGAGTCTTGACGAGGAAGGCTGACCATCTCATAGGTGGGTGGCCACATGGTCTTTTGATGTCCCATGGAATCCAGTCAGTAATGGCTCTAGTCCAGCGGTCGTCTCCAAATCTCATTATGTGTCCAGCCCATCTGATTTTCGACTCCTTGGCAAATGAGACAGCGTCCCTGATTCTTGATCATCGATGGAGGTCAGAACTCCCGGATTCTTTCTATCATTTGAGTGAAGCGTGATACTCTTTCGATTCCTCTTTGGGAGACCCGAATAGAGTGCTCATCCTGTTTTCATAGGACCCAGGTCTCTGAGGTGTATGTTAATGCAGGTTTTGATTACTATTCCAATTTCCTCTCTAGTGATAGGTCTGGTCAGGTATCCCAGATCTTCTTGGTTCAGCCTTGGGAGTTTATAGGAATCCAGTAATTTATCCATTACTTCAAGTTTCTCTTGTTTTATGGCATAAAAATTCTCAAAGTGATCTCTAAAGATCCTTTGATTTTCTGTGGTTTCTGTTGTGATTTCCCCCTTGCATTTCTGATTCAGTTTATTAGGGTTTTCTCACTCTGTTTCTTTGTGAGTCTTGCTAGTGGTTTATTGGTCTTGTTTATTTTCCTCAAAGAACCAGCTCTTGGGTTCACTGATCTTCTAGGTTGTTTTGGGGGTCTACAACTTGTAATTTTTTAAAGTTTTATTATTTCCCTTTTCCTGGAGTGATAGCACAGCGGTAGGGCGCTTGCCTCACACGCAGCCAACATGGCCGACCCGAGTTCGATTCCTCCGCCCCTCTCGGAGAGCCTGGCAAGCTACTGAGAGTATTCGATATGCCAGACACAGTAACAACAAAGTTTCCAATGGCGATGTTACTGGGCCCGCTCGAGCAAATCGTTGATCAACGGGAGGGCCTTTATTTTATTTTATTATTTTATTTCCCTTTTCCTATCTAGCTTGGGCTCCTTTTGTTCGTCATTTTCTAAGATCTTCAAAACTGTGAAGTAAAGTTATTTCTGTTGGCTCATTCTTTCTTTCTGATGAATGCTTGCAGAACTATAAACTTTCCTCTTAACACTGCTTATGTCCTGCCCCACAACTTCTGGTAGCTTGTGTCCTTGTTATTTGTTTCCAGGAATCTTTTGATTTCCTCTTTGATTTCCTCTTTAAACCAGTTGTTTAACTTCCAGGTGTTTGATTTGATTTCATTTATGTGTCTGATTCACTTCTATTTTCAGTGCATCATGGTCTGAAAAGATAGTTGATACAATTTCCATACTCTTGATTTTATGAAGATATGTTTTGTGGCTTATTATGTGGTCTATCTTGGAGAATGTCCCATGTGCGCTGGAGAAAAATGTGTATTCAGCTTTTTGGGATATATATGTTACATATATAAATATATATAGTGGGAAGAGAGGAGTTAGTGTGTATATATAACCTCTCTTCCATTTTTTCCCTAAAATAAAGTATTTCCTTGCTAAGCTTTAGTCTAGTTGATCTATCAAGAGGTAATAAAGCAGTGTTGACAACTTTAGCGGTTGCTATCAATGCCTTTCTTCAAGACTATTAGTAGGTTTTTAAAGTATTTTTCTGGTCCCTAAACAGGTGTATATATGTTTAGAAGTGTGAGTTCTTCCTGATGTACAGATCCCTTGATCATTGAGAAATGATCTCACTGTCTCTTATAATCTTTTTTAGCCTTAAGTCTATGATGTGTGATACTAGTATGACCATCCCAGCCTTTTTAAGGTGGTTGTTTGCTTGAATAATTGTATTCCAGCCTTTGACTTTGAATCTGTGTTTTCTGTGACTGTTCTGTTGTGTTTCTTAAAGGAAGCAGAGTGTTGGGTTCAATTTTCAAATCCATCCTGCCACTCTGTGTCTTTCAATTGGTTCATTTAGCCCACTAACATTGAAGGAGATTATTGTTATGGGATTTTTTCCCTTATTTCTGCAGGAGTTTGGTGTGTTTGTGGGGTTTGTATTATCTTAAAGTAAATTTAAGTTCCTCTTGTAACAATGGTTTTGAGTCTATGAAGTTCCTGAGTTATTGTTTATCTGTGAAGTTGTGTATTGTTTCTTCAAATCTGAATGAGAATCTGACTGGGTAAAATATTCTTGGGCTGGAGCGATAGCACAGCGGGTAGGGTGTTTGCCTTGCACGCAGCCAACATGGCCGACCCGAGTTCGATTCCTCCGCCCCTCTCGGAGAGCCCAGCAAGCTACCGAGAGTATCTCGCCTGCACGGCAGAGCCTGGCAAGCTACCCGTGACGTATTCGATATGCCAAACACAGTAACAACAAAATCTCCAATGGAGACGTTACTGGGCCCGCTCGAGCAAATCGATGAACAACAGGAGGGCCTTTACTTTTACTTTACTTAAAGTATTCTTGATGAGACATTCATTTCAATCAGTCTTTTACTATATCCCACCACTGTCTTCTGGCCAGGAGGGTTTCATCTGATAAGTCTGCTCTAAGTCTTATGTATACTACTTTGCAGGAGTATTTCCTTCTTTGGTCTTTCTGCTTTCAGTATTCTGTCTCTGTGATTTTCATCATTCTGATTAGGATGTGTCTTGGGGTATTTTTATTTGTATTTCTTTTAGTTAATACCCATTGGGCCTCCTGGATCTGGGTGCACGCACTCTTCAGCTCTGGGAACTTCTCAGCAATGATGGCTTTGACAGTTGTTTCTTCATCAGGGTTTTCTTCCTGCCCCTCTGAGACCCTAATGATTCTTATGTTATTTCTCTTGAATTCATCAATGTTATCTTTCCATCCATTGGTTTATTTTGAGGCTGTTTTCCATCTTCTCCTGTTTTCTAGGCCTCATCTTGAAGCTCACTGATTCTGTCCTCTGTAGCTATTACTCTGTTGCTGAGGCCTTCCAGTGAGATTTTCATTTCACCTACTAGGTTTTTCAGATGTTTCATTTCTGCTTGTATTTTCCTCATTTCTGCTCTCATATCCTTTTGTATTTTATTGTCAGAGCATTCTATTGTTTTTTTTAATTCTTTATGCATCCTCAATAACTCCATCCTAAATTCCTTATCAGAGGGGTTATATAGCACATTATTACTGTGTGTGTCATCTGGGCTAGCATCTCCACTCACTAAGCCTGGTGGGTTTTTGCGTTGCTTTACCATTGTGACCTTTGCAGTCTGGAGTTGTTTCTTGTGTCTTTTTGTGTGATTAGGAACATACAATTAGGGTGTCTATGTATGTTTATGGTGTGTAAGTTTTTAGCATACTTAGTGAAAACTAAGTATGTAAGTTACCCAGAGAGAACTTAAAAGGACAACAGAGCAAAATGTAAAATTGACTTCAAAAGTTTATTTTGCAATACAAGACACATAAGTTTTTGTCTGTAAGTTTTTAAAAGAAATTTTTACCTGGAGTTCCTTATACTCTATACCCATATTTGAGATGAAAGCTGAAGAAATGTTTTCCATGAAACCTATCATTAATAAAGCCATTTACAAAAATTGAAGCAATACAGTGTTCCATAAAGAATAAAAGCTTAATCAAGTAGCAGAAGTCTATGGTATAAAATAAAGAAGCAATAATATGTATATCATTCTATTTCAAAAATTAGTAATACTTAGATTGATATTGGTAACCCAGATATTTAGTCTTGATTTCAATGAAACTTAAATATAATGTAATAAATAAAACTGAAATATATTATAGTAAATAAAACTGAATATATTATAATAAATAAAAATTTGTAACAAACCCAAATTTGCAAATTCTTTCTTTCTAGTTTAATTAGGTCTATTCCCTTGTTTTCTTTCTCTATATTCTGCAGATGAGTATTTGTTCTTCTCCTTCTCTCTCAGAGATTTAATTTAATATCAAACTTTCCAGTTCAATCGAGGTTACAGCAAACTACAAGACTTTACCAATTCTTTTTTTTTAAATTGAATCACCGTAAGATACAGTTACAAGCTTTCATGTTTGAGTTATAATCATACAAAAATCAAACACCCATCCCTCCACCAGTGCACATTCTCCACCACCAATATCCCAGTATACTCCCCCTTTCCTACCCTCCCCCAGCCTTTTTGGCAGACAATTTCCCACATACGCCCTCTACTTTTAGGCATTATGGTTTGAAATACAGATACTGAGAGGCCATCATGTTTGGTCCTTTATCTACTTTCAGCATTCATCTCCTTTCTTGACTGATCCCTCCAACCATCATTTTCCTAGTGATCCCTTCTCTAATTCAGCTACCTTCTCCCCACACTCATGAGGCAGGCTTCCAACTATGGAGCAATCTTTCTGGCCCTTGTGTCTACTGTCCTTGGGTGTCAGTCTCATGTTATATTATTTTATACTCCACAAATGAGTGCAGTTCTTATATGTCTGTCTCTCTCTTTCTGACTCATTTCACTTAGCATGATATTCTCCATGTCTAGCCACTTATAAGAAAATTTCATGATTTCATCTCTCCTACCAACTGTGTAGTATTCCATTGTGTAGATGTACCAAAGTTTCTTTAACCAGTAATTCGTTCTCAGGCACTCGGGTTGTTTCCAAATTCTGGCTATTGTGAACAGTGCTGCAATGAACATATAGGTGCAGATGTCATTTCTACTGTTTTTTTTTTTGCATCTTCAGAATATATTTCCAGAAGTGGTACTGCAGGGTCATATGGAAGCTCAACTTCTAGTTTTTGAAGGAATGTCCATATCGTTTTCCTGAAAGGCTGGACTGGTGGGCATTCCCACCAATAGTGAAAGAGGGTCTCTTTCCTCACATTCACGCCAGCACTGGTTGCTTTTGTTCCTTTGAATGTGTGCCAGTCTCTGTGGTGGGAGATGATATCTCATTGTTGTTTTGATCTGCATCTCCCTGATGATTAGCGGCGTGGAGTACTTTTTCATGTGCCTTTTGGCCATTTTTTTTTTTTGAGGAAACTTCTGTTTATTTATTCTCCCCATTTTTGATGGGGTTGGAGGGTTTTTATTTCTTGTACAATTCTCCTAGTATCTTGTATATCCTGAATATTAATCCCTTGTCAGATGGGTATTCTTTCTCATTTTGTGGGCTCTTTATGTGTTTTGGTCACTGTTTCTTTTGAAGTGCAGAAGCTTCTTAGTTTGATGTAGTCCCATTTGTTTATGTTTGCTTCCACTTGCATGATCAGTGCTGTTTAATGCTTAAAGATGTTTTTAGCTTCAATTTCGTGGAGAGTTCTGCCTACATTTTCCTCTATGTACCTTATGGATTCATGTCTGATATTGAGGTCTTTAATCCACTTTGATCTGACTTTTGTGCCTGGCATTAGACAGAGGTCAGAGTTCATTTTTTTGCAGGTAGCTATCCAGTTTTCCCAGCACCACTTGTTGAAGAGGCTTTCTTTGTTCCACTTCACATTTCTTGCTCCTTTGTCAAAGATTAAGTGGTCATATATTTGGGGTCTGTGACAGAATATTCAACTCTGTTCCATTGGTCTGCAGAGGTCTGTTTCTAGCCCGAGGTACTTGATTTTTTAGGGTACTATTGTGAATGGGATTTTTAAAAAAATGTCTCTTTCTTCTCTTTCATTATTTGTATAAAAGAAAACAACAGACTTTTGGGTGCTGATTTTGTAGCTTGCCACTTTACTATACCGACCTATTATTTCTAGGCGTTTTTCTGTATTCTTTAGGATTTTCTTAATATAGTATTACTGGAGTGATAGCACAGCGGTAGGGCATTTGCCTTGCGTGCAGCCAGCCCGGCTGAGCCAGGTTCTATTCCTCCACCGCTCTCAGAGAGCCTGGCAAGCTACCGAGGGTATCTTGCCCACGCGGCAAAGCCTGGCAAGCTACCCGTGATGTATTCAATATGCCAAACACAGTAACAACAAGTCTCAAAATGGAGACGTTACTGGGCTCGCTCGAGGAAATAGATGAACATCGTGTGGACAGACAGACAGGCAGACAGACACATCATCTGCAAATAGTGATAGCTTGACATCTTCCTTTCCTATCTGCATCTCTTGATATCTTTTTCTTGTCTAACTGCTATGAAAACTCTCAGCAAAATGGGCAAAGAAGGAACTTTCCTCAATATAGTCAAAGCCATCTACTTTACCTACAAACACCAACTTCTATATCCATTCAGCTGTTGTTGGACATTTGGGTTGTTTCCATATTTGGCTGTTGTGCTTAGTTCTGCAATGAGCATAGGTGTGCATGCTTCTTTTCAAGCGAATGTTTTTCTGTTTGGGGTGTAGATGTTAAATAGTGGGGTCATTGGGTTGTATGAAAGCGATATTTTTAGTTTTTCCTTGCTATTTATTTTAATTTCATATGTTTCTTCTAACATTTTATTTGAGGCACCATAATTTAGAATATTGTTATTGAGAGAGTTTCATGCATGCAGTATTCCAACACTCTACCTTCCACCAGAATTTGTGTATTCGTTTGGTTTGCTGGTTTTAGGTTTGGGGGCCACATCTGGTGGAGCTCGGTGCTTATTTATGGTGTTGCTAAAGGGATCATATACAGTAACAGGGATCAAATTGTGATCTGGCATATGCAAAGCAAATGCCTTAGCTTCTGTACTATTTCTCTAGCACAATTCTTCGATTTTTGTTTTTTTAGAAATCTTCATACTCCTCTTCATAGAGGCTAAATCAGACAGCAGTCTCACCAACAGTGAATGAGGGTTGCTTTTCAGCACAATCCTACCCACATTGTTTGCTTCCAGTCTTTTGATATATGCAATTTTCATGGGTATGAGATGACATTTTGTTGTCACCATGATTTGCATTTCCCTGAAAGCAAGTGACATGGGACACTTTCTTATCTGCCTACTGGTGATCCCTATATCCTCTTCAGGGAAATGTCTGTTCATCTACTCTCCCCATTTTTTTTTTTGTTGCAGTTAACGGTTCGTTGTTGATCTTTGGGAGCGATTTGTAAATTTTGAATAGTAACTGTCTATCTGAGTTACAGTGTGCAAAAATGTTCTTGGGTTGTATTTGTCAATACAGTTTGGGTATTGCTCCAAACCTGCCCTGTTGGCTGGGGCTCACCTTCTAGGGTATCTGCTACTTTCTGTGCTTCTGGACCGCAGCTCCTAGTTGCTTTCTCGGGAATGATCACTCCGAACTGTTTCCTGGGAGGGGCCAGAGCAGTAGTGTAGCAGGTACAGTACTTGCCTTGCACGAAGTTGACCCATGTTCCATTCCCGACACCCCATATGTTTCCTTGAGTTTCCCAGGACTAATTCCTGAATGCAGAGCCATGAGTGACTCCTGAACACAGCTGGGTGTGTCCCCCTCCCCAAAACAAACAAACAAACAAACAAACAAACACTTAGCTGTGCCCTACAATAAGTCCACTTATATGTGCTGGATCCTGCTAGTTCCCTATCTCCTTCTGACACACACAGACACAGACAGTTGAAGGTCAAGTTTGCTGCTGTTACATGCCTGTCACTAAGTACAATTACTCCTTGGAACTACCAAAGTTCTGAGTAGATAGATCTCTCTTTTGTCATTTACTATATCCTGCTTTGTGCTTCTTTTTTTCCCCACTGGGATTTTATTTGTTTGTTTTTGTTTGTTCTTTGGACCACACCCGGCGATGCTCAGGGTTTACTCTTGGCTCACTTAGGGGACTATATGAGGTGCCAGGGATTGAACCTGAGATCTCTGTGTGCAAGATGACCTGCTGTACTATCTCTCCCGCCCCTATTTTTTTTTTTGTTGTTGTTGTTGTTTGTTTGTTTTATTAGTGAAACACTATGAGGTACAGTTGTAGACTTACAAGTTGTTGTGCTTGGGTTTCAGTTATACAAAGATTGAGTACCCATCCCACCACCAGTGCCCATCCTCCACCACCACCGAGCCAATATCGCTTCCACCCCCCATCCCCTCCATCCCACCCTGCCTCTGTGGCAGGGCACTCCCTTTTGCTCTATCTCTCCTTTTGGGTGCTGTGGTCTGCAGAAGAGACATTGGGTGGCAATCATATTTGGTCTATAGACTACTTTCAGCATGCATCTCCCATCCTAGGCGGATCTTCCCAGCACCCTTTATTTGGTGCTCCCTTCTCTATCTGAGCTGCCTTTACCCCTAGAGTGTGCGGCTGGCCACTAAGCCATGGAGTGAACAAACTGGTATTTATCACAGCTGTTTTTGAGTGTTAGTCTCTCATTTCGTAACTTTATGTTACCCAGATGATTGCAATTTTTCTATGTCTGTCCCTCTCTTTCTGACTCATTTTGCTTAGCATGATATTTTCCATGGAGTACCACTTGTATGTAAATTTCATGACTTCATTTTTTCTAACTGCTACATAGTACTCCATTGTGTAGGTGTATCAAAGTTTCTTTAACCAGTCATCTGTTCTCAGGCACTCAGTTTTTTTCCATATTCTAGCTGTTGTAAACAGTGCTGCAATGAACAAACAAGTGCAGATGTCACCTCAACTATACTTTTTTGCCTCTCTGGGGTATATTCCCAGGAGTAGTATTTCTGGGTCAAGTGGGAGCCCAATTCCTAATTTTTTGAGATTCGTCCATACTGTTTTCCAAAAGGGTTGAACCAGTCAGCATTCCCACCAGCAGTGAATGAGGGTCCCTCATGGCAAAAAAGCACATGAGAAAATGCTCTACATAATTAATCATCAGGGAGATGCAGATCAAAACCACAATGAGATACCATCTCACACCTCAGAGACTGGCCCACATCCAAAAGAACAAAAGCAACCCATGCTGGCACGGATGTGGTGAGAAAGGGACACTCCTTCACTGTTGGTGGGAATGTCGACTGGTTCAGCCCTTCTGGAAAACAGTATGGACGATTCTCAAAAAATTAGAAATTGAGCTCCCATTTGACCCAGCGATACCACTCCTGGGAATATATCCCAGAGAGGCAAAAATGTATAGTCGAAGTGACATCTGCACTTGTTTGTTCATTGCAGCACTCTTTACAATAGCCAGAATCTGGAAAAAACCTGAGCGCCCGAGAACAGATGACTGGTTAAAGAAACTTTGGTACATCTACACAATGGAGTACTATGTAGCTGTTAGAAAAGATGAAGTCATGAAATTTATATACAAGTGGTACAACATGGAAAGTATCATGCTAAGTGAAATGAGTCAGAAAGAGAGGGATAGACATAGAAAGATTGCATTCATCTGGGGAATATAAAGTAACAAAATAGGAGATTAATACCCAAGAATAGCTGAGATAAGCACCAGGAGGATTACTCCATATCTTAGAGGCCAGCCGGGCATTCTAGGGGAAAGGGCAGCTCAGATAGAGAAGGGAGCACCAAATAAAGGGTGTTTGGATGATCCTCCCAGGAGGGGAGATGCATGTTGAAAGTAGACTATGGACTGAACATGTTTGCCACTCAAAGCCTCTTTTGCAGACCACAACACCCAAAAGGAGAGAGAGAACGCAAGGAATTGCCCTGCCACAGAGGCAGGGTGGGATGGGAGGGATGGGGGTGGGAGGGATATTATCCATGGTGGTGGAAAATGGGCACTGGTGGAGGAATGGGTATTTGATCATTGTATAATCGAAACCCAAGCACAAAAAATTGTAAATCTACAACTGTACCTCATGGTGTTTCACTAATAATAATAAAAAAAAGTAAACATGTAAAAAGTAATGGTCCAGATAAGAGAAGGAACACATGGAGGGTGCGGGATCCCGGAGGAAAAGAAAAAAGAAAAAACAGGTTCCAAAAAGAGCCGAGAGCACCGGCAAGTTCCAGATGGAGTAGGCGCCGCATCCCGCCTCCCCCAGATGGAACCCTGGTGACCAGAAGCCTCTACAAACACAGCTCGAGTATGCGGGAACGAGGACTTTTTCTCAAAACCGCGCGGCCGCTTATGCGGCCGCGCGACATCTCTCTATGTACAAAGTGATCAATGAGAAGTAAACCACCCAATCTTTCTCCCTGAAAATCAGAGTTAAGTTTGGAGCATGGCCACAGCCCCAGAAACACAAGGACTTAATGCAGAAACCAGCAGCTTAGAGCAGAAAAGTGAACGGACGATGAGTTAACCCAGGCCATCATTTCTGCCCAGAGGGGAAAGGGTGTTGCCCCATTCGCCCTGTCTTCTCTGGAAAGAAGGATGGCGGCCGCATGGGAGCCTTGTGGACAGCAGGTATGAGCCGGGGGTGTGGGGGGCGCCTAAAACTTCACGAGAAGGGGGGCATTCCGGTCCGTCCTTCACGCCCTACCGAGGTCAACAGTTGCCCCCCACGAGTGGCTCCCCAGCACGGCCACAGTCCCAGAAGCACAAGGACTTAATGCAGAACCTGGCAGCTTGGAGCAGAAAAGTGAAAGGACTATGCGTTAATCCAGGCCATCAAGTCTGCCGGAGGGGAAAGGGTGTTGCCCCATTCGCCCTCTCTTCTCTGGAAAGAAGGATGGCAGCCGCATGGGAGCCATGTGGACAGCAGGTATGAGCCGGGGTTGTGGGAGCGACTAAAACCTCATGGGAAGGGGGGCGTTCCGGTCCGTCCTTCACGCCCTACCGAGGTCACCAGTTGCCCCCCACGAGCGGCTCTCCAGTACGGCCACAGCCCCAGAAGCACAAGGGCTTAATGCAGAACCCAGCAGCTTGGAGCAGAAAAGTGAAAGGACTATGCATTAATCCAGGCAATCATTTCTGCCCAGAGGGGAAAGGGTGTTGCTCCCTTCCGCCCTCCTCCCTCTGGAAAGAAAGATGGCGGCCACATGGGAGCCTTGTGGACAGCAGGTATGAGCCGGGGGTGTGGGGGCGACTAAAACCTCATGGGAAGAGGGGCGTTCTGGTCCGTCCTTCACGCCCTACCGAGGTCACCAGTTGCCCCCCACGAGCGGCTCCCCAGCACGGCCACAGTCCCAGAAGCACAAGGACTTAATGCAGAACCCGGCAGCTTGGAGCAGAAAAGTGAAAGGACTATGCGTTAATCCAGGCCATCAAGTCTGCCGGAGGAGAAAGGGTGTTGCCCCATTCGCCCTCTCTTCTCTGGAAAGAAGGATGGCGGCCGCATGGGAGCCTTGTGGACAGCAGGTATGAGCCGGGGGTGTGGGGGCGACTAAAACCTCATGGGAAGAGGGGCGTTCTGGTCCGTCCTTCACGCCCTACCGAGGTCACCAGTTGCCCCCCACGAGCGGCTCTCCAGCACGTCCACAGCCCCAGAAGCACAAGGGCTTAATGCAGAACCCAGCAGCTTGGAGCAGAAAAGTGAACGGACTATGCATTGATCCGGGCCATCAAGTCTGCCGGAGGGGAAAGGGTGTTGCCCCATTCGCCCTCTCCTCTCTGGAAAGAAAGATGGCGGCCACATGGGAGCCTTGTGGACAGCAGGTATGAGCCGGGAGTGTGGGGGCGACTAAAACCTCATGGGAAGGGGGGCGTTTCGGTCCGCCCTTCATGCCCTACCGAGGCCACCAGTTGCCCCCACGAGCGGCTCTCCAGCACGGCCACAGCCCCAGAAGCACAATGACCTAATGCAGAACCCAGCAGCTTGGAGCAGAAAAGTGAAAGGACTATGCGTTATTCCAGGCAATCATTTCTGCCCAGAGGGGAAAGGGTGTTGCTCCCTTCCGCCCTCCTCCCTCTGGAAAGAAAGATGGCGGCCACATGGGAGCCTTGTGGACAGCAGGTATGAGCCGGGGGTGTGGGGGCGACTAAAACCTCATGGGAAGGGGGGCGTTCTGGTCCGTCCTTCACGCCCTACCGAGGTCACCAGTTGCCCCCCGCGAGCGGCTCTCCAGCACGGCCACGGCCCCAGAAGCACAAGGACTTAATGCAGAACCCAGCAGCTTGGAGCAGAAAAGTGAACGGACTATGCATTGATCCAGGCTATCAAGTCTGCCGGAGGGGAAAGGGTGTTGCCCCATTCGCCCTCTCCTCTCTGGAAAGAAAGATGACGGCCACATGGGAGCCTTGTGGACAGCAGGTATGAGCCGGGAGTGTGGGGGCGACTAAAATCTCATGGGAAGGGGGGCGTTTCGCTCCGCCCTTCACGCCCTACCGAGGCCATCGGTTGCCCCCCGCGAGCGGCTCTCCAGCACGACCAGGACTCCAGAACACAGAAACCAATTTCTTAACTATCTGACTTTCAGTATAAATAATTCCAGGGTCAATAGGTAAAAGAGCAGAAATCCAAAACCAACATTTAATTCTTGAACCCAGCCTTAGAAAGCAAATCACTTCACAATGCTTTTTCAGCATGTCTGATTTGGGGGGGGGGGTAAACTCTAAATAATAGTGGTGAATCTTTTATTGAAACAATGAATCTAATCAAAGCAGATAGAGTGTTAACTAGAATTCATCTCCCTCACAGGGACGGGGAGGGGTGGGGGGTGGGGTTTTATTGGGGTTCTTCATGGTAAAAAATAAGTATTGGTAAAGGGAAATGTGTTTGATATTTGCATGACTGAGACATAAACCTGAAAGCTTTGTAACCTTTCCCACAGTGATTCAATAAAAAAAAAAAAGTAATGGTCCATTAAAACTAAAATAAATGGTATATAGTAATCTATAGAGCAGGGTGCACATATATACAAAAGATCCGTAAGCTCAAGAGAAGAAGAAAATGGAAAAGGAGCAGGAGTTAAAGAGAGTGGAGGAGAAGGAGGGAAGAATTCTCTACCAGAAATCTAACTCTGAGTGAGTCATGCTATCATCTGCAATTTGCTTCTCACCATAAAAGTCAACAAACAGCAGCCTGTATATCTTTGTGACTTTCCTTCAGTCCCCAGATCCAAGAAAAGATTAAGGAAATGGTGAAGTAAAGAATAAGGTAGCAGGTAGGGAAGATAGTCCAGAAAGCCAGAATGCATGTTTTGCATTCAGGAGCCCCTGGTTCATGTCTTGGCTCTGACAACACTCAGGTGGGCTACAAATACCTCCCCCCACTACACAGATGGAATAGCCCCTGGGCACTTCTTGGTGTGGCTCCCAAATAAACGAAGTATGTGATTTAGTAACACAACATTACATGTTAATCTCCCCCGACATTGTATTTTTGTCTCAAAATATCTCATCAAAGGTGTTGAAGGTGAAATGGGCTGACCTATTGTGCCCAGACCAAGGGAAAAGAATAACAAAACAGTCACAAATGTATATGATGAAGACAGGATGTTCTTGGCTATATAGGGTGATGCCAAAATTGGGTAAGCAAACATATTTCAACATTTGTTTTGAAAATCAACTTTTCCTAGTATTGATGTAAATTTCCTTTACATTTGTGTCTGGTAAACCAGGGATCCATTGTGTGTTTGTCCTTCTGAAGAAAGAGTTCAGGAGCACATTCCCCAGTAAAAATAGCCCTGAGAATGTTTATGAGTGGTTCTCCTGAAATAAATAATTTCCATTTTTATTCTTGACATTTGTTCTGATAATATCATTGAGGGCTTAGATGCATAAATTCTCTCAAGGTTGTTTCTACTCTAGATTTTGGAGCTTTGAACATAGTAAGTCCTTAAAGTCACATCTCTCTCTGTGATGTGAAGACAGAAAATGAGCTAAGGGGCTGGAGTGATAGCACAGCGGGTAGGGCGTTTGCCTTGCACGCGGCCGACCGGGGTTCGATTCCCAGCATCCCATATGGTCCCCTAAGCAGCGCCAGGGCTAATTCCTGAGTGCAGAGCCAGGAGTAACCCCTGTGCATCGCCAGGTGTGACCCAAAACGCCAAAATAAATAAATAAATATTTTTTAAAAAGAAAATGAGCTAATAAGCATTGTACCTGCCTGAATTATGATTCCCACACTGAAACAGAGAGGCACCAACAACGGGAAAGCACAGAAAAGAATCCATAGTCCCGGGAGCCATTCTAAGGCTCATTAAAGTACCTTCTCATTGATTCCACAGTCGAACTGGCAGGAGTCATCCTCACCCCCCAGGGAAGCAAGTAATTATTCACTGGGAGAGGTAATTCAGGTTTGGTTCTTATAGAAAGCAAATTAGCATATGTAAGTCATACGAAGAGATAAAAATACTCTGCAAATAAGGGAAATACAAAACAAAAATTTTCCAATTTTTTCCACCAATTTTCTTCTCTTACCTATTAAGTGGAGGAAGGAGGAAGAGAGCAGCTTGGAATGCCTTCAAGAGCGTTGAAGAAATAATTAACAGGACAAAGAACCTCCAGCTCCAAGCACATCTCTTCGATTCCACTGTTCATCCTGTATTAACATATGCCTCAGAGACCTGGGCCCTACAAAAACAGGATGAGAACGCTATTCGGGTCTCTCAAAGAGGAATCAAAAGAGCTATGCTTGGAGTATCACGTTTCATTCAAATGAGAGATAGAATCCGGAGTTTCGACCTCCGTCGACGATCAAGAATCAGGGAGGCCTCCTCATTTGCCAAGGTGTCAAAAGTCAGATGGGCTGGACATGTAATGAGGTTTAAAGATGACCACTGGAGTAGCGCCATTACTGACTGGATTCCACGGGACGTCAAAATATCTCCAATTTTCAGTATATCTTATATCATATTTTATGTATGATAACTTTCAACATATAACTCTGTGTATTTTTATTAAGTTAATCTACGATATCTAATAATTTTGAACATGATTTTAAGCAGAAAAGTCTTATTGTTGTCATTCACTTCAATTTTATAACAAATTATTTTTAAAGAGCTCTGTCACAATGCATTGTGATGGGACAGTCCACCTGAGTTCCTGACACATATATTCTGCACTCTCAGTACAAAGGCTGCCAGATCTGCTACTGCAGCATGTCACCCAAAAAGAAGGCTGACTATTTCAGTTTTATCCTTGAGGCCTCTGATACTAAGGGTGGAAGTTGTAATTATGGAATTCTTCAAGAGTATAATCATAAGAGATTCCTTAAGACCTCTCATAAAATAAACTCAATATCTTAGTCCCTTTCCTTAAATTTAATGTCAGCCTAGGGTTTGGGCACTAATTTTAAAAACCTTTGTAAACTGGACCAGTGAATACCGGAGTGTTAACACCTGGGATGCAATGGAATTTTACTTGTGACAAATGGCACCTCCGAGGAAAAATATCATTGGAGTCTCCACTGCTTTGGGGAAGTCTGGGATTAGGGAAGCAATGAGACATCATTCATGAGTCTAAGCACCAACTAATCCCATCCACCCCCCATTTACTTGTTAGAGAGGATTTTAAGTTCTTTGGGCATTATATGTATCATTTCCAGTGACTTGGGTCTGCCATGTTGTCTCTAGCAAAGGAGTTTTTCCACTTGGAGTGTTGTCATCATTATCTTTTCTCTTCAATCCTGAATCTCACCAATCACAAGATTTTAGGTAATTCCATGAATTTGGGATGACATTTAATAATTATGACACATAAATATGTCACACATGCCCTCTCTTTTTGTTTTTGGTTTGGTTTTGGTCACACCTGGCAGTGCTCAGCTTTCTCCTGGATCTGCACTCAGGAATCACTCCTGGCAGGACTAAGGGGACCTGATGGGATGCCTGGGATTGAACTTGGGTTTACAGCATTCAAGGCAAGTGCTCTACCCACTGGATGATTGATCCAGCCCCATATTTCCCTCTCTGCCCTAATCTCAAGCTTAAACTTCTCAAGGTTAAGATTTTTAACCTCTTAATCTTAACTTTAACCTTCTTAACCTGAAACTTCTAAACCATCTTAACCTTGCCCTAGCAGAACGCTAAACCTCTCAAGCAGAACTCTCTGCTTTATCATTTTAGAGTTGTAGACATCCCTCCAGTAAGAATTAGCAGTTTGAGATGACTGGTTAAAGAAACTTTGGTACATTTACACAATAGAGTACTATACAGCTGTTAGAAAAGATGAAGTCATGAAATTTACATACAAGTGGTACTACATGGAAAGTATCATGTTAAGCGAAATGAGTCAGAAAGAGCGGGATAGACACAGAAAGATTGCATTCATCTGGGGAACATAAAGCAACAAAATAGGAGACTAACACCCAGCAGTGGCTGAGATTAATACCAGGAATTTTGCTCCATGACTTGGAGGCCAGCCACACGTGCTAGGGGAAAAGGAAGCTCAGATAGAGAAGAGAGCACCAAATAGAAGGTGTTGTGAGGATCCTCCCAGGGTGAGAGAAACATGCTGAAAGTAGACTATAGACCAAACATGATTGTGACTCAATGCCTGTCTTGCAAAACACAGGACCCAAAAGAAGAGAGAGAGAACAAGGGGGAATGCCCTGCCACAGAGGCAGGATGGGATGGGGGGATGGGGGGTGGAAGGAATGCTGGGACCCGTGGTGGTGGAGGATGGGCGCTGGTGGAGGGATGGGTACTTGATCATTGTATAACTGAAACCCAAGTACAAAAATTTGTACGTCTATAACTGTCCCTCATAATGTTTCACTAATAAAAAAAATTAAAGTAAAATAAAATAACTCCAGGATTCATTTACACTTTGCATTGTTTTCTTGATATTTATATTAGAAGTTCTTTCAAATGTTTATTATTATGTTCCTTGTACTTATTTTAGCACGAATTTTTGATGTCTTTCAATTTCTGAAGTGATGAGGTTAGGATATTTGTCTGATAACTTTCTTTTTTCCTTTCTGATGACAGCCTAAATTGCTATGAACTTTCAGTAAATTCTGCTTTTGTTCTGTCCCATAGGTTTTGATGGGTTGTGTGTTCACTCATGAATATTTTTCACAATTCTTTTATTTATCTTTTATCCCCTTTTTGATCAAATTATTGTTTAACATTGTTTTATGTCAAATATCTATTACTTTCTCTGTTTTCCTATAAAGTTTTACTTTTATGAAGAAAAAAAGAATTAACAGTTTGATTTTTTTATGTTGATGAACAGTTATAGTTACAATTGATTCCCAGTGGGTTCTATAGTTCATTCAGCATAACCCAAACAGCCAACACTGGAAGGATATGGAGACCAGGAAACAACAGGTGATGAATTCAGTAGCTCCCAAACTCTGGCCATAGTGGCCCAGAAGCTTTGGAAATTGCTGAATCCTTAATACATGCCATACTGCAAAGCACCAAACATTTGGGATGGGATCCTACATTATTATCAAAGCTATGGAAGAAAAAGAAAGAAAACAAAATTATTTTCTCACTACCTCCTTGAGTTGTGGAACTGCATATTATTCTTTTTATTTGAAATTTTTATTTTCAACATAATTATGAATGACTTCTTATATTAGTCACTAGTTGATTTTTGCAGTGTTCGGGGGACGGTCATCAAACCTGGATCAGCTATGCGAAAGGAAAGAGCCTTAAGTGCATATCCCACTTAACATTGCAATTTTAACCTAGGATTCATAGAGCTTATGAATTTATGCAATCTACTGAAGCTTTGTCAAAGTGGCAGGTTTCTGTGGATACTTTTCTGAAACAACCAGTTTTGGTAATATTTTTTTAAATAATGCAATTGAATTAATAAAATTCTCTAGGAGATTCACCGACCCATTGCTTCAGATCTTTACTCTGAAAATATGACCTGAGAATCACCCGCATCGGAAATTCTAAGGACTTTTGTGCAGCTGGAGTGATAGTACAGGCGTAAGGTACCTTGCATGCAGCCAACGTGGGTTTGATCCCTGCCACCCTATATGGTTCCCTGAATCTGACCAGGACTGATCCCAGAGTACAGAACCAGGAGTAAGCCTTGAGCACCAACACACACACATACACACACACACAAACACACACACACATACAAATACACACACATACACACACTCATGTACTATATTTTTATTTGCTAAATCTAGCAACCTTTTTTGATAGTGGAGTAAAACTTTTATTTAAGAAAAAAAAAACACCTCAGCAGAATCAGGAGGAAGTGACTCAGAACACTGTCTTGCAGCATATGGTCATAAATTCAATTCCTTGGTGCCGCCACATCCATTCCCTGCAGCTCTCTTCTGTGATCCCTGGAAAGCAAGCAATGGCTGCTGCATTGCAACAGCAGCCTGGCCTACGTGAGCACCACAGAGGAGTGCAACCACATGTGCATACACACCAGCATTGCACCTAAACGAGGGCAAACCTTGTAAACCCCACAACCAAATGTGGGAGCCCTGTAAGCTGATGTGCACTCTCCAAGAAGCAGCATAGATCAAAACCAGCAAGTGCCACAGTCAGGTGTATTTGTTACCCCTGGTTATCACAAGGGCTGGAGCGATAGCACAGCGGGTAGGGCGTTTGCCTTATACGCAGCCAACATGGCTGACCCGAGTTCGATTCCTCCACCCCTCTCAGAGAGCCTGGCAAGCTACCAAGAGTATCTTGCCTGCATGGCAAAGCCTGGCAAGCTACCCGGGACGTATTCGATATGCCAAACACATAACAAACCTCACGATGTTACTGGGCCCGTTCCAGCAAATCGATGAACAACAGGAGGACCGTGACCGTGGTTATCACAACAGCAACAGCAAAGAGGAGGGGGGAGTAACAGGGAATTCCAAGAGAACAAGAAGAGAAACTTGCACAATGCTGAGACCCACCGTTAGGTGTTTCATAACCACAAAGGCAGGTTTCTTTTGTGAACAGAATGCCACCATGAGAAAAACAAAATTGCACCTATCCTTTACCAGGGCATAGGGTAGTTCTGGGCACTGCCTAGCAGATTATTACAATTGCAGGATGAAATTACATATTTCATTCCCTAGACCGTTAGGTTTTGCAATTGTCCCGTGGCCAGTAGAAAGACATTTTTTTTTGTTGTTGTTTTGAATATACCAGCCTAGCAATTTCAGTTGATGCCACTGCCTCTTTGCAAGCTGAATCAGGAAACCTGGTTGCAAGGTTGCTCCTGAAGAGGCTGTAATAATGTTTTTGTTTTAGGAAGGAACCTGCAGACTGAAATTGAAAAGGCTTTTGGTAAAGAAACATTGCCACCTAGCAACTGAATCAAGTATTCTTGCCCAGCTCTGAATAAAGGATCCACTCATTTTCAAAGACACAGATTTGCAAGTTGGGGTTTTGTTAGCCTCCAGTGAGCAATCTTGGTCTTGTAAACCATCCACAGAAAGTAGGGAGAAAGTTTCATTTAGCTATAGAGCTGTCTGTGAAGGCAAGTGAAAAGCTTCCTTTTTAAAAAAAAAATTATTAGTAAAACACCATGAGGTACAGTTGTAGACTTACAAATTTTTGTGCTTGAGTTTCAATTATACAATGTTCGAGTACCCATCCCTCCACCAGTGCCCATTTCCCACCACCACGGATCCCAGTATCCCTCCCACTCCCCTTCCTCCGCATCCCACCCCGCCTCTGTGGCAGGGCATTCCCTTTCTTTCTCTCTCTCCTTTTGGGTGCTGTGGTTTGCAAAAGAGGCACACAATCACAATCACAAATCATCCTGTTATTTGTCGATTGCCTCGAGCAGGCCCCAGTAACGTCTCCTTCATCCTAGCCCTGAGATTATATTCAAGGCTCTTTAGGAGAATGAGACCCATCATTGTTACTGGTATTTGGCATATTGGGTACGACACGGAGTTTGCCAGACTCTGCCGTGTGGGCAGGCTACATTCGGCAAAAGAGGCATCGAGTGGCAATCATGTTCGGTCTATAGTCTACTGTCAGCTTGCATCTTCCATCCTGGGCGGATCCTCCCAACACCCTTTATTTGGTGCTCCCTTCTCTGTCTGAGCTGATTTTTCATCTTTCCTAACAGCTACATGGTACTCCATTGTGTAGATGTACCAAAGTTTCTTTAACCAGTCATCTGTTCTCAGGCACTCAGGTTTTTTTCCAGATTCTGGTTATTGTAAACAGTGCTGCAAGGAAGCAAGTGAAAAGCTTCTTTTATTTTTGTATATTCTTATGTATTCTTGTCTGTGTTTGGTTTACTTAAAGGCATTTAATTTAAAGGAGCACATCGATGTATGGAATTTTCATTGTGTCAGAGTTTTAAAGGTAGAAACTACAAGATATTTAACATAGACATAGTTATTAATTAAGTAATTAAGTAAGTTAATTAAGTAATAACTCTTCCATACTGTAAAATAGGATGCAAAACAAATCAAACTTTTGTACTGACATCAAAACAACTCCAAGATGTACAATCGAATTTTTAAAAAATTAGACTGTGAAGCAAAAGAACAGGCCATAATATAATTAAGTATGGAGTTCTAGGTCAGAGAGATACTACAGCAGGCAGACACTTGACTTGCATGCAGCCAATTCTGGTTCAATCTCAGGCACCATATTTGACACTCTCCTCCCCAAGAACCACCAAGGGTTACTCCTGAGGACAGAGTTACTCTTTAGTACATACTAGTGAGTATGAGAACAAAATAAAATATATTTTTGTTGAAATTTTTTCCCCTTGGCTTTTTGGGTCATAATGGTGATGCTCAGGGATTACTCCTGGCTCTACACTCAGGAATTACTCCTGGCCGTGTTCAGGGGACTATATGAGATGCGAGGGTTCAAACCTAGGTCAGCCGCATGCAAGGCAAAACACCCTACCCATTGTACTATCACTCCAACCCCCCAATTTTTTTCTTGTTGAAACTATTTTATACCCAAAACCATATGAACTAAATTCATATTTATTTTGCAATTCATAAAATGTCTGAATGTCTGATTTATGCAAAAGAGTTCTAAAACTTACCAGAAAAATAAATATAGATATTAAATACAAACACAGCAGGACTCAGAAGCATTAAACTTGACTCTTACTTAAGAGTTTGAGATCAGTCAAGTGTTCCCCCAAACTAATCCTGTAGTTGCCAAACTCATCCCAGTAAAAACTCATGCTGTGTAGATTGCTAATTTAGGAAATAAATCTTGCTTATCCCTTATATTAGAGAAACTGTGTGGTTAGTCATTCTCAAGCATTTGATGTTGGCTTCAATTTTTTTTCAATCTTCTCTTGCCTTTTAAGGGAAATGAAACACATATACACTCAAATTAAAAAGAGAGAAAGAATGAAAGAGGAAGGAAGGAAAGAAGGAAGGAAGGAAGGAAGGAAGGAAGGAAGGAAGGAAGGAAAGGAGGGAGGGAGGGAGGGAGGGAGGGAGGGAGGGAGGGAGGGAGGGAGGGAGGGAAGGAGAATGGGAAGAGGGAGGGAGGGACTTCAGGACCAGAGAGAGATGGGGTTTAAGTCACATGCCTTGCATGTGAATAATCTTTAGATCTCCAACACTATATGGTCGCCTGGACATTGCTAGGGAATGGCCCTGGAGGGCCCCAAGCACTGCCAGGGTGACCTGTACAACAGAACCTGTGTAGCACTGCATGCTCCGCTCTAGCACTGAGTCATGTACCCGGATGTTGGAGAATCACTGTCAATGGCCCTGACCCCTGAGCCCTGTTTGGGAGATTTCCCTCCTATCAAAATAGAAAATTATTGTCAAACAATAGTCACTTTTGGCTTAGTGCCATAAATATTTAATAAATAGGTCTTAATGAATAGTAACAACAGCAATTATGCATGTAATAAATACACGCCGTTCTTTATTGGATACTGAAGAATCCAATTCCAAAATAGAGTTCTCTTACTACTGGTTCCTTAAGGAATGGGTGTGATTTTTGTTTGTTTGCTTGGTTTGGCTTTGGGGCCACATCCCACAGTGCTCAAGGGTTTCTCCTGGCTCTGCACTCATGGAGGTTCTCAAGGGACCATGAGGGATGTTGGGGATTGAACTCTGGTTTACCATGTGGAAGGCAATCACACTACTTGCTGTATTCTCTTTCTAGCCCCAAAGAATGGATGTGCTTTACAAATTTTTGAAGCCTCCTTTACAATTCTTTTACATAGAGAAAAGTTTTGAAAACTTTAACTTGCTATTAAAAGTAGCCTATTACTTATTGAGCACCTCCATTGGGTCAGACATTGAAGCACAAGCTTACATAAGTTAACATTTATTATTAAGCTCATTTTCCAGATGAGAAAACTAAAACTAAGTAATTTGGAGTTTAAGTAATTTGGCTCAGATCCCGAAGTATTAAAGTTATGCTTCGATGTGATTGGTAGGAATGATGCTCACTAATAACGATAGTAGTTTAAAATGTTTAATATTTAGCTATCTCTTCACATAAGCTAGTCTGAAGAAGATAATGCATCAAGTCTCCTCAAAGGATGACTGAACCCAACAGAAATGTGGTCAGAGCCCAAAGCCACATTCTCATTACTGAGCATTATCATGTTATGGAAAATTCTAGGTGTCTCAGGTAAGGTTGTAGACATTGAGTAGTGTTCCAAAGATTAACTTCTGTGTAACAAGTCACGCTGAAGCTTAGTGGACTGAAAACGCAACTCATTAGTTGTTCTCATGAACAAGGATCGTGGGAGACATTTTATTTAAGCATTAGCCTGAGATTGTGTTTTAGGAAAGACTATCCACTTGTTACCAGGAATTAATACTATCCTAGGGCTAGAATCTAAACTCAGGCTGTAAACCAGATCATCCACATAGAATATCTTCCCAAGTCTGGTCTTGAAAAATGATAGCAAGGTAGCAACAAAGGGCCAAAGCCAACACAAAGAAGAACTGATTCACACAACTGAGTTTGGAGGTGGGGGTGGAAAGTTTGAGAGAAGGGTTGAAAGTAAGAGACATTGTGGGAGTCCTTGGGAGCGGGAAGTGGGCACAATGGTTATAGCTGCAATGATGGAAATGTATGCAAGGGAAACCATCATTAACAATATTGCAAGTCACAAAACCCAATCAATAAAAAGTTTTTAAAAAATGGTGGCCAGTTTCCAAAGGTAAACATCTTTAAAGAGAAAAATGGAGACATAAGTTGCTTTGCCTCTCAAGACTTAACCTTAGAAATCCATTAACCGACACAGCAGTGAGTCCCGGAAGACAGCACATAGCCAGAGATCTCTCCGGGCCCCATACAGATCCAATACCACCAGAAGCAAGACCCAGATATGTGGGTTCCAGCCAGAACTAAGACTCCAGGCCACACGGGGCTGCAGAGAACTCTGGCTGTCTCTCCCCCCCCAACACCCCCTCCCCCCTCCCCCCCCCACCTCCCTCCCCCCCCCCCCCTGCCTGCTCGGGATCCTGGCTGTCACGCCCACAATCTGCCTCTGAGTGACATGTCAGCTCACCAACAGCCCTGGTCCAGTAACTCCCAATTGAATCCCAAAATGATTTAGTGACCTACAGAGATGTCTCTGGGCCCCAACCATTTCCAGTCTTAGAATTCCGTACAACCTCTTATTATATTTAAAGTGAGCAATAAAAAATAAATTATCTAGCGTCTGTCCCTGACAGGCAGGTTTGAAGACTTGAATGGGGGTGGGAGAATTCAAGCAAACTATAATGCCCCAAAGTAGAGAGAGTATTGGGGAAATTGCCTGCCGTAGAGGCGGTGTGAGGACTGGGATGAGGGGAGTGATAATGGGGACATTGGTGGTGGAAAATGTGCACTGGTGGAGGGCTGTGTGTTTAAGCATTGTATGGCTGAAGCCCAAACATGAAAGCTTTGTAACTGTATCTCACGGTGATTCAAAGAAGGAAAGAAAGAAAGAAAGAAAGAAAGAAAGAAAGAAAGAAAGAAATTAACCTTTCGGTTGCTGGGTTGAACTGCAGCCTCTCCAAAGAAATGTTCTAGTTCTAATCCCTAGAGTCTGTGAAGTGACCTTATTTGGAAACTGTGTTTCTGCAGATGAAATCTTATTAAGAGGAGATCATATTGGATTAGAGTGGGCCTATTCCAATGATGCCCTGAGCAGAGGAGAGAAATTTATAGCAGAACACCCACAGGAAAATGGCCATGTGACAACAGAAGCAGACTGGAATGTTCTAAGTCAAGGAACGCCAAGGATTTCTGCCAGCCCCCAGAAGCTAGGAAAGAGGCATGCAACAGCCTTTCCCTCAGCGTTTACCAAAAATGAAACAACTTTGCTGATGCCTTGAATTCAGACTTCCAGCTTGAGAACAATGAGAGAAAAATTCTGATATTTAAGCTCTCCCCATTTGTAATAGTGTTCCTGGGGAATGAAATTATTCCTTCTGGCTGCTAGTCATCAAAATAACCATGAAAAGTTGAGTTCATCTACTTTTCAAAAGGTAAATAGACTCTAACTAGTAAAGATGTGGACGATTGCTGAGATAATCCTACATATGCACTAGTCTTTGAGCTAACTCTCTGGCTCCTACAGTATATCCTTAACTTCATAGATACTGGAGTAAGAATTCCTTCCTTATCAGACTAAGTTCTGAAGTTGAAGTTCCATAAGTAGAGGTTCATCCTAGAAATAAAGATGCACATATGTGTACACACTTATCTATATGGTCAAAGGTCATAAGAACTGCACACGTTTTTTTCATTTTTATTTATTCCTACAAAAAAAACTGTAGCACCGTAGCACTGTCTTCCCATTGTTCATTGATTTGCTCGAGCAGGCACCAGTAACGTTTCCATTGTGAGACTTGTTGTTACTATTTTTGGCATATCGATCATGTCATGGGTAGCTTGCCAGGTTTTGCTGGGCGAGTGGGATACTCTCGGTAGCCTGCCAGATCCTCTGAGAGGGGCGGAGGAATCGAACCTGGGTCAGCCCTGTGCAAGGCAAACACCCTACCCACTGTGCTACTGCTCCAGCCCATTCTTACAAAGAGAACCTTGAGTTTGAATTTCACTATATCGTTTTACATAAAACTATGACAATCTAGGTCAATCATCCATTTATCATGCTAATTTTATAAACTGTATAGTGCAAGAAGCTGAGATCTGAGGATGCTGGGAACTTTCACTCCTGAATGCAGCCAATTCATGCATTTTTGGCTGACTGACATGGTACATGGTCTGTGAGATTTGGTGGTTTACACTGAACAGTCCTATTCTGCTTGTGTTCAGTGTCAGAAATAACCCTTTAAGATAACAGCTCCTCTTGGTGGTGGAAAATGTGCACTGTTTGATCATTGTATGACTGACTGAGACTTGAACGGCTTTGTGACTGTTCTCACAGTAATTCAATAAATAAATAAATAAATAAGAAAATATAACAGCTCCTTCCACTCACTGTAGAACTATGGACAAACTTATGATGGCCTCTGCATTATTCAACCCATAAACACTTTTTTGGGCACAAAGTAGTTGGAATTGTTCTATAGTACAAGTGTCCTCATTTGCTTGCTATTCTGCCATGAGTTTTTATGCTTTCATATTTTTCCAGAGGGCAAGAGCTGGTAAAGGGTAGGGAAGCCCAGTTTTAAGATAAAAACTCAGGTAGAAAGACTTAGACAATGTCCTCTGTTCATCTTATATTGGTCTCATACTAGTCCCCTTAGTGTTGAAGTTCTGTTCGATTGCTTCAACAACTATGTATGTATGAAGAAACTCAAAGAAACGGATTCAGAAATATTTTACCATTGGACTCAAAGCAAGTCTCTGAGATATTCCAATTCATATATTATCATTTGGTGTGAATCTCTGAATACCTGGTACAGGTAAAGGGAGGGAGGATAGGAGGATGGTAGGCTAGAGAGTAGGCTAGCATAGTCAACCTTGGCACTTCATAATGTCTATTGAGCGTCAACAAAAGTATACCTAAGCACAGTACTAGTACTTGCAGTAAGCCCTGGGTACAGCCAGCTGTGACATGGAAGGAAGGAAGGAAGGAAGGAAGGAAGGAAGGAAGGAAGGAGGGAGGGAGGGAGGGAGGGAAGGAAGGAGGGAAGGGAGGAGAGAGGAAGGTTTAAAGCCAGGAATAAGTAGAAAGGGAATATTCTTTAATCTCTTCTTGTTCTTTTTCATTTTTTTTTTCAGTGACAGAAGTTAAATCCAGGACCTCATCTATGCCAGGTATATGCTCTACCACAGCCATCCAATGCCTTCCCATTTCATTCTTTTCCTATTCTCTCACTTCATCTGCCTTCCCATCACTTTCCTTCTTATTTTCCCAGTCTTTATGTGACTGCACCATGAATACCTCCACCAGATAGACAGGTGAACTCTTTGACCTACATAGCTATCACATCAGTTATCATGGAGCTCTGCTCTGAAGGCCTTTTATCCCAGAAGATGCCCAGCTAGTAACAGACTTCAAGGTTGAGTTCATCTGGATTCCCAGATAGATGAATACTCAAGAAGGAGGATACAAACTTAGATCCTCCTAGTTCTTTCCCCAGCCCTCACAGCCACATTAAGTAGCACATATGCGACCTGAGAGCCACTTGGAAGAACTCTGTAAAGACTCTTTGTCCAAATCTGAAAATGCAACTTCATCTTTCTCATCTTAGTCCTTCCAAAGCTTTAGTATTCCCTCTTATCCTCTGGGATCTCCCTGCTAGGAAGCAAGAGGAGAGAAAGGTGATTCTTGACTTTCACCTTGCAGGGCTTCAATGGCCCAAAAAAGACAGTTGAGGTTATGCATACTTGGGGATGCATATAAATTTTATATGTGCATATTTTTTTATAATTTTAATGCATATCACCTACCATTATCATGCAAATGCTTGACTTTGCTGGTGTTGAGATAGAGGGCAGGCAGGTCACCAGCCAACAGCTTAATTTGGGAATAAAAGTTGAGAAATATTCAGAGCCAATTTTCTTACAGTGCCAACCAGCTTCCTTCCATAGCCCTGGGTTGAAATACCTACTGCTTCACTAAAAGTTTACACAGCTTAAACTAAGCACCACATCATTTCACAAGTCAGATATCTTTAACTCAACTAATTTTTACTGTATCAGCCAGTGTATAGGACATTCAAACAGTTTCATTCCAGGTGAAGAAGGTTTGAAAGAGTTACAAACTCATTTTTTTGCTGCTCCTACTGCAAAATAACTTCTTCATGGTCCACATCTACTAAAGGACTCACGTTTTAACACTTCCTCTCCTCTCCCTTCACTATAACAAAGTTCACTGTCAGTAAAGTCCACACACTCACACATCCTAGCACCTCTGAAATACAAAGAATGGTGAAGGGATTATGAATCTTCAAAGACCAGAAAGACATGCTCAATACTTGTGTTCACTCTGCTTGAACCAGAATTCAAAGGAAAATAATATTCATAATGGACATATTGAGTAAAGTGATAGAATTGAAATATAGATAGTGGATTCAGTAAGTTTTATATCAATATTAGATTTCCTAAGGTTGACAAGTCTAATATGGGTGTGTAAAGATGCCTACTTTGAAAATCAACTCTGAAAGGCTCAGAAAAAGAAACCAAATGTTCACAACTTAGTATGAATAGTTTGGGGGGAGATAATAATTATCTATATCTATTTCTGTAGCTGTAGTTATATGAAGAGTAAGTGGGGTAAATTTTTAAAATTTTTTTAAAATTCTTGTAAATATGTTGCAAGTTTTCAATAATCTCCAAATAAATTACTTTAAAATATTTTCCTAACACAAGAAATTAGATCATAGGATCCCTTTCCTAGGTACCCACCCATTATTGAACAGACAAATTAGTTTCCTTCCTTCTACCTCATCTCTGCCTCTGTATCTTATCTTCTAGGGCATGGGGGATTCACACTTAGTCTCTGGGGAGGTGAAATTCCAGACACATTGAGTCCAGAAGAAAGGTACACAAGAAAGTAATGTACTCTTAAAACCCTCCTCAAACACACTGCCACTTCAAAACATTTAGCATTCAACTCCTTAAATGCAGGGGCCTTCTCCAGAAATTTTAATATTCTGGAAAAAGATTTCCAGCAAAAGATTCAAGATGCCTGTCAAGAAACAAAGCTGAGAACACCTCCAGGGCACCAACACAAAGAACACATAAAAACAGAATGATACACAGACTGACAAGTGGACCACACTGATTAAATAGGTCAAAGAACCCAATAACTGTCTCTGGGATGAAACATGGACCTTCACAGCAAGTACCTAAGGAGTTGGCTGGGGTGGGGGGGGGGGGGGCGTAAGGGGCTGATGTAGGCACTAAAAGCTGGGAACCTTGCACTGAGAAAGAGGTGATGAACTGAAAATCAACACTGTGTTCAGGGATCACTCTTGGATGTGCTTGGGAGACTATATGTGGAGCCAGGGATAAAATCTGAGTTACACACATGCAAGACAAGTAAGCGCATGAACCCCTGTACTATGATAATCTCTGGTTCAAAGGTAACCTGATTCTTATCCTGGCAACTCATGGCTCAGGGTAGGAACCAGTCCTGAACATTTCAGGATGTGATGTGAGCAGATAATACCCAATTTCTCCTGACAGGACAATTTTGACATTATTTGTGAACCTAATGTGCGTGTCCTTGGGATGTAGGCCAGGGAAGGGGATCTGAGGGAAAGAAAAGAGAAGAAAATGCAGTCTGCTCATAGACACTGGTCTTGGCCAGTAATTGATTTTTTTCTCATCAACATTCTACAAAATGATATTGAAAAAATGCTCAATGTCACTTATTATTGGAGATATACAAGTAGAACCCATTGGAAACATTACTTCACACCTATGACAATCACTTAATCACTTAATCACTTAATCCCCGTTATTCATCGATTTATTCGAGCGGGTGCCAGTAACGTCTCCATTCATCCCGGTTGCGTGCTACCGTAGGCCAATGGTATCTGTTCGTTCTAGGAATATGCAGAGCCTCAAACCGATCATTTAGGGTCTTGACGAAGAAGTCTGACCATCTTATAGGTGGGTGTCCACGTGATCTTTTGATGTCCCGTGGAATCCAATCAGTAATGGCTCTAGTCCAGCGGTTGTCTGTAAACCTCATTACGTGTCCAGCCCATCTGATTTTTGATGTCTTGGCAAATGAGACAGCGTCCCGGATTCTTGAGCGTTGACGAAGATCAGAACTTCAGATTCTATCTCTCATTTGAGTGAATCGTGATATTCCAAGCATAGTTCTTTCGATTCCTCTTTGAGAGACCCGAATAGCGTTCTCATCCTGTTTTCGTAGGGTCCAGGTCTCTGAGGCATATGTTAATGCAGGAAGAATAGTGGAATCAAAGAGATGTGCTCATAGCTGGAGGTTCTTTGTCCTTTTAGTTATTTCTTCAATGCTCTTGAAGGCATTCCAAGCCGCTCTCTTCCTCCTGCGCAACTCAGGTGCCAGGTCATTCATCATGTTGATTTCTCGACCTAAGTATATATAACTGTTGCATTCGGAGATGGTGGTTCCGTTGAGAGCGAATGGAGCGTCAGGAACAAGGCTGTTTCTCATAAACATTGTCTTCGTAAGATTCAGCTGTAGTCCGACCTTTCCACATTCGCGGTCAAAGTCGTTCAGCATTTGT
This sequence comes from Sorex fumeus, assembly GCF_029834395.1. NCBI lineage: Eukaryota > Metazoa > Chordata > Mammalia > Eulipotyphla > Soricidae > Sorex > Sorex fumeus. The sequence goes on along the minus strand of NW_026606095.1, from coordinate 4,398,787 downwards.
GCCGCTTGGCTGATGTTTGGTGTTATTAGAACGATGTCATCAGCAAAGCGGAGGTGGTGTAGTTGCCGACCATCTATCTTCACTCCCATGTTTTCCCATTCCAGTCGTCGCATGATGTTCTCGAGGGTGGCACTGAAGAGTTTTGGTGAAATGGTATCACCCTGCCGAACCCCTCTCTTGATATGGATGATTACATCTTTGTAGAATGGTGAGATCTTGGTAGTGAATCCGCAATAGAGCTCACGAAGGATCCTGATGTATTGAGTTTGTACGCCCTGATTGGCTAGGGCTTCCATGACCGCTTCCGTCTCAACAGAATCAAAGGCCTTCTTTAAATCAATGAACGTTAGACAGAGCGGCATCTTGAACTCCCGAGATACCTCAATGAGCTTGGTTATTGTGTGGATATGGTCAATGGTACTGAATCCTTTTCGGAATCCAGCTTGTTCACATGGTTGTCCTTCATCTAGTGTTCTGCTAATCCTATTCAGGATGACTCGAGTGAATAGTTTGTAGATGACAGACAATAGGCAGATTGGGCGATAGTTGCCAATGTCGTGGATGTCTCCTTTCTTGTATAGTAGTACAGTCTTGCTGGTTTTCCATTGGGATGGAACCTTGCATTCAGACACGTAGCGTGTGAAGAGTCGAGCCAATGTATTGACTATGACAATAACCTCTCTAAATGATTGGGCACAACTATTGGTGAGGCTATGAAAAAGTAAAACGAATCACTGAAGACAAGAAATTAAAGGGGTTAACACACTTGTTTTTCGCATAGCCTACTCTGGTTTGATCATATAAACATATAGTTTATGGAGCAACTCCAGGTGTGATGTCTGAGCACAGAGCCAGGATTAAGCATTGAGCACAGCCTGATGTGACCCCCCGAAAGCAACTATTGAACACAGCTGGTGGGAAGGTACATTGTTACAGCCTCTATAAGGAAACAATAAGGATATTCCTTTTTAAAAATTATAGTGGGGTGGATTGATAGTACAGTGGGTAGGGTGTTTGCCTTTCACGTGGCTGACCCGAGTTCAATCGTCAGCATCCCATTTGGTCCCCAAGCACCTCCAAGAGTAATTCCTGAGTGCAGAGCCAGGAGTAACCTCTGAGCATCGTTGGGTGTGACCCAAAAAGAAAAAAATTATAGTAATAGTGGATGAAGTCTGAGAGACAGTTCTAAGGGCGAGTATACATGTTTTACATGTGGGACGCCCCACTTTTATCCAAAGCACTTCATGTTCCCCCAAGAACAGTTGGGATTCCCAGATTCTCAGAGTTCCTGAGAATCACTAGAAGCAGCACCCTAAAACAAAAAATATATACAATTAAAAATAAATAAGAGTGGAAATATCAAAAGGTTATTTGAAATTATATCTGCACCCTATGTTCACAGCAGCATTATTTACAATAGCAAAGTGGTGGAATCAACCTAAATGCCCATCAACAGATGCCTGGATAAAGAAGTTCTAGTATAAAAAATACATACAGTACAGAATATTCCAATATAGCATGGAATACTTTTATATTCTAATATTATATATAGTATAGAATACTCAGTATAGTATGGGAAAGCCATGCCTACCTCCCACATCCCTTATTATGTTAATTCACTCATCAGCCCTGCTTTACCAATTCCTGACTAAGTCTCTGAGAAGATGTGTATAAAGGGCCTAAAACTTACGGAATCACCTGTCCTCATAACTAAAAACTCTGGGGCATTCTAGGGAAGTGGATGATCCAAATATCCACCTAGCTGAAACCCTGGCAGCCACACCCACACCCCATGGTTGCAGTCACACCAAGGGCTCAATTCCAGATGAGGCTCAGGCCTCACAGATGTTTTCTGCAGAGATGAAAAACTGCCAATAATTTCAGGTATCCCAATGGCCAGACTGAGAGCTCTGGTGTCTTCTTGGAGTTGGGGTGGGAAACCTTTACCACCCAATCCCATGAACTTCTGGAAACTCCGGCAGTCATGTGGCACCTCCCACAGTCACCACCATGTTGACTCACGCACTGATCCTCTTCTACCAATTCATCACTAAATCTCCAAGCTGATACAGCTAAGCAGCTAAAATCCATGGTCCCAGTGGCCAACTCATTCTCCCAGACATTAGATCCTGAAGTCTTTGTACCACATGGCCACATATGTGGCCATATGTCACCTCCGAATTTTCAAACTGAAATTCCAGTAGGAACACACCAAATTAAATTGGAAAGTAACATAGAAGCCAGGTAAACTCAACAATCGAAAACAATAACAAAGAAGGCTAAACTATCCACAATCTGCTTAATAAATTTTTAGATAAGGAAAATTAGATAAGGAAATTATTTAGATAATGAAAAAATAACTCAACAATCCTTTGATCAGATATAATAATTTTCACATAAAATGGAGCCATAGCACAGTGGTAGGGTGTTTGCCTTTCACGCAGCTGGCCTGGCTGTGCCAGGTTCGATTCCTCTGCCCCTCTCGGAGAGCCCAGCAAGCTACCAAGAGTATCTTGCCCACATGGCAAAGTCTGGCAAGCTACCCATGACATATTCAATATGTCAAACACAGTAACAATAAGTCTCAAAATGGAGACTTTACTGGGCCTGCTTGAGCAAATTGATGAACAATGGAAGGACAGTGCTACAGTGCTACTTATTTAATTTAAATTGGAGCTTTGTTATCTAATCAATTTCAATTCTAGAATTGTAGCAATAGTTGTTGCTTTTATCTACATTAAAATAAATTTTAAAAACCAAAAAAATTGTTTAAATTCTCTAAAATATAATATGGGATACTATAATACTATGTACAATATGGAATACTCGATGGAACACTACTCTGACATGAAAAAGATGAAATCACGACTTTTTGCTTAAAATGGTTAGAACTTCAGGTGATTATGCTAAGTGAAATAAGAAGTAAAAGACAATTACCAGATGGTTTCATTCATACGTGAAACACAAATAACTGAAGTAAACAAGCAGCAAAAAAATAAACAAAATTCGCCCTGATCTCCTGCCACCCTGACAGATTCATGAGGACACCTGTGGGAGTTCCCTGGCACGTGCCTGCCCACCTAGCCCCCCCCCACCCCCCCGCTTTTGCACAAGCCCTTGGGCCTGGGTACCAGCATCTGTACAGACTGGGGGTGTGGCCTCCACTATAGGGGGTGTGACCGCATCAAAAGTGGGCGTGGCCTTCTGTTTGATCGGAGGCCACTCAATTTTACCCATTCCCAGCACTCTCAACTCATATCCCAACCTATATCACCTAATTCTGTGCAAAACGTCCCAGCCTCCAAAGCACAATACAACAATCCACTGGCCTACACCAACATGAAAAGACCAGTGTATGCAAAAAGCTGTACAAGCCTTATATAAAAGAGCATATACTCCAGCGCTTTACTAGATGCCTATTATAAGTCACAAAGTAATATTTGAGAGGAAGGACATATACTAGAAGGGGAGAAATGTAACCACCATCGATTGAGCTCATTCAGAACAATTCCCCGCAATAAGAAGGAACAGTTCTAGTGAACTTGAAGGTTCTACCTCTATACAACCACCACAACATAAAGAAAAAGGGCAAATCTCCACTAAGAGGAGAGGATGAAGAAAAGAGTCCCGAATCCTCAATGGGGGTTACCCACAAATATGATCTCTCTAATAAAGAATTCCAAAATGAAATATTGAGGATGTTCAAGGAACTCAAAGAATCAATGGAGCAGACATCGAGAAAATTAAAGGAAAAAATGAAAGAAACAGTGGATTGGATAGTCAAAAAAAATACAGAAGAAATGAGAGCACCTCCCCGGGGAGGGAAAGGGTGTTGCTCCCTTCTGCCTTCCCCACCCCTCCCCCCCGACAGCAAGGTGGCCGCCACCTTGGAGCTTACTAGAAAGCCAAGTATGAGTCGGTGGTGACAGGGCAATTACAGTCTCATGGGAAGGGGGACAGTACCAGCTCGTCCTTCATGCCCTACCGAGGTCACGAGTTGCCCCCCACGAGCGGCTCTCCAGCATGGCCATGGCTCCAGAGGCAAAAGAACTTAATCCAGAGCCCAGCAGCTTGTGGCAGAAAAGTGAATGGACCATGCGTTAAACTCTGGTGCCATACCTCCCCGGGAAGAAAAGGGTGCTGCTTCCTTCTGCCTTTCCCCCACCCCCTGCCCCGGCAGCAAGGTGGCTGCTGCCTCAGAGCTTATAGGAAAGCCAGGTATGAGCCGGCAGTGACGGGGCAACTGCAGTCTCATGGGAAGGGGGGTGGTACCGGCACATCCTTCACATCCTACCAAGGTCACGAGTTGCCCCCCACGAGTGCTGCGTGACATTATATGATTCTCATAACCAGCTATAGAAAACAAAGCATTTCACAATGCCTTTTCAGCAATTCTAATCGTTGGGGGGGGGGGGGGAATTCTAAACAATAATGGTGCATCTTTTGTTGAAATAATGAATGTAATCAATGTAGAGAAGAGTTAAGTAGAAATCATCTGCCTCACAGGCATTGGGAGGGTGGGAGGGGAGGTATATTTGGGTTTTTGGTGGTGAAAAATGAACACTGGTGAAGGGAGAGGTGTTTGATCATTGTATGACTGAGACTTAAACCTGAAAGCTTTGTAACTTTTCCCACAAGGATTCAATAAATAAATATAAGAAGAAAAATAAATAAATAAATAAATAAATAAATAAAATTATGCTATAGTTAGCACAGCAGTAGGGCATTTGCCTTGCATGCAGCCAACATGGCCGACCCGAGTTTGATTCCTCCGCCCCTCTCGGAGAGACTGGCAAGCTACCGAAAGTATCTCCCCCGCACTGCAGAACCTGGCAAGCTCCCCGTAACGTATTCGATATGCCAAACACAGTAACAGCAAAGTCTCCAATGGAGACGTTACTGGGCCCGCTCGAGCAAATTGATAATCAACGGGAGGGCCTTTACTTACTTTACTTTACTATGGATTTAGGGAGAAAGGGACCCTCCTACACTGCTTGTGGGAATGCAGACTGGTTCAGCCCTTCTGAAAAACAGTATGGACGATTCTCAAAGAATTAGAAATTGAGCTCCCATTTGACCCAGCAAAATCACTCCTGGGAATATATCCCAAAGATACAAAAAAGTATAGTAGAAGTGACATCTGCACTTGTTTGTTCATTGTAGCACTGTTTACAATAGCCAGAATCTGAAAAAAACCTGAGTGCCTGAGAACAGATAACTGGTTAAAGAAACTTTGGTACATCTGCACAATGGAATACTATGCAGCTGTTAGAAAAGATGAAGTCATGAAATTTACATACAAGTGGTTCTACATGGAAAGTATCATGCTAAGTGAAATGAGTCAGAAAGAAAGGGACAGATATAGAAAGATTGCATTCATCTGGGGAACATGAAGTTACAGAATAGGAGACTAACACCCAAGAATAGTAGAGATAAGTACCAGGAGGCTTGCTCCATGGCTTGGAGGCCAGCTGCACATGCTAGGGGAAAAGGCAGCTCAGAGAGAGAAAGGAACACTAAGTAAAGGGTGTTGGGAGAATCCTCCCAGGATGGGAGATGCATGCTGAAAGTAGACTATAGACCGAACATGATTGCCACTCATTACCTCTATTGCAAACCACAACAACCAAAAGGAGAGAGAGAACAAAAGGGAATGCCCTGCCACAGAGGCGGGGTGGGATGGGGTGGGATGGGGGGTGGGTAGGAGGGATACTGGGATCATTGGTGGTGGAGAATGGGCACTGATGGAGGGATGAGCACTCGATCATTGTATAACTGAAACCCAAGTACAAAAATTTGTAGGTCTACAACTGTACCTCATGGTGTTTCACTAATAAAATTTCTTTTTAAAAAATCAACTGCTATACTCAGTGAAAAGTAATTCACAGAGGATAAGGGAAATGATGGGACGATATGACGACAGGGTGGTTTGGGTCATGGGGTATCATTGGAACTATGGTGGTGGGAGTGTCAAGAATAATACACTACAGAGAGGTGTGTGAAACTAAACCTTCTAAACCTTGAATTTCATAGTAGTGAGAATCAACAATCACTTCACTTGTATCACTTGTCATCCCGTTGCTCAGCAATTTGTTTGAGAGGGCACCAGTAACGTCTCCATTCATCTCTGTTGCGTACGAGGGTAGCCCAATGGCATCTGCTTGCTTCAGGAACACGAAGGGCATCAAACTGTTAGTTCAGGGTCTTGACAAGGATGTCTGACTATCTTGTAGGTGGGTGGTCAGGTGTTTTTTTGACATCCTGTGGAATCCAGTCAGCAACAGTCTAGTCCAGCGGTCATCTCCAAACCGCATTATGTGTCTGGCCCATCTGATTTTCAACGCCTCAGCAAACAAGACAGTGTCCCTGATCCTCGATTGTTGACAGAGGTCAGAACCCCGTATTCCTTCTCTCGCTTGAGTGAAGTATGATACTCCAAGCATAGTCTTTCAATTCCTCTTTGGGGGACCCAAGTAGCATTCTCGTCCTGTTTTCATAAGGCCCAGGTCTTTGAGGCATATGTTAGTGCAGGAAGAACGGTGGAGTCGAAAAGATGTGCCTGGAGCCAGAGGTTTTTCATCCTCTTAACTTCTTCGATGTTCTTGAAGGCATTCCACTCTGCTCTCTTCCTCCTGAGCAGTTCTGGCACCAAGTCGTTTTTCATGTTAAGTTCTCGACCCTGGTACACATAACTGCTGCATTCAGAGGTGTTTATTCTATTGAGAGCAAAGGAAACGTCAGAAACTAGTTTGTTTCTCATGAACATTGTCTTGGTGAGATTCAGCTGCACTCCAGCCTTTCCACACTCAAGGTCAAAGTCGGCCAGCATTCCTGCTGCTTGGCCAATGTTTGCTATTATTAGAACGATGTCATCAGCGAAGTGGAGGTGGTGGAGATGCCAACCGTCTATCTTCATTCCCATTTCTTCCAATTCCAGTCGTCTCATGACATTCTCGAGTGTGGCACTGAAGAGTTTTGGTGAAATGATATCGCTCTCTTGAACCCCTCTCTTTATGTTGATGATCACTTCCCTGTAGAATGGTGAGATCCTGGTAGTGAATCCGTAATACAGCTCATGGAGGATCCTGATGTACTGAGTTTGAACACCCTGTTTGGCTAGGGCTTTGATGACCATTTCAGTCTCAACAGAATCAAAGGCCTTCTTTAAATCGATGAATGTTAGACAGAGTGGCATCTTGAAATCTCGTGAAACCTCAGTGAGCTTGGTCACCATGTGGATATGGTAGATGGTGCTGAATCCTTTTCAGAATCCGGCTTGCTCGCATGGTTGTCCTTCATCTATTGTTCTGCCAATCCTATTCAGGATGACTCAAGTGAACAACTTGAATGATAACTCGATAACAACTCGAGTGATAACTCAAGAGAATCAATAATAAATACTCTTATTTATGCAGTCTCCATGTTCAATGATGGGGGAAAATATACAGAAAATGTGGCATACAGAATGGGAATATTATTCATTTGTATTGTTAGAAGAAAATACTGCTTTGGAAGGCTGACATCATCAGGCTAAGAGAAACAAGTCAGATGAAGAATGAACAAATATTGTCTGATATCACTTAAATGTGTAATCTACAAAATAAAAGGTGACAAGGCAAAAACCCCAAAAGCCCAAAGCTCTAGGACATAGAGAACAGACTTGTGGTTTCCAGAGATGAGGTGGAAAGGAGAGAAATGAGAGAAGGGGTTAAAAAATACAAAGATACAGCTCCAAAATCAGCTGTATTTTGGTCACTGTTTCTTTGGAGGTGCAGAAGCTTCTTAGTTTAAGATAGTCTCATTTGTCTATCTCTATTTCACTTGCTTGGCCAGTGGCGTGCCATCTTTGAAGATACCATTAGCTTCAATGTTGTGGAAGGTTTTGCCAACCTTGTCTTCAAGCTTGGTTCCAGTCTGATGTTGAGGTCTTTAATCCATTTTGATCTTACTTTTGCACGTGGTGTTAGGCAGAGATCTGAGCCCATTTTTTGCATGTAGCTGTCCAGTTTTTCCAGCACAATTTGTTACAGAGGCTTTCCTTGCTCCACTTCACATTTCTTGCTCCCTTATCAAAGATTAGATTATCATATTTTTGGGGGGAGATGTCAGTATATTCAACCCTGTTCCATTGGTCTGTGGCTCTGCCTTTGTTCCAGTACCATGCTGTTTTAATTATTACTGCTTTGTAGTAGAGTTTGAAATTAGGGAGGTTGATTCCTCCCATTTTCTTTTTCCCAAGAATTGCTTTAGGTATTCGTGGGGGCTTATTGTTGCATATGAATTTCAGGAGAGTTTGCTACATTTCTTTGAAGAATGTGGTATCGTTATAGGGGTCTCATTGGATTTGTACAATGCTTTGGGGAGTATTGCCATTTTGCAATATTAATTCTCCTGATCCATGAGCAGGGGATATCTTTCCATTTTCTTGTATCCTCTTTTACTTCTTGAAGTAGCATTTTGTAGTTTTCTTTGTACAGGTCTTTTACGTCCTTAGTTAAACTGATTCCTTGGTTCTTGATTTTCTGGGGCGCAATTGTGAATGGGATTTTTTTTTCATGTCACTTTCTTCTCTCTCTCATTTGCATATAGGAAAGCCATGGACTTTTGGATATTGATTTTATAGCCTGTAACTTTACTATACAAGTCTACAACTGTACCTCATGGTGTTTCACTAATAAAAATTTTTAAAAATCAGCTGTATTTTAATACCACTGAAGCTGGTATTGTTCAATGATTTTTGAAATCTGAAGTAGGCTTAGAATATTGTAAAATATGTATGTAGACCAAAATAGATACTCTAGTTTTCATTTCCACGATGTTAACATGACTATATATTCTGAAATCCCCTTTCATCACAAAATACCAAATAGTGGATAAATTAGAGGAGATAATATTTAATTTCCTATTAAGCTCTGAAGAAAACAAATATGCTCTTAAATTTTTTTTTCTGAGAGGAGTCAGTAAAGGCACCGGGGAAACTTGCAAGATTGGGGATCGAACTTAAGCCCCCACATGCAAAGTGATCTCCTTGAGTCCCTTGCAATTTTTTTTTAAAAATTGGAGTTATGGGGGCGAGAGTCTCCCAAGAGGTATAAGGGACCCCAGGCATTGTTCCTAGGGATTGTCTACCAACCTGGCAGGGCTCAGGGGGCCATGGGGCTGCACCTGCAAAGGTCAGGGAACTCTGTAGTGACAGGGACTGAACAGGGTCTTCAAAAAAAAGATACAAGCAAAGCCTGCATCATATCCTTATACTATCTCTCAGGCCTCATCTCTCCTTAGGCACCCTTCATTCTTGTCAACCCAAATGCCCCTATGGCACAGAATTCCGGAGAATCTGCTATGAGTGAGGGTCCAGCAAGTGTCAAAGCACATTGCCGTGATAGTGAGAGGAGGTGATGACAGCCCTGGGAGGTCATGGTCATGCCTATCTTCCTGCTGACAAAGAGAAGGCAACAGTCAGATGGAACTCTAAACCAGGGGGTCTTAAAGTTTCCATTTATCTTTTAAAAGATAAATGCTTTTAAAAACCCAGTTCTCTCTCTCTCTCTCTATCTCTTTTTATCTCTCTTTCTCTCTCCTTTCTGGGTCACACCCGGCGATGCTCAGAGGTTACTCCAGGCTCTGCACTCAGGAATTACTCCTGGCGGTGCTCAGGGGACCATATGATATGCTGGAGATCGAACCCAGGTCAGCCGTGTGCAAGGCAAATGCCCTACCCAGTCACTAGCAGTTTTCTAATATTAGAACAGCATAGTTCTAATATTCTTGCCCAATAATAGGACCCAACCATAACCAAGCAGAACTATCTTTGAGGTTGAACCAAGAAAATCCATCCCTCAGGATTGGACTGGCAGCCGGTATTTTAAAAAATTTCTTTTTAATTTTTTGGTTTTGGAAACACACTCAGCGGTGCTCAGAACTTATTCCTGGATCTACACTCAGAGATCACTCATGGAAGTGTTAAGGGAACTATACATGGGATGCCAGGAATTGAACCCAGGGGTCATGCACCTTACCCACTATACTATCTCTCCAGGCCCCCGGCATAAGGTTGTTGTTGTTTTTTTAAGTCTCAGGTGATTCCAATGTGCCATCAAACTTGAGAACCAGTGATCTTAACATCAGAGACCTTCCTTATTCTTCGTTACTCATATCCTTCTCTGTGAGAGCCTTTGCTCATGCTGCCATACTATTCTGCCCTTACTTCATTTATAGTATTTATTTTAAGATCTCTGTAGCCAATGCTGTAAATCATCTTAATCCTCACTATAAAAATTGCTCCCTTAAAATAAGAAGTGAGGGGCTGGATAGATAGCACAGCAGGTAGGGCGTTTACCTTGCACGCAGCTGACCCAGGTTCGATCCCCCGCAATCCATATGGTCCCCCGAGCATGACCAGGAGTAATTCCTGAGTGGAGATCTAGGAGTAACCACTGTGCATCACTGGGTGAGACCCAAAAAGCAAAAAAAAAAAAAAAAAGAAAGTGAATGAAGCTGATGTTGCAATATTTAATGAGTTCTTTTTTGTGTTTGTATTTGGGGTCACACCCAGCAGTGTTCGGGGCTTATTCCTGGCTCTGATCCCCAGGATCACTCCTAGAAGGACTGAGGAAGCTCATGTGGTGCTAAAGTTTAAACTCAGATTGACCATGTGCAAGGCAAGTGCCCTTCCCACTGTCCTGTCAGTCTGGCCCCAGTAATCTGAGAGAGAGAGGGAAAGAGAGAGAGAGAGTGAGAGAGAGAATGAGAGAGAAGAAAAGTGCCTGTCATAGAGACAGGCAGGGGGGTGGTGATGAGAGCCAAACTGGGGACTCTGGTGCTGGGAAATGTGCACTGGTGGAGGGATGGGTGCTGGAACATTGTATCACTGAAACCTAATTATGAAGAGTTTTGTAAGGATCTATCTCACAGTAATTCACCATCACGGTCACGATCATCCTGTTGTTCGGTCGATTGCCTCGAGCAGGCACCAGTAATGTCTCCTTCGTCGTAGCCCTGAGATTCAAGGCTTTTTCAGGGTTAGGAGAATGAGACCCATCATTGTTACTGGTATTTGGCATATTGGGTGCGCCATGGGAAGTTTGCCAGACTCTGCCATGTGGGCAGGTTACATTCGGTAGAGAGTGGTCTCAGCATGGTTGTGGCTGGTTCTGGAGGTCTTTGGCATGTGGGTCCCGGGGCTGAGATCTCCACGCCTGCTCGGATAGGAGCTGAGCATCCTCCACCCAGATCCTCCATCTTCCAGTAGACAGGGGTCACACCCACCAACTGGCCCCCTGGCGCCGTGTAATCCCATCAACGGCCAAGACCCAGAGACTATAAAACCCAGCTCCCAGAAGAGAACAGCACAGAGTCTCCTGCCCCCACACCTGGCTGTCCTCGCCAGGGAGCCCCTTGGGGGGGGCGCGGGTTGAGTTTCCCTCCCCGCCCTGAGCAGAGCTCTGGTAGCCAAAGACCTCCACAGTAATTCAATTTTAAAAAACTTTTAAAAAAATAAAAATCTACAAAATTTCTTATTGTGTTCCAGGCCATGCCACTCATAAAACAGGCTCAGAGTAGCAATTCTAACATTATGACTAATAAACCATCTAATAAACTGTTTATGAAATAAACATTAGATAATTTAATAAGCAATTAGATAATTTAAAAAACTGCTTATTGGAAACAGTTTTAGCTTCACCTGAAATTTGTTCATCTTATCTCTCATTTAATGAACTGATGTCTGTATTGCCAGGGATTAAAGTCATTGTAGGCTACATCCTCTCCTTAAACCTCACTTCTAATTCTAGGAGTGACCATATTCACTTTTGGTTTTGTTTTAGTTTGGGGGCCACACTCAGCAGTCCTCAGGCCTCACTCTTGCTCTGTGTTCAGAGATTCTTCCAGATGGAGCTCAGGATACCACAGTCAATACTAGGGACCAAAGCAGCATGCAAGACAAGTGCCCAACTCTCTGCATTATCTCTTTAGTCTGTGAGTGATTATTCCCTTAATGTGCAATGCTAGAGTTAATATTGATGTCTCAGGTCACTGGATTGTGTAATGTTCACTTATCATTTGTCATTTGTCGTCCCATTGTTCATCAATTTGTTCGAGTGGGCACCAGTAACGCCTCCATACATCCCTGTCGCTTGATAGAGTAGTCCAATGGCATACTGGGGGCTCTTTCAGGGTCAGGGTAATGAGACCTGTTATTGTTACTCTTTGGGGCACATAGAATATGTCACAGGTGGGAGGGATACTCTTGGTAGCTTGCCGGACTCTCTGAGAGGGCCAGGAAATACTGTAATGTTTAAGTCTTTTTTATTCTTTGTAACTAATTTTCCCTTCCCCCCTCTCTTTTTTTTAGTTTTTGTTGCACTCACTGGGGGCCACACATTCTTGGTTGTGCTGGTCACATACTGGGTCATGGTGCTCATCAGAGGTCACACACTTGACTATGGTACTTGTGCACATTTTAGCTCAGGTGATCACTGGTAGATTGTATATGCCTCATTGTGGTACCCAGAAGCATATGTGTTGGGGTGCTACGTACCGCTACTGGCAATACTACACCACCAGGACACACTCAAGTATGTGAGAGACAGCCAGATCAAACTGATCTTCAAGCTTGCAAGGCAGATGCAGTCATTGAGCTATCCCTAGGAACGTGATGCTTCTTCTTTGTAGAAGCGATTGCTGGATGATGGGAATTCATCTCATTTCATTTTTCATTTCATCATTCTGTTATTCGTCGATTGCCTCGAGCAGGCCCCAGTAACGTCTCTTTCATCCTAGCCCTGAGATTATATTCAAGGCTCTTTAGGAGAATGAGACCCATCATTGTTACTGGTATTTGGCATATTTGGTACACCATGGGGAGTTTGCCAGACTCTGCCCTGTGGGCAGGCTACATTCGATAGCCTGCAAGTTTGTCCAAAGTAGGAATGAGATAATAAGATGTCATAAAAAGATGTCCTGATAAGATAACCGCGCGGTTCCAGGAGTTGGATTATATAGTCTCTGAGTCTTGGCCACTGATGGGATTACATGGCACCAGGGGGCCAGGTGGTGGGTGTGACCCCCGCCTATTGGAATTTGGAGGATCTGGGTGGAGGATGCTCGACTCCAATCCGAGTAGGCTTGGAGATCTCGGCTCCGGAACCCGCGTGGCTTTGTCCCTCTGCCAGTACCTTCATGTGTGCGGAGAGTGGTCTCGGCATGGTGGTGGCTGGTCCTGGAGGTCTTCCGCTGCCGGAGCCCTGGTCGGGGCGGGGAGGAAAGTCTCCTGCCCCTGCGTCTGGCTGTTCCTCACCGGGGTCCCTTGAAGGGGAGCGGGTTGAGCTTTCCTCCCCGCCCCGACCAGGGCTCCGGCAGCGGAAGACCTCCAGGACCAGCCACCACCATGCCGAGACCACTCTCCGCACACATGAAGGTACTGGCAGAGGGACAAAGCCACACGGGTTCCGGGGCCGAGACCTCCAAGCCTACTCGAATTGGAGTCGAGCATCTTCCACCCAGATCCTCCAAATTCCAGTAGGCGGGGGTCACACCCACCACCTGGCCCCCTGGCGCCGTGTAATCCCATCAGCGGCCAAGACTCAGAGACTATAAAATCCAGCTCCCGGACGAGACCAGTGCAGTCTCCTGCCCCTGCGTCTGGCTATTCCTCACCGGGGTCCCTTGAAGGGGATGGGAATTCATTCTGAGAAATTAGTTGCTAGATGGTTTTGCAGAGTTGTTAGATGGTTTCATATGTTTTTTTAGCGAGGTTATCATAGAGTGTACTTACACAGACCTAGATGGTATAACTTACAACAGACCTGGGCTCTAAAGAGAAATCACTATGCCATCAATAGTACCATCATTGACTGAAACTTCATTATGTACATAGTGGTAATTATTTCAGAAGGGCTCATGGAATCAAGATACTCCAGGAAATATTTTTTATTGAGTCAACATTGGTTGACATAGCTGTATATATGCTTTAGGGTTATAGATTCACACGTCAAATGTGTGTTACCATATTAAACCTACCAAGTAAAGTAAAGTAAAGGCCCTCCCGTTGATCATCGATTTGCTCAAGTGGGCCCAGTAACGTCTCCATTGGAGACTTTGTTGTTACTGTATTTGGCATATCGAATACGTCACGGGGAGCTTGCCAGGCTCTGCCATGCGGGCGAAATACTCTCGGTAGCTTGTCAGGCTCTCCAAGAGGGGCGGAGGAATCTAACTTGGGTCGGCCATGTTGGCTGCATGCAAGTCAAACGCCCTACCGCTGTGCTATCGCTCCTACCAAAATATCAATAATCTTTTACCCCATCAATCACATTCCCTCTCCTCCTTTTTCATTCCCCTCCACTCCTCGTAACTTCACTCCTTCAGTTTAATGCAAGCATTTGTTCTGGTTTTGCTTTGTATGCTCTTTTGATTTGTTTCTTTGATTTCTTCAGTGCTTTTCTTTCTCCATCTACTTACTTTGCTTAGCTAATTGCCTCAAGTTTAATTCATGTTTGTACACTTGGCAATAGCTCATCTTTTTTATATAGCTAAGTACTATTCCATTGTGAATATACACTGTCTTCTTATCTATTCATCGACTGTTGTAAATAATGCTGTAGTAAACATATGAATGCCTTATGCTTTTATTCATATTTATATGGTATTTTAAAATTTTTATTTTATTAGATATTAAGGCCCTCCCGTTGATCATCGATTTGCTCGAGCGGGCCCAGTAACGTCTCCATTGGAGACTTTGCTGTTACTGTGTCTGGCATATCGACTACTCTCGGTAGCTTGCCGGGCTCTCCGAGAGGGGCGGAGGAATCGAACTTGGGTCGGCCATGTTGGCTGCGTGCAAGGCAGACGCCCTACCCGCTGTGCTACTGGAGCAATAGCACAGCGGGTAGGGCGTTCGCCTTACAAGCGGCCAACATGGCCGACCCGAGTTCGATTCCTCCGCCCCTCTCGGAGAGCCCGGCAAGCTACCGAGAGTATTGGATATGCCAGACACAGTAACAACAAAGTCTCCAATGGAGACGTTACTGGGCCCGCTCGAGCAAATCGACGATCAACGGGAGGGCCTTTACCTTTACCTTTACCTTAGATATTAAGGCATCTTGAACTACGTAGTTATTCTTAGCTCAGTTTTGGGAGTACAATGTTCCAGCATCAATCCTACCACCAGTGTTGACTTCTCTCCACCAATGTCCCCAGGTTTCTTTCTACCCTTCTCCACCGCATCCCCAGTATGACTCCTTAACAAGTACATTTTTGAAAAATTGGTTGTTGCATAGTCTTTGAATAGATACTGGAAGTGGAATTGCTGGATCATATGCTAGATCTATCTTTAAATTTTTAAGCAGCATCCATGATGCTTTCCATAGAGGCGGAATCAATTTACTTTCCTTCCCAGAGGGTCTAAGTGTAAAAGTTCCTTCTTGCCACGTCCTTGCCAACACTTGTTTCATGTTTCTGGTCTTACTAACAAGGATTATTCTCACAGATGTGAGGTGATATCTTACTGAGCTTTGGTTGACATTTTCCTCATAGTCAATAAAGATGAAACGTATTTTCAGTTACTTTGGTCTTCTCTCAGCTTCTTTGGAGAAATCTGTGTCTATTCAGTTCTGCCCATGTTTAAGTTGGCTTATTATTTTTTGTGGTTGTTGAGCTGTATGAATTATTTATAGATCTTGAACAGCAACCTTTTGTTGGAGTTCGTTGGGTGAGTAATTTTCCCATTTATCAAAATGCCTTTTCATTCTCATGATAGTGTCTTTGGCTCTGCAGAAGCTTTTTAGTTTGATGTAATCCTGTTGTTTGTTTTTGATTTTCTTTCCCATGACATTAGACAAAAGTTCCCAAAGACTCCCTTGGGCTTAGGGCCAATGTTAGAGCATGTCATGCCCATTGTTCTTTCTAAGTATTTTATGGTTTCAGGTCTAACATCTGTGTGTGCATGTGTATGCGTGTGTGCATGCATGCTGTGCGTGTGTGTGTCCATATGTGTATCTGGGTGCCAAGTAGTGGCCTACTTTCATTTGTTTTATTTGTGCTTTTTTTTCCAACTTCATTTATTGAAGACACTTCTATTACTCCACTGTGTGCTTTTAACTGCCTTGTCATAAATTAAATGCTCAGATACATGTGGGTTTTATTTCTCAGTTATCTATCCTATTTGTGCATCTGTTTTTATTTCAATACCATACTGCCTTTATTGCTACCACATTGTGGTCTAGTCTGAAGACAGGGAGCAGATTACCTCCATTCCTTTTCGTTCTTATTTTAAAATAAGCACTGGTTGCCCAAAAGGAGGGAGAGAGAGAGAGAGAGAGAGAGAGAGAGAGAGAGAGAGAGAGAGAGAAGAGAAGAGGAGAGGAGAGGAGAGGAGAGGAGAGGAGAGGAGAGGAGAAGGGAGGGGAAGGGAGGGGAGGGGAGAGGAGGGGAGGAGAGGGAAGGGAAGAGACACAGGCAGGGAATGTGGGGGAATGATGATGGGAGGGAACCTGTGGACACTGGTGCTGGGAAATGTACACTGGTGGAGGGATGGGTGCTGGAATACTGTATGACTGAAATCCAACCATTAACAGCTTTTTAATGCTCTACCTCACAGTGATTCAATAAAAAAGTTAAAAATTAAAAAATTTTAAAAAATGAAACAAGCATTGTTGTGGGAAGACAGGGTCTTCTTTGTATTTAGTTTTCAAAGTTTTCCCCCAGCCTACCCTTTTGTTGCTTTTATTCCAATGGAGAGTGATGGGGAAATCACACACTCGGCTGTGGTACTCAGACACATACTGGTGTAGTGCTGTAGAGATGGTACTCCCTGTGGTTATGTCACTGGGGACACACCATGAGACGATCCCCAATACCACTAGAATCCTACTCAGCTTATGTGGGGCAAGTGCCAGGAATCCACATCAAGGCCACAAGCCTGTGCAACAGAGATTCTATCATGGAGCTACCTGAGGGCCTCTTTTCTTCTCAATCTTGTTTCGGTGGCTCCTTGAGCATAATCTGGAATGGTCCTTGTCCAGAGACTCAGAGTTAAATCTCAAATGAGATCAACTAGTTGCAAAAATTTCTTGGATACCCGGTACCAGCTGAGAACTTCAGGGAGATCTTGGGAGAGGGGTGGGCTAAGTTCCTGCCCTACCAAAGCCCTAGGAACTGCACTCACATCCCAACAGCTGTCACCGTGCCTCTAGCTGAATAATCCAGTTAAGTATTCTGGATTTTCTGGAGCCTGTGGCTGCATTTGCAGTGACATGACGTCTCCAATTCTATGATGCTAACATCCCAGTTAGAGCCCACTAGACTGGAAGGAAATGTAATGTAGAAGCTAACCAATCTCAGCTAACAAAAACATCAACACACAACTATCAATAACAACTATCAAATATCCACAACAGCTAAGTAAACCCTCAGACAGGACTTAATTTTGTGGAGAGATACAACAATTTTCACAAGTTTTCTTTCACTGAAGCATTTTTTGATCATTCCATTACCCAGTTAGTGGTAAAAGGTAAAAAAAGGTAAAGGCCCTCCCGTTGATCGTCGATTTGCTCGAGCGGGCCCAGTAACGTCTCCATTGGAGACTTTGTTGTTACTGTGTCTGGCATATCGAGATACTCTCGGTAGCTTGCCGGGGTGGTAATAGCAATATAAAATAAATCATTGTGGGCCTGCTGTGGGGGCATGCTTGAAGGGTGGTTGGGAAAATGGGAACAGCAGTGGAGGGAAGGTGACAGTTATTGTAGGATAGGTACTAGAGGAGAAATATAAATATTCCATTTCAGCTAAAGGTAATTGAGGAGAGTTAGACATTTTTAAGATAGTTTAAGTTAATCGAAAGTTCACAGTTTGAACTTCTGGGTCCCCAGATTAATGAATCACACAATAGTTTAAACAACAGAGTAGGGCTGGAGAGATAGCTCAACCAGCTAGAATCGTACCTGGGTCAACCATGTGCAATGCAAGCATCTTCCATCCTGTATTATCTCTCGAGCCCTATGTTTTAAATTCACAGATAGTCAACTCAGAAAACTCTACAATCCTCACTTGACCCCAAGAAAGCAGAATCCCAGATTCATGCCCATACTTACTAGTCAATGTTCACTCTCATTCTCTTCTCATCCTCTCTCCATTTCCCTTCCCCAAACTTAACTGCACTCCAACAGGTGCTGTGTAGTTTCTAGTTCTTATCAATAATCAAGAGCACTGAAGAAATAACTAAGAGGACAAAGAACCTCCAGCTACGAGCACATCTCTTCGATTCCACTGTTCTTCCTGCATTAACATATGCCTCAGAGACCTGGGCCCTACGAAAACAGGATGAGAACGCTATTTGGGCCTCTCAAAGAGGAATCGAAAGAGCTATGCTTGGAGTATCACGATTCACTCAAATGAGAGATAGAATCCGGAGTTCTGATCTCCGTCAACGCTCAAGAATCAGGGACTCTGTATCATTTGCCAAGGCATCAAAAATCAGATGGGCTGGACATGTAATGAGGTTTACAGACAACCACTGGACTAGAGCCATTACTGATTGGATTCCACGGGACGTCAAAAGATCGCGTGGATGCCCACCTACAAGATGGTCAGACTTCTTCGTCAAGATCCTGAATGATTGGTTTGAGGCTCTGCATGTTCCTAGAACGAACAGATGCCATTGGGTTATGCTAGCATGCAACAGGGATGAATGGAGACGTTACTGGCACCCGCTCGAGTAAATCAATGAATAACGGGGGATCAAGTGATCAATAATCAAAAACTTCTCCCTACATTTTCTAACTGTGGTTGCTGAAGTTCACCTTGCAATTATAAGAAGGACCACAAGAATTGTTTCAGTCATATTATTAGTTCCTGATAAAATGAGATAGTACGATGGGTAGGGCATGCAGACGACCTGAGTTTGATCCCTGCCACTGCATATGGTTCCCAAACCCCACCAGATTCCTGAGCACAGAACTAGGAGTAAGCCTTGTACACTGCCAGAAATGGCCCCCTAACCAACTAAATATAATAGTAAAGTTAGGTTGGAGCAAAGACGGAAAGATAACTAGACAGTCAGAGTCCTCAGTACCACAAGGTCATTCCCAGTGATGCTCTGGAATCACTACGGCTATATTCAGCGAATGTCTGGGGAAACAAGAATAAGCAAATCAAGGGCACTGGTGGAGGGGTGGGTACGCGATCATTGTATAACTGAAACCCAAGCACAAAAATTTGTAAGTCTACAACTGTACCTCATGGTGTTTCACTAATAAAAATTTAAGAAAGAAAGAAAGAAAGAAAGAAAGAAAGAAAGAAAGAATAAGCAAATCACACAAGTGCCCATCCTTGTACAACATGATGTCTAAATATGACTGTGAAATATTACATGACTGTGAAACATGATGTGTCCTCTGAAGGGGAGGCAGGTGGTGGTATGAGAGTGTCTGAGTGCAGGGTTGGGTGAGCTGAGTAGGGAAGGGGATTTAACAAAGTGACAGTGATGAGAATTAAAGGAGGAGAGGTGAGGACTGGGTACAGATGGAAGGGAAGGACATGTCACTCTGAGAGGACAGCCTGGGTGGCAGGCATTGGAAGTAAGCAGATAAGGGAAAATGAGAGTAGCCTGTGCTAGATAAATGCTCTCAGGATTGCCCCTGCCCCCAACCCTGAACCTTCATCATGCACAGGAGACTCAGAACCTGTCGTTCTCTTGCAAAGTGCCAGGAAGTTAAGCAGCTGGGTCTTGACTAGGTCTCTACCCTACTTCCTTCACGACAAAGTATCATCTGAAGACTGAATAGGCACACTTAGCACGGATGGAATTTGTATTCTGCAGAAAAGCAATAATAGCAGCTTTAGACCATCAGTAAGTCTGTAAGCTGCATATCAAGTAGCATCACTTACACCATTTTTTTTGTAAAGAGATTTATGTGTAGCCTGAGAGCAATGGGAAGTCCAGAAATGATTGAAAAAGGCAGCAATAGCGACTGAATTATGAGGCACAATGTGGTTTTCATTGGCTTTTTTTGTTTGTCTGCTTTGTACACAACCAGCAGTGCTCAGAGGTAACTCCCAAAGGTGCTTGGGTGCTACCTCCCTGCTTAGAGCTTGCAGGTCACACCAGTAGTGATCAGGGGATGCTCCCCATTGGGTGTTAGGGGGCCATGAGGTGCCAGGGATCCAAGCTGAGACTCCAAAATACAAAGCACATTCTCTAATCCTTTATGTCACCTCTCCAATCCCTCAGACATAGTTTGGAAGGCAGAGAGGAAAGGGAAAAGGAAGAGAGAGAGAGGGGGAGGAAGAAAGAAAGGAAGAAGGAAGGAAGGAAGGAAGGAAGGAAGGAAGGAAGGGAAGGAAGGAGGAAGATGAGGACTTTCCTCACAATGAGTATAGTTACTTTGTAATAAAGGAGGCAAGAATAGAAAATGAAGAAAGAAAAGTCTCTTCACTAAATGGTATTTGACAAATAGGACAGCCAATTCAAGAGAATGAATTTGGATCACTCTCTCACACCCTACACAAAAGTTCATTCAAAATAGATGAAAGCCTTGAATATCAGACCCCAAACTATAGAATACATTGAAGAAAACTTTGACCAAACATTTTGTAATATTGACTTCTGTGATGTTCTACAGCAAAGAAATCAAAAGCAAAAATAAACAACAGACTACAAGGACTCTACTTAGCAGAAGAAACCATCACTAAAATGAAAAACATTGTATTAAATGAGAGAAAATATTCACACAGAATACATCCAGCAAAGGACTCATACTCTAAATATATACATTAGCCACAAAATTTATATATTTAGAGTTTTCAACAATTAAAAAAATTTCATCCCCAAAATGCCCATAGCACCAGGGTATCCTCTGATAAGACAGGCTCCTGGCTGATCTGAGACAAGAATGCCTTGGTTTACCTGTAGTTATGTAACTTTGAGAGGAATGAAGAAGAGATGGCTCTCTGTCAGTGCTCAGCTGAGTGAATGTTTGACTACGGTACAATTAAGTATCAGCAGTGTGACTCTTCTTCATTTTTCTCTACCCTTGCACAATCCTGCCAATGTTAGACCCAGACTCTCAAGCCAGTTTAGCTCTCCATAAAAACTCAGTGCTAATGCTGTCTGCTCATTTAGTCTAATATTCATCACCTCTAGACCTGCTTTCAGGGAAGTGAGTTTTGCTGGAGCCAAATGCAGCTTTGTGTCAATCTGGTCCACATGGACTGTCATAAGTGACATGCGGTCCCCATTTCTTTTTTCCACTTTCTTCCTTTATTCATGGCTGTTCACAATGCTCTTCCACACCTTTCTTACCTTCATTATTTTTTTTTCCTTTTTTGGGGTGTCACACCTGGCGATTCAAGGGGTTACTCCTGGCTCTGCACTCAGGAGTTACTCCTGGTGGTGCTCAAGGGACCATATGGGATGTTGGGAATTGAACCCGGGTCGGCCGGGTGCAAGGCAAACGCCCTACCCGCTGTGCTATCTCTCCAGCCCCACCTTCATTATTTTGTGTTGCTTTTTTTGTTCATTCAAGGGTTACACCTAGTGGTACCCAGAGGCTATTCCCAGATTGATGCTTGGGGTTGTTTCTGGCAGTGCTCAGGAGTCCATGCATTGCCAAGGATCAAACCCAGCTCTCCATCACTTGAAGCCTGTGCATTATCCATTTTACTTTTATCCCTACCCCCTCTCCATCATAGTTTTTATTTCACCCTTAATGTCACTAGACTCTATTCTATGTGTCTGTTGTCTCACCCAAAGAAGCTATCTCATAGCGAAGATGTAATTTTGGGGTCTCAGTTCTATTTCATTTATCTCTGTGTCTATTTTGAGACCAATCCCATATTGGTTTGAACACTATCTTTAAAAAACTTTTTAATTGAATCGCCATAAGATACAGCTGCAAAGCTTCTATGATTGAGTTTCAGTCATATAATGATCGAACACTCATCCCTCCATCAGTGTGCATTTTCCACTAACAATGTTCCCAGTAGCTATGTTCCCTCCCGCCACCTCCACCCCATCTCACCCCCTGCCTCTGTGGCAGGCATCATCCTTCTTACTCTCTCTCTACTTTTGGGCATTTTGGTTTGCAATAGAGATACTGAGAGGACATCATATTTGGCCTTAGTCTTCTTTTAGCACACATCTTCCATCCTGAGTGATCCCTCCAACTATCATTGACTTAGTGGTCCCTTCTCCATCCCAATTGCCTTTTCCCCCAGAGCATGAGGCAGGATTCCAAACTTCGGAGCGATCCTCTGGGGCATTGCCTCTACTGTCCTTGGGTGTTAGTCTCATTTATGTTATCCTATATTCCACAAATGCGTGCAGTCATTCTATGTCTGCCCCTATCTTTCTGACTCATTTCATTTAAATGATACTCTTCATGTCCATCCACTTATAAGCAAATTTCATGACTTCATCTTTTCTAACAGCTGCATAGTATTCCATTGTGTAGATGTACCTAAGTTTCTTTAACCAGTCTCGGGTTGTTTCTTTAACCAGTCTCTGGGCATTCGTGTTCTTTCCAGATTCTGGCTATTGTGAACAGTGCTGCAATAAACATGCAAGTGCAGATGTCATTTCTACTGTGCTTTTTTTCATCCCTAGGATATATTCCCAGAGTGGTATTGCTTGGTCATATGGGAGCTCAAGTTCTAGTTTTTAGAGGAATGTCCATATTGTTTTCCAAAAAGGCTGCTCTAGTTGGCATTCCTACCAACAATGAATGAGAGTCCTTTTCTCCCCACATCCACACCAGCACTGGTTGTCCTTGTACTTTTGGATATGTGCCAGTTTCTGTGGTGTAAGATGATATCTTATTGTTGCATTTTTGATTTGCATATCCCTGATGATTAGCATTGTAGAGCATTTTTACGTGCCTTTTGGCCATTTGTATTTCTTTTTTGAGGAAGTTTCTGTTCAGTTCTCTCCACTTTTTATGGGGTTGGAGGTTTTTTTTTCTTGTAAAGTTCTACCAGTGTCTTGTATATCCTTGAAATTAAACCTCTATCTGATGGATATAGGGTAAATAATTTTTTCCCATTCTGTGGGCTCTCTCTATATTTTGGTCACTGTTTCTTTTGCGGTGCAGAAGCTTCCTAGTTTAATGTAGTCCCATTTGCTTATATTTGTTTAGTCAGTAGTGTTTCCTCCTTGAAGATGCTTTTAGTTTCAATGGAGGGTTTTACCAACCTAGTCTTCAATATACCTTACGGATTCAGGTGTGATATTGAGGTCTTGAATTCATTTTGATCTGACTTTTGTGATTGGCGTTAGAGAGAGGTCAGAGTTAATTTTTCTTTTGCATGTAGCTGTTCAGTCTTGCCAGCACCACTGTTCGGTTTTGCCAGCACCATTTCTTGCTACTTTTTCAAAGATTAAGTGATCATATACTCGAGAGTCTGTGTCAGAATATTCAACTCTGCTCCATTGGTCTGTGAATCTGTTTCTGTTCCAATACCATGCTGTTTTAATTACTACTACTTTGTAGTAGAGTTTGAAGTTGGGCAAGGTGATGCCACCCATCTTCTTTTCCCAAAGGATTGCTTTAACTATTTTGGGGGGTTATTCCTCCGTATGAATTTCAGGAAAAAATGAACACTATCTTTTTGTAGTATAGTTTGGATCAGGGAGTATGTTCTCTCCATTTTTCTTTTGTCTAGGAGTTACTTTGGCTATTCAGGGTCTTTGATGGTGCTATCTAAATTTTATTAATGTTTGTTCTATTTCATGATATAAGGCCATTGAGATTTGACAGACTGCATTAAATCTATGTAATGTTTTGGGTAGAATAGTCTTTTGGGAGGTCGGTAGGTAGGCACACCAGCTTTGGTCAGGACTTATTCATGACTCTGTTTAGGGATCACTCCTAGTATTGTTCCTGGGACCTTATGTGGATGTCAAGGATTGAACATGCATTGAATGAATGCAAGGCAAGCACTTTTGCCCCTGCAATCTCTCCAGACTCTAGGATGATCATTTTTACAACATTGGTCCTTGTGATCTATGAGCACAGAAAGTCTCTCAATCTCCTTGTCTTCTACTATTTATTTTAACTGTGACTTAAAATTTTGGAGGTGGAAAGTGGGCCACACACTGTTGTTTTCAGGGCTTAGCCATGGTTCTGTGCCCAGGAATCACTCATAGTGGTGCTCATGGCATCATATGCAATATTAGAGATTGAACTGGGGTCGGTCACATGCCAAGCAAGTGCCTTAATCCCTGTGATATCCCTGCAGTTCAACTTCATTTTTACTTATTTATTTATATAATTTATTTATTTATTTATTGAATCATTGTGGGAAAAGTTACAAAGTTTTCAGGTTTAGGTCTCAGTTATGCAAATATCAAACACATTTCCCTTTACCAATACTTATTTTTTACCACGAAGAACCCCAATAAAACTCCACCCCACCCCTCCCAATGTCTGTGAGGCAGATGAATTCTAGTTAACACTCTGTCTACTTTGACTAGATTCATTGTTTCGATAAAAGATGCACCATTATTATTTAGAGTTTACCCCTCCCCCCAAATCAGACATGCTGACAAACCATTGTGAAATGATTTGCTTTGCTGACAAAGCATTGTGAAATGATTTGCTTTCTACAGCTGGGTTCAAGAATTAAATGTTGTTGTGCAGCCGCTATTGTGGCCACGTGGTTTTGGATTTCTGCTGTCTTACTTATTAATCCTGGAAGTATTTCTACTGAAAGTCAGATAATCAAGAGATTGGTTTCTGTGCTCTGGAGTCGTGGCCGTGCCAGAGAGCCGCTTGTAGGGGGCAACTGGTGACCTCGATAGGGCGTGAAGGACGGGCCGGAATGCCCCCCTTCCCATGAGGTTTTTGTCGCCCCCAGAACCCCGGCTCATATCTGCTGTCCACAAGGCTCCCATGCGGCCGCCATCTTTCTTTCCAGAGAGTAGAGGGTGAATGGAGCAACATCCTTTCCCCTCCGGGCAGGCATGATGGTGTGGATTAACGCATAGTCCGTTCACTTTTCTGCTCCAAGCTGCTGGTTTCTGCATTAAGTCCTTGTGCTTCTGGGGCCGCGGCTGTGCCGAGAGCCGCTCGTGGGGGTCAACTGGTGACCTCGGTAGGGCGTGGAGGACAGGCCGGAACGCCCCCCTTCCCATGAGGTTTTAGTCTCCCCCACATCCCCGGCTCATACCTGCTCTCCACAAGGCTCCCATGTGGCTGCCATCTCAACTTCATTTTTAATGTACAAATCCTTTGCTTTCTTTTATTTATTGATTGATTTATTGAACACTCTAATTTTTTTCAAAGTCTCTGCCCCCGCGCCTCGGTGTTCCTTCCCGGAGTCCCTTGGAGGGGAGCGGGTTGAGCTTTCCTCCCCGCCCCGGCCAGGGCTACGGCAGCCGAAGACCTCCAGGACCAGCCACCACCATGCTGAGACCACTCTCCGCACACCTGAAGGTACTGGCAGAGGGACAAAGCCACGTGGGTTCCGGGGCCGAGACCTCCAAGCCCACTCGAATTGGAGTCGAGCATCTTCCACCCAGATCCTCCAAATTCCAGTAGGCGGGGGTCACACCCACCACCTGGCCCCCTGGCGCCGTGTAATCCCATCAGTGGCCAAGACTCAGAGACTATAAAATCCAGATCCCGGACGAGAGCAGTGCAGTCTCTGCCCCCGCGCCTCGGTGTTCCTTCCCGGAGTCCCTTGGAGGGGAGCGGGTTGAGCTTTCCTCCCCGCCCCGGCCAGGGCTATGGCAGCCGGAGACCTCCAGGACCAGCCACCACCATGCTGAGACCACTCTCCGCACACCTGAAGGTACTGGCAGAGGGACAAAGCCACGCGGGTTCCGGGGCCGAGACCTCCAAGCCTACTCGAATTGGAGTCGAGCATCTTCCACCCAGATCCTCCAAATTCCAGTAGGCGGGGGTCACACCCACCACCTGGCCCCCTGGTGCCGTGTAATCCCATCAGTGGCCAAGACTCAGAGACTATAAAATCCAGATCCCGGACGAGAGCAGTGCAGTCTCTGCCCCCGCGCCTCGGTGTTCCTTCCCGGAGTCCCTTGGAGGGGAGCGGGTTGAGCTTTCCTCCCCGCCCCGGCCAGGGCTACGGCAGCCGGAGACCTCCAGGACCAGCCACCACCATGCTGAGACCACTCTCCGCACACCTGAAGGTACTGGCAGAGGGACAAAGCCACGCGGGTTCCGGGGCCGAGACCTCCAAGCCTACTCGAATTGGAGTCGAGCATCTTCCACCCAGATCCTCCAAATTCCAGTAGGCGGGGGTCACACCCACCACCTGGCCCCCTGGCGCCGTGTAATCCCATCAGTGGCCAAGACTCAGAGACTATAAAATCCAGATCCCGGAACCGGGACATCTTATTATCTCATTCCTACTTTGGACAAACTTGCAGGCTGTCGAATGTAGCCTGCCCACAGGGCAGAGTCTGGCAAACTCCCCGTGGCCTACCAAATATGCCAAATACCAGTAACAATGATGGTCTCATTCTCCTAAAGAGCCTTGAATATAATCTCCGGGCTAGGATGAAAGAGACGTTACTGGGGCCTGCTCGAGGCAATCGACGATTAACAGGATGATGAAATGAAAAATGAAATGAAAATGATTTATTGAATCACCGAGAGAAAAGTTTCAAAGCTTTCAGGTTTAAGTCTTGGTTATACAATGATCAAACACTCCTTGCATCACCAGTAATTATTTTTCACCACCAAGAACCCAAATATACCTCCCTCCCACCCCTCCTGATGCCTGTGTGGCAGATGATTTGTACTTAACTCTCTCTCTGCTTTGAATACATTCATTATTTCAACAAAAGATGCACCATTATTGTTTGGAATTTCCCCCCAACAATCAGAACTGCTGAAAAGGCATTGTGAAATAATTTGTTTTCTATTGCTGGTTATGGAAACCATATGATGTCACGCGGCCGCGATAGCCATGTGATTTTGGATTTCTGATACTTTATTAAGTCTGGAGGGATTTCTGCCAAGAGCCGGATAATTACAAGATTTGTTTCTGTGCATCTGATGCCATGGCCGTGCTGGAGAGCTGCTCATGGAGGGCAACTCGTGGCCTCTGTTGGGCTTGAAGGACGAGCTGGTTCTGCTCCCCTTCCCATGAGGCTGCAGTTGCCCCATCACCACTGGTTCATACCTGGCTCTCCAATAAGCTCTGAGACTGTGGCCATCGTGCTGAAGGGTGGTGGGGTGGGGCGAGGAAGTGGAAGAGACAGACACTCTTTCCCGGGGGTGGGGGGGTGGCATGGCACTGGAGTTTAACGCATAGTCCATTCATGTATCTGCCGCAAGCTACTGGGCTCTGGATTAGTTCCATGTTCCTCTGGTGCCATGGCCATACCGGAGACCCGCTCATGGGGGGCAACTCATGGCCTCGGTTGGGCGTGAAGCTTTTGTCTTCTTTACTAAGTTTGTTCCTAAAATCTTAATTCTTATAGATGTGATTGCAAATGGAATTTTAAAAAGATACATCTCTCTTCTACTTCACTGCTAATACATAGAAGTGCAGAGTTTTGAATTTTGATTTTAGAGCCTCCCACTTTATTGTGTTAGTTTATTCATTCTACTGGGGCTGTTTTAGTGGGGGCTTTAGGATTTTCTATGTGTAGGATCGTACCCTCTGCATTTCCTTGGCAGTTTGTAACCCTGTAATTTCTTCAGTGTGAAGTTATGCTTAGGAAAGCATGTACATAGAGCCCACCAGCAGCTGAAAGAAGAACTCAAGCCACTATTAAACTGTAATTCATAGAAGCAGAACAGAAGTTATCAGGCAAGTCTGGGAAACAATTTTACTGGAAAAAAATTAAGTTCTGGGAAACATAAAGTTTAAATGAATATGCAAGTGACATCTGCACTTGTTTGTTTATTGCAGCACTGTTTACAATAGCTAGAATCTGGAAAAAAAAACCCGAGTGCCTGAGAACAGATGACTGGTTAAAAAAAAACGTTGGTACATCTGCACAATGGAGTACTATGTAGCTGTTAGAAAAGATGAAGTCATGAAATTTACATACAAGTGGTACTACATGGAAAGTATCATGCTAAGTGAAATGAGTCAGAAAGACAGGACATGGAAAGATTGCATTCATCTGGGGAACATAAAGTTACAAAATAGGAGACTAACACCCAAGAATAGCCAAGATAAGTACCAGTAGGTTTACTCTACAGTTTGGAGGCCAGCTGCACACGCTAGGGGAAATGACTGCTCAGATAGAGAAGGGAGCATCAAATAAAGGGTGTTCGGAGGATCATCCCAGGATGGGAGATGCATGCTGAAAGTAGACTATAGACTGAACGTGATTGCCACTCAATGCCTCTTGTGCAAACCACAGCACCCAAAAGGAGAGAGAGAGAACAAAAGGGAATGCCCTGCCACAGAGGAAGGAGGGGATGGGGGGATGGGGGGTGGGAGGGATACTGGGATCCATGGTGGTGGAAAATGGGCACTGGTGGAGGGATGGGTGTTCAATCATTGTATAACTGAAACCCAAGCACAAAAATTTGTAAGTGTACAACTGTACCTCATGGTGTTTCACTAATAAAAATTTTTAAATGAATATGCAAATGATGAATTCATCTGGTGAAAAGATACTTGAACTTCAGCTGAAGACAGCAGCCATGGTGTTGATGAGAACTTGGAGGAAGAACAGAAGCGAATGCTCTCATCGTCATTATTCAGCATTTTTTCTCTTTACCAACAAGTGCTAGGCACAGGGATGCTAGAGCAAGAAGGAGGCATGGTCTATGCCTTGTAGACCTGGATGCGTTGTGAGACAGGGAGACCAAGGAGCAGATCAATGAAGCACAAAGAAGTTGAAAGATGAGACAAAGCTCAGGGGATAGAAGGCCTCCCCAACTCAGATCAGAAAACAAGTAGAAGTCAAGCACTAAAAAGTTATGGAGAAACAACCTTTCAGTATTGCAAGTCATAATACTTAAAAGGGGGGAGAGAGAGATAGAGAGAGGGAGTTGGAGAGAGAGAGAGAGAGAGAGAGAGAGAGAGAGAGAGAGAGAAGTGCCCCTGCCATAGAGGCAGACTGGGGGTAGAATGGGGGCTGATGGGAGGGAAATTGGTTGGGGACACTGGTGCTGGGAAATTGGGAAATGTGGCTGGTGGAGAGATAGGTGTTGGAACACTGTATGACTAAAATCTAATCATAAACAGCTTTGTACGGGTCTATCTCACAGTGAGTGATTCAATAATTTAAAAAAAGTCATGGAGAGACAGCATCTCTAAAGGAATCATGGAAAATACAGAAGAGAGAGCTTATAATTGGTAATTATAATGACAAGTAATGCTGCTGGAGCTTTTAAGAGGGTGAACAATGGCAAGTGATGCTGGAGCCTTACCAAATGAGTGCAGCAACAAATAAATCATGCCCAAAAGCTGCAAAAGTTGACATTCCCATCGACAAGAAACTCCTGTGATTTCCTACACAAGAAAGACTCTTATGCAGCAAGGAAAATGCATGAGCTAGATCTTAACAAGTCAGCAGGACCTTGGTGAACCTAATGATGTTACCGTGAAAGAGGATTTTCCTAAGCTGGTGGGTTCTTAAGAATTGTATGAAAGATCTGCATATAAAATTTAAAAGTTTGTAATTAGTTTTATTGTACAGATGAGTAGATGGGTCCCTCCCCAGATGTCCAGGCCTCTCCTTTACCATATACGACATCACCAGTCCTGTCCCAGTTGCTGACTGGTGCTATGAATGACTGCCCTGTCTGATCCTACACGGTCTAGTCATTTCCCACGAATGCTAGATCCTGTCCCTGAACTGCTCTCTCTGTCCCACATACACTTTCCCCAGTCTACGGCCATAGCCGCCTGCTCATGGGCAAGATTCCAGTGCTCTGTGCTGGTGGCTGGGCCTCCCAATTGCACCCCAGCAGTTTCTGTCATCCTGTCCCATCTTTCCTAGTCTCCAGCCACCACCAAGTGATGTGGGTGGCACCTTGTCATCTGACCCTTGCCTGGGCCTGAGGTTTCCTGGGAGACCCAGCCCTGCTGTATACTGTCCCTGCCTGGGCACACAGTTCTACCTGAAAGAGGAGAGTCCAGAGAGTACTGCAGAGGGAGTGAGGGGGAGGGTGGAGAGGAAGGCAGAGAGAGAGACAGACAGACAGAGAGAGAGAGAGAGAGAGAGAGAGAGAGAGAGAGAGAGAGAAAAGAGAGAGGTGGGGAGCATTGGAAGGGAGGGGAGAGGGGAGGGGGAGAGCCAGCTGGGGAACTTCCTTTTATGTGCTACCAAATCCCACCCCCAACCATCCCAGTGTCCATTCTGATTGGCTACCTGTTTCATGGGCAGAGATTGAAACTGACCTACACTTCTGTTCCTGCTCATTAACATTAAATAGAGCAAGTAACGGGAGAAAACAGACTGTTGCTTATTAGGACACTTGCACATGTAGCAGGAGTAGAAAAAATAATTATCCAGGGTCCAAAGGGAATGGCTGTAATTCGGAGAACAGTTACCCAGGCTCTTCAACGGATGATCACGTTCCACTTCATAAACTGCTTGAACGTTATAACGGGTTTGCATTAGACATGCCATTACTGTCCACATCTGGGGAATTTTAGTGGCTCAGATGTGTCCTGATAGTGAATGGAGATGCCACCTGGCAGTGAATGAAAGTTCAGTAAACACAAAGCCCCACCAGAGACAATCATTGTTCAGAAATCGGATGCAAACATTGGTTCTGAGGTCAATGATCTGCATCTTCCACTAAGGAAGCTGTTACTTTATTCATGTACTTCAACTTGCCTTTTGTGAAGTGGATGTTCAGCAGTATGTCCCTTGTGGAGTTATTAGGGGGAAATTAATGATTTCATTCTGAAACAGTGCTGAAATAACGCCCAGGAGACCAAAAGCAGAGCAGCTAGCAGACTCTTGAACACCCTTCTCCATCAATACAAAACAACGTGGAAATTAGTAGTCACAATCCTGCCCTGAATTCATGGAACATTGAACAGGTTGCCAATACCCAAGTACAGAAAGTGGGGTTCTTTGCAGAAACAGTCACAGACAGGAAAGGTTGAATGAAATCAGCTGATACACCAGTTGCTGAGTGTACTCTCTCTTGAATGATGCAAGAGCTGGGACCGTCTTTAGAAGTGGGTTGCTGCATACGTGCTCACCTCTCTTCAGATTTTTCGCAAACTTTTTCCGGAAACTCTAAACCTGGAAAATCATCACCTCAGTGGCCTGACTCTCAGGCCCCGCCCCACCCCCCTCATACCACGCCCACCTCTCGGCCCCTCCTCTCAGGTCCCGCTTTGTCTGTCAGGTCTCGCTCCGCCCCCAGGTCCCGCCTCCATCTCTTAGGCCCCGCCTCATCTCTCAGGCCCCGCCCCCTCCTCTCAGGTTCTCTTGGGCCGCTCTTTGCCAGGTCTTTCCCCGCCCTTCAGGCCCCGCCCCATCCCTCAGGCCCCGCCCCCGCCTCGCAGGTTCTCTTGGGCCCCGCCTCGCCCCGCTTTGTCGGTCAGGTCTCGCCCTGCTCTTCAGGTTCCGCCTTCGTCTCTCAGGCCCCGCCCCATCCCTCAGGCCCCGCCCTCACCTCGCAGGTTCTCTTGGGCCCCTCTTTGTCAGGTCCCGCCCCGCTCTTCTGGCCCCGCCCCATCCCTCAGGCTCCGCCCCCGCCTCTCAGGTTCTCTAGAGCCCCGCCTCGCCCCGCTTTGTCTCTCAGGTCTCGCCCCGCCCTTCAGGTTCCGCCTATCTCTCAGACCCCGTCCCGCCCCGCCCCGCAGGCCCCGCCCCACCACTCAGCGCGGGCCACGTCGTTGGACTCCGCCCCCACGGGGGCGTGGCTAGCGTACGGGCGCCTGGGCGCGCTGACGTGCTAGGCGCCGCCCCCTGGGAGCCGGGCCAGCCCGCGCGAGCTGCCCCGGCGCTCGGCTGAAAGCGGGGAGGCGGGCCCAACCGCCGTCACTCGGAGCGGACCGCTGCGCGGGAAGCGGCTTGGCGGAGGCCCGGGCGAGCGTCGCGCGTCTCCCGGACGAGCTGCGGACGCGTCGCCCGGTCCCCCGGCATGCTGGACGCGGAGCCGCGGCTGCAGGTGGCGGCCGCCGACTTCGTGTCGCAGTACGAGAGCCTGTGCGCGCTGCAGGACGCGGCGCCGCTGGCCGACGTGCGCGCCTGCCTGCGGGAGGGTGAGCTGGACGTGCCGGCCGACCGCCTGCGCCTGGCCGACTGGACGCCGCTGCTGCGCGCGCTGCAGGCCGCCCGCGATCTGCCGCGCGTCGCCGTCCGGAGCTGCTTCCAGCCGCGACCCGGCGACGCAGGTCCGTGGGCGGCGGCGGGCGGGAGCGGGTCGGGACGTACGTGCCGCGAGCCCCGGAGCATCCACCCGGGCCCGAGCAGTGGGACGGGGAAGGGCGGGGCGGGCGGCAGCGGCTCCCGGGCGGCCTCGCGGGCTTGGTCACCATGGGACCTGGACTCCGTCGTCGGGAGAACGGTCTGGGTGCAGCCGCAGGTGCAGGTGCAAGCTCGGGGCGCTGCCGGGCGGTCCCTGGAGGGCGTCCCGAGAAGGCGCTTTAAAACTCCAGGAATAGTGGGATTGCACGGCGTGGCCCCGTGAGATCGTGAGAACCACTGATTCCTGATACAGGGTCGATTCTTTTCGGTCGCACTGGCGGGACCGTGACTCACAGTGCAGTTGTGCACGGTCGGGTTTCATGCATCCGACTCCGGACCAGAGAGAGAGTTCAGCACCGCAATAAGTTCCCCGAGCCCCTGCCAGGAGTGACACCTGAGCACCATCAGGTGTGATCCTTGAGCACAGAGCCAGAAGGAATCCTTGAGCATGGCCTGGTGTGGCCCAAAGTCACTCCCTAAACAGACAGACCGACCCCTAACCCTCCGAGTGACCTCTTCCTTCCACCGTTATCCCAGGTCCCGCGCTGGGTGAGCCTAATTCTGCTGACCCTTCTTCGGCTCCTGTTGCCTTTGTTCGTGCAGGTTATCTCTCCTGCCACCCCACAAGTGTACAGTGGCACTGAGCACATGGTTTTTGATAAGGGCATCCCTCGTTGCAGTGTCCTGGCATTCTGGCCCAGCTCTGCACACTTGCTCCGCTGCCCGGCAGGAAATAGCGAGCAGTAGGCGCTGAGCACCACAGGTGTGAGCCCAAACCGGAAAAAAAAACCTATTGAATTCCTTTTCAGCATCTTTTTATCTCTTGCAGCCAGTGAGTTGGTCCTGAGCATGCTATTTACGTTTCCATCAATAAAGGACACCCCCCCCCACTTTTTTTTTGGAGGGGAACACACCCAGTGATACTCAGGATGTATACCTGGCTCTGCTCAGGGATCATTCCTTACCAGACTTATGGGATCAACCCCAGGTCGTCCAAATGTCAGGCAGGCTTCCTATTATCTCTGGCCCCTGGGGACCCTTTTATGCCTGAGCACTCTTTCCAGGGCTCTAGGGATCCAAGTATATGAAAGAGGTAAACAGATCAAACACTTTCTGAGGATGACGCAAGCCCAGGGATCTTGCTCTGAAAAGAGGCGGCACCATGGGGGTGTACTGAAAAGCAGGGTGGCGGCAGTGACAGGAATGGAACTCTGGAGCCCTTGACCTGGGACATCTTTTCTGGCCCTGTACTGTAGTACTGTCCTGTAGCACTGTCCTCCCATTGTTCATCGATTTGCTGAAGCGGGCACTTGTTGGTACTTTTTTTGGCATATCAAATACGCCACAGGGAGCTTGTCAGGCTCCTCCATACAGCTGGATACTCTCAGCAGCTTCCTGGGCTCTCGTAGAGGGGCAGAGGAATCGAACTCGGGTCAGCTGCGTGCAAGGATCCCGTGTGCCTCCCAAATCATTCTGGTCATTGAGAGCCTTGGACGGGGTTGTCCTGAAACCGTCCCTTTGGTGTTTGCTTCCATAGAAACATCTGTAAATACCATGACTCTGTGTCTCGGAGGCTCAGGCCTTTGTTTGTTTACTTGGGGGAGGGGACTCAGTCTTCTGAGTCCACGGCCATCCCTTGTGAAAAAAGGAGTTAGAGGGTTGGAATCCTTTGACACCTAAGCACAGAGCAGATGCTTTCTGAGTAAAAAATCAACATGTGGTTAAAAATCACACGTTTTGCCACCTTGTTGGTCTAGGTTTCGAGAGAAGTAAAATCTGCAGGAGCCGCATTCCTGCAATACGCAGCAAAGATGTGACTTACCAGTTGTGCAAATCTCTTAAATGCTGTTTGAGTGCCTCTGGTGCTCTCAGGAGCCTGGAGCTCAATGGACTAGTTCTGAGAGAGAGAGATTTAATCGTCCTAACAAAGGTAAGTCTGGGGAAGTTCGGTCGGTGGACATTGGGTCCTTGCTCCTCGGGGGAAGGCCCTCCCGTTGATCGTCTATTTGCTCGAGCGGGCCCAGTAACGTCTCCATTGGAGACTTTGTTGTTACTGTGTCTGGCATATCGAAGACTCTCGGTAGCTTGCCGGGCTCTCCGAGAGGGGTGGAGGAATCGAACTTGGGTCGGCCATGTTGGCCGCTTGTAAGGCGAACGCCCTACCCGCTGTGCTATTGCTCCAGCCCGGGGGAAACTAAACTTAATTTTTTTGTTTGTTTGTTTACCTTTCTTCATTAAAGGGATTGAATAAGTCTGCTGCGTTGGTGCACCTGTCTCTTGCCAACTGTCCAATTGGAGATACAGGTTTAGAAAGTGAGTTTCAATCATGTTTAAGTCTCTTCCCATCATATTGCTGCCATGTTCATTCCTGTCTGCAACTTTTCTGTTTTTTTTTTTCTTTGTTTTCGTTTTGGAGCCAGCTCAACAGTTCTCAGGGGTTACTCCTGGCAGTGCTTGGGGGACCACATGGGATGCTGGGAATCGAACCTGAGTCCGCCACGTGCAAGGCAGATGTCCTCCCGGCTGTACAATGGCTCCGGCACTTTTCCTCTGTCTGGAATACCTTCTATGCTTGTCCAAGACTTGAACCAGGTCCCTTGTGCCACGAGAGCTTGCTGTACTGAATAGCACTGTAGCACTGTCCTCCCATTGTTCATCGATTTGCCTGAGCGGGCACCAGTAACGTCTCCATTGTGAGACTTGGTACTGTTTTTGGCATATCAAATACGCCATGGGAGCTTGCCAGGCTCTGCCTTGCAGTTGGGATACTCTTAGTAGCTTGCCGGGCTTTCCGAGAGGGACGGAGGAATCGAACCCGGGTTGACCACGTGCAAGTGGTCTGCTGTGCTATCGCTCCAGCCCATTGTACTGAATACCCTGAACTAGTGATAGCACAGCGGTAGGGCGTTCGCCTTACAAGTGGCCAACATGGCCGACCCGAGTTCGATTCCTCCGCCCCTCTTGGAGAGCCCGGCAAGCTACTGAGAGTATTCGATATGCCAAACACAGTAACAACAAAGTCTCCAATGGAGACGTTACTGGGCCCGCTCGAGCAAATCGACGATCAACGGGAGGGCCTTTACCTTACCTTTACCTAATTCTTACTGAAGGCTCTGTAATGCCCAAAGACACACAAATATGTTCTAGCTTGTATTTTGTCTTTTCTGTGGACGTACCTCTTTTTATTATTCTAACCCAAGAAATATTTATGGTAAAGAAACTAGCAAGATGTAAAAAGGAAAGAAGAAAAAGCCATCAAGTTGTTGTTGTTATTTGTATTTGGGTCACCCCAGCAGTGCTCTGTGCTCACTCCTGGCTCTGCGCTCAGGGATCTCTCCTGGCAGGGTTCAGGGAATCTTATATAGTGATGGAGATTGAACCTGGGTCAGTCGTCTGTAAGGCCAGTACCTTAATTCCTGTTCTATCACACAAGCCCAAGGCCATCAATATTTTAAAATCATGACCACTAAAGCATTCATATTATGCCTTTATAACTACAACACATTGTGACATGTGCTGCATGTGACATATGTAACATATGATCACACAAGCAGAGTGCTGTGGGCATATAGAAAAGCTGGTACGCTTGGTTGTATTTGGGGCTGGGCTGTGACATGACAGTTATCCTGGGCTAAGTGGCCATAGATGGGTGTGCTGAAGAATTTGTGATTGCTCTGTGGGCCGTTATGGTCTGGAGGCTAAAGAAGCCTGTGTTGTTAGTTCCAGGTTTACCGATTGTTTGAGATCCTCTGTGTTTTATTGCTCTGGTAGATTGCATACCTCCCGATAAAATTCTGGATCTAGAGGTGCTATCTAATTATTGGTCACAGTCAGGGCATTGGATCAGTATTTTCATTTCATTGTATATGAAAATAGGAAGCTTTTGATACATTTTGAAGTTTTTTATTTGTCTCAGTGCTTTATAGAGTGTTGAGACTAAAGTTTGCAATATTACGCATATCCAATAATTGTATATAGCACTGTAGCACTGTCCTCCCATTGTTCATCGATTCGCTTGAGTGGGCATCAGTAACGTCTCCATTGTGAGACTTCTTGTTACTGTTTTTTGGCATATTGAATATGTCATGGGCAGCTTGCCAGGCTTTGCCGTGAGGGTGAGATACTCTTGGTAGCTTGCCCGAGCGGGGCAGAGAAATCAAACCCAGGGCGGAGGAATCAAACCCGGGTCAGCCACATGGAAGGCAAAGGCCCTACCCACTGCGCTATCATTTCGGCCCCAATTGTATATAAATATAATTAATTATTTCTGCAAATTAAGAAAACTATTGCTGATATATTTTTGAGTGCATCAGTTCATCAGTTAGCCAGGAAGATTGTAGTAATGGCTTTCGGACTTGTGGGAGATCATCCTCCTGCCAGCACCCAAGCCCGGGGTCAGAGTAGTCCCTTGGCAAAACACCATCGATCTTTGAATATCAGTGGGCGGGAAAAAATGCACTCAGGAAAGAATAGATCACAGGACAAGCAAAACGTTCCCAGGAGAGAATAGAATAAAATGGTTTCGTTTTCTAGACATAGAGGGCAGCATGGGCGAAAAGAGAGTAGGAAACTGTCAGCTTCTTACTCTATATTTCAAGGTCCCTACTGGTGGCCTGTGTGAAATCCCATTCTCTCCTCTTAGTCTACCCACTGAATTTTGATGGGCTTATTAACTGTGTTTAATGTTTCTGTCAATTTAAACCGTAATCTACATGTTCGGAGCAGCGTGGGGTGTGATACTCTGTTGAATAAATGATGAGGCTCTGTGCTCACTCATGGCTGCTCAGGAGGCCATAAATCTTGGAGAGGGACAGTCCGTGCTCTTGCTGTGTGTGTCTCATTCTCTGTGACCGACCCCCGCTGGATGGAGGTCATAGGTGCCAATCCTACTGGCTTTAGATAGTCACTTGGAAGCTCAAGGAGAATGACTAAACCAACATTGATCTGATGTCAGGCTTTTCTTCTTAACCGTGGATGTCATCTTTTCTCCTTTTAGTTATTTGTCAAGGCATAAAGAACTCTGTCACTCTGAAGACAGTGGACTTCACGGGATGCAACCTTACGTGGCAGGGGGCTGGTCACATGGCCAAGATCTTAAAGGTGATTTTATGCTCGTGGTTTCCCAAGAACATACACAGGATTAAAGCACACTAATACTTTGGTACAATATAACAATTATTTTTTGTGTTTTGATGCATGTGGCAAGTGCAAGCCTAGTTTCCTGAAAGAATACAGACTTATTACAGCTTGGTATCCTACCAGTTAGTAAAAGTGCCCTCATGTTATAGGAATAAAAGACTAATGTATAAAATTTGAACTCTGTGGGGGTCAGAGAGATCGTGCAGGGGTAAGTCCTTGCATGTGACCAACCCAGATTTGATCCCTGGCACTTCTTACGGTCCCCAGTCCCTGCCAGAAGTCAATCTCTGACAACAGGAGTCAGCCCTCAGCAGTTGGGTTTGGTCCAGACCGAACTCAAACAAAACAGGAGCAATACTTTCATGGAGTTTCAATTAGTGAAAATAACGTGGTACTGGGGTAAAAACTTCATGAGTTTCAAAATTCTTAGTTGACCATATATTATTAACTATTTTATAAACTAATAAAAATAGCTCTATTAGCATTTAAGGTCACTTTTTAAATAACAATTTATTGTGATTATAACTACTAGACTAAACTATAGTGACTTTTTTTCCTGTTTTGGAGCCATACCTGGCAGTGCTCAGGGCTTACTCATGGCTCAGGGATCCCTCCTGGCGGTGCTCGAGGGACCCTGTAAGGTGCCAGAGCCAGCCACATGCAGAGAAAGTTCTTTTTGCCCCTTACTGTCTCCCCAGCCCCTAAGTGACTTAATTTGATTTTTATGATTTTGATGGTACTGATTAGAGGTAGATAAAATGGCCAAAGTCCAGCCCATCCAGCCCTGCATTTATAGGAATGCTTTTGAGGGAACTTAGCTGCCCCTGTTAGCTTTCTAATGGCTTTGGCTTTCACCCTGTGAGAATGGAGTTGAGTAGTTACAGGAGAAACTGGGGGAGCAGGATGTGTGGCTGGAAAATTTTGTTGAGGTCCTATATACAGAGAAAATCCGCTGGTCCCAGATTTGGAAAATGGTCAGGAGCATGGATCTGAACCCAAAACATAGGTTTAAATCCCAGCTCTTTTCATTTAAGTTACTCATGACTTTGGACACATTACATAGTTAAGGTTAAGTGGACTGATTTTCATTGAATAGTGACTGACATAGAATACATATTATGAAGCTACTGTTTTCCCCATTTGTTTGCTTTTGTATATTATTAATAGCGAAATGACAAGAGTTTCACTTTAGCGTGTCAGAGGAACTTTGAGGCTTTGTTGTTAAGAATGTAATAAAGAGATTGGAGAGATAGAACAGTTGATAAGGCACTCGCCTTGCATGCAGCCAACACGGGTTTGGTATCTAGTCTCCCCGAACCACTGCCAGGTGTGATCTCAGAGCTCAGAGGTGGCAGGAAGCCCTGAGCACTGCCAAATATTCTCTCTTCTCCCCCGAACCCCCAACAGAAAACTACTAAAGTACTTTTCCTTGAAGGTCAGTTCTTCCTATTAACAAGTTTGCTTTGTGAATCTAGAGAGCTGAATGTATCTTTTAAAGAGGCATATTTTAAAAGTGAACCAAAAATTGCATGAGGTGTGTCAAATTTGTGTTGTATAGTCCAGACCTCTGATATTGGCTTGCAGACCCTAACCAGTATGTGAGATCCACTGGAGGAAGAGAAGAAAATGGTCAATTCTGATTTCTGTTTTTGTTTCATATACGAAACATGCGGTTTTTAGGGATCAGGAAAATAGAATTGCTGTTTTCTTTTTTAGCTTGTTTTGGTTTTGGACAACACCCCTGTTAGTGCTCAGGGGTTCCTCCGGCTCATGTTCAGGGTTCAGTCCTGGTGAGGCTGGGGAACCATATGGGTGCTGGGGATTGAACCTGGGTCAGAGGCATGCAAGGCAAGGCCCTCTACTATCTCACCAGCTCTACCATGAATGATAGAATTTAGAACCAGCTCCCTGACTGGGTAGATAAGGAAATCACATGTACAGAATAAATGTCATTAAGTTGTCTAAAGTTCGCATAAATAAGCATAATTGATCACTCAGTGGCCAGTGTGAAGCTCACCACTAACCGACTAACATCCTGGTCTTTGAGCGCCCAAACCAGAGCCACTGTTGAATCAGACTGACACATTGTGTGTGCTTGGGACACGTTCGCGGCCCCTGGGAGTTACTGACGTAGTGAGACTGCGTCCTCCATGGGGACACCCTCTGCTGCCTTACTCACATGTCTTTTTCATCTCACCCTTTACATCTTTGAAGTATCAGACCATTAGAAGGCATGAAGAAACCTGGGCTGAGAGTCTTCGTTATAGAAGACCTGATCTTGACTGTATGGCTGGCTTAAGACGCATCACTTTGAATTGCAACTCACTCATTGGTGACCTGGGCGCAAGCGCTTTTGCAGAATGTCTTGGTGAAGATTTATGGCTTAGAGGTAAATGCTACATTAGGGAATACTGGATTTTGTAATATTAAATGTGCTTTGCTTTTGGCCTGAGAGTGTTGCTATGGGACACTATTTTATTTTTTTAAGCCTACTGTTCTCTAATAGCTTTTATAAGCCTATTGTTCTCTAATAGCTTTTATAATGCTTCTAAATTTTTTTAAAATTTGCATACATTCTTTGTAAAAACATGACTTTATAAAAAGTAATCAAAAATGACCCCAGACTCTTAATACATGGACGTAATCATTGTTCACTTGGTCTTTGCACTGTAGGTCTTTTTTCTGTAGACTGATTTGTATACTTACAAGTTTATAAAAGTAAAACCATAGTATACACTTTCATATTCTGCTTTTTCCTGATGCTCTGTGATGTAATACTGTTACAGTGATGGAGAGCATTTGTGCTTTTTTTTGTTTTGTTTTCATATTGGAGACCATGTGTAGTAAACATCTGTGTATCTCCATGTGCCCTGGGGTCCTCTTTGGAAGAAAGCAGTGTCTGTAAAGTCACTGGCTGGAATAGCAGTGCAGGATTGCTGTGTGGTTCTGTCCACCCTCATAGTAATATGGTATATGTGAAAGTTTTTTGCACTTACACAGTGGTATGTGCCACTCCTAAAATCTGTAAAGCTGTAGAAAGAAGCACAGGCTTTTTTTTTAGCAATAGCACAGCCGTAGGGTGTTTGCCTTGCGTGCAGCCAGCCTGACTGAGCCAGGTTCGATTCCTTCGCCCCTCTCAGAGAGCCTGGCAAGCTACCAAGAGTATTCAGTATGCCAAACACAGTAACAAGAAGTCTCACAATGGAGACGTTACTGGGCCCGCTCGAGCAAATCGATGAACAACGGGAGGACAGTGTTTGTTTTTGGTTTTTGTTTTTTTTTATTTTTGCTTTTTGGGTCACACCCGGTGGTGCATAGGGGTTCCTTCTAGCTCTGCACTCAGGAATTAACTCCTGGCGGTAGCTCAGGGGACCATATGGGATGCTGGGAATCGAACCCGGGTCGGCTGCATGCAAGGCAAACGCCCTACCCGCTGTGCTATCACTCCAGTCCCAGAAGCACAACCTTTTTAATGCAAATTTGATTCAGTAATTTTTCCACTTTGTAGAGTACCAGCATCTTCACAGGCATGCCAGTTTACAGCTGCCACATCAGTTTTAGTAGAGTTCAGTTCTAAGAGTCTGCATAAGCACATTCTGTGTCTTCCTTTTAAATCTGTAGACTTTTTCTAGTTTTTCCACTCTGCGAGCATCCTGTCCACATCTGTTGATTTCCTGTGGTTAAATTATTAGAAAGAATTGTTCATAAAGGCATTGCATTTGTATGGCTTTTTTGTTATATGATTTTGGCCTAATCTGGTTAGGAGGATAATCACATTGTGGTGTTTTAATTTGTTTTCTTGTGATTTGCTGGTGAGATTTTCAGGCTATTTTAATTCATTTGGCTAGTTGGTTATTGATGGCCTGGGCACACTAAACTGTGCTGACACTTTATACAGGTCACATCATGTTCTGGCAAAACCCATGTGCATCACGAGTTTGAAAACTTTGTTGGTGTAATTCGGCTTTTTTTTTTTAAAAGCTGCCATTAGAATGAACTCATACATTTTTGTTTTTTTTAATACCTGTCCTTGTGTGCCGTTTCCTCTGGTTTAAATGATTGTTCAGTCTCATCCCAAAGATCATTTGTTCTTTCTTACCTGTAATAGGGGTAGTTTTCAGTCATCAGTCTTTGTGATTATTTTGTTTTTTTTCCCTACAGCTAATATTCACATTGTCTTTAGCTTTGTGTTACTTGCATCCTCTTAGATTCTTTGTCTAAAAATAACAGTTTTTACAATTTTGATTTTCCTTTTAATTTGGTCTCAAGACGGATTTGGAGCCAGAGATCATGGTGGAAAGAATCACGATCATGATCACGATCATCCTGTTGTTCGTCGATTGCCTCGAGCAGGCCCCAGTAACGTCTCCTTCGTCCTAGCCCTGAGATTCTAAAAAGTACCACATTCAAGGCTCTTTCAGGGTTAGGAGAATGAGACCCATCATTGTTACTGGTATTTGGCATATTGGGTACGCCACGGGGAGTTTGCCAGACTCTGGTACATTTACTAAGCTCTACTTAGGCCTTGCCCATGAGGTGTACATTTGCTGTTAACCTTGTTATAATAGCAGGCTATTATTTTTATTATAATAGTAATAATGTAAACTTATAATAGTAAACTGAGGTGCAGTTTATTTTTTTACCTATAAGCTTAATATATATCCTTTGAGTCTATAATAAAATATGTGATTTGTTGGTTCTTAAGGCAGAATAATCTTGGCACATCCACGAAGGGGTTTTACTTTTTGTTGCTAGCACATTGTGTTTACTGACTTTTCTCTTTTTGTTTATTTACTCCTCCATTTTTTTTCATTGACCCATGGGTAAACTGTACCCTGATTCTCAGTGTACAGGGATCTCCTTTCACACATGAATTTGTGAGTGTTATCTGCATGTTCAGTATACGTAGAGTTGCAAATGATCTCTTGTCTTTCGTCCAAAGCACTTGACCTGCAAGCATGTGGCATTACTAATGAAGGAGCAGAGGCTTTGTTGAAGGGCCTTGAAAACAATAAAACGCTGGTGGTTCTGGACATAAGGAAAAATCCGCTCATTGGTACGTCAACCACGTTTTAAAAAACTTGATTAGCAAATAGCAAAAAATAATAATGGTTTGCTCATTGTTTTCTTTCCTAATCAGAATTTGCTAGTCTGGAACATCTTGTATATTTTTAGCAAATTATTTATTAATAGGGCTGGAGCGATAGCATAGTGGTAGGGCGTTTGCCTTATAAGCGGCCAACATGGCCAACCCGAGTTCGATTCCTCCACCCCTCTCGGAGAGCCAGGCAAGCTACCGAGAGGATCTTGCCCGCACGGCAGAGCCTGGCAAGCTCCCCATGATGTATTCGATATGCCAGACACAGTAACAACAAGTCTCATGATGGAGACGTTACTGGACCCATTCGAGCAAATCGATGAACAATGGGAGGACCATGCTTACCATGAATTTATTAATTAAAATGAGTTATTTTTGTGTGTTGCTTTTGACTAGTTGCTATATTTGATTCGATGATAAACCTGTTTCCACAAAGCATTATTTTCTTGTTGGGGAACTATTGAATTCTTACAAAGAGCATTTCATTCATTGGTCAGTTTTGTAATACATTTTTTCTATTATTTTCATTTCAGACATGGCTTTAGGCACCAGAGGTGGAAAAGTGAAGCAGATAGGGTTGGAGTAATAGTACAGAAGGGAAAGCATTTGCCTTACATGTGG
The DNA here is from genome assembly GCF_029834395.1 of Sorex fumeus. Lineage (NCBI taxonomy): Eukaryota > Metazoa > Chordata > Mammalia > Eulipotyphla > Soricidae > Sorex > Sorex fumeus. Next base: position 4,355,570 of record NW_026606095.1, on the reverse strand, counting down.
CCAACCCGGGTTTTTTCCCTGGCAGCTCGTATGGTCCTCTGATCCTCTCCAGGAATAAGCTTAGGTGTGGCCCCCAAACCAAACAAAAAATAAGTAGAAGTGAACCAGATAGACAGGAATCTCATCCTTATGAGTTTATAGTCTGTTGGAGGAGCTCAGATAGAAATGAGTCAGATTAATACCATTCTGGATGATAGGAAGAGGGACAAAAAATCCTTTGATGCCAAAAAGAGGAAAGGAGACAGGAAAGACCATTCGGTCGGCTTGTTGGAGACAGCTTCAGAGGAGCAGTGACATGAGCAGATGGCTGAGCGCAGGGAGGGACAAGCCTTGGAAGACCCGGGGATGCATACCAAGACAGGGAAGCTGCCCTCTGCAAGCAGGTCAGTGGTGGGGCAGGTGGCCCGGTGAAGGAAGGGAAAGGGTGAGGGAGCTGGAGCATTTGAGTGAGAGAGAAGGTGACATACTGTGAGGTCAAGGATCTGGTCAACGCTGGTTCTTGTGAGTTCTTGAAGGCCCAAGGAAGGACATGTTATTTTCAGTGAGAGGAACGCCAGAGGGGGGTTTGCACAGGATGAGAAATGTTCTGTGAAGCGAGAAACTGAGGAGAGGAGGACGAAAGGGGAACAGGAAGCCTACGAAGGTTTTCTCAAAGGGCTGGAGCGACAGTCCAGTGGGTGGGCACTTGCACGCGGCCAACCCAGTTCCATCCCCAGTACCTGCAGGAGAGATTCCTTGAGTACCGCTAGGTGAGGCCCCCAAACCAAACAGAATGAGACTAATCAAGGAGCTCCAGTATGAGAGAGAGCTTCAACTTAGCTGGGGGAGGAAAGTTGGAACTGGTTCAACGTGGTTGTATTTTAAGACTAGCGAACAAGATGTGCAGCGTTGTGAGATGTAGCCTTTGCAGGAAATTGTCGTAAAGAGCCAGAGGCTCGTGTGTGCCCTGGGCAACATCGTTGATGAGAATGGAGACCAGGAGAGAGTGTTCTGGGGGAGTGCCACGACCACTGGGTCCTTAGTGTCTGAGCAGTGCACAGGCTCTTTGCGTCCTGTCCAGAGGCACCCAGTGCCACTTTAGATTTGGTGTTTGCATTTGATCTTCGCTGCGGTCAAAATAGCCATGTGAGGGCCTCGTAGAAGCTCACATCCCTGTTTGATTCTGCTTCAGTGTTGGGAATTAAGCCGAGGACCTCAATATTTAAAGCGCCAGCTCTTCCCCCGTGCACTGCCTGCCTCCCCCAGCCTGACCCCCTCCCATATGAGGGAGGATAGCACAGCGGTAGGGCATTTGCCTTGCACACAGCCAACATGGCCGACCCGAGTTCGATTCCTCCGCCCTTCTCGGAGAGCCCGGCAAGCTACCGAGAGTATTCGATATGCCAGACACAGTAACAACAAAGTCTCCAATGGAGACTTTACTGGGCCCGCTCAAGCAAATCGATGATCAACGGGAGGGCCTTTACTTACTTTACTTTAGCATCATTGCATAATAGGGGTTGCATGCTTAATTAAAGAGCAAAATCAATTGTTAGTTGGCATTGGGTTTAAATGGAGATGCCCACTTACTGAGAAACAGTGGCTATAATTTCAGTTTCTGTTCTCCTTTAGATCATTCTGTGATGAAAGCAGTTATCAAAAGAGTTCTCCAGAATGGAAGAAGTGCAAAGTCAGAGGTATAATAAGTTTTTTTTCCCTAATCAGAATTTCTCTTTAGTGCTTGTTTTCTTTTTTAAAGTGAACTGAGGGGACCAGAGTGATAGTACAGTGGGTAGGGCCTTGCATGCGGCTGACCTGGGTTCATCCCATATGGTCCCCCAAGCACCATCAGAAGTAATTCCTGAGTGCAGAGCCAGGAGTAATCCTGAGCATCGCTGGGTGTGATCCAAAAAGAAAAAAAAAGTGACCTGAAATGGGCAAGGTACTTTTCTCTTAAGACAACTTGATTGTCTTGTTTCTGTTAAAACAACTTGATTCTGTTATACAACTTCATTAGCTTCATTCAAGTTTTTTTTTTTTTTTTTGATCACACGGCGATGCACAGGGGTTACTCCTGGCTCATTGACTCAGGAATTACTCCTGGCAATGCTCGGAGGACCATATGGGATGCTGGGAATGGAACCCAGGTTGGCCACGTGCAAGGCAAATGCCCTACCCACTGTGCTATCGCTCCAACCCTAGGAGGAGGCTTTCGTAGGCAATGCTGGAATGGGGGCGGAGGGGTCACTCTCAGCGGTGGTCAGGGGACCTTGTGGGAGAGGGGTTGAACTCTGATCTCCAGCATGAAAAGCATGCATTCTAGCTGGTTGAGCTATCTCTCCAGCCCTACTCTGTTGTTTAAACTATTGTTTGATTCATTAATCTGGGGACCCAGAAGTTCGTACTGTGAACTTTCTATTAACTTAAAATAACTTAATAATGTCTAACTCTCCTCAATTACCTTTAGCTGAAATGGAATATTTATATTTCTCCTCTAGTACCAATGGATAACTTCTCCATCAACAAAGGAACCATCAAAAACTGCTAAACAGAAAAAGAAAACTATAATTCTGGGAAGTGGCAGAAAAGGAAAAGCTACTATTCGAATTGGTAATCTTTTCTGTCCTGAATTATTAAGAATATTCAAAATACTACTAGAAATTATACTGTTTGTGTGTTCCAGTGTGCCGAAATCTCTTAGGATCTTATTTCATGAATTGTAGGTAATAATTGCAGTATCTACATGTCTATTAGTATATTAATTGTTTTGATACATACATAAAACATTTATAGTGTTGCAGAGTGAGAGGTTAGCCAAGAAGTCTCATATATACTTGTTTGCCGAGTTGAAGAACCTTTATAACTGGCAGTGGCTGTCGAGACTGAGAGCAAGGGTCCCTGAGTACTGAACATTGAAATCCAGCCCCAAATCTAAGTCCAGACAAAATTTTTATACATTCTTATCACATCCTGCTTGGCAATTATCAATTGACTTTCTTCTAGCTAAGCAAGCAATCATAATTTTAGTACAGAAGCCAGATGTTTGGGGATAGCATTGAGCGGTTAACATTTTTTTTACTTGGCAGCTGAAAAGAGCAAAGTGTGACAGCTACTTTGTCTAAACTCAGGTTAGTCTCCAGGCAGCCTGTCCCTGCATCCTTGGAGTGTGTCATCCTGCTTCTCAAGTCAAAAGTTAGCAGCCACCTGCTTTTTCCGCTAACTTTGGGTCACCTCATCATAATAGGACATACAAATCATAAATGAATTTAATGGAAGAATGCTAGAATTTTCCTTTTATAAATTAACCAAATTATAATGTCTGTTGTACTGTTTATTTTATATATTTCCTGGTTAATAGTTCTCATAGTTTGCAGTTTGGGCTTGGGCTGTATTTTTACAACACTTTAGTAATGCTTTTGAATATAACACTGATTAACAATGGTTTTGAATGATTTTTTTTCCACTGAAGAATTACCCTTTTATACTCTAAAAATCAGACTTTGTCGCCACTTTCCTTTTATTTCTTTGTTTCTTTTTTCTTCCAAAATCCTTTCTCTCTCTCTCTCTCTCTCTCACACACACACACACACACACACACACACACGCACACACACTTTCTATCTCTCCTGCTTTTTGGGCCACACTCACTCGGCCATGCTCAGGGACCTTATGTGGTGCCAGGGATCAAATCTGGGTGACCCACACATAAGACAAGACAGCACCACCCAGTATGCTCTCTCTCTGGCCCATTCTTTCTTGCAAATTCTTACCTACAGTTATGGAATCAGGTAGTCCTTTGCTGCTTTCCAGTGAAGAACTGTTTTCTTCCTGCCTCGATTAGCCTATAGTCAAACATGCTGCCCCCCCAACCAGAGCCCCAGTCCTGTTGCACCACCAGGAAGATTTGAAAGACAGAAAATTCTCACTTGAGAGGGCCGAGAGCCAATTTATTGTCCCTAGAAGGAGCAGAGTGGGGACTGGCTGGGGAGACACTCTGAAGCAGTCTGGGTGCTGGGGCCACCCTGGACAGTGGTCAGCTGGGGGTGCTGGCCTGGCGGTCTCCCAGCTCGGACTCTGTGGGGGTGACATGATCCGGCCATGCAGGCCTGACAGTTAGGTACTCACGGCTGTACCCAGCAGTGTACCACTTGGTGTTGAACTCAGCACCATCTCTCCAACAGGACATGCCAACTCTTTTAGAGAGAGGAGTTTGGGGGTCTTTGCTGTCCCAGGGGTCAGCCCCAAGGCCTCACACAGGCATGGCAGGTGCTCCACCCTCAGTGCTCTGCAGTAGTTTCACCAGGAATTGCCCCGTTGTTTCAGTAGAGGACAGCCACACCAGTTTGCTGCCTGTCAGCGTGGTTTGAGCTTCACTGCCCCCCGCCGCTCGCCAGCACTGGCTGTTTCCACTCTTCCTTACAGACCCTCTCATGGCGTCACATGGTAGCACGCATAGTTTGAATTTGCATCTCCCTTAGGGTATGTAGGCTGGAGCCTTTTTCACATACCTGTGGGCTTTTGCGTGCTCTACGCATCTTGAATAGATTTTAGTTAGACCGGTGGCTTACTGTGAAGAATGTAGGCATGGAACATTGCTGAGCTATGTAGAAACTAAGATGATCTATCTTTTGGGGAGCGGAGGGAGCAGCCCCTCCAAGTGGGGCTCAGACCAGGAACCCTTCTGGCCGTTCTCAGCCGAACTTCCTGCCAGGGTCTGAGGCTGCAGTGATGCTCGGAACTCCAGGGCCCCCCAGGCATGTTCCTGGGGGTCCTCTAGGGCTTTAGGATGTGGTACTTGGGAAGTGTGCAGTGCCAGGGATCTAACTGGGGCATCCGGCCTGCACGGAACCCCTGTACTTCTCCTAGGCCTCCCCCAAAGGAGGTTGAAAGCTACGGCCTTGCTGGCAAGTGCTCGTTGGTACTCTTTGCCTTCCAGTGCTCCTGGGTGATCATAGCTGCATCTGTCCTTAGTGTATCTTGATTCTTTGACTGCTTTCCCAAACCTAGGATTGGCCTCCAAGAAATCTGTGAGTAACGGAAGAAAACATAGCGCTGGAAAAGACTATTCTCCTGAGCCCTTACCACCTGGCGTGTCTGGCTTCCTGCCCTGGCGCACCGCGCATCGTGCCAGAAGAAATAGGTAGATGTTTTCATTTCCTGTCTGCAGGCTCTCTGAGTCCTTGATTTGGAACTTCCAGCGTGGGAGCTTTCGCTGCTGGCTTATGCGGAAACAGAGAATTCACATATATTTCTGCCTAATGGGTCCTTGAAGGAAGAAAAGCAAAAAACCAACCGTAGTTGGGAATTTTACATTATTTCCTGTCATAGCAAAATATAGTAACCCTGTGGGGGTCCAGGAGATTTGAAAGGATGTCCAGTGGTCGAGGGATGGAGCTCTGCAGAAGAGCACTTGCCTTGCAGGTGTGAGGCCCTGGGCTCAATATGAGAGAGAAAGAGAGAGGGGGGATAAGGAGGAGAGAGGAGAGAGTTTTCCTTGAAAGTGGGTGCTATTATATCAAGCCTTACGAACAGAGGGAGAACTTTCGTTAGGTAGGAATAGGACGAGGAAGCATTTTACAGAAATAGTTTAGCAGAATGGGTGAAAAGTCTGGAATAGACTGGCGGTGTCAGCCTTCTAACCTAGCCCACATTTTAGTGAATCTGTTGTTGTGAACCACATTGAATTAGTTTTCACTGGGTACTTAATGGATAACTGTTCATAGTGGTTTTTGTTATAGGGGTGGCTTGTAAAATTATACAGGGTGAATTAGATTGTTATTTTTATTCTCAAGTACATAATTGGTTGTATTAAAAGTATTGGGGATTAGCAGTTATTTGAAAAATAATTGAGGGCCTGGGCAAGAGTACAGTGGGTCAAAGACCTTGCATATAGTTCACAAAGGTTTAATCCCTGGCACTGCATCTGGTCCCCTAAGCCCACCAGGAGTGAGCCCTGAACTCCAGATGTGGCACAAAAATGAGAGACAGAATTGATTGAAAATTAGAGGATAGGTTGCAGAGTCTGTTTTATTTCTTACAGTAATTTGATGTTGATAATCTTTGTTGAACACAGATTTTTTTTCAAACACTAATATGATTTATTACTGTGTGTTCATTAAATACAGTCATTCATTTTAGTTGTACAGATTTGTGACTTGGTGTCTTCTAATGTCACTTATGACTTTGTACTTCATCCTGGTCATGAAGACTCAGTGAGGGAAGGGGATCAGTGTCACCAGTTGGTGGCGGTTAGACTAGAGATCTCAGTCTTCCCAAATGTAGGAACCACAGCTCTAGAGTATTTCACAAAGCCAGTCTGCTAACTTCAGCTTTCTGCATAGCAAAGACTTTTTCAAGTCTTTACTTTGAATTTGTTCTTTGCATAGTTCCTTGTGGATACTATGTGTAACACTAACAGGTTTTAAGTTGGGTTAACTGGTGGTATATTGACATCAAATTTGTCATTAACTCAATTTATCATTATTTTTCTAGGTGTTTCCCATTAACTAAAACTCACGAGGACTATAATCAGTTACAGGTATGCAGTGACATATTTGTAATGTGTGGGGGTCGGTGTGGGAAATGGTCCCTTGAGCATCACACATGGTCCCTTGAGCATCACCAGGGATCACTCCTGAGCGCTGAGCTAGGAGTAGTCCCCAAGAATGTCCTGGGTATGGCTCATAATCAAAAAGATGAATGTATGGAGCTTGGTGAACCACTCTGAAGATGTCACCAGGTGACGTGGGCCTTAGGGTTTCATGTGCAGGCAAGGAAGCTTTTCTCCAGCCCTTGAATCAGCTGTTTGGCAAAAGGAATTTGACAACCATTTCAATACATGAACTGTCATCCTTAAGAGTGTTTCCAAGAAATGCTATTTGGGGCTAATGTACATTTCAAATCCTAAAGCCAAAACAAGGCCCCAAACTGCAAAACTTCTGTTTTATTGGGCCTGTCTTTTCCCCCAAGGGGAGACACACACACACACACACACACACACACACACACACACACACACACACACACACACACACACACACATCCCACATATATATTGCTGCCAGTTTGGAAGTGGACCAGTGTCCTGTGTCACTCTCTCTCTCTCTCTCTCTCTCTCTCTCTCTCTCTCTCTCTCTCTCTCTCTCTCTCTCTCTCTCTCATTCACGCTCTGCTACCAGTTTGACAGCCAACCAGTGTCCTGTATCAGACTCCGGCCTGACCCACAGCCAGTCCCATTCCTCCCAGCCTGCATCCTCAGCCTTGCCTCTGACTGTGCCTGGCTGGCATAGAATTCCTGGGAGGCCCCACAGTCACCTGGCTGAGTCCCAAGACCTTGAGAAAAGTCACAGGGTAGCAGTGTTGGCCCCCGCATGCCCACAGCAGTGTTCACAGCCCAGTGACTGGTCTCTGCTCAGGTCCGTAGTCCCAGTACACTTGTTTGTTCTGAAGACTTTTGCTTTTTTGGGATAGGGACCACACATAGAAGTATGTCTGCATGTGTGGGGTGTGGGGGACGGAGCCCCTGGGGGAGAGTCTGGTCACTGGGGGCACCATTGTTCCGTGGAGCTCAGCTGCATGCACATACAGGCATTTTTTTTCTTCCACTTGGTCTTCCAAGCCCCTGAGGTGTAGACTTTGCTCTCCATGCTGTTTGTGACCAGGTTAAGTTTCTTTTAATTTAATTTTTTCATTTTTTATTTTTTGTATGCCAGGGCCTCTCACAGGCAGGTGTGTGCTCTGACCGCTCCATTTTCTTTCTTTCTTTCTTTCTTTCTTTCTTTCTTTCTTTCTTTCTTTCTTTCTTAATGTGGGAGTACTGCTGTTTATTTAGCCACTGACTAGGCTGATTGAATTTTGCATGAACTCCACCTTACTTTTACTGTTTACTGAGATTGTATCGGTTCATCACACCCTGCGTTGGCAGCAGACATGCATGTACCACACTCCAGTTCACGCAGTGCCGTGACCCCTGCGGCCAATCCTGGTGCTTCTCGAGCCCCTGGACTTGCTTTTCTCTTTTCTACCACTTTGTTTCTTTACACCCCACATGCTACTTTCTAGGACTTGTCATTCTAGTATCTGTGGACATGTTTCACATAGCATATTTCTCTCCAGTTTCATCCTTGTAATCACAAATGACCAAATTCACGCCTTTTTTTTTTTCTTAACCTAAAAAGTTCCATATTCTCCTAGACTTTGCTTCTGGTGCTGTAGAACACGCACGTTTATTATCTTGTGGCGCAGAGCTGTTCTGAGAGAAAGATACTTACCTGGGATCGTCACTTGGCTCCTGTGAAATCCCTTTAATTAAATAATGCAGGCAGTCCCTAACAGGAACAGAAGCCTCACTACATAAAGCCATAGTGAGTCACTGTCATTCCATTGGCACTGCTTGGTTTAGACGTAGGGACTAGGGAAGGGCATTTCTCTGTACTGATTAGACAATGCAGAAGGGTCGGTGTTCTTCAGTAGCCCTGATGTTTAGTATCTGCTGCATTTTCCCTCTCCCACACCCCTCCTCCCATCTCAGCCACGTTTCCCCGTGACCGTGACCTTGGAGAGCCCTTCCTCCTCAGACGTTGAAGAGATCGACAGCTTCTCGGACAGTGTTCAAGAGGCGCCTTGGTGCCCCAATGTGAAGCAAGAAGTGCTGCAGGTAGGTGGCATTTCCGACTCCCTTTCACTGGCAGACACTGGATTCCAGCACTGTGCATCCCTTTAAGGGTGCTGGGGCCTAGACCAAGGTACAGGACAGAATTTTAGACAACAGGGGACGAAGGTCAGAATGTGAGTCTGTGACATGCTCTTTCCCCTCGGCGTCCTGGTGCACGGGATTCAGGGAGAATCACGATCCCCGTCAGCTCCAGAAGGCCATTTTTAAGGGCCACAGTCAGCAGATTTGGGGCTTTTATTAGACTGGGAAGTCCACAGTTCTTGCAGAACTTTTTTTTTAATACAAAGGAAAACAGAATGTGGGTTCTAGGTAAAAGTTAAGAATTGAGACTGCGGGGGCTGGAATGATAGCAAAGTGGGTAGGGTGTTTGCCTTGCACACGGCTGACCCGGGTTTGATTCCCAGCATCCCATATGGTCCCCTGAGCACTGCCAGGAGTAATTCTCGAGTAACCCCTGTGCATCGCTGGGTGTGACCCAAAAAGAAAAAAAATTGATACTGTGTCCTTTTCCCACTCTGGAGAAGCCCATGTTCTTAAACACATATTTCTCTCAAACACATCTCTCTCTCTCTCTCTCTCTCTCTCTCTCTCTCTCTCAGACTCTCTATCTGACTCTCTCTCATATCTCTAGATTCCTTTCGATAAAATTTTTTTCTTCAGGTAAACAAAATTTATTATTATTTACTAAAATAAAATTTAAAAATTCAACAAGCTAAATATAATGTTTAACAGTTTATGCCATTTATAATTTTTTGTTTTATTTTTTATTTTATGAAGTAATTCACAATATTTGACTACATTTAATATTCGAACACCAATCCCACCACCATCACACCTTCTGGTACCACAGTATTTTGGATGTTTCCATCCTGAACCCAAACCCCTGCCCCAAAAAAGATAGTATGAAATTATTTTGTATTGTTTGTTATGAAAAACGGCAGTATACTTGCGCCTACGTAACGGAAAAATTGGTTTTCATAATATTTTTACCTAAAAATACTTTACTTTTATTGTAGAGCTGGTAATTTAATAAGTTAAAGGAAACTTATGTTTTATGTTAAAAGATGGGAAAGGGGGATAGGAGAGTTGTGACCATGACCAGCAATACTCAGGAATTATTCCTGGCTGTGCTCTGGAGACCATATGGAATGCCAGGGATCGAACCCTGGTTGGCCGCATGCAAGGCAAATGCCCTACCCACTGTCCTGTCACTGCAGCTCCTCATGTTAAAATTATTAATGTGATTTGATTTTAGCATGAAACGGTACAGAACTTGGTCATCCCATCTTCTAGTACCATGAAAATAACTGTTTGAATTTAAAGAAAAGGAAAGCCATATTTTCTTCTTTTCTTTCATTAAAGTAATGATGTTTATATAAGATTAATATAAGTATCTAGAAAAGTATAGCATGTCACAGGAAGAAATGTATAATGTGGTAAGGTAAAGGTAAAGGTAAAGGCCCTCCCGTTGTTCGTCGATTTGCTCGAGCGGGCCCAGTAACATCTCCGCTGGAGACTTTGTTGTTACTGTGTCTGGCATATCGAATACGTCACGGGGAGCTTGCCTGGCTCTGCCGTGCGAGCGAGATACTCTCGGTAGCTTGCTGGGCTCTCCAAGAGGGGCGGAGGAATCGAACTCGGGTCGGCCATGTTGGCTGCGTGCAAGGTAAACAAGCATAATCCTTTCATCTTAAATATGAGCACCTACAGTCTGTAGTACTTGAGTGGCTTATTAAAAGACAAGATCCTAGGGCCAGACAGATAGTACCGTGAGTAAGACACTAGCCTTGCATATGGCTGACCCAGGCTTGAGCCCTGGCACAACATATGTTCCCCGAACCACCACCAGGAGTGATTACTGAGCATAACAGAGCCAGGAATAAGCCCTACAAATTGACAGATGTTGAGACTGGAGCACTAGCACAGCAGGTAGGGTGTTTGCCTTGCACGCAGCCAACCTGGGTTCAATTCCCAGCTCCCATATCATCCCCCGAGCACTGCTAGGAGTAATTCCTGAGTGCATGAGCCAGAAGTAACCCCTGTGAGTCACTGGGTGTGACCCAAAATGCAAAAAAAAAAAAAGAATTGACAGGTGTTGTCCCCAAACCAGGTTGGAGCAATAGCACAGCGGGTAGGGCGTTTGCCTTGCACGCAGCCGACCCAGGTTTGATTCCTCCACCCCTCTCAGGGAGCCCGGCAAACTGCCGAGAGTATCTCGCCCACACGGCAAAGCCTGGCAACCTACCCGTGATGTATTCGATATGCCAAACACAGTAACAACAAGTCTCATAGTGGAGACCTTACTGGGCCTGCTTGAGCAAATCGATGAACAATGGGAGGACAGTGCTACAGTGCTACAGTCCCCAAACCAGAATAATGATAATAAATTCACAGATGGAAGTTTGTCTGTATTAAATATTTCTCTCCAGAAAGGAGGTACCACTAGCTTCTCAGTAGTGGCTTATGAGTCTCCACCCCCTTAATTATGTATATACTAGTGATAAGTAAAAAGTTGAAGTGCTTTGTTTTGAGTTTAAATGGTTTGATTGTTTGAAAGTCTTTTAAATAAGTAAATATGACATATGTTCTTTATTAAGTACATGTGTGTTTAAATTATTATAAGAAACAACACCGAAATAGTTTGAGTTATTTTGCTCATGAACTTTTTTATATTTTATTTTATAGTATTTTATAGTATATGTTATATGATTTTATGGTCACTGTCATTGTCACTGTCATCCCGTTGTTCATTGATTTCCTTGGGCAGGCACCAGTAACGTCTTCATTCGTCCTAGCCCTGACATTTTAGCAAGTGCCACATTGGAGGATCTTTCAGGGTCAGGGGAATGAGACCCATCATTATTACTGGGGTTTGGCATATCAGATATGCCACAGGGAGCTTGCCAGACTCTGCCGTGTGGGCAGGATACTCTCGGTAGCCTGCCAGGTTCTCTGAGAGTGAGAACTAGACAATAAGAGATTGCGCGCCGCAAATGCGGCCGCATGCTTCCGAGAGCTTGGTTTTATAATATATGGTGTGTATTTATAATATACTATTCAGTAGAATCTGATAGTATATTACTTGCCTTTTGTAAATGCAGTAACTTAAAATAGCATTAATTGGGAACAGAGAGATAGTATGATGTTGAGATGCTGAACTTGCATGGGGCCAACCCTGTCTCTATCCAACGTACCACATGTGGTCCCCACGCACTGCTAGGGGTTATTACTCTTTTTTCTTTTAGTTTCTGTTTTGTTTGGGGGCCACACCTGGATATGCTTGGGGCTACTTCTGTCTCAGCTCAGGAAACCCTCCTCGTGATTCTCAAGTGACCATATGGGATTCTGGGGATTGAAACTGTCCTGGCCATGTGCAAAGCAAGCTTCACTACACTATCTTTCTGGGCCCTGGACTGTCACTCTTTAGTAGAGCCCAGAGCCAGGAGTAACCCCTGAGTATGGCCAGGTATGTGTTTATGCCCCACACCATGCCCTCCCCCCAAAAAAGACTGAGAAGCAACCAGAATGTTTATTAGCTTACCGTTCTGTAGGTTGGGGTTGGAATGCCCCATGAAGGATTCTCTGCTCAGAGTCTCATCACGAAGCAATCAGGATGGCAGACTCCCCCGAGTCTGAGCATATCAGTTCATTGGCACAGTTCAGCTTCTGGAGGCACAGGACAGAAGCTCGTCAGGGGGCTGCTTAAACTCTCTAGAAGACTCTGGCCTGCATTCTTTGCTCAAAATCCTTGTGTTTTATTTCTGTAAAGCCCCCTCAGGAAGGAAGATGGTTCCTTTTAATGGACAGTTTAGTTAGGTCATGATTACCTGGGCTCATTTTCATATCTGACAATGACCTACGGACTTCAGAGCTTTGTTCATACCTTACGCATCTTTTCACCATAGCACCTGGGTCAATGTGTGTTTGCATAAGTGGGAAGTTTAGGTGCTCCGGCAGGTTAGGAATCTTAGAGGCTGATTTTAGAAATTTGCCTGCAATAAAGTCTTACTTTCAGGGATCTTAGAATCTTCAAGGAAGTTTGCTGATACCCATTCAATGTTGTGGATTTTGGGTGAGCGAGAACAGCTCTCTGAACCATTTGACAAGGGCTGGAGCAGGAGTACAGCAGGTCTGGCTTTTGCCTTGCTCGCATCCAACCTGGGTTCAGTCCCCAGCATCCCACATGGTACCCCAAGCCCACCGGTGTGGTTTAAAAATCAGAAAATAATAATAAAGACAAGTAAATGGACAGAAATGGCGAACAGTTTCTTGAGACGTGCCCTTGGTTCATCAGCTTTCATAGCTGTGGATCAGAAAAGGAAGTCAGTGATTGTCCTCTCCTTCCAGGGGTCCTTGACCAAGTGATTGAATACCTAAGAGACTCCTAGAACAGTGCTGGACATATACATTCCTTTAAAGTACTTCCTTTTTAAGAAATGTATTTGAATGCAACTTTATGACTTAGGTGTGTTAAACATCTTGATGGGGCTTCCTCTTAGAAATGGACCCTCACAAAAGGGTCTTTTCTTTTTCTTGTCCTTAACTTTGTATTTCTGACATAGGTCTTTTATAAAGGTGAGTTGCCTTTATTTTCTTCCAGAAGGAATGGTATTTAAATCTTTAACCCAATTTCATGTAATTTGTTGATTAGATTCACTAGCATCACAAGAGACCACAAGTGTGGACTCTAAACCTGAAATCTGAATTCATTTCTGACTCCGCTCTCAAATAAAATCCTAAAAATTATTCGGTAATAAATTTATTTCTTCATACTAGGGAAAACTGGACGAATGCCTGAAGCAGTTAAGAGAGGAGAGAATAATAAGACTTAAAACTGATAGAAGAGTCAGTGAGGTAAATAAACTTTTTTTAATACTTTTGAGAGTTTTTCTTTATTTTGCTTTGATTGTGAGTTACAGTTTGTGGTTTAAATACAGTACATATAACTTGTAAACTTCAATATGAGAAAATATCATAGCAACTTCATACTGTATTTTGGTCTCATGAGTTAATCACAGAAAACATGATTTAAAAATGAGAAAGGTGATTTTCTGTGTTTGTGTCTTATGTGACTTAATTTACCATTCACGAAAGTACTTTGCTGACATTTATTAGACCATTTACTGACAGTGAGAAAATGAATTGTCTAAATAAGTGTAAGATACGGAAAACTGCTAGGAGCAAAATAAAAAGTAAAAATATACAATGGAAATTACATTAGAATAATGTACCGTGAGAGCAAGACAAGTTCTAGAAAGTTTTATATAAATATAGTTTATTATTACAAGGTGAATTTCATGAGGAGTTTTTGTACTTCCCTCCTTAGGAAAATTGAATTGGAGAATACCCATTCAATAACTATTGAGTTCCTACTTATGCAAAACAAAAAGTGTCTCATGGGAATGAGTATTTTTAAAAAACCAAGGAGAATCTTCCTAAATATACAACTAGTATCATTTAGGACTTCATTACTTACACATTGAATATTTTGTTCACTAAAGTTAAGCTTTAGCATTTAAGAGAATCGTAATAGTAGGCTTTATTGAAATCAAAGTGCATTTCATTTTCTAGTGTAATGGAAACCTTAAGCTAATTTTCTAATCATGGAGAATGAGATATGTCAGTTACTAACATAGAAAATAAGGTTTGAAGTGTGATATTTTTGAAAATCATTAATAAGTTAATTTAATTTTTCTATACATCACCTAATTGTTTATAGGGAGATTTGATCTGTCTCTGGGTTTTAATAATTATGTGATATGGTCCCTGTCTTTAATGATGGAGAATTGGATTCATTGCAGATTCTATTTCAAGATGTTTTATTTTTATTGTGTTATTTAAAAACTTTTGGTGACAATAACATCAGACCTTTTCAATCTTCTCTTATAGCTTGAACATGAAAATGCCCAGTTAAGAAATATAAATTTCTCTTTATCTGAAGCCCTTCATGCACATTCGTTGACAAGCATGGTTCTGGATGATGAAGGGGTTTTGGGCAGCATTGAGAGTTCTTTTCAGAAGTTTCATGCTTTCTTGGATCTCCTTAAAGACGCTGGGTTCGTACACTTCTTCCCATGATTTGTATTGTTTTACTGTTTGGAGATTTGAGGCCACGCCTGGCGGTGCTCAGGGCTTATTCCTAACTCTGCAACTCAGAGATCACTCCTGGCTCTGCTCAGGATCTGCAAGTAGTGCCGGGGATCAAGCCTGGGTTGGCCACTGCAAGACAAGTGCTTTCCACCCTGTACTATCTCTGCTGCCCAGAGTCATTGATTTTCAATGAGGAATCAAAATTCCTAAGCTCCCTAAAACGGCAAACCTGCTTCCGTAGAGATCCCGTGAGAAAGCAGTAATTGAAACCAGTCAGAAGTGCAGAGGATTCTGCAGGGTAGATAAAGTCAGTCTCTGCTGGGAGGCATTTTGCTAGAAAAAAAAAGATTCTTTTAGAACTGGAGATCGATAACTAATGGAGTGATATTTTGCAGGTGAAGTATTGGGAAAGAAGGAACAGATTTGTCCTTGGATGCTGGGGAAGGGGCAAAAAGAGGTGCGGGATCAGAAGCACAAGGCTGCTAGGGGGAAGGTGTTTAGGAAGGAAAGGAAGGGAAATAAGATGGCGTGATGTTGGGTACACTGTTGGGACGAGAGTTCTTGAAGGAAGGATGATCTGATGTGTTCCTAGAGCTTGATCTCAAAAGGCCGGAACCTGGGCTGGAAAGTTAGGACAGCGGGGAAGATGAAGATGCCCGCCTTGCACACAGCCAATCCAGTTCTGACCCTGGGCACCACATATGACAGTTGGTCTCTCCAGCCCTCGAGAAATAATCCCTGAGCACAGAGCCAGGAGTACCCTGAGCACCACCAGGTGTGGCCCAGAGATGAACAGGGAGGGGGAGGCAGAGCCAGAAATAGCTCCTTCACTGCCCTGTGTGGCCCCCTGTATTACTGTATCACTGCCATCCCGTTGTTCATTCATTTACTCAAGCGGGCACCAGTAATGTCTCCATTCGTCCCAGCCCTGAGATTTTAGCAGCCTCTCCTTACTCGTCTTTCCCAACATTGCCGTTTTGGAGGTTCTTTCAGGGTCATGGGAACGAGACCCGTTATTGTTACTGTTTTTGGCATATCGAATACGCCACGGGGAGCTTGCTAGGCTCTGCCATGGTGTGTGTGGCCCCCTAATGAAAATAAACAGGGCTGAGAAGTAAGGAGACGTGAGGCTTTCAGAGGATACTAGATTTTGATACTTGAGAAGACACTCCAGTGGTGTTACACTGCACATATTTAAAGCCTGGCTTCCATCCTGGCACCTCCAGAAAAGTGTTGAAAATATTTCGGAAGCATTTCATTAACTTTTGTAATGTCAGATCTAAACTGGCTTAGCATCATCTGTGTCTAATAATCCTGGCCTTCCCTCCTCTCCTTTCCCCAGGCTTGGCCAGCTAGCATCAATGGCTGGTATAGATCAGTCAGATTTCCACGTACCGGGTCATCCCCAAATGAATTCCACCCTTAGTAGTCCACTAAAAGAAGAGAAGAAGACCACCGAAGAAGAAAAATCAGAATCAAAGCACAGTGCCTTAGGACAAATGCAGAATATCCAAGTAAGTGGACAAAACTTGGCCAAGTCAGAGGACTTAGCAAAAAAAGGAAATGACCAAGGCAGAAAAAAAATATTAGCAAGCTGTCCCTAATCACTCAGAGCCTCCAAAACTGGAAAACTCCTGCCCAGAACTCTCTGCTGCTTTTCAAACCTAAGACTTTAAATAAGTGCTGATTTTGTGATATTGTAATCGTGGATATAAGTACACGGAAAGTTCTTTTGACAACTTATCATTCAGAACACACTGTCCTTAGACAAAAATAAGAGATTAGTGAAAATATTCCCAATTCTGAGTGGTATAAATGTATTCTATTCATATCTCATCTAGGTTTCTATTTGTATGCAGTCAGCTTACAATGAAGGAACACGAATGAAGGTACAAGTTGCAATACAGCTAATGTTGAATTCAGTGACCCAGATAAAACTAAGAGGCAGTAGATCCTTGAAAATCGTGCAGTTGTGGGAATGAGGGCAAAGCCTGTCGGCCCTTCCTCCACCCTTCCTCACAGCCCACAGCTCTACTCAACCACCTCAGACCGGAACTGGCAGCTTGAGAACAGTCAGTCACAACTTGAATACTAAAAAAAAAAAAAAAATCTGGGGCTAGAGAGATGGTACAATGGGCAGGACTTGAAAGCTCACCCAGGTTTGATCCCTGGCATCTCAAATGGACTCCTGAGCACTGCCACAAGTAATTCCCAAGTGCAGAGCCAGGTATAAGCCCTGAGGATCGCCAGGTGCGGCCTCAAAACAAAACAGAACAGGGGCTGGAGCAATAGCATAGCAGCTAGGGTATTTGCCTTGCACACAGTCGACCTGGGTTCGATTCCCAGCATCCCATATGGTCCCCTGAGCACCACCAGCGGTAATTACTGATGCAGAGCCAGGAGTAACCCCTGTGCATCGCTGGGTGTGTCCCAAAAAGCGAAAAAAAAAAAAAGAACAGAAACAACTTGGATACTGATGCATGTGTCTGGAATAGAGAGGGGGAATTAATGTTCTTAGGAGGTAAGAGAAAAAAGGTTGTGAGTTATGATGATCCAGACACCAAACTCTAAAAATGTAGTGGAAACAACCTTGAATATTATATAATATTGGAGATCATTTAGAAAGAGAAATACAAGTTGTAAATAAGAAAAGGCTCTAAAATCTGCTAGACAATGTGTAGGTTGCTGTAATAAAATCATGTAATAAGGGCCAGAGCTCTAGTTAGCAGGAGGGCACTTGCCTTACTTGAGGTCTACCAGGTTTCATGCCTGGCACTCTGTATGGTGCCCTGAGCACCTCACAGAGTTAACTGAAATTTTGAGTTTCTATTTTCTAATGTGTTAATCACTGAATTTTTTGCTTTCTTTTCTTTTGTTTTCCCCTCCAGTTTCAGCAAATCACCAGTGATGCCAGAATTCCTTTGCCCCTTGACACCTTCCCGGTTGCAGTTTCTACTCAGGAGACCTTAGACACTTGCGAAGACAGCGTGGAAATCCCTACCTCGGAGCCACAGGAGAAATCTTTGCAGGAATTTATTGCGCAGACATGTTCTTCGGGAGATGTGATTTCCGGGAATGCAAGTCCAAAAAATGAGGAGGAGTTGTCCAGACATAGCGGATCATTTTCCGAGAAAATGGCCAAGACAGGTGAATATACAAAGAAAGCCCACTCTGTTAAGAGCCAGCAAGAAAAGGACCTGCGTTCCCACTCCAGCTCATCTGTTAACGGGAAAAGCAAAGGGATTGGACGGAAAAGCTCTTTGGTTAGTGAACCAGTTAAAAGCGAATCTCTGAAAAAACACATTTCTGTTAAGAAAGAAAGTAGAATAGTGACTGTTTCATCCAAGACAACCACAAGCAAACTCAATGTATCTGAAAATGACAGTGTTGGGTCTGATTTTGAATTTCAAGAAAGCATCCATACTCTGTCACACCTGACATAGGTGGGAATCTTCTAGAATTATGTTTTTGCCTTGAAACTTGAATAAATTTCTTATCTTTTCCTTATGGCTTATGGTGTTTTAAAATGTAGCAATAGATACCACTAGAGGAAGATTTTTCTTTTACGTAACAAAGCTGTTGGTGTCTTTTTCCATTTATGCTTCACACCATTCATCCAATATTTACAGAGTCTCGGTTATATGATATTGATTTAGACATGGTAACTTCGAGCAATAAAGACAAAGCCTGTATTTCATGAAACTAATACTCTGTGTAGAAAGGAAAAATCAGCAACGCAGTGAAATGAGGGATGGAAGCAAGCAACTGGGCTTGCTTACCCTGTATTTAAATATATAAATACGATATACTTGACTAGACATTATTGATAAATCCTCGTTTATAGTAACCAGAGCAGCAAACATTCCCCAAGGCCCTTAGCCATGTTGATGGTTTATAGTAACCCTGTGAGGGAAGAAATTATTATTATATCCATTTTACAGAGAAGTCCAAGGAGTCATTGGACTGTGCCCCAATTCCACAGCTACAAATAAGGGGTTGAGCTGAAATACAAACCAGAGTGTCGCCTCTAGGAAAGGGTGGTCCTTAGGTTCAGTGAGACTGAATGACTTGAAAGGTAAGATCAAACAAAAGCTAAGGGCCATATCCCTTCTGGAAGCTCTTGGCTTGATTATCACCAGAGAGCTCTTGCCATTCTGTTCAATGAATAGTGAGAGGAAGAGGCCAAGAACCAGGTAGTGTTTGTGCTCTTTGTTGCAGGATGAGGAGACACAGCAGATGCTTCTGTGAGGGGAAGACTCCGGAACTCGGTCAGGGTTTGGTGAAGAGGCAAGAGAGCTGCAGGGCCGAGAAAAGTTCATGTAAACCGGAAACACAGAAGTCTTTAAGGACTACTTAGAACTGGGTGGAGACGGTGATGAAGGAAAGAGATGCTGAGACACAGGGGAAGAGCAGGACCAAATGTAGGGTGGTGAGAGGTGTGTCTGCGGAACTGTGGCACGGGTGGTTTGGAGCTCGAGGAATGTTAGGCGGCAGCTCTGAGAACCTGTGTGGCATAAAGCCGTTGTTCTTCCTCAGGAAATAACTCCACGCGGGGAGTCGGGTAATCAGATTCGGATTTCAGATCATTAGCTTCAGCTGGGAAAGGAATTCAAAGAAGTGCCAAACCTTGTTTCTTAGTGTTAAGTGGAACTTAACGCCTGCTCACTCCCCCCCTCCCCCCACGGTCCCAGGAAGGCCTTTGCAGGCGAACACCAAGGAGACCCCAGTGCAAATAAAGGCACATGCGGTTCCTTATGCCAGGGCTGCTTTTGGTTGTTAGTATGACTCCCCTCAGACAGGCATAGTGCTATGCGGCCCTTCTCACATGTATTTTGATTAGAGAGTCCTTAATTTTAATTTTGGGTTTTTGATCTCCTGCCCCTGCGCCTGGCTGTCCTCGCCAAGGCCCCTTGGAGGAGAGCGGGTTGAGTTTTCCTCCCCGCCCCAATGAGGGCTCCGGCAGCCGAAGACCTCCAGAACCAGCCACCACCATGCTGAGACCACTCTCCACACGCATGAAGGTACCGGCAGAGGAACAAAGGCATGCAGGTCCCGGGGCTGAGATCTCCAAGCCTGCTCCGATCGGGGCTGAGCATCCTCACTCCGGCCCATGATGATTAATTTTTAAAATATTCTCAAACTACCTAACTGGAGAGCTAGAGCGATAGCACGCGGTAGGGCATTTGCCTTACACGTGGCCAGCCAGGCAGATGCGGGTTCGATTCCTCCACCCCTCTCGGAGAGCCTGGAAAGCTACTGAGAGTATCTCTCCCACACGGCAAAGCCTGGCAAGCTACTCATGTTGTATTCGATATGTCAAACACAGTAACAACAAGTCTCACAATGGAGACATTACTGGGCCCACTCGAGCAAATTGATGAACAATAGGGAGGACAGTGCTACTTAACTGGAATGTATGATTTCACATGGGTAACTGAACATGTCCTTATCTCTCACAGAATCCCTTTGAGCTAACTGGAAAAATATTAAAACAGGTGAGAATCAATAGATTTGGGAGGCCAGAAAATAAACAATGGGGAATTAGATCAGTCCATGAAAGAATTGAACAGCTGAGACTTTCTGCTGGTCTTTGAATAATCTCGTTCTTGGAGTATGCCCAGAATATGAAGTAAGCAGAATGAATTCAACTGAAGCTTAAATTTGTGGGGCCCAAGGTTTGATTGAAGAGCCCATAATATTCTGTGCATGGGAATAAAGATTACGGGGGAAAAACAATCCCAGGGAGTACAGGGATTGGGAGGTGGTGAACGCACAAATACTTGTTGAATTGAGACTATTGAAGATCAGATTGGGGCAGACAACTAGATTCCTCAGCATAAACCTTTCCTTAAAATTACTAAGCAAACTGAACAGTGAATCTCTGCAATATTTTAAATCAAAGGCATTGATGATACTTTGGGAAACACCATCCCACTGCACAGGCACCAGAGATCTCTCTTTTTAATCAGGAAAATTCTAAACATCATGTATATGTGAAAGTAAAGTGAACTGAAATTGTAGGTTTCAACACAAATGGAGGACAGGCTATAGAAAGAAGAATTGTTTTCTGAATTTTGTCTTACTTGAGGGAAGGATCTAGTGTTTATCTCTACGTGATGATTAAAAAGATCTATTACATGGCTGGAGAGAGAGTACAATAGGTAGGGCGCTTGGCTTACATACAGCTGACCCCCAAGTCTAGTCCTGGAACCCCAGGTGGTCCCCAACCCTTGCTAGGAGTGATTCTTGAGTACCGAGCCAGGAGTGGTACCTGAGCATAGTGGATGTGGCAAAATACGAATACACTAGACCAAGAAAGCAGTTTCTACTGGGTTCAATCTCCAACATCGCATGGTCCTCCAAGCATTACCCAAGAGTGACATTGTGTACATGAAAGGTTGGTGGGCTGGAGGGATGATGCAATAGATGAGACATTCGCCTTGCTTATGGTAATAACCCCCTGCACTTCTTTGGTCACTCAAACACTGCTGGGAGTGACCCCCAGACACTGCAGGGTGTGGCTCAAAAGTTCAAATAAACAGATAGGGTAGTAAACTAAAGTAAAATAAAGATAGGTGATGCTGTAGTAAACCAGATTTTTAAAAAATTTTTTATTAGTGAAACACCATGAGATACAGTTGTAGACTTCAAATTTTTGTGCTTGGGTTTCAGTTATACAATGATCAAGTACCCATCCCTCCACCAGTGCCCATTCTCCACCACCACTGATCCAGTATCGCTCCTACCCCCCATCCCCCATCCCACCCTGCCTCTGTGGCAGGGCATTCCCCTTTGTTCTCTCTCTCCCTTTGGGTGCTGTAGTTTGCAAAAGAGGCATTGAGTGGCACTTATGTTTGGTCTATAGTCTGCTTTCAGCATGCTTCTCCCATCCTAGGAGGATCCTCCCAACACCCTTTATTTGGTGCTCCCTTCTCTATCTGAGCTGCCTTTTCCCCTAGTGTGTGCGGCTAGCCTCCAAGCCATGGAGTAAACCTCCTGGTACTTATCTTGGCTATTCTTGGGTGTTAGTCTCCTATTTTGTTTGTGTTCCCCCAGATGAATGCAATCTTTCTATGTCTGTCCCTCTCTTTCTGACTCATTTCGCTCATGATACTTTCCATGTAGTACCACTTGTATGTAAATTTCATGACTTCATCTTTTCTAACAGCTATATAGTACTCCATTGTGTAGATGTACCAAAGTTTCTTTAACCAGTCATCTGTTCTTGGGGACTCAGGTTTTTTCCAGATTCTAGCTATTGTAAACAGTGCTGCAATGAACAAACAAGTGCAGATGTCATTTCGACTATACTCTTTTGCCTCTCTGGGATATATTCTCAGGAGTGGTATTGCTGGGTCAAATGGGAGCTCAATTTCTAATTTTTTGAGAATCGTCCATACTGTTTTCCAAAAGGGCTGAACCATACCCAGAAGGAGAGAGAGAACAAAAGGGAATGCCACAGAGGCAGGGTGGGATGGGGGGGACAGGCGGGGGGTGGGAAGGATATTGGGATCAGTGGTAGTGGAGAATGGGCACTGGTGGAGGGATGGGTATTCGATCATTGTATAACTGAAACCCAAGCACAAAAATTTGTAAATCTACAACTGTACCTCATGGTGTTTCACTAATAAAAATCTAAAAAAAAAATTAATAAAAATAAAAATAAAATGTTAATACAGCAAAAAAAAAAAGGCTGAACCATGTAAAAAAAATAATGTTCATTTTTGGCTGATAAAAAGTACCATTTTGCAGAAAAACTTCTTAAAGAACATATTCACAGTTTTAAACTTAAGTTTGCAAACATATAGTAGAGTATTTCTTGTTATCCCCAAGTAGAATGTTCTATTCAGGGAGTAAAGCTCAGTGGCAGAGCATTCTTTTTTACATGTGTGGGGCCTAAGGTTCAGCTTCTGACACCACAAACACAAATAATCCTATTTAGCATGATATGATAGGTTGATTTGGGGGGTCTAGTCACTGTCACTCTCCTCCCGTTGTTCATCGATTTGCTCGAGTGGGCCCAGTAATGTCTCCATTGGAGACTTTGTCGTTAGTTACTGTTCTTGGCATATCGAATATGTCACGGGTAGCTTGCCAGGCTCTGCCATGCAGGCGAGATAATCTTGGTAGCTTGCCGGGCTCTCCGAGAGGAGTGGAGGAATCGAACTCGGGTCGGCCATGTTGGCCACTTGTAAGGCAAACGCGTTACCCCTGTGCTATGGCTCTAGCCCTGGAGATAGCATAGTGGTAGGGCGTTTGCCTTGCCTGCAGCCAGCCCAGCCAAGCCGGGTTTGATTCCTCCGCCTCTCTCAGAGAGCCCGGCAAGCTACCGAGAGTATCTCACCCACACGGCAAAGCCTGGCAAGCTACCCGTGACATATTCAACATATTCAATATGCCAAATACAGTAACAAGTCTCAAAATGGAGACGTAACTGGGCCCACTTGAGCAAATCGATGAACAATGGGAGGACAGTGTTTGTTGGGGGGTCAGGGTTTGTTGGGGGTTGCTTTGCATGCGGCTGACCTGGGTTTGATCCCCAGCATCCCATATGGTCCCCCAAGCACTGTCAGGAATAATTCCTGAGTGCAAAGCCAGAAATAACCCCTGAGCATTGCTAGGCATGACCCAAAAAGCAAAAAAGAGAAAAAAATTTTTTTCCATCTAAATTAATTTATATTCTCAGATCCAAAAATATAATTTGCCAAAAAAAAAGATATTCTTCTTTGGATTACAGGGGAAATCTCTGATACTCCCAAACTTGAGAAAATAGAAGGGGATATGGGGACATAGGGATTGAAGAAACTTTCATACCTCTCTTGAGAACCATTAATGCTCATCTTACTAAGACGCAGTAATGAAATGCAGTGCCAAGTATGGTGAGACTGCAGAACTGGGATTTGCATAGATTGCAGGGAGGAATGCTAAAGAACTTGCTCAAAACCATGTCTGTTAATAACAAACAGGCTATGTAGCCATTTCTGAATATTTTCCCTAAAGAGATTAAAACTGATCTCACAAAAACCTGTATGTGGATGTTTATGACAACTCATTATCACCAAAATGGCTTCAGAGACATCAAGAAATAAAATCTGTAGCATGCAATGGAACACTACTCAGCAATTAAAAAAAAGAATGAATTATTAATACTTTAACAACTTGTTTGAATCTCAAGGTCAAACGAACGAGTCCCTACGTTCCATTTGCTCTCAACAGAACGAACATCTCTGAATGCAGCAGCTATGTATACCTGGGTTGAGAACTCAGGAATGACTTGGTGCCAGAACTGCACAGGAGGAAGAGAGTGATGTGGAATGCCTTCAAGTCCATGGAAGAAGTTGTTAAGAGGATGAAGAAACTCCGGCTCCAGGCACATCTTTTCGACTCCACCGTTCTTCCTGCACTAACATACGCCTCAGAGACCTGGGCCCTAAGAAAACAGGATGAGAATGCTATTCGGGTATCCCAAAGAGGAATCAAAAGAGCTGTGCTTGGAATACCACATTTCACTCAAGTGAGAGAAGGAATCTGGAGTTCCAACCTCTGTCAACGATCAAGAATCAGGGACGCTGCCTCATTTGCCAAGGCATCGAAAATCAGATGGACCGGACAAGTAATGTGATTTAGAGACTATCACTGGACTAGAGCTGTTACCGACTGGATTCCATGGGATGTCAAAAGGATGCGTTGCTGCTCACCTACGGGATGGTCAGTCTTCTTTGTCAAAACCCTGAACAAACGGTTTGAGGCTCTTTGTGTTCCTGGAGCGAGCAGATGCCATTGGGGCTACACTAGCACATGACAGGGACAAATGGAGATGTTACTGGTGCCCGCTCAAGCAAATCGAGATGACAAATGATACAGGTGACAAGTGATAACAACTTGTTTGAATCTCATAGTTATGCTTAGAAAAAGAAGTCAACAGTGCGTCTTTCTGTAGTCTCAACAGGTTAACTTTCTTTTTTATTCTATTCACAGGACACTCAAAAAGGCAAAGCATTAGTGATTAAGATAGAATCAGTGTTTGCCAGATGCTGGTCTGGTGACAGAATTTGATTACGAAGAGTACTAATTTATTAGTGTTGTTTTTTCTGATTGTGGTGGTGGGAGTGTGAATAAAACAGGAATGATAAAATGTGGAAAATATTACAAGGTCAAAGATTTCACTGCAACTATAAGTTTAAAAGAATAAAGAATACAAAAGTAGTTTTGGAACAAAAGTAGAGCTGCAGACCAGTGGAACAGGATGGAATATCCCTACACAAAACCCCAAAAGTATGAACAACTAATCTTTGATAAGGGATCAAGAAATGTGAAGTGGAGTAAGGAAAGCCTCTTTAACAAATGGTTTTGGCATAACTGGACAACCACATGCAAAAAAATGGGCTTCGACCTCGACTTAACACCATGCACAAAAGTCAGATCAAAATGGATTAAAGACCTCAACATCAGATCAGACTCCACAAGGTACACTGAAGACAAGGTCGGCAAAACCCTCCACAATATTGAGGTTAACAGTATCTTCAAAGACGACATGCCACTGACCAACCAAGTGGAAACAGAGATAAACAGATGGGACTATATTAAACTAAGAAGCTTCTGCACCGCAAAAGATATACAAAGACAATCTACAGAATGGGAAAGGATATTCACCCAATACCCATTCAATAAGGGGTTGATATCAAGAATATACAAAGCACTGGTTGAACTCCACAAGAAGAAAACAACCAACCCCATCAAAAAATGGAGTTTTAGTAAAGTGATATAAATATGTTTAAACATTCCTGCCCCCATGCCTGGCTGTCCTCGCCAGGGTCCCTTGGAGGGGAGCGGGTGGAGTTTTCCTCCCTGACCCGACCAGGGCCCTGGCAGCCAAAGACCTCCAGAACCAGCCACCACCATGCTGAGACCACTCTCCACATGCATGAAGGTACCAGCAGAGGAGCAAAGGCACGCGGGTCCCGGGGCTGAGATCTCCAAGCCTGCTCAGATTGGGGCTGAGCATCCTCCACCCAGATCCTCCAAATTCCAGTACGCGGGGGTCACACCCACCAACTGGCCCCCTGGCGCCGTGTAATTCCATCAACGGCCAAGACTCAGAGACTATAAAACCCAGCTCCCGGAAGCGAATGCGACCGCGTGACATCTTATTATCTCATTTCTACTTTGGACAAACTGGCAGGCTACCGAATGTAACCTGCCCACATGGCAGAGTCTGGCAAACTCCCCGTGGCGTACCAATATGCCAAACACCAGTAACAATGAAGGGTCTCATTCTCTTACCTCTGAAAGAGCCTTGAATATGGCACTTTTTAAAAAAAATCTCAGGGCTAGGACGAAGGAGACATTACTGGGGCCTGCTCGAGGCAATCGACGAATAACAGGATGGTTGTGATTGTGATTGTGATTCCTCTTCATAAACAATCAGGACTATTTGCTAATAAATTAGAACTGTTTACTAACCTCTTGGGATGACAGATATAAAATAGTGTGGCAAAATGAGAGGTGAGTATCTTATTGTTGAAGGAAGTGTAAGTCTAAGGTCTTTGGAGTGGAAAGTTTGGCAGTGTAGATCAATACTTCGATGTGTTTCGGATTTAACAAATAATTCATCTGCTGTTTTTTGTTTTAGGTCACAGTCGGCAGTGCTCAAGGCTTCCTCCTGGCTCTGCTCTCAGAGATCACTTCTGGCAGTGCTGCAGGGAACTGAACTTGGGTTGGCTGCATGCAAGGAAATGTCAAACTCACTGTACCTTTGCTCTGGCTCCTGAAACTCATTCTTAGTGAACTGCCCTAAATAAGTTTTCACACATGTCTTAGACCAGGTATTAGAATTCATATTGAGGTGCCAGAGCAATAGTAAAGTGGGTGAGGCACTTACCTTTCATGCAGCAGACTTGAGTTCCAACACTACCTGTGGTTCCCTGAGCACTGCCAGGGGAGATTCATGAGCCAAGAGTAAGCCCTTGAACACAGCCAGGTGTGCCAAAAAAATATATATATA
The DNA here is from genome assembly GCF_029834395.1 of Sorex fumeus. NCBI lineage: Eukaryota > Metazoa > Chordata > Mammalia > Eulipotyphla > Soricidae > Sorex > Sorex fumeus. The sequence continues at coordinate 4,328,823 of NW_026606095.1, read as the reverse complement.
TTTTAGCATTTTAAAAATATTTTTTTAAAAAGTGACCAGGGGATGTAGCTCAGGGGTTGAACACTTGCATTGCATGTATGAGGTATTGGGTTTGGTTCCTGACACCGAACACACACACACACATACAAACACACACACACACACACACACACACAAAACAACAGCGTAACTAGATTTAGAAATCACTGAATCAGTGATTTCTGCAGCCAATCCTCTACAGCAGCTAAAAACAGTAGCTGCATAGTGTAGATAAGAGAATTTTCTAAGACTGATAAGGAAAGTTGCACATTAATACTGCACATTTCTGTTGACATTTATGTGACTAAAAATCCATTTACAGGGGCCAGAGCAATATTACAGTGTGTAGGGTGCATTGCACACTGACCCGAGTTTGATCCCCAACAATCCATGTGGTCCCTTCAGCATTGCTAGGAGTGATTCCTGAGCACAGAGTCAGGAGTAACCCCTGAAAAACCACTGGGTGTGCCCCCCATTTTTTTGTTCACATATGTGTAGTGTTTGTGTGTGTATGTGTGTGTGTGCCTGTGAACAACTCTGAAGTAATATATGGTAATAAACCATCAACAGTCTCTGCTGAGGGTGGTAGGACAGGAGGAAAAGACATTTTCATATATTACTGTATTTACTTCTCAGTGGTTTGATTTAAAAAAAAACCCTGCTTTTATGGATCACAAGCCATTTTCCAAATTGGCCTTTATTACAAAATTCTAGGAAAAGGCAAATAATGTATTATTCCCATGTCCTGTGTCCATTTACTTTTCAAAGTACCTGTCCTGGTATCTGAATAAACATGTGTTTGAACCACGTAAACTTCTTAGGGTTTTGTAAACCTGAAATATTCCTACACAGAAGAATTCTTTTTTTTAAAAAAGTCATAATGCTCAGCAAAACTTGTGTTTTAGGCTGGATAGCACACAGGGTCAACTGCCTATTTTGCATGTAAGGGGACTGGGTTTGATACCTGGTACCACATAGTTCTAGAGCACTAATGGGTGAGACCCAACAGCCAACTGAAAAAAATCGGTTCTTTCCTGTAACTGTTTTTACAGGCACATTGACAGACACAGTAGGTAAAGTAAAAGGTAATAATCTTGACTCGAGTCTACCGTGTGCACAATAATGAATGAGAAATTTCATCAGTTACTCCCATTCTGGTGACTTACTCTGATAAGTTCTGTTCTATTTCATTTGTTTAAAGGAAATTGCCACCCATTGAATTGGGTTTGCAACCCACCAGTTGGGCCCCATCCTGAGGTTTGAAAACCCTGGCTAATGTTTTCCAGACGTGCACTCTGCCTTTCCTGACCAAATTGCTGTGCAGTGTTTGCTTTAGTTTATCACCTAGAGCCTTGGTTTGTGTTTTCTTCCAAAGGCCAATATTCTTGACCGTTTTAATTGTCTTAAGATGATTAATGTTAAATCACTCATGTAAAAAAAAAGCAGTTTTGCTACCCAAAAACCTGAATTCTTGAAAAACTGACTTATGAGTTCTTGTAAGTATGGTTCAGTCAAAGAGCTCGAAACAACAAGACAAATGTCCCTTAACTCCCTTCAGGCAATGACTTGGTGTCCCCTGCTCACAGGGCACTGAATGTACCACAGGGGACTGAAACACTTCACCTCACACCCACATTCTCTTGGTGCGGTTGGTCAACTCTCAACCAGGGTGACTTTAAAAACTGTACAAATGAATTAAAAATAGATAAGGGCCCCCTCACAGAGTCAATGACTTTGTTCTTTGGGCCCAGCGAGGATTAGTTGGCTTATTTACTGCCTTTGAATTCCTCAGAGTCCTTGAAATGTAAAACGTGTTTTGTATCTGTGAAAACCAGAGAGACAGATCCGAGGGCTACATGCTGGCTTCACGTGCAGGGAACCCGGGCTCCATCTCCAGCACAACATGGTCCCCCAGAGTGGAGCTGGGAGTAGCACAGAGCAGTGATTGACAGGTGCCATCCCTAACAAGAACAAAGGGAAAATACACAAGCAACTCATAGAAATCTTGAAACTAGATGATCAGTTCATTGCCTACAATGATAAAATTTGACTAGGCTTTGAAAGTAAGACTGATCTCCTCAAGAGCCCTAGTTTCTTTGAAGCAGGTGAGACTTTTTTTTTTTTTAACTCTTTCCTGAGTGGAATGCTGTTGTGTCCTAGATGGGAAACATTTTCATTCACTGTTCCAAGACACAGAGGGCCTGGGAGGCATCAGTCTTCTCTCTCCTACCACCACCACCAAGTGAGCAACAGTGTTGGCAGGTTTTGTGATAAATGACTACAACAACAAATGTGAGAATTTCTTGGGGTTCTGTTTTTTGTTTGTTTTAGGATTCTTGGTCTTATGTAATTTTCTGTACCTGTTCTTTTCCTCAATAAATTGTAAGTTTAAATTGACTAAAGACTGTAAAAGAGAGAGTGCAGGCATGTGCCTTGCATGTAGCCCGGATAAAGTGTTTTTTGCATGATACTGTTACCCATTGAGGTGAGGCTTTCCGAGCTCAGGTATCGACAGTCACCTGGAGTCTGTAGCAGTGGGGAGTTAGATCTCTTTTGTCACGTCCCCCTGAGACCTTTGGTTTAGGGGACAGTGTTAATCATTGATTTTCCCTCAAAACTTAGAGCTCTGCTGGGCTAAGTCTTATGCTAAGTGGTCAAGCTGCGTAAGTGATGGATGGAAACGTCTGAGATGAGAACAGCAGCAAAGTCCCTGCAGTCCTCTTCTTTGGAAGCAGTTGAGATAAGATTGGGTCTGGAGTGATAGCACAGCAGTAGGGCATTTGCCTTGCATGCAGCCAGCCTGGCCGAGCTGGGTTCGATTCCTCCGCCCCTCTCAGAATGCCCGGCAAGCTACCGAGAGCATCTCACCCACACAGCAAAGCCTGGCAAACTACCTGTGATGCATTCAATATGTCAAACACAGTAAAAAGTCTCAAAATGGAGAAGTTACTGGGCCTGCTCGAGCATATCGATAAACAAAGGGAGGACAGTGTTTATTGAGATAAGATCACCAGACTGAGTGGAGTCAGTCTCACCAGACTGAGTGGAGTCAAGACAGAGCCTTTGTCTTTCAGCCTTAGTCAGTGGGCCCTATGGGTCCTGTTCTGGGCAGAGAACACTCAAGGAAAGAGAATCACTTCTTGCATGTAAAAAACTAGGTGGTCCCTGCTCAGATCCAAGTCTTGAGAAGATGAAATAATGAGAGAGAGAAGCAAAGATAGAAGGGGCTGCTCTTGGCCTGTGGAGTTTGGGTGCAATTGTTCCAAGTGAGAAAGCCATGAATTATCCACATGCCAAATTCACCAGGTGGCAAAGCCAGACCCAGGCAAGAATCCATTGGTTCTTTCATGAAACTGTCGGTTTCTACAAGCATATTGACATACACAGTAGGAAACAGCCCCTGGCAGCCACATGCCCAAGGAGGGTAACATAAATCCCGGGATGGAGGGTGGGGGGCTGGAGAGATAGTACTGAGGGTAAAGCCCTTGCCTTGCATGCTGCTGACCCAGATTTGATCCCCAGCATCCCCTATGGTTCTGAACCAACCAAGAGTCATCCCTGAGTGCAGAAGAGTAAACCCTGAGCAACAAAAACATACCACTCCTAGTCACATTCAGCAAGCTCGTCAAGGTTGAAGACCAGTGAAAGAGGACAACAGCTAACTTGGTGATAAACAGAGGGAAGGAAATGAGAATTCACTTGGGACAATGAGTGGCTCATACATCTATAGAGAAAAATGGAGATGTTTGACCCAGGCTTCTAGAAAAACATGGATTGGATTGGAGAGATAATACTGTGAGGACACTTGACTTGCCACAGCCAGCCTGGATTCAATCCCTGGAACCATATAGAGTCCCCCCAGCACTGCCAGGAATGATTCATGAGCACAGAGCCAGGGATCCCTAAGCACTACTGGGTGTATCCCAGTAAAACCAAAAAAAAAAAAATGTCAAGAGCGTTGGTTGCTTGAACCAGTTCGAACAGTCTTGTAGAGCACCTCCAGGGGGCGCACCGTGCACACCACCTACAGTCCAGGACTTCTGAGCAGAGCTGTGGGCTCTAGTCACTTCATGTGGGAAGGACTGGTTGCTGCAAGGTACCAGGGCACGCAGGCATGACCCTGCTTGTTCCACTTCCTCTGCTCTGCCCCACACTGCCCAGATAACCATCTCTTGCCCCAGGATGTTCATCCAGTTCTCAGCAGAGAAGCAGATTCCCTGTTGAACAAACTGAAAAGACTTGACTGACAACTTCAAATAAATAAATAAATAAAAAGGGAGGGAGGGGGAAGGGATAGAGCTCAAGTGGTACAGCTGATTTTCAGTATCCTTGGGATTCCCTTAAGCTATATACACCCCTAACACAGTGGAGCAGAAGGGGATGAGACAGTTTATGTAACTGGTAATTTTAAACCCCATGAAAAGTCTCTCCAGGGGCTGGAGCCAAAGCACAACGGGTAGGGCATTTGCCTTGCACATGGCCGACCCAGGATTGATTCCCAGCATCCCATATGGTCCCCTGAGCACTGCCAGGAGTAATTCCTGAGTGCAAAGCCAGGAGTAACCCCTTATGCATTGCTGGGTGTGACCCAAAAGGAAAAATAAAAGAAATAATGGGTGAACAGTCATCAGGACTTCAGTTACACTGGTGACATAGGTGAGCAGTCAGCCATATTCCAAAACACAGACTCAACAAAACGGAAAACATGAGATCTAAGAGGCAACCAGTGAACTTTGTAACGTGCCTGTCAAGTTCACAGGTAGGGGTGGGGTGGGGGTTGGGGTTGGGAGGGAATCTGGGAACACTGGTGGAGGGAAGTTGACACTGGTGGTGGGATTGGTGTTGAAATATTATATGCAGAAAACTCAACTATCAATAACTTTGTAATCATAGTTCTTTAATAAAACATTTTTAAAAGGAATTATTCCTGTTGGGGCTTGGGAGATCGCAAGCTACCCATGATGTATTTAATATGCCAAACACAGTAACAACAAAATCTCCAATGGACACATTACTGGGCCCGCTTGAGCAAATCGATGAACAACGGGAGGACAGTGATCAGTGATCAATGGGATGGTGCAGATAGAACGTGGGTTGACCTTGTGCAAAGCAAATACCCTATCCTCTATGCTAATAGCTCCAGCCCAGGGGTTACTACTTTTATAAGCATGATTAACTAATTTCTTCCCTCTGTGACTGCAGAGTTCAGAATGGACAGTTTCTTTTGTGAAGCCCTTTGAGCTCCGGATGATCAGTATACCAAGTCACAGTTCTTTGGTCATTTTTAGGGGCTGGAAGATTGCACAATGGTTAGGATGCAGGGTTCCTGAGCACCACCAGATGCAGGGGGTTCCCAGCACTGAAGAGATGGCCTGGGAACTCAGCACTGCAGGGCTCACGCAGCCCCATAAACTTACAAGAACTTGCTGGTCCAGTTGACTGAGAATTGTCAGTAGGACCCTGCACCCCCAACCCAACCTGGGCACTCTTTGGAGTACCTCCAAATAAATAGTAATCCTTTGTTACCCAAGGAAATGTACTCAGGTGTAAAGACTTGGAGACTCGTTGGTGCTAGCCTGGGCACCCAGGCATTTCAATAATCCCTATGATTAAGTGAGAAGGAGGCAAGACTCTCAACACAAAGAGGGTAATAGTGGAGATGGTGATTTCTCGAACCCATTTCCAGTTCTGTATGCACAGACACGTCTCAGAATGGCTTTGTGCTGATTCCTAGGGCATTAGAATTTCCTTCCCATGGTCCCAAAATGACCCTGGGAGGGCTGCTTTCTGAGCGTTTGGGTAGATGATTCTGATGGTATTTCAACAGTCATTCCAGATCGGGGAGTTCGGGAAACAAATGTGCTCCTCAAATCCTCTTTGGCACTCCGTCCTCACAAGAAACATGACTTGGACAGCCGTGACTCGTCGCGGCCTGTTACCACCTTGGATGGTGGTGAAGACAGAAGTGATCTGATTCAGTGCTAGAAGGGCGTGCTGTGAAAACCTCTGCTCCCAGGGAAAACGCTGACCTAGAAATCTAATCATGCAGTGACATGTTCGCACTGGAAGCAACTGCTGGCTGCTGAGCTTCATGGGAGGACCAGCCTCGGTGATCACAGTCGCTCACAGCTGCCAAATGGTGATCCAGGGCTTCTCTGTCTGTCATCACCCCACTCGTAAACTGACCAACCCTCCAGGCACTGGGCACATAATACTGGGATATAGATGTTCGTCTTGCACACAGCAGACCCTCGTTTGATCTCCGATGCCCCACAGGGTACTGCCAGGAGTGTTCCCTGAGAATAGTCCAGCTTCCACCCAGCCCTTTACCTTTGATAAATATGTGCATTTTCATATTAAAAAGTTCTGATGCTCCAGGGGAAAGGGCAGCTCAGATAGAGAAGGGAGCACCAAATAAAGGGTGTTTGGAGGATCCTACCAGGAGGGGAGATGTATGTTGAAAGTAGACTATGGACTGAACATGTTTGCTACTCAAAGCCTCTTTTGCGGACCACAACACTCAAAAGGAGAGAGAGAACACAAGGGATTGCCCTGCCACAGAGGCAGGGTGGGATGGGGGGGATGGGGGTGGGAGGGATATTATCCATGGTGGTGGAAAATGGGAAGTGGGGGAGGGATGGGTATTTGATCATTGTATAATCGAAACCCAAGCACAAAAAATTATAAATCTACAACCGTACTTCATGGTGTTTCACTAATAATAATAAAAAAAAGTTCTGATGCTTTTCCCCCCATAATGATCTTTTTAGGATGTCACAGAGTAGAAAGTAGTTTGGTTGTGGTTTTGTGTTTGGTCCAAAGAGATTATTTCTCTTAGAATGATTTCTTTAGGAATTTTACTTGTGCCAAGCTGGTGGTAGAGCACTGTCTCTCCTGTTCATTTTTATTTTATTTTATTTTTGGTCTTTTTTACGTCACACCTGGCAGTGCTCAGGGGTTAGTCCTGGCTCTACACTTAGAAATTACCCCTGGTGATGCTCAGGGGACCATATGGGATGCTGGGGATCGAACCCCGGCAGCCAAGTGCAAGGTAAATGCCCTACCTGCTATACTATCAATCACTTTGGCCCCTCCTCTTAATTTTTAAATGAAGCAAAGGGTAGGGGCAGAGAGGAAGGCCGACTAGGTCATGCATGGAAAATCTGTACAGAAGAACATTCTGTACGATACTCTAATGGTCAGTACACTGGATATTTGGCTAAGCCATAGGCTGTACACCAAGTGAACCCTAGTAACTGATGGACTTTGTGTGAAAATGATGTGTTTATGTTACTTTATTGATTGTAACAAATGTCCTTTGGTGGGGAGTATTGATAATGGGGGAGGTTGTGTGTATGTGGCCGGAGGAGTGGTGGATTGCTCTACTTCCTTAGTTCCTGAGAGCCTAAACCTGGTCCAACAATAAAGACTACTAAAACAAACAAACAAAAAAACAAAACAAAACAAAAAAACCCTTAAACTAAGGCCCAAAGAGAGTAAGGGCAGGGGAAAAGTTTTGTTGTTGTTGTTGTTGTTTGCTTTTTGGGTCACACTCGGTGATGCACAAGGGTTACTCCTGGCTCTTCACTCAGGAATTACTCCTAGCAGTGCTCGGTGTAATCCTACGGGATGCTGGGAATCGAATCCAGGTTGGCCGCGTGCAAGACCAACGCCCTACCCGCTGTGCTATCACTCCAGAGCCAAGGGGATAAAGTTCTTGCCTGTGTGCAGCCAACTTGGGCCCGTTCACCAGCACCACATATGATGCATAGCCCAGCATTTCCAGGAGTAATCCCTCAGCACACAGCAGGAGTAAGCCTGATCACCACCGGGTGCAGTTACCGTCCCAAACAAAAACAAGAACACAGTGTCAGCAACCTAGTTTGCCCATCCAGCATGGACCAGTTAGGTCTGAGCTGCATGTTTCCTGTCCAACCATGTTTTAAGTGAGGTAACAGTCACTAGGACAAAGACGCCCTCAGGAGTTCTCATTTAGTTTACAAGCCCAGAGAAGGAAATTTTCTTTCTGCGTCTAACTGATGGGGCAGTTATATACACAAGACTGGTGGAGACAACCCAGCCACATTTCCTGGTGATAGAAGACCAAAGGGAGGTGGGGTTCCATCTCCAACCCATCCTCTGGGACTGCCATTTCTGGAGTAAAGAGAACTGCAAGGAGACACGAAAGCAACCTCTCCAAGATTCAAGCGAAGGCATAAAACAGAATAAAAATATGGGACGGGCAGTGGACTAGCTTTGGTCTTGCTTTGCTTTTGACCAAACTCTCTTCTCTCCTCAGCACCATACAGGGTTCCCTGAGCCCTGCCAGGAGTGATCCCTCAGCACCACTGGGTGTGACCCCAAACCAAACCAAACAATCTCCCCCCAAAAGCCCCAAGAAAACAAAAAATACATGACAAATCTTATGCATCCGAGTTTACGTATGGAGATTCACAACCCAATTTTGCAATTTAAAGAATGTCAAGGAAGAGGACATTTCAGATTTTTCTAGAAACTTTGACCTCTGACTCCCAACTCAAAGCAATGCCTCTATTCTCAGCCCCCTTCTAGCTACACATTGTCAGAAAAGTGCAAACAGTAAGCCTGAACTCTGACCGCTTCCAAGCCATTTTCAACTGGGATAGGTTAGCTGCTATAGCAAAGAAACCCCATCTCTCATGCATTTATTTATTTATTTATTAGTTGGGTAAGGTATTTGCCTTGCACACGGCCCACCCGGTTGACCCAGGTTCGATTCCTCCACCCCTCTCGGAGAGCCTGGCAAGCTACCCGTGACATATTTGATATGCCAAACACAATAACAATTGTCACAATCGAGACGTTGCTGGGCCTGCTCGAGCAAATCGCTGAACAAGGGGAGGACAGAGCTACAGTACTACAGTTCAAAAATTGATTTCTAATCTTAAGCCTTACATAATGGTCACACCTCACTTTTTTTTGGGAAAAGAAAGTATTTTGGCATAAAATCTGTGATCATAAACTATGTGTGAAATGTGAATAGACCCAGGGAGCCTGGCACACCAAATTCGCTCAGACTAGGGAAAAAAATGATATTCAAAAATCAAATTGTGGAGTAGTATGTAAAATACACGTTCATTTATTATTACTACTATCATGATTAAGTTTGGCGGCCACGCCCGGCAGTGCTCATGGATTACTCCTGGCTCTGCACTAAGGGATTCAGGGGTTCAGGGACCCTCTGCGATGCCAGGGACTGAAGCAGGGCTGGTTGTGAGCACGGCAGGCACTTTGAAAGCTGTGCAGTTCCTCCGGCCCTCGCGTTTACGTTTAGAGGATGGAAGCTAAAAAAAAATTTCTTGCAGAGAAGTGCTCCCTCCTCCTTGTTGGAGAACACCAGGGACTTCTCCCAGGACACTTTTGCAAAATAGTGAACAGTCCTGGTCGATTGCAGGACCTGCACTGGGCGGAGGGTCCCTAAGGGAACTGCGCGCGGGTTCCTGTGTCCTCCTCACGTTTCCAAACTCACAGCTGCTCAGCGCAGGCGCAACCCGAGAGCGCCCGGGGTTCCAGCCGGCTGCTCTCGCCTAGGAGTAGGCAGAGGAGCCGAATACACCAGGCTGGGCTGGGGGTGGGCAAGTCCCAGCTGCTCCTGGCGTCCCGGGCCACTTCTCGAGGACCCTGGCGACGTGCAAAGCACCAGACTCCGTCACCCCTTCCCCATTTCTCCACCTTCTAGCTTCACCGTTGGGCGCCACCAGTCTCGGCAGCTGGAAATGGGGGGTGGGGGAGTGTGCTTTTTAAAAAGTTCAGAGAATTCACCGCTGCTCGCTCTGCAAGAAATGCCCAAAACAGCCCGATGTAAGGGAGGGGCGGAAACAAACTGGGCTGGAAGTGGTGATGCGGTGGGCACTGATTTGCATGCCATCTCCTCAAAGACAAGGTCTGGAGATTTTGGAGACGTGAAACCTGGCCCAATCGAGGCCACAGCAGCAAGGGGTGGGGGTGGGGGGAAGAGGTTGGCAGGGCCGACCTCTTGCCACCGCCTCCGATTTTCGGGCGGGCGCTCGGCTGAACCCGCCCGGCTGGCGCAATCCCCCGCGGGCCTTGCACGGAGCAGAAAGCTGGAAACAGGCACGCCAACCCCGCGCGCGGCCAATAGGAAGCGGGGTCCCCCAGCACCAGCCAATCAGCGCAGCGTCTGCGGAGCGCGGGCCAATCGGGGCCCCGCTCGGCGGCGGAGGCGGGCCCACGGCTGGCGCCGGCCGCACACTCGCGCGGACCACGCGATCGGGGACCGGTCGGCTGAAGTCGCCGCTCCCGCCGCCGCCGCTGCAGCCGCGCCATGGACGCTCCGAAGCAGGTGGTCAACTTCGGGGCCGGGCCCGCCAAGCTCCCGCGCTCGGTAAGTGCCCGCGATCGAGTGGGCGGGAGCGCGCGTGCTCGTGCCTGAGTGCATCTCCCGGCCGCCGGCGCTAAAGGCTCCCCCAGCACTCCCCCCTCCCCCCTTTGCAACCCCGAGTTCTCTTGAATGCTCAGCACGGTCGTGCTCGCCCAGGGGGGGCGGGGAAGGGGGGGAGTTTTGCGATCGATCCGTGTCTGGGACCGTGCACGTGGCGAGGGCAGCTCTCTCTCCCGAGCGCCGGTGGCCGCGTGCAGCCTGGCACCTGCAGGTTCCGGAGCTCTCTGCCTGCCAGCGCTACTACCCAGGGCCTGCCCCTGCTGGGGGCTCCAGGGCTAACTTCCTTGACTCTGTGTGTGTGTGTGTGTGTGTGTGTGTGTGTGTGTGTGTGTGTGTGCGCGCGTGTGTGTGTGTTGGTGGGGGGAGGTGAGGATCCCTCCTGCGTGCAGAGCACGCCCTGCCTGCAACCCGCAGAGCTCACCACCCTGCACAGGTGTGAGTTCTGAACGCTTTGGTGTTCCTCTTCCTTCCTGTCCCCTGAAGCCTCTCTCTCTCTCTCTCTCTCTCTCTCTCTCTCTCTCTCTCTCTCTCTCTCTCTCTCTCTCTCTGCTCTCTTTCAGGGTAATTTCTTTTCTTTTTTTTTTTCTCTTCCTAAACTGGCTTGTCCACTAAAGGCATTCGAGTGTTCAAACTCTGATGGGCTCTGGGCTCTTCGCCCAGATGGGGTCACTTTGTTCTGGAGCAAAAGGAGTAAATGAATTCTGCCCCAGCTACCACCAGTGAGGCTTATCCAGGCACCAGTAGAATTGGCAGCCCGTGGTCCCTGCCTCCAGCCAGCTTTCATCTCTCCTTCCTCCTCATTCCCATGCCCCCAGCCCTATCCGACACCTGCAGTGAAGGTGACAGTCTCTAGAGCCTTGGACAGGGGTCTCTTGGGTAAAGTCCCTTGCATCGTGTCATTTGCATTGGGTGCCCGAGCCCCGGCTGCTAAGTTTTTTCGCAACCAGTATGAATCTGATAATATACTGTTGCCAATAGGAGGCATCGCCAAGTATTTGACAATGCCCCACTGTTAAGCCGGGCAGAATTCTCCCTGACACAGTCTCTTCTGTGTTGTGAATAGACTCTTAGGCGTGATAGAAGGGAAAAGAGTTTGGCGAGTAGCAGTGAGTGCTCACAGGGGCCGGAGCCTGGGGCTTAAATTTTTTCTAGTTCTTGCAGTCTTTTAGGCACCTCGCTGCTGGGGCTGTTTCTTGACACCCCCTCCCCCCATCTCTGTTCCCCTTATCCATGCTCTTCCATCTGCGGAGTGTTCTTTTTGCCTCCTGTGATTTGTTATTCTCTTGATAATAGCACTGTCATCAGTAAGACTGCCACTTAGATACATCTGATTTTCCCAGGAGGATTTTTTTTTTTTTTTTTTTTTTGGTCCTCACCTGTGTGCTCTTTGCCATTGATTTAAGAAAAGAAAGAACAGAAGGCTGGGGTCAGAGAGATGGTTCAGGGATTACAATCTTATCTTGTGCGTTACTAGCCGCATATTGACTGCGGTTGGATTCCTGGAATCTACATGGTCCTCGGAGTGCAGCCAGGCGGAGTGTTCCCTAAGCACCCAAGCAGGAATAGCCCCGAACACCCCCACCTAAGCATTGTCACTGCACTGCCCTCCCGATGTTCATCAATTTGCTCAAGCGGGCACCAGTAACATCTCACAACAAATTGTTACTGTTTTTGGCATATTGAATACGTCTCGGGTAGCTTGCCAGGCTTTGCCGTGTGGGCGGGATATTCTCGGTAGCTTGCTAGGCTCTCTGAGAGGGGTGGAGGAATCGAACCCAGATTGGCCTTGTGCAAGGCAAACGCCCTACCTGCTGTTCTATCGCTCCAGCCCACCCCCACCTAAAAGAAGTGTTATTAATGAGATAATAGGGATTAGAGAAACTTTTACAAAGACACTCCCCTGCCCCTAACCCCCCCTCCCCAACACACACACACACACACACACACACACACACACACACACACAGCTGGAAGTGCCCAGAGCTTTCTCCTGGTTCTGTGCTCAAAGATCACTCCTGGCAGGGCTCAGGTGGCCATTTGTGGTGCTGGGGATCTAATCTGGGTTGGCCATGTGCAAACCTTATCAGCTGTAGTATCTCTCTTAGCCTGCTTTTGCAACTTTGTATTGTAATCGCAGTTTTACAAGACATGCATATAATTCTAACGAAAGCAAAACCCCTATGAAATATTCTTTAGCTGAGTAGTAGCACACATATGTCTGTGTTCTGCTCTGCTCCTGTGCCTTGCTTCTGCCACACCTTGTCACTGTCACTGTCACTGCTGCCAACGTGGAATACAGTATGGGGAGCCTAAAAAAATCCCATTTATCTGATAAATACGAAAACACATGGAAAAGATAAATGCACCTCTAACTTCATTGTAGCTTTATTTTCAGTAGTGAAGATTTAAAAGTGCTCATCTACAGATGAAGGGATAAAGAATAGATACTATGGGATACCATCGTTTATTTAAGAAAAAAAAAGAGTGAGAGAGGAAGGAGGAGGAAGAGGAGGAGGAGGAGGAGAAATTTTGTCATTTGGAACTTACTTTCATTTGTTCATACTCCTGAGCCATGAGGATAGTATGCTAGGTGAAATAAGTCAGAAGGAGAAAGACAGTATCATATGGTGTCACTTGTAGAAGATAAAGATAAAGTAGATGGCTAAATAAAAGCAAACCATTGGGTTTTGAGCAGAGGCGTTTTTCTGCCGGGAAAGGGTGAAAGGGCCATCTATGTACAGGAGAGTGGAGACTGGACTTCTGGAGTGATCATGGTTTATCATAGAACAAACAGCTGTTGAAGTGTAGAGCTGTCTATTTACCACCCAAATAATGCCATGAACCAATGTCACTTAATTAAAATGTTTTTTTTTTAAAGTATGTATGGCCTAGGGTTGTCTGTAAACCTCATTACGTGTCCAGCCCATCTGATTTTTGATGTCTTGGCAAATGAGACAGCGTCCCTGATTCTTGAGCGTTGACGAAGATCAGAACTCCGGATTCTATCTCTCATTTGAGTGAATCGTGATATTCCAAGCATAGTTCTTTCGATTCCTCTTTGAGAGACCCGAATAGTGTTCTCATCCTGTTTTCGTAGGGTCCAGGTCTCTGAGGCATATGTTAATGCAGGAAGAATAGTGGAATCAAAGAGATGTGCTCGTAGCTGGAGGTTCTTTGTCCTTTTAGTTATTTCTTCAATGCTCTTGAAGGCATTCCAAGCCGCTCTCTTCCTCCTGCGCAACTCAGGTGCCAGGTCATTCATCATGTTGATTTCTCGACCTAGGTATATATAACTGTTGCATTCGGAGATGGTGGTTCCGTTGAGAGCGGATGGGCTGGACACGTAATGAGGTTTACAGACAACCGCTGGACTAGAGCCATTACTGATTGGATTCCACGAGACATCAAAAGATCACGTGGACGCCCACCTATAAGATGGTCAGACTTCTTCGTCAAGACCCTAAATGATCGGTTTGAGGCTCTGAATGTTCCTAAAACGAACAGATACCATTGGGCTACGCTAGCACGCAACCGGGATGAATGGAGACGTTACTGGCACCCGCTCGAATAAATCGATGAATAATGGGGATTAAGTGATTAAGTGGTTAAGTGATGGCCTAGGGTCAGAGCGATAGTACAGCAGGTAGGGCATTTGCCTTGCACACAGTCGACGCAGGTTCGATCCCTGGCATCCCATATGGTACCCCCAGCACCGCCAGGAGTAATTCCTGAGTGCAGAGCCAGGAGTAACCCCTGAGCATCACTGGGTGTGACCCAAAAACCAAAAAAAAAAAAAGAGTATGTATGGCCTACAAGGGCAGTTGAATCTTTCAGTTTGAAAAAAATTAATAAGTTAATGTCACTGGCTTAGATTTGCTTTTTGGGTAAGTTTTTTTTTAAAAACTTTTGATAATGAATTTGACTGTACATGTATAGATGTGTTGTCAGACAAGAGTGTCCATAAGGGAGCATGTTTTTCCTCCCATTTTGGGCCACGCCTAGCAGTGCTCGGGCCCAGGCAGTGCCAGGAATCAAACTTGCTCCTGCATGAAAGCATGCTTTAGCCCTTTGAGCAACTTCAGAAGGCCTGGGCAATACAATTTTTGTTTCTTTGTTTTCGTTTGGGCGCCATGCCTGACTGTGCTCAAGGCTTTGTGTCCAGGGCTCACTTCTGGTGGTACTTGGGGGACCAAATGTGATGCCAGGGGTCCGAACCTGGTCCACTGTGTGCAGCCTTAACCTCTTGTTCTAGCTCTCTGACCCCTGAGCAATACAGTCTTTTTTTTTTTTTTTTCAGTAAAACACCATGAGGTACGGTTGTAGACTTAAAAACTTTCATGCTTGGGTTTCAGTTATACAATAATCAAGTATCCATCCCTCCACCAGTGTCCATTCTCAACCACCAATGATCCCAGTAACCCCTCCCCCCCACCTCATCCCACCTCTGTGGCAAGGCATTCCCTTTGGGCAATACAGTTTTTGTTTTTTTTTTAAAGATTGGTTGCATCTTTATTTATTTATTTATTTATTTATTTTTATTAGTGAGACATATGAGGTACAGTTGTAGACTTACAAATTTTTGTGCTTGGGTTTTAATTATACAATGATCAAATGCCCATCCCTCCACCAGTGCCCATTTCCCACCACCACGGATCCCAGTATCTCTCCCACCCACCATCCCCCCCATCCCACCCTGCCTCTGTGGCAGGGCTTTCCCTTTTGTTCTCTCTCTCTTATTGGGTGCTGTGGTTTGCAAAAGAGGCATTGAGTGGCAATCATGTTTGGTCTATAGTCTACTTTCAGCATGTTTCTCCCATCCTAGGAGGGTCCTCCCAGCAGCCTTTGTTTGGTGCTCCCTTCTCTATCTGAGCTCCCTTTTCCCCTAGCATGTGTGGTTGGCCTCCAAGCCATGGAGCAAAATTCCTGGTCATTATCACTAATCTGGGCCATTCTTGGGTGTTAGTCTCCTATTTTGTTACTTTATGTTCCTCAGATGAATGCAATCTTTCTATGTCTATCCCTTTCTTTCTGAGTCATTTCGCTTAACATGATACTTTCCAGTGTAGTACCACTTGTATGTAAATTTCATGACTTCCTCTTTTCTAATAGCTACATAGTACTCCATTGTGTAAATGTACCAAAATTTCTTTAACCAGTCATCTGCTCTTGGGCACTCAGGTTTTTTCCAGATTCTGGCTATTGTAAAGAGTGCTGCAATGAACAAACAATTGCAGATGTCACTTCAACTATACTTTTTTGGTCAATACAGTTTTTTGTTTTTTTTTTTTTTTTTTTTTGCTTTTTGGGTCACACCCAGCGATGCTCAGGGGTTACTCCTGGCTCTGCACTCAGGGATTACTCCTGGCAGTGCTTGGGGGACCATATGGGATGCTGGGAATCGAACCGGGTCAGCCGCGTGCAAGGCAAGCACCCTGTCCACTATGCTATCACTACAGACAACCCTGGGCAATAGAGTCTTAATGAGAGGTTCCAGTCGCCACTGGTTTAATGTTTCTCTTTGGTTTTTAAGGAAAGGAACTCACAAGACTTAATTTGATCAGTTAATTTATAGAATGACAAACCACTGAACCTGTTGTTAGGGGAACTTTTTCTTTTTACCAAATTTCTAGATGATTAAAACCCACCCCCTTCCCTTCCCTCCCCTCCCGTTTTTGTTGTTGCAAAGAGCTGGGGTTGCACATTTTTTGCTGCGCTCTCTAGTGATCTGTGATCTGTTCTGTGAAGGACCCTGGTGCCGGGGATGAAAAAGGCTCAGCCGCAGGCATGCAGGGCAGGGGCTCTGCCTCTGAGCTGAGCTGCCCTCAGGACCCTGGTCTTGTGCAAATACCGTTTTGCAAATAAGTCACTGTCCAGCGCCCGCTGTTTCATTAGGTCCTCGTTAGCCTGCACCTTCCCAGGGAACCATCCCCCATGGCCAGTGGCTGGGTGCATCTTCAATGTCTCATCCCATCGCTGTTGTGTTTTTTAGAGCCCGTCTTTGTTTTCATTTCCAGACAGGGTTCACCTCCACAAAGCTCAAAGGCAGTTGTCATGAGCCCATTTCTAGACGTACCAGCTAGAAACCATTTTTGTCTGCCCTGCCTCCTGCCTTGGGGGTCATTCGTTGCCGATCGTCACTCACGTCACTTGTGAAACGCTCACTTCACTTTGTGAGCATTTCAGCATCTTGGATCCAGACTTTTTCTTTTTCTTTTTTTGTAGGTCTCTTGTCTTTTCAGTTTGGAGTGGCTTACTTCTTTGCGTGAAGGTTTTTTCTTTTCTTCTCCCTCTCCTCTCCCTCCTCCTCTCCCTCTCTTCCCTCCTTGGTTTTTGGGACACGTCTGAAGCTCGGGGGCGCCCTAGGGGTGCGGTGGATTGAACCCCTGGTCGGCTGCATGTAAGGTTAGGACCTTACCTGCTGTACTCTGGCTCCATACTTAACTTTTCTTTGGAAATAAAGCAGTGGGCTCCTTCCTAAGTGGGCTGTGTTTTGCAAGGGCGTGTTGAGCTGTGGCCCTTACAACCACCCCCTCCCTGATTTCTAGCCCCATGGGATTGATCCCTGACAAGCCCACCTGTGTGGCTTGGCCTGTGTGGCTGTGAGCCTTGGGTCCTTTCAGGAGGTGGTCTACAAACCTTTTACGGGTGCACAGCTAAGTTATCTTTAGTTGTGTTTACCTTGAACAATAAGCAGCTCATCATTTCACCACCAAAGTGGGTTTATTTGTGGGGCTGAAGAGATAGTATGGTGGTAGGGCACTTGTCTTACACATGGTCCACCCAGGTTCAATCCCCAACACCACGTATTGTTTCCCTGAGCTGCATCAGGAGTGATCCCCGAGTGCAGAGCTGGGAGTAAGTCCCAAGCACTGCTGGCTGTGGCCCAAGAACCAAAGGGGGAAAAAATCCCCAACCCTTTCAAAACAAACCCCAACCCCCACAATAAAACAAATGAGTTTATTGGGAAATGCAACAGAAAGCTTTGGAAAATGCAGTCTCATGGCAATACATGTGCTTCCTCAGGTTTGAAACCTGCACCCATTTTTTTTCTTTTTTTAAAAAAATTTTTATTAGTGAAACACCATGAGGTACAGTTGTAGACTTAACACATTTTTGTGCTTGGGTTTCAGTTATACAGTGATCGAAGACCCATCCCTCCACCAGTGCCCATCCTCCACCACCATGGATCCCAGTATCCTTCCCATCCCCATCCCCCCCCCCCCACCCTGCCTCTGTGGCAGGGCATTCCCCTCTGTTCTCTCTCTCCTTTTGGGTGCTGAGGTTTGCAAACGAGGCATTGGGTGGCAATCATGTTCAATCTATAGTCTACTTTCAGCATGCATCTCCCATCCTGGGTGTGTCTTCCCAGCACCCTTTATTTAGTGCTCCCTTCTCTATCTGAGCTGCCTTTACCCCTAGCATGTGCGGCTGGCCTCCAAGGCATGGAGTAAACCTCCTAGTACTTATCTTGGCTATTCTTGGGTGTTAGTCTCCTATTTTGTTACTTTATGTTCCCAAGATGAATGCAATCTTTCTATGTCTATTCCTCTCTTTCTGACTCATTTTGCTTAGCATGATACTTTCCGTGTAGTGCCACTTGTATGTAAATTTCATGACTTCATCTTTTATAACAGTTACATAGTACTCCTTTGAGTAGATGTACCAAAGTTTCTTTAACCAGTCAACTGTTCTCGTGCACTCAGTTTTTTTCCAGATTCTGGCTATTGTAAACAGTGCTGCAATGAACAAACAAGGGAACCTGCACCCATTTCTAAAGTCTCTGGAGGGGGCTTTTGCAGGTTATTGAGAAGCCCGTTGGTGCAAAGATGGGAAGCAGTGATTTCCCATCATCTCAAGTGCAAGTCCCGTTGGATTGAATTGGATGCTCTTCCTTACCTGAGACCGCGCTCCTTGTCTCCTGATGTCCTGTGAATTTTTACTTTTCTTTAGTGGGGGCAGGAATCGAACCGGGGACCTCACATAGGCACCTCAAATACCTTACTGCCGAGCCCCAATCCTGTACTCACTGAGGCGGCTTTCTGTGTCTTGATTTTCACGGCTGAGAGTCTTCATTGCTTTTAGGCTGGAGTGGACAATTTGCATGCACTAGGCAGGAGTATAGATGGTGCACTCCCACATAGGAATGGCCCGAGCACCCTTGGGTATGGCCCATCCGTGATCCCCCAAGTATGTGGATGATGTTCATGAGACAACTGTCGGGTCAGAAGCAACCACTTCATCCTCCCTCATCAAATTGCCCTTTTTATTCCCTGAACTCACACAGAGAGCTGTGTATTCTATATTAAAATGGTCTTGTTTTATTTCTTCTAGGTCCTGTTAGAAATGCAGAAGGAATTATTAGAGTACAGAGGAACTGGAATTAGCGTTCTTGGTAAGATTTGCTTTTGGATCCTGTGAATGACTAGGTTTAAAGGAACATCTTTTCTGGGTGGGGGCGGGGCACACCCAGTGTTGCTGGAGAAGACAGTTGATCTGCTCTTGCCCAGTACTTGCAGTCTGCTTCTGTTTTGGGGATTCACCAGGGTTCCTGCATGCAGAGGTTACACTATAGTCTCTGGGCCACCTCCCCAGTTCCTCAAAGGGACTGATTGTTGTCATGTTTGGCACCCAAGGCCAGCCTATCTTGTATAGGCCTCTAGAATGTCAGGAACATTATTATCAGATGCATGCTTCACATAGAAGAATGTACTGCACTGTACTGTACTGTGCTCCCGTTTTTTTTATCGAGTTGCTCAAGCGGGCCCAGTAATGTCTCCGTTGTGAGACTTGTTACTGTGTTTGGCATATCAAATATGTCATGGGCAGCTTGCCAGGCTTTGCTTGCCTGTGGACGAGATACTCTTGGTAGCTTGCCGGGCTCTCTGAGCTGGGTGGAGGAATTGAACTTGGGTCAGCCGGTTGGCTGCGTGCAAGGCAAACGCCCTACCTGCTGCATTTTTGTTTGTTTGCTCGAATCGGAGCTGGCCCTCCTCCACCCAGAAACCCCAATTTTCCAGTAGCTTGGCAGTTATAGACACTAACTGCTCCTGGCACCATGTAATCTCATCAACAGCCAAGATCTAGAGGCTATAAAACAAAGCTCTACTGATGTACCTCCACTCAGAGTGCCCGGCAAGGTACCGAGAGTATCCCGGCCGCACAGCAGAGCCTGGCAAGCTACCCATGGCATAATCGATATGCCAAAAACAGTAACAATAAAGGACCTCATTCTCCTGACCCTGAAAGAGCCCCCAATACGCTATTGGGCTATGCTAGCATTTGACAGGGACGAATGAAGTCATTACTGGTGCTGGCTCAAGCAAATCAATGATTAATGGGATGACAAGTGACAGGTGACAAGTTGGGGCCACACCCAGTGGTTTTCAGGGGGTTACTCCTGGTTCTGCGCTCAGGAATCACTCCTGACGGTGCTTCTGGAACCAGATGGGATGCTGGGAATCAAACTTGGGCCAGCTAGGAGAAAGGCAAGTGTTCTACTCACCATATGGCATCTCTGGCCCCCGTGGAAGCAATTTTGAAACCAGCATAAATGCTGTGGAAGGCTTCCTGCTACTCAGTTTACTGGCTCTTCATTGATTTTGGCTCTTCAGAAACCTTGAAATCTGCATAGCCCTGGCCCAGGCATATAGCATTGCTTCACAGTCAATGGTCACTTTTTTCCTGTTATATCCAGGGACTTTCTGAAATGTAAAAAGCCTTCTGGGGAACGACAATACTTACATTAATTTTATGTCTTCCCTCTTGGGAAAAGAACTCTGAACCTGAAAATTCTCTTGATATCTTTTTCTCTCCCCACCCTTTTTTGTGGGGAGGAGATCTCCCAAAAAGTTCTCAGGGCATCTGCGGGCCTCTCTGGTGATTCTGCACCAACCAGACCTGTGGTTCAAGTGAAGGATGATCCAGGTCATCCTGGTGGCGCTTGGGGACCTCCAGGATTGTTTTTGACTATGTTTGGGGTGGACCTTGTGTTGCTAAAGGAAAGAGAGAGCGAAAGGGAATGCCCTGCCACAGGGGTGGGGTGGGGTGGGGTAGGGGGCTGGGAGGGCTACTGGGATCAGTGGTGGTGGAGAATGGGCACTGGGGGAGGGATGGGTACCCCAGTATTGGTTGTATGCCTTAGAGCCCTGTGCTATTACTCAGGCCCTCCACTCTTTAAATTTTTGTTTTTGAGCTACACACAGCTGTGCTCAGGGCTCACTTCTGGCTTTTACTCCAGGGATCACCTGGCAGATTTGGGGGATCATATGGGGTGCCAGGGATCAAGCCTGGGTCAGCCTCATGCAAGGCAAGCATCCTACCTGCTGTACTATTGCTCTGGCCCCAAAGAGCAGCTGAAGCCTCCCCATCAGGGAATTGAACCCTGTCTTCCGCGTGACAGTGGGCCACTCATCACTATACTAATGAGGATGGCCAGGCCCTCTTTTTCTTTTTTGGTAGTTCCAAAGGCTGCTGGGTATGAGACCAGAGGGTTTGCTGTGTTTGTTCCTGTGGGCTTGGGACTGGGCTGGGGTCATTGAACTGAGAGCAAGTGTGGAATTCTGGTTACCCTTGAGGCATCGATGGCCCTGATTCACAGGTGGGAGAAAGATGGGACAAGTCGGAGGCCGGAGGTGGGTCCATCACCGGCTTATTCAGTGAATGCACCATGTGAAAAGTTCTGTGGTGACTCTAGAGCGGCAGTGTTGAAAATCAGCCTGTTCCTGAAAGGACGTGAGCTTCGTCTAGAGCTCCACCGTGGAGGAAAATGTATTTATAATCTCAAAGGACGAGAAATATCCGTTATTTTGTAATACCATCTAAAGGTGCTTTGGTTCACTTAGTCTCAAACCTGAACGCGTTTCTTTATCTTTCCCTCCACAGAAATGAGCCACAGGTCATCAGATTTCGCCAAGATTATTAACAACACGGAGAATCTTGTGCGGGAATTGTTGTAAGTCTCAAGTACTAAAGATGAGTTATGATATGTTTAAGTGTGGATGATCCATGTGCCTGGTTAATCAGATCATTGAAATATTGTTATTTTTTAAATATGGAGACACTTTTTCCCATGTATTTTTGGTTCACAGTAGTATGGGACTCCAGGGTTTTACCTTACAGCTCTGTAAGTGTGTAATTGTCTCACAATCACTGATGTTTCTTGGTACCCTGAAAGCTTTTCTTCTTCCTCTCATTTCCCTTCCTCTTTCCCTCCAGAACCACTAAAATTTTCAGAAAGGTTAGAAGTTATTTTGATTTTTACCAGTTTATTTGTTTTCGTAACATGTTCTATCTTCTGATATTGTTTTACCTTTTTTTGAGGGGGTGGGGTCACACCCGGCCATGCACGGGGTTACTCCTGGCTCATGCACTCAGGAATTATTCCTGGAGGTGCTCAGGGGACCATGTGGGATGCTGGAAATCGAACCCAGGTCAGCCGCATGCAAGGCAAATGCCCAACCCGCTGTGCTATCGCTCCAGCCCCATATTGTTTTACCTCGAAAGGAGAGATTTTAACTATTTTATAGAGTCACGTATTCACATGGAATATTGGAAGCAAAACATTTGCTTACCTGCTCACAAAGAACTGTGTTTTCCTGGTAGTAGCACTGTAGCACTGTCCTCCTGTTGTTCATCGATTTGCTCAAGCGGGCCCAGTAACGTCTCCATTGTGAGACTTGTTGTGACTGTGTTTGGCATATCGAATACGACATGAGGAGCTTGCCAGGTTTTGCCGTGAGGGCGAGATACGCTTGGTAGCTTGCCGGGCTCTCCTGGTAGTGAGTTTAGAAAAAGCAAAGTGGATTTGTGTCTAACCCTCACCAGGCAGGAGTAAGCAGCGTTAACATCCTAGGGGCCATCCTTGCGTAACTGCATTCAGAAAACTGGAATTGTACTGATCGTTTTGCTTCAAATTGTTGCCTAGGGCCCGAGAAATAGTACAGTGGGGCAATGTGCAGTGCACGTAAGTCGCAGGCAACTCAGGTTTGACCCCTGACACCACATTGAGTCCCCTAGGTCCCACCAGAAGTGAGAACCTGAGCATACTAAGGCATGACCCTAAAGCTAAAACAAACAATGACATTATTACCAGTGATAAAATCCTCACTGGATGAGGCAGGCTTGGTGACAACTCTTTGGAGAGCGGAAGCCCATTGTGGTTCGAGAGTGCACAGAATGAGTCTCAGTTATAAACCTTTATATTTTGGGGGCTGGAGCGATAGCACAGTGGTAGGGCGGTTGCCTTGCAGGCGACCGGCCTGGCTGACCCAGGTTCGATTCTTCCACTCCTCTCGGAGAGCCCGGCAAGCTACTGAGAGTATCTTGCCCACATAGTTAAGCCTGGCAAGCTAACCGTGAGGTATTCGATATGCCAAACACAGTAACAGCAAGTCTCATGATGGAGAAATAACTGGGCCCACTTGAGCAAATCAATGAACAATGGGAGGACAGTGCTACTGTGTAGTGCTATATTTTTTTGGGGGGAGGGGTGGATATTTAACAGTGCTCAGGACTTCCTCCTTGCTCTGCACTCAGGGATCACTCCTGGTAGTGCTCGGGCGGGGGGGGGGGCGGGGTCGGGAGCATACAAGGCAAGCATCCTACTGGCGATACTATCACTGCAGTCCGTGAATGATGAATTCTGCAGTGTCCTGGTCCCTGTGAGTTTACAGGGCCACCCTAGCCTTCGAGAGAAATGTTGGTCCGTTTGTGCATTGAATCCACATGACTGTGCGCTTCTAAGTCATTGAATTGGGCATTCCCGGTTCAGCTTCCTTCTTCTAACCAAGTTTCTTACTTGCATCCCTGCATCCAGGCCTCTCCTCCTGGGACCTGCCACACAGACAGCAGCCCTAGTGCCGGCTGTGGTGGGGTTGTGTCCTGGTGGGCCCCTGACCCACCAGGTTTGTGTGCACTGCTCCCCTGCAGAGCTTAGCAGCCAGCAGAGACAGGTCACATTAGCTTGGCCCCAGGACCCTCTCTCAGTGCTCTGCCCTTGGCAC
The DNA here is from genome assembly GCF_029834395.1 of Sorex fumeus. Lineage (NCBI taxonomy): Eukaryota > Metazoa > Chordata > Mammalia > Eulipotyphla > Soricidae > Sorex > Sorex fumeus. The sequence continues at coordinate 4,305,363 of NW_026606095.1, read as the reverse complement.
CTTCTCTCTGTCCCTGTCCCGGACACTCTGACAGCTTCTTGCTCCCCCAGAGGCCTACGTCCAGTTGACTGTCTCTGGAACTGGTCTTTCCTGCTGCTGGGGGCCATTCCAGCCATTCTCTTCACTTCCCATGAAGGAGTCGAATCCTTTCGCTCTTAATTTCTGCCACAACGAGGAGATGATGCTTCAGTGAGGCCTGGGGCATTAACAGACGATCCTTGTGCGTTGGTTCCGAGTACGTCCATGCACATAGGACTTGATGTTGCCCTGACACAGATCAGGCTCTGGGAATGTATTGCCTCACTCAGACGAGTGCAGAGGGCCACACGGGCCAGGGAGCCGCCCACCCTAGTCGCATTGCCCCCGTGTGACTGTGTCTGGTGGCCCCTGGTGCTTGGTTTCCTCAGCGTCTTTCTTTTGCTTTTTCTGCATCTTTCTGCATTGCTCTTACCCTTGGTGTATGTGTGTGTATGTGTGTGTGTGTGTGTGTGTGTGTGTGTGCGCACGCGTCTGCAGCAGAGGCCACTGGACTGAGAGCGGGCCCCTAATGATTCCCTTGTTGATGACAAGAGATCCAGAATTCTCATCCAGACAGTCCTGATAAACAGCTGCCTGGAAATGAGGAGATAAGTCATTGAATTGGGCTTAACCAAGACATTAATGTTTTATTGTTATTTTTTATTATTGCTTAAATTTTCTTTGGGCACTGTGATTTGCAGTACTGTCAGTGACAGTGTTCCTGCCTCTGTGGCCACACCGCCCCTCCCACAGCCCAGTGCCCTTTCCCTTTGCCATTGTCTCCGGGACCACCTGGACCACACTCCTCTTTTCTCCCTTCCTCTCTCCTTTCTCATCCCCTCCCACCTTCCCTCCCTTTCCTCCTCTTTATAACATCAGGCTACGCCTCTGGCTCTGTGCTTCAGGGACCACTCCTGGCAGTGCTTGAGGAACCGACTATGCTACCCGGGATCAAACCTGGGTTAGCTGTGTGCAGGGCCGGCATCCTACCTGCTGTACATCTCTCTGCCCCAACCACATTTTTTTTTTTTGGCTTTTTGGGTGATACCTGGTGATGCACAGGGGTTGCTCCTGGCTCTGCACTCAGGAGTTACTCCTGGTGGTAGCTCAGGGGACCATATGGGATGCTGGGAATCGAACTCAGGTCGGCTGCGTACAAGGCAAACGCTCTACCCGCTGTGCTAATACTCCAGCCCCGCAACCACATTTCTTACAGCATATTTATCATATTGGTCTCTATATAATGTGCACATATATGTATAATGTATACTGATATATGTATATAGGTATACATATGTGTACATATAGAATATACTAGCGTATACATATTATGTGTGTGTGTATGTAAGTATAGGATACACTGGTATATACATGTTGTGCTTGTACGTATACATGTAGGATACACTGGTATATACGTATCGGATTTTGTGTGTATGTACCTGTAGGGTACACTGTTATATTCATACATGTGTTTGGGTATATGCATATTGGTTGGGTAGTCACTGGGAGAGAATCTGTGACCCTCTGTGCTTACCGTCACCTGTGCTTTGACCCAGAGCTGTTCCTGACAACTACAAGGTGATTTTTGTACAAGGAGGTGGCACCGGCCAGTTTAGTGCTGTCCCTCTGAACCTGATTGGGCTGAAACCTGGACGGTGTGCCGACTATGTGGTGACAGGGGCTTGGTCCGCAAAGGCTGCCGAAGAAGCCAAGAAGTTTGGGACTGTGAACATTGTCTACCCCAAGGTTGGCAGTTACACAAGTAAGTGCTGAGAGCTGTAGCGTGCTTGTCTTATACACACCCAACCTGGGTTGGATCCCTGGCATCCATGTGGTCCCCTGAACGCCACCAGGAGTGATCCCTGAGGGCAGAGCAAAGAGTAAACCCTGAGCATCACCAGAAAAAAAAAAACTAAGAAACAGAAAAAAAAAATCCTACAAGTTCTGGGGCAATGCTAGACAGTGAGATGCGGGTGGGGGTTGGTCCCTCAGAACCTGAGGAATCTGTAGGCGTTCTAGTTCTTTCTTCTCCTTCAGAGTTGTCAGTAGACACCCCCACTAGTCAGGACTGCTAGCAGGCTGCTGTAGAAAGTACACAGAAGCTCAGCTCATATATTCGTAAACAAAATTTAAACTGCAGCTTAGCTGAGCCTGAATAGCCCAGGGTGGGTGTAAGCCCTAGGTATGTGTCAGCTCTTCCCATGGTGTTACCTCACAGTGTTGTCTAGCCCCGGGTCAGCTCCCCCGATGGATGGCCCCGGGTCAGTCCCGACAGTCTTATCTAACCCTGGGTCAGCTCCTGTGGCAGTGTTGTGTCTAGTCCAGGGTCCCTGTGTCTTTCTGGGTGATTTCAAGGTCTCGGCTACTCCACCTGCCGCTACTCCTGACCTCCTCCCCTTTTCTAGTCCCTCTGCTCAAGCACGTCCACCTGTCTCCGGTCCTGTCCCCCGTGGCCCTTTGTGGACCAGTCCTGAGCTGTGCCTGAGTTGAATGCTACTGCCTGGACTCTGCTGGAGCCCCGTGGGCTGAGGGTGGGGCAGTCCTGGAAGCCAGAAGGAGACTCTGAAATGGTCTAGGAAGTAGCCTGCCTGGATTCCAGCTGATAACCCAGTCCAGTGAAACCACCGTGCCCCCTTATTTTGTTTGAACATAGATCCTGGGATTTATAATGTTAGCAATTGTGTTTCAGATGTGCAGTATTCTGGGCTCTGTTCTCACCGTCCTGTGACCCCCCCACCCCCGACCTCTCCACCAATGACCCCAGGTTCTCTCGTTCTCCCCACTTGACAGTTTCAGGGTTAATTATTGTACTTTGGGTCCCCTGGTTTCAGTGGTGTTGGGTGTGGTGGTGAAATAAATACAGATACTTTGTCTCTCCACCCAGATGAGCTCAAGAGCCCTGATTCTTGCCCCTGTTACGTCCAGACCAGCTCTTGCCAATCCTGCCCCTCATTTCTCTCCTTTCCTGGCCTTTCCTTCTCAGGCTGAGGGCTTCCCTACCTCTGATACCTTCCGGTCCTTACACATACTACTCTAAATTCCGCAGGTTAGAGAGGGCATCTGTATTTGTTGTTGTCCTAACCTCACTTAACGTGAGACCCTCCAGTTCCATCCAGGTAGCAGTGAATTTCATGACTTTGTCGATCCGTTATGATTTCATTGTGGTAAGGACCAGCATGGAAACGCAAGTGTCAAAATCCAGACTTTGGGGAATAAGCTGGTTCCCTCTAATGAAGAGACCTATCAAGCCATTGTGATATGTACACCTTATTTACATCCTCATTCAAATAAGAACACTGTAAAAAAAAGACATTTTTGAGACTAGAAATGTGATATCTATAGATCTGATACTAAGGAATACTACTAACACTAATACTACTATTACTAATAATTTAGTGCTTGAGGTCACACTTGACAGCATTTAGGGGCTCCTTCTGGCTCTGTGTGCAGAGGTCACTACTGGATGGCGGTCCCAGGGGGCCATATGTGGTATCTGGTAGCAAATTGGGGTTGGCTGCATGCAAGGCAAGAGACTTAACCCCTCTAACTATCTCTCCAACCTGACATTAAAGAAGGGCTGGAGCGATAGCACAGTGGGTAGGGTGTTTGCCTTGCATGCGGCAGACCCGGCCGACTCAGGTTTGATTCCTCCACCCCTCTCAGAGAGCCCAGCAAGCTATTGAGAGTATCTCGCCTGCACGGCAAAGCCTGGCAAGCTACCCGTGATGTATTCGGCATGCCAAACACAGTAACAACAAGTCTCATGATGGGCCCACTTGAGCAAATCGATGAACAACAAGTGCTACAGTAGCAGTGTTATGATTTCTTTGTTCCCTGTGGCCGCGTAGTACTCATCTCATCGTGTATCTGGACTACAGCCTCGTTATCCACTTACCTGTCACTGAATGATGTTGATTCCACAGTGTGGCTCTTGTCCTAAGCACTGCAGTGAACAGGAAACGGAATCTGTCTTTGAATGAATGTCCTTGTGACTTGGGGGTAGGCACCAAGAAGTGGAGTTGTTGGGTCCTTTGGGAGCTACGCCATTCGTAAAAAGATGGGTCATTCCTGCGAAAGTCTAAAGGGTGGCTAGTGTAAGGGTGGACGGGGCATGTGGCTCGTGAAAACTATGGACTCAGTCTTACCCTGCTTGGGGAGGTGTGCCACTCCCTTGTCTCAATGCAGGATGGGAATAAAAACGTCTCCCCTTGTCTTCTGTGGTAGAGATCCCAGATCCGAGCACCTGGAACCTCAGTGCAGATGCCTCCTATGTGTATTACTGCGCCAATGAGACTGTGCATGGAGTGGAGTTTGACTTCATCCCCGACGTCAAGGGAACGGAGCTGGTGTGTGACATGTCCTCCAACTTCCTCTCCAAGCCTGTGGATGTCTCCAAGGTACAAGCCTCGGGGCTGGGGGGGGGGGCGGGGGGGGGGGTCGGACCTAGTGTCTCAACTTCCTTCAAGGCATTTTAATATGCCATAGAAGTGCCAGCCCATGGGGACAGTTAATCCTCAGGGCTTGGTGGAATGCTTGGTGCTGATATTCTGGGTGTCCTGTTAATGATCAACTCAGAGGGTTTCCTGTTCAGGCGCATCGACCCACCTTTAGCTCTTACAGAGCTGTTTTGGCTGACACATCGGGGGTCAGCAGCTTGCCCTTTTCATGGTTATCTTGGTTATGCAAGCTCAGGGCTGGAAGCCCACCTGCCACTGCATTCAGAGACACTGCAGCCCCGGGATGGGCATGTGGTCCATGGGGGCACTCTATCTGTAAGACATTCTTTTTTTTTTTTTTTTATTAATTTTTATTAGTGAAACACCATGAGGTACAGTTGTAAACTTAGAAATTTTTGTGCTTGGGTTTCAATTATACAATGATCAAATACCCATCCCTCCACTGGTGCCCATTTCCCACCACCACGGATCCCAGTATCCCTCCCACCCACCATCCCCCCCATCCCACCCTGCCTCTGTGGCAGGGCATTCCCTTTTGTTCTCTCTCTCCTTTTGGGTGGTGTGTTTTGCAAAAGAGGAATTGAGTGGCAATCATGTTGGGTCTATAGACTACTTTCAGCATGCGTCTCCTGTCCTGGGAGGATCCTCCCAACACCCTTTATTTGGTGCTCCCTTCTCTATCTGAGCTGCCTTTTCCCCCAACATGTGTGGCTGGCCTCCAAACCATGGAGCAAACCTCCTGGTACTAATCTCAGCTACTCTTGGGTGTTAGTCTCCTATTTTGTTACTTTATGTTCCCCAGATGAATGCAATCTTTCTATATCTGTCCCTTTCTTTCTGACTCATTTCGCTTAACATGATACTTTCCATGTAGTACCACTTGTATGTAAATTTCATGACTTCATCTTTTCTAACAGCTACATAGTACTCCATTGTGTAGATGTACCAAAGTTTCTTTAAGACATCCTGATGTGCTGATTGGATGGTCGTTTTGCTTTCCAGCACAGCACAGGACATAGAATGTATTTTAACCTTTTCCTTTGGTTTTGTTTTTTTGTGCCACAGTCAGTTCTCACAGCTTACTCTTGGTTCTGTACTCAGGGGACCATTTGGGGTCAGATTGAACCCAGGTCAGGGGCATGCAAAGTAAGTGACTTAATACTGCCTCTGATCTGGAGCAAAATCTTTCTACTGATGGACTTGGGTAAGCCCTTGCTGATGAGAGCAGTCTGGCTACCTGAGCTACAACCCTCCAGCCTCTGAATTCTCAAAAAATCTGGGCTGGAGCAATAGCACAGTGGGTAGGGCGTTTGCCTTGCACGCGGCCGACCCGGGTTTGATTCCCAGCATCCCATTTGGTTCCCTGAGCACCTCCAGGAGTGATTCCTGAGTGCATGAACCAAGAGTAACCCCTATGCATCGCCAGGTGTGACCCAAAAAGCAAAAAAAAAAAATCTAAAGGACCGATTTGCTACTCTCTGAGCAGAATTATAACATATGCAGAATGGGCATACAAGGAGTCATTTTGCTGTAAAAACTACTTTGGAGAGAATTTGGGAGGGTGACAGCGTCTCCACCCATGGCAGTTCTCAGATGGCATGTTTTTCTTTCTTGCAGTTCGGGGTGATTTTCGCCGGTGCCCAGAAGAACATTGGCTCAGCAGGGGTCACAGTGGTGATTGTCCGCGAGGACCTCCTAGGGTTCGCCCTCCAGGAATGCCCATCTGTCCTAGAGTACCGAGTGCAGGCTGGAAACGGCTCCTTGTACAACACCCCTCCCTGCTTCAGGTAGTGTGGGCTTTAGCTTGGGGGACTTGGTGGGGGGCGGGGTGCCCACTGTTGCCATCAAAGCAGAGGTACCTTTTCATTTTTTGGCTTTGCGACCACACCCAGTGGTGCTCAGGGTTCTGAGGTTCTGCACTCAGGGTGGACTTGAGGAATCATATGGGATACCAGAGATCCAACACACTGCAGTGTGCAAGGCAAGTGCTTTAATACGCTGTACGATCTTTCCAGCCCATTCTATATTCTTGTGATTCCCCGCTTCCCTGCTAAAGAGTTTAAAAAAAAATAGGTCTCTGTAGCTGAGCAGTAATCCTCCATCTGTGGCTTGAAAAACTTGAGTTCATTTGCAGTACACAAACACAACTAGGTCAGAAACTAGTAGCAGAGACCATTTCCAAACAGACACGGGCTCCCAGCAAACAGCCTATATGTCACCCCCCATCACTGGGGGCACAGCCAAGACTTCCTGCTTTGTTTCCCCTCAGAAGCTTGGGCAGAAGTCCCAGGGTTGAAAAAAAAAAACGTTTTTCTTTTGAGCTGAGCTGAGTGAGCACAGACTGGGGAGCTTGTTTGCACTGTGAGGGTAACTGGCTTCCGAGAGCACTGTAGTCCAGAGCAGTGCATCGAGCTGAAGTAATGGGCGGGTGGGCCTTTGGCTTAACCGTTTTGAGAACAGGCCAGGTTAGTTAGTGAGGACGCAGAAAGAAGCGGAAAGTTACGGCTTCCTTCCGACCTCGCCGTCTACCAACCTTTCAGCAGAAACCTGTTTTAGCGGTAGTGGACAGTAAAGTAACGAATACCAAAGAAAATAGCCTCCCCGACCCAGGCCGGTTTCCATCAAACTGGGAACCTGGGTCCCCCTACTGGATGCGGGGATGCCTGAGCCCTAGAACCCAGGGGCGGTACCCAGAAGAACGTCAGCTCAGCACGGGTTGCTCAGTGCGGGTCATGGTGGTGTAAGGAATCAGCTGTGCGTTCCTAGGATTTTCCTTGGGGCAGGGCCTGGCTGGGCTGCCTTTCACCAGTGTCTGGCAGAATTGTGCCACTGCATCGACTCTAGTGGCTCATCTGTAGAGTTGGAATTTTTTTTTCCCTTTATTTTATTTTATTTTTTTTAAAGTTGTAGATTTACAATTTTTTGTGCTTTGGTTTCAATTATACAATGATCAGATACCCATCCCTCCACCAGTGCCCATTTTCCACCACCATGGATAATATCCCTCCCACCCCCATCCCCCCATCCCCCCTGTCTCTGTGGCAGGGCAATCCCCTGTGTTCTCTCTCTCCTTTTGGGTGTTGTGGTCTGCAAAAGAGGCATTGAGTGGCAAACATGTTCAGTCCATAGTCTACTTTCGACATGCATCTCCCCTCCTGGGAGGATCCTCCAAACATCCTTTATTTGGTGCTCCCTTCTCTATCTGAACTGCCCTTTCCTCTAGGATACCCGGCTGGCCTCTAAGTTATGGAGTAATCCTCCTGGTGCTGATCTCAGCTATTCTTGGGTATTAAGAATATACCCAATTGTTACTTTATATACCCCAGATGAATGCAATCTTTCTATGTCTATCCCTCTCTTTCTGACTCATTTCGCTTAGCATGATACTTTCCATATTGTACCACTTGTATGTAAATTTCATGACTTCATCTTTTCTAAGAGCTACATAGTACTCCATTGTGTAGATGTACCAAAGTTTCTTTAACCAGTCATCTGTTCTTGGGCATTCAGGTTTCTTCCAGTTTCTGGCTATTGTAAAGAGTGCTGCAATGAACAAACAAGTGCAGATGTCACTTCGACTATACATTTTTGCCTCTCTGGGATATATTCCCAGGAGTGGTATTGCTGGGTCAAATGGGAGCTCAATTTCTAATTTTTTGAGAATCGTCCATACTGTTTTCCAGAAGGGCTGAACCAGTGGACATTCTCACCAACAGTGAAGGAGTGTCCCTTTCTCGCCACATCCACGCCAGCATCGGTTGCTTTTGTTCTTTTGAATGTGGGCCAGTCTCTGAGGTGTGACATGGAATCTCATTGTGGTTTTGATCTGCATCTCCCTGATGATTAATGATGTAGAGCATTTTCTCATGTGCTTTTTTGCCATTCGGATTTCTTCTTTGAGAAAGTTTCTGTTCATTTCATTGCCCCATTTTTGGATGGGGTTGGATGTTTTCTTCTTGTGGAGTTTAACCAGTATTCTGTATATCCTGGATATCAACCCCTTGTCAGATGTGTATTCGGTGAATATCCTTTCCCATTCTGTAGACTGTCTTTGTATTTTGGTCACTGTTTCTTTGGAGGTGCAGAAGCTTCTTAGTTTAAGATAGTCCCATTTATCTATCTCTGTTTTCACTTGCTCGGCCAGTGGCGTGGCATCTTTGAAGATACCATTAGCTTCAATATCATGGAGGGTTTTGCCATAGAGTTGGAATTTTTTTGAACAGCTAGGAAGAGTTTTCTGGAAACTCTCTTGCTTTTCTAGGCCCACGTGCACAGAGAGTCTTTGTTTTAGGAAAGTGGTGAAAGTAGCAAGGTCTTAGCTGTGACTTTTCATCTCTGCCATGGTGACCGCTGAGAGCTGTCAGGTACCCTAGATGGTGCCTCTGCGGGTACCAGAACCTCCACCAGAACCTCCAGTTAATGGTGGGAGCAGTTCACCACGCAGACACCTGTTAATTCCTTTCCCTGCACCCAGCAGGGAACAGTGCACATCACCACATCTACTCTGAGATTCCCTGCCCTTCCCTGGCTTTTGTTTAAATTCTTGCGTGGTTCATGGTGTGAATGTGTTGGCTTTATTTTATTTTTTGGCTTTTGGGCCACACTGGGTGCGCTCAGGGTTTTCTCCTGGCTCTGCTCTCAGGGATCATGCCTGGTGAGCTTGGGGTCTATATGGGGTTCTGGGGACGGATCCTGGATTTGTTCTCCTGTCGCCTCGCCCCATGAAGCTGAACTCAGTCATTTAACAGGCTGGCTTAGATGGAAATAGTGTATTTCATATGCGGCATTTTAGCAGGAAGTGCAAATAACAGTTCAGTGTTATGCTTAGTAGGGGGAAATGTGGACCAAGTCTCAGCGGTGCTAGCATCCTCCGACCCCTGTGTTTTGGGCTGGGAAGCTTTTGGATTGGGTGGCTGGGGCAAGAGTGAATGAATTGGAGTTTCAGGAGAGCCTCAGGGGCTGGGCATCCTTGCTCGCCAGAGCTGTCTCCTCTGCAGGACAGCCGCCTTCTCTCGGAACCTTCTCCACCTTGAGCCAGGGCTGCTGGCCCCTGTGGCACTCAGAGTGGAAGGCCGTCTGCACAGCCCACTCCTGAAAGCGTGGGTGCGAGCGCTGGACCCTGTAGCCCCGCAGAGGATGGGTTGCTGAGGAAGTTCATCTGGGACTGCGTGCCTTTGAATTTTCTTTTCTTTTCTTTTCTTTTCTTTTCTTTTCTTTTCTTTTCTTTTCTTTTCCCATAATTAACTCAGTTTATTTTCTTTGGATTAATGAAAGTTTTTAGATTGAGAGAAAAGCAATGGTCATACATTTTTGTTTTTTAATTGGTTCACTGGGCCCGCTCGAGCAAATTGATGAACAACGGGAGGACAGTGCTACTACTTACTACTACTACTGTGAGATACTCAGTTGTTCGTGATTGGGTTTCATTCATACTATGTTCCAACACCCGTCCCTTCACCAGAGTACATTTTCTACCATCAGTGTCCCCTGTTTCCCTCCTGCCTACCTCTATGGCAGGCACTTTTCTTCTCTCTCTCTCTCTCTCTCTCTCTCTCTCTCTCTCTCTCTCTCTCTCTCTCTCTTTCTCTTTCTCTCTCTCTCTCCTAATTTTGGGTATTACAGTTTGCAATATAGGTACTGAAAGGTTATCATGTGTGTCCTTTTACCTTCTTTCAGCACTCAGTTCTTGCCCAGATGATCATTTCCAACTGTCATTGTCATAGGGGTCCCTTCTGCTTCTCCGTCCTAACTGCCCTCCTTTCTCCCTGTGGGCGCCATTGCATTTGGTTAGAGAAGCAGCGGCTTGGCAACCCCGATATAATGGCTGCAAGTAACACGCCTCACTCAGCCCTGGAAAAAGTGGCCATGTGCAGACCTGAGCATGACTCTGCCTGGTGGGGCAGTGGTCAGCTGTGATCTGCTGGTGGCTGTTTTGGTTCCGGTGGGTGAGTCTGGAAGCATGTACGGCAGCTTTCTTGGTGTGCACACATGCACACACACACAGAACAAGTTGGCTGCATTGTGATCTACAATTTTGTTTCAGCAACACAAGCAGCAAATACCTAGCACAGTGGGTGAGGCACTTGCCTTGCATGCAGGTGATTAGGGTCCTAGGTCCTGCTCCCTAATCCGAGTCCCCCTGTGTCTCTCTCTGACATCATAGATGTCATCATCATCATCATCACCATCATCATTTTCACCCAGTGTTATCTCTCACTTGACTTTTCTCAGCAATGTAAATAACAACCTTTGCTTGAATGTCCTTAGTCCAGGCACTTGGGCGAGGCACCACTGAAGGGAATTTCTTCATGTGACCTGTTTGTGCCTCATTTTCCTTTTGTTCCTTTTAGCATCTACGTGATGGGCATGGTCCTGGAGTGGATTAAGAACAACGGGGGTGCGGCGGCCATGGAGAAGCTGAGCTCCATCAAATCACAAATGATCTATGATATTATCGACAACTCTCAAGGCTTCTACGTGTAAGTTCACAGGTTTTCTGTTGCATCTTGCCTCTCGTGAATGAGGAAAGGAGTGTTTGCCGTGGGAACCTTTGGAAAATGGAGGCTCTCTCCTTTCTCCTTTGATTGGAGAGGGCAGTGAACTGGGTGTTCCAGAGTTGGGGGGGGGGTTGTTTAGCTTCAGAGCCATGACTGTGCTCAGGGATGACTTGTGATGGGGCTTGGGGGACCGTATGGGATGCTGGGGATTGAGCACGGGTCAGCTGCATGAAAAGCAAGTGCCTTAACTGCTGGATCTCCATCCTAGGGCTTGTATTTGTTGTTTGGGGCTCCTGGCACAAAGTTTGAAGTCACAAACTAGGTGTTTTCAACCAACTGGGATTTATCCTTAGCTCTCTGAAGGGAGGACTTTTAAAATCAAGGTTTCAGCATGGCTCCTTTCTGGGAGGCCCAGCCTCTTCCGTTCTTTTGATTATTGGCTTCCCAGATGATGATGACATCAATATAATCCTCCTCAGTCTTTGTGGCACCTTCTCTAACAAGTAGCTTTTCTTTCCTTTCTTTTTTTTTTTTAAATTTATTGAATCACCGTGAGACCAGTTACAGAGTCTTTCAGTTTAAGTCTCGGTCGGTCATACAATGATGAAATACCTGTCCCTTCACTAGTACTCATTTTCCACCACCAAGAACCCCAGTATACCCCCCTCCCACCCATCCCCCACCTGTGTGGCAGACTTCCACTTTACTCTCTCTCGCTCTACGTTGATCACATTCAATATTACCACAAGAGATCCCACATTATTATTTGGAATTTTCCCCAACATTCAGACCTTCCAAAAAGACATCATTAGATAATTCGTTTTCTATTGCTGATAGTGAAGAGCATCCGATGTCATGTGGCCGCTATCACCCGAATTTGGATTTTTGGTATTTTAGCAATAAGCCTAGAGGGATTACTGCCTGCACATGGTCCCCTGAGCACCACCAGGGGTCGCTCCTGAGCACAGAGCCAGGAGTAGTTCCTGAGTTCCATCCGGAATCGAACCCGGGTCGGCCGTGTGCAAGGCAAATGCCCTACCCACTGTGCTATTGTTCCAGCCCCCTGTAGTATCTGTTTAAATGGATTACAGGTGCTTCACACTTCAGTTTTAAACATGCTGTCAATAAAACTTAATTCTTAGGTCTGGAGAGATAGTACAGCAGGTAAGGTGTTTGCTTGCACACAGCTGACCCACATTCAACTCCCAGCCTCCGATATGGTCCCCCAAGCCCATCAGGAGGGGTCCCTGAGTGCAGAGTCAGGAGTAAGCCCTCAGCATAGCTGGGTGTGCCTTTTCCGTGCAAAAAAAAAAAAAGCAATTCTTAAGTATATATGGATTTGTTTGCCCAGCCCCATTAAATGACTATGCATTTAAAATGTTTTGGTGAATTTTATTATCATATTACACTTTTTTAAGTTTTTTTGGGGGTTGGGGTCTGTGGTCTGTGGGGACCAGAGGGAGTGGGGGATGGGGTGGGGGCAGGAACTGGGCCACACCGGATGAGCAGATCACCTTCACACAAGCCGTGAGAGACATGTGGAGAGCGAGAGCTTAGAGGCCTAGTGCATGCTTTGATCGCTGACACTGCCTGGTCCCCCAAGCGCCTCTAGAAAGGGCTCCTTTTACTGTTGGCTGTTCCCATATCCCAGAAGGCACCATACTTAGTTGCATGGAAGTTTAAATTTTTCTACTACAGTTGAAGACATAAACAGGAAAAGAACTGACAGACACGAGAAAGCATCCAGGGTTTATAATATAATAAAATGCAGGTTAGTCTTGCTGTAGGCAAGTGCCCATAATTAGTGAGAATTCAGGTTACTATTGCTGTAAGCAAACCCCTCAAATTAGTGGAAAAGGGTCACCCAGTAAGAAATGGTGGCGGTGACATAGAATGATATGATTGGACTATGAACCTAATGTGATTGGAATGGCCAGGCTGCCCTGGTGAGAGTTCCATGTAGGAGAGGCTGGAGCTATAGATAACACAGCGGGTAGGGCATTTCCCTTGCACACAGCCGGGTTCGATTCCCAGCATCCCAGATGGTTTCCTGAGCACCACCAGGAATAATTTCTGAGTGCAGAGCCAGGAGTAACCCTTGCGCATCGCCAGGTATGACCCAAAAAGAAAAAAAAAAAGAGTTTCGTGTAAGAGGACAATTTTTGGAGTTTATGGGATATGGTGGGGGAGATTAGCCACGTGCTCAGAAAACCACACCTACTGCCAGTCTTACCTGTTGGAGGAGCCAGGCACGAGGCCATGTAGCGTCCATGACGGAGTCTGTTCCAAACTGCGGCCAGCTTGCTAGCCTGCAGGAAAAAAACTCCCTCAATGGCATCTCTTTCTGCTCCCGGCCTGTGCTCCTTACCCATGAGAAAACCACACCTGCCAATTGATCCCTGAGTACAGATCCCCTTGGAGTAAGGAGTAAGCCTTGAGTACAGCTGGGTTTGGTAAAAAAAAAAAAAAAAAAAAAAAAAAAAGAAGAAGAAAAGGATGATAAGTCTGACAGTGTTTCTTCTGTCCCTAATCCCAGAAAGAGGGACTACAGCTAGACCTGCTAATCATGCTTTTCTCCGTCCGTCAAACAACCCCACACCCAGCATCTGAACCTGCTGCCCTCCACCCCAGCCCCACGGGACCCTCCCTTGGAAACTCAGGTTCCTCCTCATGGATTTTTTTTTTCTTCAATTAAATGTGTGGGGTTTTTTTTTTTTTTTTTTTTTTTTTTTTGGTGTTCTGCCTCTGTAATTGGACCTTCATTTGGGGAGCCTGAGGCAGCGGAGTATCAAAAGAGAGTTGCTACTAAAATTTTAATTTAAATGTCAACTGTTAAATACAGCACCTTTTTAGAAAAAAAAAAGTGCAGGGGAATTCACTGGCTTTCCTTTCTTGCCTCTTGCCTGCAACTGTGCGGGGTCTCAAGTTAACTTTGACAGGTATTTTGTACCCTTGGGGAAGAGTATACCAGTAGGGAATTTTTTATGTGGCTTTTGTTTGCTATTTCATTTTAATGGGTCTCTCCTTGTAGACCCATTTTTTATGCTATATATATATATATATATATATATATATATATATATTTGCTTTTGGGGTCACACCCGGCGATGCACAGGGGTTACTGCTGGCTCTGCACTCAGTTACTCCTGGCGGTGCTCAGGGGACCATATAGGATGCTGGGAATCGAACCTGGGTCGGCTGCGTGCAAGGCAATTGCCCTACCCACTGTGCTATTGCTCCAGCCTCTATGCTATTTTTTTAAAATGCTATTTGGTTCTTGTATTAGAAGTTGAGAATACAGCAAGTAAAGAAATCCCATGGTGAATGAAACCATCACACAGATGCCTATTTGGAATCTAACCTTCTACGCTCCCCCAAAATGTGCTTTGTGGCTTCAGCAATTTATAAAGGGGTACGGGGAAATACTGAAAAAGGCCACTATTTTACTATTTTTTTGTTTACAGAAATAAAATAGGATGTGCTGAGAAAATAGAAGGTTATTATTACATATTTAACTATTCTTCCACCCCCGAGTAGCTAGTCAGCTCTTTTTCTGTGTTTCCCATTTGGTTGCCAGGGGGAAATAATTTTAACTGCTCTTTTATCCATATCAGAAAATCGGAATCCAATGCTGATGACTTTGCCTAGACATGAACTTAATTATTTTGGTATCTATGCAGAGATGGTGAGACTAAATGATATACTTTAAAATTTTTTTTTAATTAAAATTTATCTTAGGCACCATGGTTTAACAATATTGATAATGACAAAGTTTCGTGCAAAAGATGTCCCAACACCATCCCAACACCACCTGATCCACCAGAGTGTCACCTTCCCTCCCCCATGTCCCTGAGTCCTACCCTTAATCCTCTCCCCCTACAGTGCTAAAGACTCATTCTCAGTTTCTGATGCTTTTGAGCTTTTGTTGCTTCTTCATTTTGTGACTTTATGGTCACAAACGAGGGAGATCATTCTGCATCTCTCCCTCTCTTTCAAATGATGAACTTCTAAAAGTTCAACAATTGGACTGAAGCCATCCCCTGCACCGCATATGGTTTCCTGAGCCCTCCAAGAGTGAGCCCTGAATGCAGAGCCAGAAGGAAGCCCTGAGCACTGCCGGGTGTGACCCACAAACAACAACAATTCAGTAGCTGTTTCCATCTCCTGAAACATCTGATGTTTCCATCCTGTGTCCTAGACATTGTTCTGACTTGTCAGGTATCTGCTTTCACACTCCCTCACACCTGAAGGCAGTGTCTTAAAGCCGCAGCCATTTTCTTGGCTCCGGGTTCTTTGGTTCATAAGGTTGGGCTGAGTTGAGCTGGGTGGTTCTTCCATGTCATGTGAGTCTTCTGTGTCACCAGTGTCATCTGGTGGTGTTGGGCCTGGGCGTCTGCAGTGACCAACCAAAGGCATATGCTTGGTGACAGGTACTACTTCTTGGCTAGTAGCAGGTGCTATTTCTTGTATTTCTTGTATCAAGTTGGACTTGATAACATGGCAGCAGTGGAGTTGGGGCCTGCCTCTTTGGCATCGTCTTGGGAGTTATTCAGCATCGCTTTGGGGGGCACTTTGTCTCATTTTGGAGAGCCCGGCAAGCTACCGAGAGTATCTTGCCTACACGGCAAAGCCTGACGTATTCGATATGCCAAACACAGTAACAACAAGTCTCACGATGGAGACGTTACTGGGCCCGCTCGAACAAATCGATGAACAACGGGAGGACAGGACAGGACAGTGGAGAGTTGAAGGGCTTGGGCCGTATACCTAACTGTGCTCTGGACTTGCTCCCAGCTCTGCGCTCAGAAGTTGCTCCTGGCTGGGCTCAGGGGACCATTTGGGATGCCAGGGATCAAATCTGGGTCAGCTGCATGCAAGGCTAACACCCTATTCCTGCTCTCTGTCTCTCTGGTCCCATTGGTGTGGGCTCTTGATCAAAGCAGGTCACAAGGTCATCCCTGATTCTAAAAGTACAGAACGATCTCTTACCTTCTCTAGAAAAGACTCTAGAGAGTTTGTGGCCATATTTAAATGTAAAATAGAAATTGAGAAATATGGGCTCGCTTAATCCACCCACACAGCAGTTCTCTGGGTGAGTTCCGTGAATGACCTCAGCTACTCAGAAGTGGAGGCCCCACAGAGAGGTCCAGTGACAGCGAGGGTCTGTGTGAAGTGAACTTTGGGAACTGCTGTGTAAAGTCTCACAGCCCCTGCTGGGACCCGTTGCTTTCTCTGCACCTTGTAAAGAAATGGCCACTCAAACAATTCTGGTTGTTTGGCCCCCTGTGCTGGAGGCTTCACAACGGGTCTGAAGTGGGGTATTATTACTATTAGCACATTTCTGAGAATTAAATGAGAAGACTGAGGCTCATGAAATCAAACGCAAGATCTTTTTTTTTTCTTTTGTGGGCCACACCGAGCAGTGCTCAGGGTTTACGATCATATGGGGTGCCAGGAATCAAACCTGGGTCCACCACGTGTAAGACAAGCACCTGGTCTGTCCAGTGCCAACAAGATCTATAAGAAGAAAACGCCCACTTAACTATCCGACACACAAAAGTGATTTCTCTCAGTTATAAATACCCTCACAGAGATTGTTATTTGTATTTTTTTTAAATCTAATTCTTGCATCTAGTGTTGATTTTTGGAAAAAGATTCTTCTCAAGCTGTGGATTGTAGTTCATTCAAAAGATTCTTCTCAAGCTGAGAATTTTAGTTCACTCATTGCAGAAAAGTGACGGGCATAATCAACGTATTTTCCAGATGTCCCGTGGAGCCCCGGAATAGAAGCAAGATGAATATTCCGTTCCGCATTGGCAGCACCAAAGGAGATGACGCTTTAGAGAAGAGATTTCTTGATAAGGCTCAGGAACTCCATATGATCTCTTTGAAAGGGCACAGGTAAGTGGGTGGCCAGCTGAGAAGTTAATCAGAGAACTGACTGTGCTGTTTTCCACGTAGAGGGAGGCAGACGTAGGGCTTGGCATAGGCAGTATTGTAACTGGTCGGAGAGGAGCAGTCACATGACGGGTCATGATTCTTCCTGCCTTTGCTTATGCAGCTCGTGAAAGTTCCCTCATTGTTCTATGTCTCATGGCTGAGAGGGACCACTCTGTGCTCAAGTCAGGACAAATCATTGCTCTGGTCATGCTTCACATGGAGAGGTCTGAATGCACTGGAAGGCACGGGTCCTTGCTTTCAAGGAGAGAGACCCCTGCCTGTCTGTTGGGGGCTGCCTGCTCCCCAGGGAAACAGACAGTGACCGGTATCATGAGATGGTTTCCCACCTTTTATTTATTTATTTATTTTTGTTTTTGTTTTTTCTTTTTGGGTCACACCTAGCAATGCTCAGGGGTTCCTCGTGGCTCTGCACGCAGGAATTACTTCTGGCGGTGCTCGGGAGACCATATGGGTTGCTGGGAATTGAACCTGGGTCGGCCGCGTGCAAGGCAAATGCCCTACCTACTCTACTATTGCTCCAGTCACCCCGGCTTCCATTTTTCTTTGCCTGGAATGAACTGTTGAATTTACCTAAGTTGTGTGTGAGCCTGATGGGGCCTCAGCACATGAAGAAGAGCTCAAAAGTTCTCGGGGGTTTTCCACCTGGGGAGCTTAACTCTCACTGCAGGAAGAGGATTGCCTTGGGGCTCCACTGACAGCTTGTCCCTGACTGGTCCTTGTTTTTGTTGTATAGGTCCGTGGGGGGCATCCGCGCCTCTCTGTATAACGCTGTCACTCTCGAGGATGTGGAGAAGCTGGCGGCGTTCATGAAAAACTTTTTGGAGATGCATCAGCTTTGAAACCAATCCCCGCGACTTTCTACTCTACCCGTGTCCGAAATTGAGAAGCAACGTGGGAAGGCTCCAGAATCCTCGCCCGCACGGCCTCTCTCTCGATTGACCGTATTCAGTCTAGAGTCTCTCCCTTTGCAGAGAGCAGCCAGACCCCACAGCGCTGTAAAGCTGGTGGGGCATCAGTGCTGACCTGTATTGGGAGAACTGAAAAGGCTTCCTTTGGCTCTTCTAAAACGAACTCCTGCTTCTCTTTCCTTTGCTGCTATTTTTTTTTTTTTTTGCTAGCTCGATCTCAGAGTCGAATGTGCTGTGGGCTGGGTTATGCAGACTGTGCTGTTTGTTTCTGGAGAGGAACACACTCAGCTAGGGAGAGGCCATGGAGGGCGGGGGGGGGGGGGTCTCTAGGTGTTGAATCTTACCCTCTCCCAAAGGACAGCGTCACTGTGTGCGTTTGGGAGGTTCAGGGTCAAGGCAAATGCAGCTTTCTTCGAACGGTTATTTTCATAAAGGTGAGAGTGGCATCTTTATATGGCCGGTCCCGTGTTAGTACTGTATAGTTTCTATCTCTGCATTTTATATTGCTGATAATACGGTTCTTTGTAGGAACTTAGTTAAGAACTTTGGGTATTTGTTCACCTTTAACCTCTGGCTTATACACCCCACTGGCAGCAGCTAACCTCCCTGTTTGTAAAGCCGTTTCATAAGATTTTTAAAAAGTTCTCCGATTCACTTTTATTTTTCATTCCAATGGGCAGAAGAGACAGTTGGTTGCTTGGTTGTTGTTTTCTTTCTTTTCAGAGATGCTTTTCTGTTCAGCATCTCCATGGAGCCCTTAACCCTGTGTTCACTTGCTTGTTCTCTTCAGCGTCCTTGACCAGTGATGGCGGGATTTCCTGCAGAATCTGTACCGAGTCTTTGCTCCTGTTCATCAATTTCAGTGTGTCATGTTGCACATGTAAAAAACATTAAAGTCCTAAAACATCCAAAGCACTGTCTGAATTTCTTTACCTGCTAATTGAGAGATTGGTTGATTTTGGGGCACCCCAGCAGTGATCAGGACCCCCCCACCATGGTGGTTCAGTGCAAGGGATTGAGGATGTGGTGCTGCTCAGGCCCTGCTGGTCTGGGGGTACGCAGCACACCCTGGTCGGCTGGGGTCCTACACAGTCCCCAGTTATGCTGGGTGAGGGAGCGAGTGCTGCTGGAACTGAACCTAGGAAGGCACTTGCTGGGGTGCGCCTGACTGCTGTATTATCTCTCAACTCTTATTTAAAAATTTATTATTAAAGATTATTATTATTATTATTATTTTGCTTGATTTTGGGCCACACAAGGCAGTGTTCAGGATGACTCCTGGCAGGAAAGCGGGGAACCATATGAGATGTCGGGGATCGAACCTAGGGGCTGAAACCTTACCCACTGTACTTTATCGCTTCAGCCCATAACATCATTTTATTTAGGGTGATACCTAGTGATGCTGGGGTCACGCCTCCTGGTCTGCAGCAGTGAGATGCTGACATGGACATGTGGTGTTTGGGACCAAACTCAGGGCCTTGCACATGCTAAGCATGTGAACTGTCCTTTGAGCTGTATCTCTGTTTCCGTCCTTGCTTTTAAATAGTGTTTGGGGGGCCTGGAGGGATAGTACAGTGGGTAGGGCACTGGCCTTGGATGTGACTGACTCAGGTTTAATCCCTAGACCTCCCCCTCACCCCGTGCCTTCCAGAGCCCTGCCAGGAGTGATCCCCGAGTACAGAGCCAGGAGTAAGCCCTGAGCACCACTAGATGTGTCCCAGATATTAAAAGAAAATTTTTTTTTGGAAAAAATTACTCTGATGGGAATACTTATGTGTATAAAAACATCAACTGAAGATTCTTGAGTTGAGTCAAGCTTGGGCAAGACGATCCTAACACGTTCACTTTCCCAGACAGTGCTCTGGTGGCCTCTGCCTTGACCTTGGGAAGGATGTTATCAGCAAAGGCCCTTCCATAGTCATGCCCTGAATGAAGTTCTGTGAGTTTGGTTTTGTGGGTGGCCGCGGTCCCTGGAACAGTCCTGAGCTACCTCAGTATTTTGTCTGGCTTTGGATCACATGGGAAGAGCCACGCTGATTGCCCGCCCCCCCGCCGGCTCTGCCTGTTCATTGGGTTATGTGGGTTCCTGTGTCAGGCTAAGCCCCCCAAGTCTTGGTTCCACTTGGTGGAAACAAAGGATTGAAACAGCTCAGCACTAAACCTCAGGCATGTGTGGGTGTCAACCAAGAGCCTAGAGCAGGACAGGAACTGTGAGCATCACAAGCGTGAGTAGACAAGGCTGGCCGTGTCTGCAATCGCCAAAGTGCTTCCGGGGTGCCTCCATCCATTCGGGGAGATCACAGGCCCCCGAGTTCTAATCCTCCACTTTGTGACTTATTTTACTACAACCTGTCTGCCCCCATCTAAACCCTGGTACAGTCATTTGGATTATGCTTCTCAAACTTCTGGATGAAACATTAAAAGAGCCCAGATTGGACCAGAGAGAGTTCGGGGATAAAGTGTTTGCCTTGACCGTGGCCAATCCCAGTTCCATCCCTGGTACACACAGGTTTCCCTGAGCTTAGACTGGAGTGATCCCTGAGCACCGAGCCAAGATTAACCCCTGAGTACTGCCAGATGTGTCCCCAGAAAGCAAGAGCCCAGGCTTTACTTGCTAGTCTCAGCTGTCTTATTTTTCAATTGTGTCATCATGATTTAATATCAGAGTATTGGGAATCATCCTTCAGGCCACAGCCACTTCCAAGATGCTGACTCCCACCTCTGTCCATGGGCTCCCCCGCCCCCAGCAGTCCCCCCGACGTGCAGACTCAGTTCTGCTCGCAGATTACAGTGATTTGTTTGTACTGGACACGTTCTGTTCACCTGCTGTGTTTGCAGACCACATAGGAATGAGATCAGCCAGTATTTGTCCATCTGACTCCTTTGCTTACATGACATTCTGCAATTCTACCTAAACTGTAGTGAAATCAAGATTTCATCTCTTATGGCTGAATAGTGTTCTATTATGTCTATGCGATGGCTTTATCTACTCTCTCTGGCCACAATGGGTTGTTTTCTTTGTATGAACCTGTGTGAATAGAGGTCAGCCTTGTGTAGAACAAGTCCCTTATATGTCCCCTCTACTATCTCTCTGGCTCTCCTTGGAAATGAATGCTTGCATGTTCTTGGAATGGGACTTGCTGAGTCCTGTGGCAGTTCTGTTGATAATTTTCCGCATAAAAACTCCGCCTGGTTTCCAGAGCCTGACTCAGAAGTCAGTCCATGAGTGAGATTCCTTCTCACTACATCCCAGCAGGCAATGTTGGTTCTGGAATGTTTGTTTGGGGCCATACTTGCTGGTGTGAAGTGACAGCTCATGTGCACTTTGATAATCAGCTTTCTGATGATCCCTTTCCCTGGCAGAGATGACATGGGCACTGTCTCTTATGCCTCTTGGCCATCCATATATCTTCGTTTTGCTTCTCTTTTTGTTTTTGGATCACATCCAGTGGTGCTCAGGGCTTACTCCTGGCTCTGTGCTCAGGGATCACTCCTGGCAAGCTTGGGAGACTCTGTGGGGTGCCAGGATCAAACCTGAGTTGGCTGCATATAAGGCAAAAGCTATCACTCCAGCCCCACATACATCTTTGAGGAAGCACCCCTGCCTTTTGACAGGGTTGTTCATTCTTTTTTGTTGTTGCTGTTTTGTGAGCTCAAGTCCTCTTAGGACTCGCAGCTCTGTGGCATCGGGCCTGACCTCTTTCTTGTGTTTACAACTCTTGAGGTGTGACATGCATTTGTTCCTCCCACAACAGGCAACCCTGCCTTCGCTTGGCAGGCCCCTCCTTCCTTCCAGATGCCTGCCAACTCCCTGCTTCACTGTTTCCTCTGTGACAGCAATGCCCCTTGGCTTGTTCAAACAAGGGTGACCCTTCTCAGTCATTTCATCACCTCCATTCTCTTTGTTGAGGCGTCTGCCTCCCCTGCATCCCTGCAGTATAACTGGTACGAGCCCCACTCGATTTCCAGGTACGACCAGGCTCCGCTTGACATCCGAAACAGACAAGCTCAAGTCTGTTCAGGGCGTGTGGTACTTTCTCCCACTTCATAGCACGTATTCATTCATCAACAGTCTGATGAATGAGTGTCTGATGATATCAGTCGATCTTTCTGAGGAAGAAATACATTCTCACATAGGCGTTTTTTTTTTTTTTTTCAGGAGCTGAGTATGCCATCCACGTTGATTTTCCACTAAAATGATCCATTATTGGCTGTGGCTGAGTGCGGAGTTGTCAAATCTTGAAAGGTCTCTGGGTTCATGCTTAAAAACTTGGGAAAACTTGGGAAAATGATCAGCAGTTGTTCTTGCATTGATACCAAAGGTGGTCAGTGTTTGGCCTCTGGGAGGTTTGCGTAGAGACTGTACAGGAAAAGCCTTGAGGCTTGTATGCTTCAGTCCGCTGAGTGTATGCAGAGGTGGGTTGGAGGGGGTCAGAGACACAAGTGCCGGGGTCATTCCTCTATGACTAAGAGCCGAAGAAGCAAGAAGGTGTCTTGGAATCTGCCTTAGAGGACAGGATTGACCTTATGCTCCTTCGACCTCCTAATTGTCGCACTGTAGCACTGTCCTCCTGTTGTTTATCGATTTGCTCGAGCGGGCCCAGTAACGTCTCCATTGTGAGACTTGTTATGTGTTTGGCATATCGAATACGTCACAGGTAGCTTGCCAGGCTTTGCTGTGCGGGCAAGATACTCTCAGTAGCTTGCCAGGCTCTCCAAGAGGGGCAGAGGAATCGAACTTGGCTCGGCCAGGCCAGGCCGTGTGCAAGGCAAAAGCCCTACTGCTGTGCTATTGGTCCAGTCCCTCCTAATTGTACTTCCTCTAAATGGAGTTAGAATTTTTCTCTTTTTAAAAAAAATTATTATTTTTTAAAAAATGGAATCACCCCGAGATACACAGTTTCAAAATTGTCACTGTGACCCCAGGGTGGTGGGAGGTAAACTTGGGACATTGGAGGTGTGAAAGGTACACTGGTAAAGGGATGAATTTTTCACAGCTAGAGTGACAGTACAGTGGGTTGGGGATTTGCTTGCCTCAGGCCAACCTGGGCTCAATCCCCAGTACCCCGTATGGTTCCCCGAGTATCTCCACGGTGGACTCCCAAACCAAAAAATTTAAAAATAAAAATATTCCTTCTTTGGGGGATGAGAGAAACTCTCAGCAGTGCCTCCAGCTATCTGCAGATGCAGGCTGGATTCAGTGACAGGCCAGTGGTTCTTGTGCCACCTGATGCCAGGGACTCAACTGGCAGCCTCTGCTGCATACCAGTCATGCATTCCTGCCCTTGGGCCATCTCCCCACTCCTTTTCTGGGGGGAAGGGCACACCTGGTGGTACTCAGCGCTTACTCCCAAATGTGTCGGGGATCACTCCTGGCATTGCTTGGGGGACTCTATATGGTGCCACGATTGAATTCAGGTCAGCTGTGTGCAAAACAAGTGCTCTACCCACAGTACCCTCACTCTGGTCACTTGCCCTAGGCCTCTCTTCAAGGCTCATCTTCTTTCTAATGCCACCCAGATCAGAAAAAGTGCATTTGTCCTCATCTTTCTCCATTTAACTCCACACACACTACGTTGTTTCCTACACCTGGGTCTGTTCTTTGCACAGGACAGAGTTTTTGGTCATGTTTCCTGCTCCTCCGGATCTGGGCTCTAGAGTGTCCCATCATGGCTGAACTGAGATGGGAAGGTTTGATTAGTCCTTAGCCTAACTAGGTGTCACATGGTCATTCCCGCCCGCTCTGAAGGTGCACTGAGATTCATGCAGTGGACAAGACCCCTAAAGGTTAGCACATAGCTAACCCCGTTTCTGCCTGTAGCATTAGCGGGGTGCAGCCTCTTGACACCCCTTGATGAATGTTTGTCGTCCTATGCTGCTCTTTGGAAGGAAAATAAAACAAGGAAGAATTTTCTCCCGTTTGATCGAAATGAACATAATTAAAAAGTGAAATGCGATTGGGTGGGCCAAGAAATCAATCACTTTAATTGGAAAGAAGATTCTTTGCCTTGGCCGGTAATTGGGCTCTTGGTAATTTAAAATTGGAATCCATGACAGCTTGTGATAAATTGGCTCCTTTTGGGCTAAAAAAGGTAAGAAGTTCTAATTACCCTTGGATTATTCCAGAGTGGATGGAAAGCTTTGATCAGAGAGAGAGAGAGAGAGAGAGAGAGAGAGAGAGAGAGAGAGAGAGAGCTACTGGGGAGCAAAGATGTATTGATTTTCTTTTTCAGAAGCTAAAGAATAATTCAATTGATGTGACAAAAGCAAGAACTTGTGGCATTTGAAATCTCAGAGATGTAAATTAGATTTTCTAAGAATATAGGAAATTGGTCATATTAGAGAAAAGTTTGCCTGCTGAAAAATTCTATAGTTAGATTATAAAATTTGCCTTGCAGAACTTGTTAAGGCATGAGGATATTGATGGCTCCGGCCTCACTTGGGAGAAGTATGGGATTTGTACTGGGAGGTTTACATGCATAAGTTTAAGAAAGCCCAAAACATTTTATTCAAATGCTAGCCTCCATTAGTAGAAGTGTAGAAAAATGTTGATATGTTAATGAACCTATCAACCCTGTTGATATATTAACCTTTCTTTCTTTCTATTCACATAACCCAAGAATACCTTAGGAATAGGTTAGGTTTTAGGTGGATGAACTGGGTTATACCTTTAAAAAGGTTTTTATCAGTAGATAAAGGGATGTATATGACAACATTTCAGTATCTGTGTTGCAAACTACAATGCCCAAAAGGATAAAGAGAGAGAGAGAGAGAGAGAGAGAGAGAGAGAGAGAGAGAGAGAGTGTGGAGGGAGGGTGAGGGTGATGGGAGGGAATTTGAGGACACTGGTGGAGGGATGAGGTTGACATACTTACTTACTGTATGAATGAAATATAATCATGAACAGCTTTGTAAGGGTCTATCTCAGTGATTCAATAAAAATTATTAAAAATAATTTTAAAAGTTTTTTCAAACTATGGTACATACATACACAATAAAATACTCTCCACTATAAGAAAAGATGGAATCGTGCAATTTTCAGCTACATGGATGGATCTGGAGAGTATCCTGGTGAGTGAAATGAGTCAGAGGGAGAGAGATAGACACAGAATGGTCTCACTCATATGTGGGCTATAAAGACCCATTGGAGGGGAATAACTAAGGCCCAAAGGCAATAGAAACAAAGAGCAAGAGATCTGGGCCTTAACAGGAAGCTTGTCATGGGGGTAGGGAGAGTTGAGGGAGGAATGGGGTAGGTCAGAGTAGGGACACTATGACAAAGACAGAGGGAAGTGGCCACTCTGGACCAGAACTAGGTGCTGAAAGGAGGTAAAGTGACATGTATGATGTCAGTATTATAAACCACAGTGCCTGGAAGTAGGGGTAGGGGAAAAAAAAGAAAAAAGTGTCTTTAGTAGAGGCAGGCTGGGGCTGGGGCATGAGGCAGGCTGGGGCAGGAGGGAAACTGGGGACACTGGTGGAGGGATATGAACATTGGTGAAGAGATTGATGTTGGGACATTGTTTGCCTGAACCTCAATCATGAACGTTTTAACTCTAATTCATGGTGATTAAAAAAAAAAAACAAAATCAAGCAAATTTTTCTTTCCCTCCCTCCCTCCCTCCCTCCCTCCCTCCCTCCCTCCCTCCCTCCCTCCGTCCCTCCCTCCCTCCCTTCTTCCCTCTTTCCTTCCTTCCTTCCTTCCTTCCTTCCTTCCTTCCTTCCTTCCTTCCTTCCTTCCTTCTTTCCTTCCTTCCTGTTTGAAGTTGCAAGATTACTACAGAGAAGCTTTAGACTGGTTTTACCTTAGTGCACCAAGTTTATGATGACATTTTTGTTTTTTGTGGGGACTGCACCTGGCAGTCTTCAGGGGCTATTCCTGGCTCTGCTTGGGATTGAGTGTGGGTGATACTTGGGGGGGGGGGCACATTGGTGCTGGAATTTGAACCAGAGTCTCAAGGAGCTGCATGCTAGACAGGTGGCTTCCCTCTCTTTTCAGGGACTGTCTTTTCAGTCCCTACCAATTATACCAAGTATTCATATTCAGCTTTATTTTCTCTGTCACTCACTTTTGTTTCATTGCTGCTGTATCCTCCCTGCTGTATCCAACCATTCAAGGGTGAGTTGGAAACATTGCATGCTTGACCTCCACACGGTGCTTCCTTCCTTGATAAGTCATTTTCTTACTAGCAGGGCAGAAGGGTCTCTATATAAACATTTAACACCAGGACCCAGATAGCTGTTCCCACAAACAGAGCACAGCTTTACATATTGGAGGCCAAGGTTTCATTCCCAGCACTGCATGGTTCCCCGAGCACTGCTAGGAGCGGCTCCTGAGTACAGAGTCAGCTGAGTGGCCCCTGAGCATCCTTGGGGTGGCCCCCAAGGCAAATAAAATAAGCACCAGTGCTCCTTGTTTTCTGTAGTTCATGTTCAATTTTTTCCATTTGATCCAGTAATGTCCTTTTTATAAAAAAATTATTTTTAATTTAATTAATTTTGGGGGGGTGTTCAGAAATCTTAATTGACATTTGTTTATTAATGAATTTTTTATTGAATCACAGGGAGATACACAGTTACAAAGTTGTTCATGATTGGGTTTTAATCATATAATGTTCCAACACCTATTCTTTCACCAGTGTACATTTCCCACCACCAATGGTCCTCAATTTCCTCCCATCTCCCTGCCTGCCTCTGTGGCAGGCACTTTTTCTATTTTTCTTTTTTCTCACTCTCTCCTTTTATTTATCTTCTTTTTTTTTAAGCATTTGGTTTTGAGGCTGGGAAGGATAGTACAGCAGATAGGGTTCTTGCCTTGTCTGTGCCTGACTTGGATTCATTTCCCAGCAACCATATATATGGTCTCCAGAGCCCTTCCAGGAGTGGTTGCTGAGTGCAGAGCCAGGAGGCAGGCCTAAGATCTGCCAGTTGTGGTACAAAAACAAAATGAACAAACAAAGCAATTGCTTTTTAGCTCAGAAGTCAGTCCAAAATCACACACAGCACTTAGTCTTCCGATCTCTCACTGAGTTAGAAGTAGACCTTCTTTCTTTGGCACAGACAGTCCATGAAGAGTGTAGCTGCTTGCTGTGTGAACTCACTCACCATCTAGGTGTTCCTGTTTCCTTACAGTGTTTTCTGGCAGGGCATCGTTGGGTGGGGAGATTCCTGCCATGACCTCGGGTCGCTCTCGGTACATGGAAACCCAGATCGCATGCGCTCTATCCCTCTGTCTCATTGGGCTCTGGATGAGTGTTGCCATGGGGCTTCTCTGCTGTCAATCCATCACTTTTGTCTTTGTCCTGTGAGACATCTGTGGACAGAGATTTCTAGACTCTGTGACTGTCCTGTGCTTTATTAGAACTTGGAACTGCAAGTCTGTTCCACAAGAAAGATAATACAGGTGGATTTGTCAGATGGAGAAAGTAAAGCGATTTATTATATTTGCCACGGTATTTGTACAGCTACTATCCTCTTCCTCAAAGTGGGGGAAAAGACTTTTAAATATAAGCATAGGTGTGGATTCCAAGGTAAATAAACAAAATAAGCACCAGTGCTCCTGGTTTTCTGTGGTTCATATTCAAATTTTGTCACTTGATTCAGTAAGGTCCTTTTAAAAAAAACTATTGGTCCAGGGGTTCTGCGAGCAACAGGTATTTTTAAAACATATTTATTTATTTTTGCTTTTTTGGGGTCACACCCAGCGATGCTCAGGGGTTACTCCTGGCTCTGCACTCAGGAATTACTCCTGGCAGTGCTTGGGGGACCATATGAGATGCCAGGGATTGAACCCAGGTTGGCTGCGTGCAAGGCAAATGCCCTATCTGCTGTGCTATTGCTCTGCCCCCCCTTCTTTTTTAAATTTTATTGCATCACTGTGAGATAGTTACAAGCTTTCATGTTTGGGTTACAATCACACAATGATCAAACACCTATCTCTCCACCAGTGCACATTCCCCACCACCAATATCCCTGGTATACCTCCCCTTTCCCACCCTCTCCTTGCCTTCATGGCAGACAATATTCCCCATACTCTCTCTCTACTTTTGGGCATTATAGTTTGCAATACAGACACTGAGAGGTTATCATGTTTTGTCCATTATTTACTTTCTGCACACATCTCCCATCCTGACTGGTTCCTCAAGCCATCATTTTCTTAGTGATCCCTTCTCTATTCCAGCTGCCTTCTCCCTTTTGCTTATGAGGAAGGCTTCCAGCATTGGAGCAATCTACCTGTCTCGTGTACTTACTATCCTTAGGTGTCAGCCTCATGTTATGTTGTTTTATAATCCATGAATGAGAGCAGTCGTTCTATGTCTGTCCCTCTCTTTCTGACTCATTTCAGTTAGCATGATACTCTCTGAGTAACAGGTATTTAAGGAACATAACTAGATGGGCAAGTGTGAATTTGGCAAGCCAAGAAGGAAAGAGAAAGATCACCGATCAAGAAGTAGGTGCCCTGCCACAGAGGCAGGGTGGGATGGGGGGGGATAGAGGGGTGGGAGGGATACTGGGATCCGTGGTGGTGGAAAATGGGCACTGGTGGAGGGATGGGTATGTGATCACTGTATAACTGAAACCCAAGCACAAAAATTTGTAAGTCTGCAACTGTACCTCATGGTGTCTCACTAATAAAAATTAAAAAAAAAAAAAAAGAAGTAGGTGTTGGGGCCAGAGCAATAGTACAGCAGGTAGGGCATTTGCCTTGCATGTGGCCAACCTGGGTTCGATCTCCAGCACTGCCAGGAGTAATTCCTGAGTGCAGACCCAGGAGTAACCCTTGAGCATTGCTGGGTGTGACCCAGAAATAAAATAAAATAAAATAAAAGAAGTAGGTGCCATGAAGCTGGAGATATAGTATAGCAGGTAGGTGCTTGTCTGGCATGTGATTGACCCAGGTTCGATCCCTGGCGTCTTATATAATCCCCTAAGCACTGCCAGAAGTGATACCTGAGTTTAGCAGCAGGAGTAACCCCTGAGCACTGCTGGATGTGCTCTTCCCCCCAAAAAGAAATCGCTGTCAACTTGAGTTTCCCTTTCATGTCTAGTTAAGTTTGTTGATTTTCCTAAGTTTCTAAATATTTGCAGAAGTTTATTTTTACTCCAAAATAAAACTTTCCTCAAAGCTAGACTATGAACCACACAGCCTGATTATACACTGAAGACGTCATACAGCAACTGAAAGTTAGAAGTTGCTTTGATGTCTTTCATCTAGCAAATAGTCCCAAAGAGAAAAATTAAATCTTGGCTTCTCTCTAGCTAGGTAAAATGCCAAACTCATCTAAAATGTAATGGGAGCAAAATTTGCAGTTGAAGTGTAAGAAATAAGAAAGAGGTTCTTCTGAGGAGAGAAAAAAAAAATTCTGGCAGAATTAAAGGTGGCCAGAAGAAGAACCATTCCTTTCGTTTCCTTCCTCCACTTTATCTCTTTTTGGGAGATGGGGCTCTCTCGGTGGTGCTTGGGGAGCCATGAGGTGCCAGAGATAGAATGTGGGGTGCCAGCATAGAAAGCACAAGCTCTCTCTCTCTCTCTCTCTCTGTCTCTCTCTCTCTTTCTCTCTTCCCCCAACAAAAACACAGCTTCCCCCTCCTTTTGGGTGCAGGATTTGGGGTCACCCCTGGAAGTGCTGAGGTCATACTTCTGACTCTATGTTCAGGATCTTTCCTGGCTGTGTGCTCAGGGAGAATTTATGTTGCTGGGAAACAAAATCCAAGTCTGTTTGCAAGGTAAGCACCTTAACCCCCGACCTATCTCTCTGACCCTAGCACTGTAGCACTGTCCTCCCGTTGTTCATCGATTTGCTCAAGCGGGCACCAGTAACATCTCACAACAAATTTTGAGACTTCTTGTTACTGTGTTTGGCATATCGAGTACGGCACGGGGAGCTTGCCAGGCTCTGCCGTGCGGGCGAGACACTCTCGGTAGCTTGCCGGGCTCTCCGAGAGGGGCGGAGGAATCGAACTCGGGTCGGTCATGTTGGCTGCGTGCAAGGCAAATGCCCTACCGCTGTGCTATCGCTCTAGCCCCTGACCCCAGGTGAAATTTTAAAAGATTATTATTATTATTATGATGATGATGTTGCGTTTGGGGCCATGCCAGGTGGTTCATAGCTTATTCCTGCTCTGTGCTCAGAGACGATTCCTGGCAGTGCTTGGGGAATGATCTAGGTTGCTGGGGATTGAGTCCGAGTCAGCAGTGTGCCGGGCACTAGCCTTACCCACTGTCAATCTCTCCAGCCCAAGATGAGATTTTAATACCTCAGTTCCTTGTCTTTTTCTTGAAGGGCTGGAAACTTCAGGCCTGCCTTCCAGTGTGTTGGTTGTTATCTGGTACCAGTAGAGACGTCTTAGATGACTTTTGCTCTGCTTTGCCTTGTTCTACCTTGTTCACTTCTTCAGAATTTATCACTTGCCTGACTCCAGGGCAGTGGGTCAGCACAAGGCAAGATTTTTTTTTTGTGTGTGTGTGTGTTTTTTTATTTTTTTATTTTTATTTTTTTTTTATTATTAGTGAAACACCATGAGGTACAGTTGTAGATTTACAAATTTTTGTGCTTGGATCTCGGTCATACCACGATCAAATACCCATTCCCTCCACCAGTGCCCATTTTCCACCACCAGGATAATATCCCTCCCCCCCATCCCCTCATCCCCCCCTGCCTCTGTGGCAGGGCAATCCCCTGTGTTCTCTCTCTCCGTTTGGGTGTTGTGGTCTGCAAAAGAGGCATTGAGTGGCAAACATGTTCAGTCCATAGTCTACTTTCGACATGCATCTCCCCTCCTGGGAGGATCCTCCAAACATCCTTTATTTGGTGCTCCCTTCTCTATCTGAACTGCCCTTTCCTCTAGGATACCCGGCTGGCCTCTAAGTTATGGAGTAATCCTCCTGGTGCTGATCTCAGCTATTCTTGGGTATTAATCTCATACTTTGTTACTTTATATCCCCCAGATGAATGCAATCTTTCTATGTCTATCCCTCTCTTTCTGACTCATTTCGCTTAGCATGATACTTTCCATATTGTACCACTTGTATGTAAAGTTCATGACTTCATCTTTTCTAAGAGCTACATAGTACTCCATTGTGTAGATGTACCAAAGTTTCTTTAACCAGTCATCTGTTCTTGGGCACTCAGGTCTCTTCCAGTTTCTGGCTACTGTAAAGAGTGCTGCAATGAACAAACAAGTGCAGATGTCACTTCGGCTACACATTTTTGCCTCTCTGGGATATATTCCCAGGAGTGGTATCGCTGGGTCAAATGGGAGCTCAATTTCTAATTTTTTGAGGAACGTCCATACTGTTTTCCAAAAGGGCTGAACCAGTCGGCATTCCCACCAACAGTGAAGGAGTGTCCCTTTCTCGCCACATCCACGCCAGCATCGGTTGCTTTTGTTCTTTTGAATGTGGGCCAGTCTCTGAGGTGTGAGATGGTATCTCATTGTGGTTTTGATCTGCATCTCCCTGATGATTAATGATGTAGAGCATTTTCTCATGTGCTTTTTTGCCATTCGGATTTCTTCTTTGAGAAAGTTTCTGTTCATTTCATTGCCCCATTTTTGGATGGGGTTGGATGTTTTCTTCTTGTGGAGTTCAACCAGTATTTTGTATATCCTTGATATCAACCCCTTGTCAGATGTGTATTCGGCGAATATTCTTTCCCATTCTGTAGACTGTCTTTGTATTTTGGTCACTGTTTCTTTGGAGGTACAGAAGCTTCTTAGTTTAAGATAGTCCCATTTATCTATCTCTGTTTTCACTTGCTCAGCCAGTGGTGTGTCATCTTTGAAAATACCATTAGCCTCAATGTCATGGAGGGTTTAAGGCAAGATTTTTTTAAAAATTTTTTATTAGTGAATCACCATGAGGTACAGTTACAGACTTACAAACTTCTGTGCTTGTGTTTCAGTCATAGAATGCTCAAGTACCCATTCCTCCACCAGTGCCCATTCTCCACCACCCATGATCCCAGTATCCCTCCCACCCCGCACCCCATCCTCCCCACCCCACCCCGCCTCTGTGGCAGGGCATTCCCTTTTGTTCTCTCTCTCCTTTTGGGTGTGTGGTTTGCAATAGAGGTATTGAGTGACCATCGTGTTTGATCTATAGTCTACTTTCAGCATGCCTCTCCCATCCTAAGTGGGTTCTCCAATCACCCTTTACTTGGTGTTCACTTCTCTATCTGAGCTGCCTTTTCCTCCAGCAAGCACAAGGCGAGATTTAAGCTTTCTTTTAGAAAACCATCTCAAGTTAAAAACAAAAGCAAGGAATATTTATTTATTTATTTATTGCTTGCTTGCTTTTTTGAGGTCATATTGGGTGATGCTCAGGGATTCCTCCTGGCTCCACACTCAGAAATTACTCCTTATGGTGCTCGATGAACTATATGGGATTGGGTATTGAAACTCGGTTGACTGCCTGCAAGGGATGCACCCTACCCACTGTGAGATCTTTCGGGTCCAAAAGCAAGACATTTTTTATCAAGTCTGAAAACACACTTCTGGCTGTTTCTGCTGTAGCCGAACAGAAATTCTAGCTGTATACAAGACATGCAGAACAGAGCCAGGGCAATTCCCCAAACCAGCCCATGTTCTTTCCTTCCCTTTGAGGCTTCGTTGATGGTCTTTACTGACACACACTTGTCATTTGCCTTTAGTCTCAGCTTCCTCACTGCTTGCTTACAATCTCCTAGGATCTCTCCAGAACCCCCAGCTATGGTGAGTTGTTCTTGTGAGTCTCCTTCCATCTCTGGAGTTTCTCCCTCTTTAGGCCTGAGAACAGTTCTCCGGGAGTTTGAGTAAAGTCCACCCACAAGTCACTCTTCCCTCCCTCCAAGTCACTCGCACTTGCTCATTCATTTAGCCAATTGGGAGAACACATGGATCCTCAAGGGATGTAGAGACTTGTGAAGATGCTAAATGCAAAATTGCGATCGTTATACTCTGGGCCCACCCTGCAAGTTTGCCCTATCAAATACAGGATATCCAGTTCAATGTGCATAATGTATTTGTTAAGTCTGGGAACCCAACAGGAAAACTGGAGCAAATGACTGTTTATGGGATGGACCTGAAACCTCTTGGAGGGGGGCCAACCCGAGGAGGGAAGTCAACAAAGGGCTTTCTTTCTTTCTTTCTTTCTTTCTTTCTTTCTTTCTTTCTTTCTTTCTTTCTCTCACTCTTTCTTTCCCTTTCTCTCTCCCTCCCTCCCTCCCTCCCTCCCTCCCTCCCTCCCTTCCTTCCTTCCTTCCTTCCTTCCATCCTTTCTTTCTCTCTCTTTCTCTCACTCTTTCTTTCTCTCTTTCTCTCACTCTTTCTTTCTCTCTCTTTCTCTCACTTTCTTTCTCTCTTTCTTTCTTTCTTTCTTTCTTTCCCTATCTCTCTTTCTCTCTCTCTCTTTCTTTCTTTCTCTATTTTTCTCTCACCCTTCCTTCCTTCCTTCCTTCCTTCCTTCCTTCCTTCCTTCCTCCTTTCTTCTTTCTTTCCTTCCTCCTTTCTTCCTTCCTTCCTTTCTTTCTTTCTTTCTTTCTTTCTTTCTTTCTTTCTTTCTCTCTGTTTCTTTCTTTCTACCCACTTGGCAGTGCTCAGGGCTTTTTCTTGGCTCTGTGTTCAGGGAGCACTCCTTACGGGACTTAGGGGACCATAAGCAAGGCCAGGGATAAAAGCCGAATCATCAGTATGCAAGGCAAGCTTAACCCTGGTACTATCTCTCTCCTTCATGAGGTCACTAGTTTGATTCCTGGAGCTGCTCTATGTGCTGAGTGCAGTTCTGGACATATAACAATTTGTCACTTGTGATTCCTACCCACACTGCAACCAAATGTGTGTGTGTGTGTGTGTGTGTGTGTGTGTGTGTGTGTATACACCACCACTAATGCTTATGATCCTCATTGAGCAGTGAAGCTAAGAAAGTGTACAAGCACCACCACGAGGGAGTGACCCACACAATCATTAGAACAGCTGCATCAACAACAGCAGAAGTAACAAAGGGAAGAAGGGGGGTGTGCATGAAGGGCTGGGCAACTGCAGCGAATATACCCTAGAGAACACAGCTCTGTCATTTGAAAAGGTGAGGCAACAAGGATGGAGAGTGATATGATTTTGCTAAGTGAAATAAGAAAGTGAAGAATAATTTACTGGATAGTTCACTCATGTGGAATATGAAAAACTCAGGCAAACAAAGTAGCAAAATCTTACACAACTAACTCTTAGATTTGGACAAAGACTATGGTGGTTTACAGGAAGGAAAAGAATATGTGGGAGGAATGAGTGGCAAAGCTTTTTGGTGGTGGGTGTGGCTGGTTAGTCATATACACGAAGACCTATGAGCTAAACCCATGACATTCCAAACCAGAGTTCCCAGACTTATTTGTCCTACTGTCCTCTTAAAAATCACTCAGATCTCACTGTCTGTCCCTCTCCTTCTGACTCATATAACTCAGCATGATACTCTCCATGCCCTTCCATTTATAGGCAAATTCCATGACTTCGTTTTTCCTAATAGCTGTGTAGTATTCCATTGCGTAGATGTACCAGAGTTTCTTTATCCATTCATCTCTTCTTGGATACTTGGGTTGTTTCCAGATTCTGGCTATTGTGAACACTGCTGCAATGGACATGGAAGTGCAGATGGCATTCCTGCTGTGTGTTTTTGAACCCCCAGGATAGTGCTATTACTGGGTCCAAAAAGAAAATAGAAGGAGACTAATATCAATGGCCAGGGAAAACAGGGGCCAGAAGGACTGATGAGTGACTGGAATCTACCTCAAGTGTATGTGGGCAGAAGGTAGGTAAGATGGAGAAGGAACCTGTCTGACAACAATAGTTGGAAATGATCTCTCTGTACAAGAACTGAGTGTTGAAAGTAGGTAAAGGGATATATGGTATCTGTATTGCAAACCATAATACCCAAAAGGAGAGATAGAGAGAAAGGAAGGGAGGGAGGGAGGGAGAGCACAGAGAGAGGTGCCTGCCATAAAGGAAGGCTGGTGGGGTGGGGGCAGATTCAAATGAGGCATAGTGGGTAGTGGAAGGGGAACTGGGGACATTGGTGCTGGGAAATGTACATGGATGGAAGGATGGGTGTTGGAACACTGTAAGACTGAAACCCAATCATGAACAGCTTTGCACACTCTGTCTCATGATGATTCAATTTAAAAAATAAATAAGGCCATCTTTACAGCATACAGCCGAAGAGAAGGGCCACATGGAGGGCGGGATCCACAGATCCCGAAGGAAAAAAAAAAACAGGTTCCAAAAAGAGCCGAGATCATTGGGAAGTCCCAGATGGGGTAGGTGCCGCATCCCGCCTCCCCCAGATGGAACCCCGGTGACCAGAAGCCTCTACAAGCACAGCTCGAGTATGTGGGAAGTAGGACTTTTTCTCAAATCCGCCGGGACTACAGCTCCCAGGTAACCTCTGATTCCGGAAGTCACGCCCACAGCCCGCCCCCCAGCGCCATCTTTACAGCATACAGCCGAAGAGAAGGGCCACATGGAGGGCGGGAACCACAGATCCCGGAGGGGGAAAAAAAAAACAGGTTCCAAAAAGAGCCGAGATCACCGGGAAGTCCCAGATGGGGTAGGTACCGCATCCCACCTCCCCCAGATGGAACCCCGGTGACCAGAAGCCTCTACAAGCACAGCTCGAGTATGGGGGAACTAGGACTTTTTCTCAAAACCGCGTGGCTGCTTATGCGGCCGCGGGACCTCTCTCTATATACAAAGTGATCAATGGGAAGTAAACCACCCAACCTTTCTCCCTGAAAATCAGAGTTAAGTTTGGAGCACGGCCACAGCCCCAGAAACACAAGGACTTAATGCAGAACCCAGCAGCTTGGAGCAGAAAAGTGAACGGACTATGCGTTAATCCAGGCCATCATGTCTGCCCGGAGGGGAAAGGGTGTTGCCCCATTCGCCCTCTCTGCTCTGGAAAGAAGGATGGCGGCCGCATGGGAGCCTTGTGGACAGCAGGTATGAGCCGGGGGTGTGGGGGCGACTAAAACCTCATGAGAAGGGGGACGTTCCGGTCCGTCCTTCACACCCTACCGAGGTCACCAGTTGCCCCCCGCGAGCGGCTCTCCAGCACGGCCACGGCCCCAGAAGCACAAGGACTTAATGCAGAACCCGGCAGATTGGAGCAGAAAAGTGAACGGACTATGCGTTAATCCAGGCCATCATGTCTGCCCGGAGGGGAAAGGGTGTTGCTCCCTTCCGCCCTCCTCCCTCTGGAAAGAAAGATGGCGGCCACATGGGAGCCTTGTGGACAGCAGGTATGAGCCGGGGGTGTGGGGGCGACTAAAACCTCATGGGAAGGGGGGCGTTTTGGTCCGTCCTTCACACCCTACCGAGGCCACCAGTTGCCCCCCACGAGCGGCTCTCCAGCACGGCCACAGCCCCAGAAGCACAAGGACTTAATGCAGAACCCAGCAGCTTGGAGCAGAAAAGTGAAAGGACTATGCGTTAATCCAGGCCATCATGTCTGCCGGAGGGGAAAGGGTGTTGCCCCATTCACCCTTTCCTTCCTGGAAAGAAAGATGGCGGCCGCATGGGAGCCTTGTGGACAGCAGGTATGAGCCTGGAGTGTGGGGACTATGCGTTAATCCAGGCCATCATGTCTGCCGGAGGGGAAAGGGTGTTGCCCCATTCGCCCTTTCCTCCCTGGAAAGAAAGATGGCGGCCGCATGGGAGCCTTGTGGACAGCAGGTATGAGCCTGGAGTGTGGGGGCATCTAAAACCTCATGGGAAGGGGGGGCGTTTCGGTCCGCCCTTCACGTCCTACCAAGGCCACCAGTTGCCCCCCACTAGCGGCTCTCCAGCATGACCACGACTCCAGAGCACAGAAACCAATTTCTTAACTATCTGACTTTCAGTAGAAATACTTCCAGGGTCAATAAGTAAAATAGCAGAAATCCAAAACCAACATTTAATTCTTGAACCCAGCTGTAGAAAGCAAATCACTTCACAATGCTTTTTCAGCATGTCTGATTTGGTGGGGGGGGGGGGGGTAAAGGTAAAGGTAAAGGCCCTCCCGTTGATCGTCGATTTGCTCGAGTGGGCCCAGTAACGTCTCCATTGGAGACTTTGTTGTTACTGTGTCTGGCATATCGAATACTCTCGGTAGCTTGCCGGGCTCTCCGAGAGGGGCGGAGGAATCGAACTCGGGTCGGCCATGTTGGCCGCTTGTAAGGCGAACGCCCTACCCGCTGTGCTATCGCTCTAAATAATAGTGGTGAATCTTTTAATGAAACAATGAATTTAATCAAAGCAGATAGAGTGTTAACTAGAATTCATCTGCCTCACAGGGACTGGGAGGGGTTGGGGGTGGGGTTTTATTGGGGTTCTTCATGGTAAAAAATATTGGTAAAGGGAAATGTGTTTGATATTTGCATGACTGAGACCTAAACCTGAAAGCTTTGTAACCTTTCCCACGGTGATTCAATAAATAAATAAATAAATAAATATAAAAAATAAATAAAAGTAGAACCAAGACTGTGGAAACAGCAACAACAACAAACACTCAGAAGGCTGGAGAAATAGTGCAGCAGACAGGCATTGCCTTGTTTGCAGATGACCTGGGTTTTATCCCTAGCATCCAATATGGTTCCCTGAGCACGGCCAGGATTGATTCCTGAGCACAGAGCCTGGAGTAACCCCTGAGCACTGCTGGGAGTGGTCCCCAATCCAAAATTCAAATCACAAAACCACCTTGGTTTGCAGGGTGCCTTATAGTCCTCTGATCTTGGTTCCTTCTCAAAATCCAGCATTGTCCGGTTGGGGTTGCTCTTCCGTCCGTGGGCCAGCTACAGGCTGATAGTCAGTCTTGGGGGTTCCTCTGTGTCCCAGAAGCCAGCTGACTTCCAGTGTGTTTGTGGTGGTGACAGGACTCTGAGAGAGAACAGAAGCTGCTAGAACCTTGTCTCTCACCTGGCACAGCCTCATTTCTGCTACATTCTCTTGCTTCAGGTCATTGATAAAGTGAGCCCAGCTTCACGGAGTGGGGGTCAACCCCCTGGATGGGAAACACCATCATGCCACATTGTGAGAGGTGTAGGGCATGAGACCTCTGGGGCCATTTTTATTTTATTTTTAAAATTTTATTAATTTTTACTTAATTTTTTAAATTTTAAAGTAGACAAAAGTCACAACTGGTGATCCAATCATAGAGTTGAAATTAATTAGATAATAAAGCTCTAATATTAAACTTGGTAAGTTTAAACAAAAAAAAATTCCATTTTTTTTTTGTTTTTTGGGTCACACCCAGCGATGCACAGGGGTTACTCCTGGCTCTGCACTCAGGAATTACTCCTGGCGGTGCTCAGGGGACCATATAGGATGTTGGGAATCTAACCTGGGTTGGCCACGTGCAAGGCAAATTCCCTATCCACTGTGCCCCCCAAAATTCCATTTTTGAATGTAAAAATTGTTATATTTGATCACAGGTTTCTTAGGCTTTTATCTGAGAATTTACTAAGCTGTTTGTTGCCATTTGAGCCTTCTGTGTTGTTGTGTTTGTTTGTTGTGTTTAGTTGGCTTCTACGTTACTTTATCATCAAATGTGGTGTACTCCTACTGGAATTTCAGTATTGAAGAATTAGGAGGCCGGGAGACTTCAGCATCCATGGTCTGGGCCAATGAGTTGACACGGTGGTGGTGGTGGGAGGTGGGTGTGACTGCCGGGACTTTCTGAAGTATGGTAGAGATGGGGTGGGGGAGCCTGTCCTCCCCAACTCTGAGAAAATTCCAGATTTCTCATCTTGGGCAGCTGGGAAACACTGTAGCACTGTTGGAGCACTGTTGGACTGTCCTCCCATTGTTCATCGATTTGCTTGAGCGGGAACCAGTAATGTCTCCATTATGAGACTTGTTGTTACTGTTTTTGGCATATAGAACATGCCACTGGGAGCTCACCAGGTTCTGCTGAGTGGGCGGGATACTCTTGGTAGCTTGCCGGGCTTTCCGGGTTTTCCGAGAGGGACAGAGAAATCGAACCCGGGTCAGTTGTGTGCAAGGCAAATGCCCTACCCGCTGTGTTATAGCTCCAGCCCAGGCACCTAGGTACCTGAAATTATTGGCAGTTTGACATTTCTGCAGAGCGTTTGTGCAATGGTGGAGGTGGGTCCTGGGCGTGATTGCCACTGTAGGGTGTGATTTCGGCTCACCTGCCTTCTGGACCCATTTTTATAGTTGTAGATGATAAATGCTTACTTACTCAAAGGCTTTGTCAACTCCCCCCACCGCCCCAATTTTCATACATCCTAGATTCCTGTAACTCTCCATCACTGGTTTGGTGGTCTGTAAACATTCCCAATCCATTTTGGTGAGGGGTAATTTGTGCAGTGTCATTTCTCTAAATGAGTCATTCTATTAGTGACACAGGATTGCTCCTCATACATTATTGATAATATTTCTTCTGCATCTATGTGCAATTATATTTCTATGTATATTTTGAGAAATAAATTGTACGGGTCTCTCTTTTTTTCCCACACACCTTACTAAGGTTATGGAGGCAGTAAAAGTGTCTAAATTTGTGAGAAATTGCAATAATCAAGAGTTACCTGTATGAAATGCTATTAATGATAGCAATTCACACTAGAGTGCCTTTCAGCAGAGACTCTCAGGATCTGTTAACAGATTAAAAGTAGTAAAAGACACTGGTGTAGAGAGTTTTCATTATCTTGTGCTCTGAAAACTCAGGTTTTCATTGGTTTGAATGGGGCAGAAAATACATTTTTATTACTTGGGGCAGAGAAGCCTTGAGCAGTTGGTCTTAATAAAACAAGGTGAGTTATAAGCAATCATCTGATGAAGGTAAATGTACCATACTCCATTTTAAGAAAAATACAATATAAAAGACTTACCATGGAAGAAAATCTTTATATGATCTTTTAAGAAAACGTCAAGAAAAATAAAGACATGACATGATATTAAATTTAAAGCCAGTGACTTATAAGCAAAGAAAAGCCAAGACAGTATGATTAAGACTATTGCATTGTTCTGGCATTTTTTCAACTTCTCACTCATTTCTTTGGCCTCTTTAGATCCTAAGCTTTTAGGGCACAGAGAACACCTCCATCTTGATATACCGCTGAGCAAATGCACGGAAAGGTTCTCAATAAATAGGCATTAAATTCTAAGTCCGGAAGGGGCTTGGAGACATACTTTTTTTCCCCCCATTCCCTGCAGTACTGTTTTAACCAGCCCAGAAAATCAGGTTTTTTAAAAAATCTGAAAATTTAGAGATTCTAAAATAGGAACTCTTCTCATTCTTGCCTTGCTCTTTGTCCTGATCCACTTCATTGTAGGCATTGGGGGGTGTTGCTGGGCTGGGGGACGGAGTAGGGGACTGGCATTTTCTCCTGACCTGGGCTGTTGAGATGTGGGTTCTAGATATGGCTCTGGGCTCTTGTAGCTCTTGGTCACCTTTTGGAATGCAGCTGTGCTAGCGACTATACCACCACCGTGCTTGGTCACCTTTTGAAGAAAAGTGAAGCGTAGGTGCCTAATCATTCTGATCTCCAGGTCCTGGGAGGTGGTGGATTAAACAAGCTCATGTGATATCTATGTGGGTTCGTTGAGGTTCACAGAATGAATATGATCTTCTTTTGTTTACTTCTTTAGGTATTGGGGATCGATTCCAGAACTTCACAATTGCAAGGGTTTTCTCACTGAGCTACACCCACCAACCCAACCAGATTCCTACTTTGCAGAGAATTAGCTGAACCTGCAGGAAATGAGTTGCAGAGCCGAGTAGGACCCTGGGGGTGGCCGCTTGAACCTCAGCCTGGAGTTTCTTGGATTTTAACATGTCTGAGCACCTCTTGGACAGCTTGTTGGCAGGTGATTCTCTAGT
Source organism: Sorex fumeus (assembly GCF_029834395.1). NCBI lineage: Eukaryota > Metazoa > Chordata > Mammalia > Eulipotyphla > Soricidae > Sorex > Sorex fumeus. The sequence goes on along the minus strand of NW_026606095.1, from coordinate 4,264,679 downwards.
TCAACAGATTCTCTTCATAGGGTTGGGCCGAGTTCTGCATATTATATATCTGAGCTGTCCCCCATGGATGGTGATTTTGCTGGGTCAGAGGCCACACTCCGGATGGCAAGGCTCTGTTCCTGGCTGTCTTCCTGCTCTCTGGCAGAGCAAGACTGACCAGTTCGAAAACACAAAACCTCAACTATCAGGTCAATCAAAACTCGACCCGTTGCTGATACTGGATTTCTGGAATCCGAGACAGACTGCCTGGGTTACAAAACCAACTCTTTCACCCTTGCTCTAGTTGTGTCATATTGGACAGATTATTTTCTTCTGTGGTGCCAGTTTTTCAGTTATTTATTTATTAGTTTTAGTTTGGGGGCCACACTTGGTGGTGCTCAGAGCTTTCTCCTGGTGCTGTGCTCATGGTCCACTCCTGGCAGGGCTCAGGGGACCAATGTGATGCCAGGGTTAGAATCCAAGTTGGCTTTGTGTAAGGTAAGCACCTTAATCTTTTTTTTTTTGACGAGAATTTCTTATACTTTTTATTACAGTTCTGATCTTGTACACCAAGGAATAATTATAAGAATTGACCCTCAAGAAACAGGTCTCTCAGAAAATAAGAAAAGGGATTATTTTTTAAAAATTTTTATTAGTGAGACATCATGAGGTACAGTTGTAGACTTACAAATTTTTGTTCTTGGGTTTCAATTATACAATGATCAAATACCCATCCCTCCACCAGAGCCCATTTCCCACCACCACAGATCCCAGTATCCCTCCCAACCCCCCATGCCCCACATCCCACCCTGCCTCTGTGGTAGGGCATTCCCTTTTGTTCTCTCTTATTGGGTGTTGTGGTTTGCAAAAGAGGCATTGAGTGGCAATCATGTTCAGTCTATAGTCTACTTTCAGCATGCTTCTCCCATCCTGGGAGGATCCTCCCAACACCCTTTATTTGGAAGCACCTTAATCTATTAATGCTCTCTCTCCAGCTCCTCATTTCCCCTTAGATTACCTGAAAGCAAGGGATTGTATGAGGAAATGGCTGCATACCTTTGCGACACAGCAAATACCCAGGGTCCGCATCTTAGCTCTTGTTTTCAGTAGGACTAAAGAGCCTTGGAAACAAAAGCTACAAAAATGCCAGCTCTCTTCCTTCTTGCAGCTTGGAAACAGGAAAGACAGGGAGGAACAAGCAAGCACCATCCCAGCCCCTGCTGCAAGGCTGGAGTCACTGTCTGCCATTTTTGGTTTTTACACCCTCACCACCCCCTAGCACCCCCACAATGCAGCCTCCAGCCCATTATGTTTGGCAGGAAGAGAGAGGAATGTGCGATGAAGGAAACCTACACTTACTTGGAAATCTTATGATCTTTTAAATGGAAAAAAGCCTTCTGACCAAGGCAAAGGCGCTGATTCTGTGTGGACTTTAATTGGCTATTAAGTATGCTTATTGGGTGTTAGAAATCACTTGGCCCTTGGCTTCCGGCCGGGCTGGGCACCCAGGACAGGCATGAATAGCCCATTAATGCACACTCTGTCACTACTTTATTTTCTGATTAATACTGCCTGCTTTAGGGATAGAGGAACACAGCTATAAAACTGTTTTATCTATTGCTTCAGCAATGAGGGGGAAAAATGTTATTAGCACAGTGTGCCTGCATGGTAATGGTTAGACTAAAAGAACCAGAAGGATTGGTACTTTCTTTAAAAAACTTTTAAAATTATTATTATAATTGGGGCTCCCCCATTAAAATTGAAAGTGGTGTTCAGGGAGCACGTGCTGCCATTCTCGGGCAGCCAGGCAGAGAGTTCGGAGTGAGCACTTGGGGATGTGCTGCTGCTTAGGCCTCTCTGGGGTCACACCCAGCAGTGCCTTGGGGACACGGTGCTGGGATCTAGTGGGTTCAGCTACATGCAGGGCGTTGGGCTTAACCTGTTCTAGCTCTTTTTTTTTTCTTTTTTTTAGGTCACACTCGGCAATGCACAGGGGTTACTCCTGGCTCTGCACTCAGGAATTACTTCTGGCGGTGCTCTGGGGACCCTATGGGATGCTGGGAATCAAACCCGGGTCGGCCGCGTGCAAGGCAAACGCCCTACCCGCTGTGCTATCGCTCTAGCTCCACCCTGTCCTAGCTCTTTGGCTCCAGGTTTTCCTTTTTAATCTTTATTTTAATCTTTACCTCAAAGTGAAGGAAGTTGAATCCTACCTCATTCCTGACACTACAATCAAGAAGCTTGGATATTTTAGTCAATCCTGGTTTCCTGATCAGATCGTGTCCAGAAAGTGGGAAGTTGGAAGGCATGGTCAAAGGCACACGGTTTACCTCACTCTCCTGTGGTGCTGGAGGAGGAGGAAGAGGTCAACCATGTGCAGTTGGGCAGGTTATGCACCATTGCAGCTGGAACATTTGCTTGTGTAGTTTGCGAGATAGAAATACATGTCCTTTTGTTTATTTTTATTTTTGGATTCTGGGCCACACATGGTGGTGCTCAGGGCTTACTCATGCCTCTGCACTCAGGAATTACCCCTGGTAGTGCTTGCAGACCGTATCGGATGCTGGGGATCAAACTTGGATCAGCTGCTTGCCAGGCAAATGCCTTACCAGCCTTACTATTGCTCTGGCCCTCTCTTTTGTTTATTTTAAAAATTAAATGAACGTTTATTGTCACTGAAGTAACATGGTATACAGTAGTGCTTGTGTTTAGGCTGCTGGTGTGTGAAGTTACCATGTCACCCCCCCCCCACTCCCATAGTGCCCCATGCCCTACATCCTGACCTATGCGAGGTCCCTTTGAGTCCACCCTTTTCCTGCCCAGTCCCATCCCCCTGATCTTCTTGGTGGCTTCAATCCTGTTGTCAGAGTCCAAGGGTTCTTGCTGGATACTGTCTGATCACTGCTTTGCTTTTTTTACCCTCCACAGAGGAGTGAGAACACAGCATCTGCCCTACCTCTGACTTTCATTTTACATGACACTGCATCCAGGAGTTCCATCCAGCTTGCAGCAAACTGTTTAAGATTTCATCTTTTATTTCATAGCTGAGTTGTATTTCTTTGTGTAGACACACAATTCCTTTATACATTCATCTGTACCAGTGGAAGAGAATTGAGAGCTCAGAAGTAAATCTTGGGAATGAATGGATAGTCAGTTTATGGCAAAGATACTGCATGAATTGTGTGAACAGACAAAAGCATCTTCAACAATTGATGTTGGGAAAGCTGGTAGTCACATGGCAAAAAAGAGGCAAGAAACAAAGGAAGGAAATTAACAAAAGTTTACTCTTGGTGGATTATAAACCTTTCTATTATGCTTCAGCTTTAGCTTTGTTGTGTCAGCGCTGCAGCCAGGATGCGAATAGCTTGGATCCATAACATGTATTGAAGAAAATTAAGGGCTGGAGTGATAGTGCATACTTTTCAATGCTTAAGTCTTTTTAAAAAATCACTGGCTCATTTATTAATTTTGAAAAAATATTCAATTTTGTATATTATAAATACACATAATATTTATGTGCAAGCTACCGAGAGTATCCCACCCACATGGCAGGGCCTGGCAAGTTATCTGTGGCGTATTCTATATGCCCAAAACAGTAAATATGATGGGTCTCATTCCCCTGACCCTGAAAGAGCCACCAATATGGCAGCATTAAGAAGGATGAGGAAGGAGAGGCTTATAAAATCTCAAGGCCGAAGTAGGCTGCCAAAATGAAGAAAGACTAAAATGACTGTCTGTAATTTCAATGCACGTATTCTGGCATTGGATGCATCCATCAAGGACCTGATGGTGCAAGTGCAAAAGATCAAGTATGACATCATTGGTCTGACCGAGACAATAAGGTATCAACCACATCACGCCATTTTTGACACTGGAGAAGAACTATTCCTTGGAATGTGCGACAGACGAGGTGTCAGTGGTGTCGGTGTCCTTGTAAACATGAAGTTGGCCATGAGCATTGATTCATTCAAATGCCTAACAGCCCAAATCAGACGATTACACTTGAATAGATGTGGCTCATTGCTGGCAGTTTCTATCTTTGTTGTCTATGCACCAACATCCAATTATGATGAAGAAGAAATTGAGAAGTTCTACTGGAGCTGGAGAAGTTCTATAAAGAAGACCACACCTTCTACAGGATCATTGTCGGTGTCTTTAGTGCCAAGATAGGACCAAGAAGATCAGCTGAAGAACTCCACATTGGGGACCAATGGCCTAGAATGGAACAAAAAGGGTGAGAGATTGTCTGAATTCATCATGTTGACCAAGACCATAGATGGTAACTCACAGTTCCAGAAGGCCAAATCTAAACGTTAGACATGGGAGTCTCACGGTTCCACAATGAAACTGACCACACCATACTCAATCAACGGTTTTGCCTGACAAATGTCACTGTTGTCCCAAAATTCCAAAAGGGATTGGACCACTGTCTCCTTTATGCAAAATTCTAGTTTGTAGAGCCGGGAGAAAGGGCTGCAAAATCTAAGAAGAGAACTCCCAGAACGACCAACAACTGGGAGCTCTTTGGCACTATTGCAGTGACATGGGAAGATGCTGTCATTGATGACATTGATGAAGAATAAAATAGACTGTTTCAGCACCTCCATGATTGTGCGAGGAACACCGAGAGAGAGATAACCACAAAAAGATGCCTGTCTTCGAAAATTCTTGGGCTCATTAACCAACGTGGCTTGGCCTGAGCCTCAGGCAACCACAAGTGAACGTCTGAGGTCAAAAAACAGTGCAGAGAAGCAATAAAGGAAGACTTAAAAGAGAGAAGAGCAGCAGTGCTGGCAGATGTGGCAGAATCTGGGAAAAGCGTTAACAATTCCCGGCCTGTCTTTCGCCAACTACAAGACCAAGATGACAGCCCTCTGATGTCCTGATGGATCTATCACTTCGTCCAGAAGGGCAATGGAGAAGATTATCCATGACTTCTACTTGGATCTCTTTGGTAGCCACATCTACCTACACTCATACCAAATTCCACAGGATAAATATGTCGTTCCCAACATTCTCCCTTCTGAAATTCGACACGCCATTTTATTGGTAAAGAAGCGAACAGCACCTGGCTCAGACAAGGTCAGAACGGAACACCTGAAGAACCTGCCGTTAGTACTCATCAATACACTGGCTTGACTCTTCACATGCTACCTGTCTGAATTCTGTTCCAGTGGAAAACCAGCAGGACTGTTCTACTGTACAGGAAGGGAGACATCCACAACATTGGCAACTATCACTCAATCTGCCTGTTGTCTGTAGTCTACAAGCTGTTCACTCAAATCATCCTGAATAGGATTGGCAGAACACTAGATGAAGGACAACCATGCAAGCAAGCCGGGTTTCAAAAAGCATTCAGCACAATCGACCATATCCACATGGTAACCAAGCTCATTGAGGTTTGTCAAACGTTCATTGATTTAAAGAAGGCCTTTGATTCTGTTGAGACTGAAGTAGTCATCAAAGCCCTAGCCAAATAGGGCATTAAAACTCAATACATCAGGATCCTCTGTGAGCTGTATTACAGATTCACTACTAGGATCTCACCATTCTACAAGGAAGTGATCATCCATGTCAAGAGAGGGGTTCGGCAGGGTGATACCATTTCACTGAAAGTCTTCAGTGCCACCCTCCAGACCGTCATGTGACAACCAGAATGGGAAGGAATAGGAGTGAAGCTATACGGTTGGCAACTACACCACCTCCGCTTTGCTGATGACATTGATCTAATAACACCAAACATTAGCCAAGTGGCACAAATGCTGGCTGAGTTCAACTGTGAGTGTGGATAGGTTGAACTGCAGCTGAGTCTCACAAAGACAATGTTTATGAGGAATGGACTCGTTCCTGATGTTCCATTCATTCTCAACGGAACGAACATCTCCGAATGCAACAGTTATGTGTACCTAGGTCGAGAATCAACATGACTAATGACCTGGCACCTGAGTTGTGCAGAAGGAAGAGAGCGGCTTGGAATGCCTTCAAGAGTGTCAAAGAAATAGCTGAGAGGAAGAAGAACCTCTGGCTCTGGGCAAATCTCTTTGATCCACTGTTTTTCCTGCATTAACATATGCCTTGGAGACCTGGGCCCTACGAAAACAGGATGAAAACGCTATTCGGGTCTCCCAAAGAGGAATTGAAAGAGCTATGTTTGGAGTATCATGCTTCACTCAAGTGAGATAAAGAATCTGGAGTTCCGACCTCTGTTGACGATTGAGAATCAGGGACACTGTCTCATTTGCCAAGGTGTCGAGAATCAGATGGGCTGGACATGTAATGTGATTTGGAGATGACCGCTGGACTAGAGCTGTTACTGACTGGATTCCACAGGACATCAAAAGAATGCGTGGCCGTACACCTACGAGATGGTCAGACTTCTTCGTCAAGACCCTGAACGATCGGTTTGAGTCTCTTCATGTTCCTGGAGTAAGCAGATGCCATTGGGCTACACTAGCACAAGACAGGGATGAATGGAGACATTACTGGCACTCGCTCGAGCAAATCTATGAGTAACGGGATGTCAAGTGATCAAGTGATTTATGTGTTAAAGTGTTTTAAAATTTGTAAAAACTTGTTGAGGATTAAAATTCTTCTCCCCACTTTATTTAAACACTTTATTTAAATTTTTTCACGAGGGTTTATTGCAGGCATTCAATATTCCAAGACTAATCCCATCACCACTGTCACCTTCCCTTCACCACTATTCCCATTTTCTCAATCAACCCTCAAGCGTACCCCCAGAGCAGACCCACAATTTTAATTTTTAAATCTTTCACCTCCTTTGTTAAGAATATTCCTAAGTACTTGATATTTTTGGATACAAATGTAAATAATATAGAATTTTCAGATTTTTTTTTTTTTTTTTTGCTTTTTGGGTCACACCTGGCGATGCACAGAGGTTACTCCTGGCTCATGCAGTTAGAAATTACTCCTGGCGGTGCTCAGGGGACCATATGGGATGCTGGGAATCGAACCTTGGTCAGCTGTGTGCAAGGCAAACGCCCTACCCTCTGTGCTGTTGCTCCAGCCCCGAAATTTAAGATTCTTTATCTTCTAGAGTTCATTGTTTGCATATTGAAATGCAACAGAATTTTGTGTGTTGATTTTGTAACATGCCACTTTGCTGTATTGGTTTATTGTTTCTAAAATGGAACTGTTAGGGTTTATGTCTGTTTTTTTGAGGCATGTTTGGGGGCATCCAGAGATGTTTAGGGGCTAATCCTCACTCTGACCAGGTATTACCCCTCTGTAGTGAGTTGGGAACCATGTGTGGTGCCAAAGATTCAAACCAATGTCATCAAGATACAATACAAGTGTCTTAATCGCATACTAGTTCTCTGGACATTTAAAAGATGGTTTTCTATGTACTATTAGACCATCTGCCAGTAATGATTTTGACTTTTCTGGTTTGAATCTCATAAATTTCTTTTTATTGTCTAATTGCTGCGACTAAGACTGCCAAAGCTATGTGGAATAATGGTGGTGAATGTGCACATCTTTGCCTTGTGCCGGATCTTATTTATTTATTTTTTTTTGAGAAAAATTGCTATTTTCATTCATGAACATGTTCAGTAACCCTAAGGTAAGCCCACTCTGCTTCAATGCTTGTCCAGTTTTCTGCTTCTGGTCCCTCCACCTCAAGGGCACCAGAGAACGCACTGTCCTGTGCTATTGTGTCAGTCAGGTTTGTTTTCATGTTAGGTGCTCAGGGGTCTCTCTGGAAAATGCGAGGGGACCACAGGAGAACCCCAGAGACAAAACTGCAGCTGTGCACAAGCAAGACCAGGCCTCACCACCCCCTGTCCCATTTCTGTGGACAGGATCAAGTGGTCTCCTTCTAGACTAGTGGTCATGGTCACGGTCACAGTCCTCCCGTTATTCATCGATTTGCTCGAGGAGGCCCAGTAACACCCACATCGTGAGACTTGTTACTGTGTTTGGCATATCAAATACATCACGGGGAGCTTGCCAGGCTTTCCCATGCAGACGAGGTATTCTCGGTAGCTTGCCAGGCTCTCCGAGAGGGGCGGAGGAATCGAACTCGGGTCGGCCATGTTGGCTGCGTGCAAGGCAAACGCCCTGCCGCCGTGCTATTGCTCCAGCCTAGATCTAGACTAGTGAGAGGTCCCAAAACCAAAGAGAAAAAAAGCAATAAATAAATAAATAAATAAATAAATGGCCATAGGTCTTTGCTTTCCCTTATGTCATCGATGGCTGGTGCTTCCTTGTTTTGTTGTTTTGGGGCCTATGTTGGCCCCATACCGAGAGATAATTTATCTTAGATATTTCTAGACAATGATGAGTTCAAAAGTAATGCTCACCTAAGAATGGTTGCATTTTGCTTAAAACCCTTTCCAGAATTTAGTTTAGAAATTTGGTGCCAAGAAGTTGATAGGGCAAGGGAATGAGAAAGGTAGGTGACAGGTAGGAAATGTCAGAAGGAGGTGAAAAAGCATAAGATGAAGAACATCCTCAACTTGCAAACAACCCCCCAATCATCACAGTTTAGCATCAAATACTACCCTCTAGTTTATTGTAAAATCTATTCCTCCAAAAGAAACATTTACTGCAAAAATTCCCACTGTAAAATGGAAATAGCTTATCTCAGTTACTCCTCATGGCTACCAGGCAGTGGTTCTGTCTGTATATAATTTGGGAAGTGTTTCCGAATCCTCGAGGCATTGCAATGGCCTCTATTTATTTTTACATTTTTAAATTATTATTATTATTATTATTTTTAATGGGGCTAGAGCAATAACACAGCAGTAGGACGTTTGCCTTGCGCACAGCCAACATGGCCAACCCGAGTTCGATTCCTCAGCCTCTCTTGGAGAGCCCAGCAAGCTACCGAGAGTATCTCGCCTGCACGGCAAAGCCTGGCAAACTCCCCGTGACGTATTCGATATGCCAAAAACAGTAACAAGAAGTCTCACAATTTGTTGTGAGATGTTACTGGTACCCGCTAGAGCAAATCAATGAACAACGGGAAGACAGTGCTACAGTGCGGTGCTATTTTTTAAATGAATCACCATGAGATACAGTTACACACTTACAAACTTCATGATTACGTTTCAGTCATACAATGATCGAGTACCCATCCCTCCACGAGTGGCAATAACCTCTTTATGTCTGCGAAATTTCCTGAACCCAGTTCTTAGCTCCAAGCTTCATCTAGGAGATACTGCATAGAGGATCAAATCCCACAACCCTGAAGGGGCTCTGACAAAGCCTCTTCAGCTTAGCCAAAGGCATCCATTAGTTTGGCAGCAGACTTGGAGTGGCAAGAACCATGTGTTTGTTAGCTGGGCAGAATCCCACTGCCCAGTCCCCACACGCTGCAAGTTGGTTAGAATGTGTTGTATTTTGGACAATGAACTCTATTACAGTACTTTCCTGCTCATTAAGTATCTTCGCCGAAAGAGATAACTGGGGCTATTAACTTTTTCAGATAGAACCAACGGGAAGACCAATTATTTCTTTAATAAGCAGAAGGAATGGTTCTGCTCAATAAAGAACAATTAAACATCTCTGTTAAAAGGCTGTTGGCGGCTGGTGCCAATAGGAATCTCATTGTATTCAACCATGCACCTACCATCCAACCCTCCCCACCCCTGTATTTCGCACTAGGTTTTCTTTTTTAGGGTCTTAATATTTTGATTTTTTCTGTTTATTAAAATACTGCAATTTTCATGATACAGTTGTTTTGGGCATTCAATATTCTCAATCCCACCACTAGTGTGAACATCTCTCAATCGAAGTCCCCAGTTTCCCTCACCCTGCCCTCCTAGTATGCACAAGACAAATTATTTCATGTTACTTGCTCCAAGAAAACCTAAAGGAATGACAAATGCAATTATCAGAAAAAATAAATAAAACTCAATTGATAATTGGTTGCCATATTATAATTAACCTATGTATATAAAAACTAAAAAAAAATTTTAATACCATAAAAGACATAGTACCTCCTCTCATTTATATAAATAAATTTCCAACTTTTATGTCTAAAACATATTGCATTAATTTTTATTTTGTACTTGGATCTCATTATGGTGATAACCCTGTCTTTCCTGTTTTTAATAAAGCTGTTAAAAATAGTTCGTTGTTATTATATGTAGAATGAAATGGGTAGAGAAATGGGTAGAGAAAGCCTGCAACTGTAAAATTTTGTGAGATTGAGGAGAAATAAGAACATATAATGGGGGACATCTAAATAGACCTACAAATATACAAAGTGTCTTATTCTATAAAAAGGAATACTGAAAAGACTAACAAGACATGGCACATTCAGTGTAAGTTAGATGATAATTCACTATTGAAAATAAATATAATCCCTTAGGAAGCTAAGAGTAAACAAACATTCCTGAGTCTAGTACCAGGCAGGCAGCCCGGACGCAATGAGGAAGGCCTTGCTCAATGCTGTGAGTTGAGAAGTTTGTCCTGTCTTTTCAAGAAGCTTCTTTAAGGCTTCGTGTAAAAAAGATTTCAAGATTATGAATTCCTAAACTCTAGCTCGAACCTGAGGCTTTGAATTGTTCCTTCAAATCTGAGTGGTAATCTTGGCAGATAGAGAATTTTTGGTGAGGTTGTCATTTCTTTGAGTTTTTGTGTTATATCCTTCCATTCTCTTCTGACTCATAGAATCTCATTTGATCTGCTAGAAATCTTACAGGATTGTCTTTATATGTTAGCTACTTTATAGATCTTGCTGCTTTAAATATTCTTTCTCTATTTTTATTTATTTATTTTTTTTTAGTACATCGTGTCTTGGAGTTTTCCTAGTTGAGTCTCTTTTTGCTGGGACCCTCAGGTCTCTTGGGTCCTGGGGCCTGCAGTTTTCAAGTCTAGAAAATTCCTCTTATGGTTTCTTTTTTTTTTTTTAAACAATTTTTGGTTTTGGGCTACACCCAGTGTTGCTCAGAGGTTACTCCTGGCTCTGCACTCAGGAATCACTGCTGGTAGACTTCAGGAACTGTATGGGACTCTGGGGATTGAACCCTTGTTGATCGTATGCAAAGAGAGTGTCTTACCTGCTGTACTATCTCTCTGACTTCCATGTAAAACTCCATTTTCCTCCTGTGAGGAACAGGAATAATGTCCACACCTCGTGAGCACATGTATACTATAGAGAGTGCCTAACACAGCACACAGTGGTCTATTTTTTTTTTTTTTTTGCTTTTTTGGGTCACACCTGGTGATGCACAGGGGGTACTCCTGGCTCATGCACTCAGGAATTACTCCTGGCGGTGCTCAGGGGACCATATGGGATGCTGGGAATTGAACCCAGGTCGACGGCATGTAAGACAAATGCCCTACCTGCTGCACTATCACTCCAGCCCCAGGTCTATCTGTTTTTTTAAAAGCACAGTTGTGTATAAACATCTGCTCCCACCATGGAAATAAAGTGGGCCCAGCATGGCTTTACAATATTGACGACAATGTATGGTGCTTAGGCTTCCTCAGAAAGAAAAGCTCCTTTACTACAGATGAACGGATCAAGAGGTTATGGTGCGAGCAAGATACCGCAGAGACGCTCTGGACTCTATGCCAGGCTGTCTGCTCAGGAGTGACCTGCCCCAACAGAGCCTCAGCAGCTGAAAATCTACAGAACTCCATTGCTGCCGTGCTCATGGACAGTTTTCACAGGCTCAGACGAACCTCATTTATGAGTGAAACTGCTGAAAAACCCAGATATGTGGGACATGTGACCGAAATCTCCAGGCTCTCACAGAGTGGGGAATGGGAGACTTCCCCCCCACCCCATCTCCCTGTGTTTCTGGGGACCTAGCAGTCTGACCCATGAACTGCCTCTGGAGCCAAATAAGCTCATTAATGGCCATGATCCAGAGACTGACAAATCTCTCAGAAGAGAGCAACATGAGAGCAACACGCCACAGAGATGTCTTTGGACCCCCAAATCACCATCCAGTTAATCAAATTAACTTCAGCTGTATCACATTTAAAAACTTTAAATTCCTGGAGTGACATCTCATACTCTGATGTATCAAGACAAGGGCTTAATGGCTCCAGCGTGAAAAACAACTATCTTCCCACTCTTTCCTCTAAGGAAACTTTTTTGTTTTTGTTTTTGTTGTTTGCTTTTTGGGTCACACACAGCCGATGCACAGGGGTTACTCCTGGTTCATGCACTCAGGAATTACCCCTGGCTGTGCTCGGGGGACCATATGGGACGCTGTGAATCAAACCCGGGTCGGGCCGTGTGCAAGGCAAATGCCCTACCTGCTGTGCTATCACTCCAGCCCCAGGAAACTTTTTGAGATAATTTTAGCGGATTATTCATAACAAGCAATACTTGATCACTTGACTTCCCATTAATCATCGATTTGCTCGAGTGGGCGCCAGTAATGTTTCCATTCATCCCTGTCGCGTGCTAGTGTAGGCCAAGCAATACAAAATAAATTATTTAGAACCTGCTTTGTGAGCAGGCTTTGGAGGTCAGGGTGAAAACATTTGAAATATGGTGATGGGAAGGTGCACTGGTGGTGGAATTGATGTTGGAATACTAGATGTAATAAATTATTGTTACCAACTTTAGAAAAATAAAATAAAATTTAAAAAACAAATTAATAAAAGGTTATGGCGTATACATACAATAAAATAGCATGTTCCTCTAAGAAAAGACAAAATCATTCTATTTGTAGTAGCAACATGAACGGAACTAGGGGATATCCTGCTGAGTGAAGTCATTCAGAAGGCCATGGAAGGATACAAAATTATCTAGCTCATATGTAAGACTTAAAGATACACAGAGGGGCTGGAGTGATAGTACAGTGGGTAGGCTTTTGCCTTGCATGAGGCCAACCTGGGTTCGATTCATAGCATCCCATTTCTACCCCCAAGTAGAGCCAGGAGTAATTCCTGAGTGCAAATCCAGGAGTAACACCTGTGCATCACTAGGTGTGATAAAAAATAAATAAAAATTAAAAAAAAGATACACAGCAATGTAGCAACAAAGGCCTAAAGACGACATCATGGTAGAATTGATCCACACAATTGAGCTGTGGGGATAAGAGGATATTGGGGTCCTTGGGTGAGGGAGATGGGTGTCATGCTGGAATCATTATTTGCAGTACTGGTACTGCAAACCATAGAATATCAATAATTTTTTTTACAAAAGTAAAATATTTTTTAAAATATTCTTAAAGGAAACTTCCTTCAATGAAACTTCCATTATGTTTAGGAAAGTAGAAGATATTTTAGGATTTCAAAGTTCCCTGCAGATCACTAAATATTGCAAGAGATTATAATTGATTATTTTGGAATATAACTCCATTTGCAAAGGCATTCTTAATTTTATGATTGAGAACTCTGGTACTTAGCAGGAAACCTTACTTTTTTTTTCTAATTTATGAGACTAATGCTTTTTGAAAAAAGCCTTGCTTGATGAGATCATGCAAATTCAGCCATTTGTACAGCTGTTGAAAGTTTTTAGATGAATTGCTATGCCTTTGGCTCATCAATCCTTGCAAGATGCAGGACTCCAATAATGCTTCAGGTTACCAGGGAGTTTCAGATTTTACTGAAAGAGAGAAAAAAAAAATCAATCTTGATTCTTTTAGTCCAGTGACCAAAGAATCACTCCATCGATTTTGTTCAGTCACTCAGGTGGGTATGCAATTTATTCTGATTTGATATGATCTAATTTCAACTTTACTTTTCTGGGAAGTATTCATTTGAATGTTCTATGGGTGATACTGTTATACCAGACCCTCCTTCAAGTCACTTTACACAGCTTATGTAAACATTCTTTCCTGGACTTTCATGTTTTCCCAGAGAAATTGTTTGCTGCATGTGATTCTTCTTTCCAACAGAAGAGGGAGACAAACGCTTGGTAAACAGCACACTGGGACCTGGCTAAGCACAGCCCAGCCTCCCTAGAGGAACAGAAGACAGGAGAATGCATTTTGCAAGGTATGCTCTAGATGTTGCAATAAAATAAGATAAAATTGGCAAATGAGTATTTTTTTAACAATTTCTTAATGTTTTTATTTTAGTTTTTTTTTAAATCATAAGAATAATGGGAAGGAGAGCTTTGTTTTTATTAACTGCAGTTCTAAGATTAAAAAAAAATAAAAAAATTCATAACACTGTGATTTACCAGCTTTTCATAACACAGTTGTTTCAACCCCAATCTCACCACCAGGGTGCCCTTCCCTCCACCAATATCCCTAGTTTCCCACCCCCAATCTCCCCACTTGCATGGCTTTACTTCATATTTGTTACAACATAAAGGCAAATGAAATGATCAAAGCTTAGATTGATAGCATCCCATTTGAGATAATTGTTATATCTCAGAGTGATATTACTGAAGTCATTGTCTGAAGATCTCCCATGCTGGCTTGGTGCTCGGTGAGCCTTCTGTGTTACTGGTTTGGGCTCCTGGAGCTTGGTGGGCTTCTATGCAACTTTCCCATCAGATTTACTGCGATCCTACTGGGCTGACAGTACTATGAAGTCTGGAGATGTCACACACAGCTACACGGGCCAGGAGCTATAGATGTGGAACAATTTGGTGGCTTGGCGGTTAGATGAAGATCAGCTGTGCCCCTCACTGGGCCTTCTATGTCAGAGGGCATGGGGTACTGCTGTGCCTTCAGGCAGGAAGCAGGGTCTGCCACTTCCACTCCAAGAAGGTCCTCATCTTGTAGCCTGGTCCACCTGGGAAGTTGAGCTGTTCTCCATTCTGTTTGAGATTAGATGTGTCACTGGGCCTTTCTAAGACTATCAGAGAAGGCTGCAGATTCCAGGAGGAACCTGCCTGCCTGACCCATTCTGAGAAGACCCCAGAGTTCTCAGCTCCAACTAGTCTATCTGAGAAAATTTGGTGATGTGATGTGATGATGGCTTTTTTTTTTTTTTTTTTTTTTTTTGCCAGTAGAGCCTGAGCGATAGCACAGCAGTAAGGCGTTTGCCTTACAAGCGGCCGACATGGCTGACCCGAGTTCGATTCCTCCACCCCTCTCGGAGAGCCTGGCAAGCTACCGAGAGTATCTCGCCCACACGGCAGAGCCTGGTAAGCTACCCCTGACGTACTCGATATGCTAAACACAGTAACAACAAGTCTCATGATGGAGACGTTACTGGGCCCTCTCGAGCAAATCGATGAACAACGGGAGGACCGTGACCGTGACCGAAGAAGATGACATTGAGGGCTTTTTGTTTGTTTGTTTGTTTTTAACACCCTGAAATGTAGCTTGATGATGAAGAGGGTCCCGAAGAAACCTTCTAGGTCACTATTTTATTTGATTGTGCTCCAGGATGGTAGCTTTGGTGTTATGTGAGTCTTTTTCTCTCATTACTGGGCACTGGCTGCTGTCTGCATTCCTACTAAGCTTATCTGGCTCCGAGTTCCCATGACTCCTATAGGGTCCCAGTTAGAGGTGGAGCGGCTGGGCCAGTGTCAGGCATACTTGGAGGCTCGTGTGAAAGGTAGCTTCTCATTCAGAAAGCAGGAAATTGCTTCTAACCGCTGGCAGGCCTGACTGTAACTTGCCTTCATCTTCTTCTGATTTTACTCTTCAGGTTTCAAAGTGGGTGAAAGAAAGTGCAGGGCTTTGTTTGTTGGGAGAGCTAAAGTTCTAGTTTTCCCGATACAAAGACTACATTCAGTGATTTTTTTTTAATTCTTCTTGTGTACCTGATACAGGAGGGCTTGGGCATCACTGGAGCCAATTAAGCCAGGTTGAGTTTGCGGCCATATGTTTTATATTCGGATGGGTGTCCTACCCATTCTGGTCTTTAATTTGTGGAGTGGGAAGGATGACGCCTGCCCCGTTTTCTTCTGAAGCATGTACGGAATAAATACTTGCAGTGCTTTTGAGATGAGAGGCTGCATATGTATCTGGCAAGAGAATCCCAAGTTTATTTATTTATTTATTTATTTAACTTTTTTATTAGTGAAACACCATGAGGTACAGTTGTAGACTTACACATTTTTGTGCTTGGGTTTCAGTTATACAATGATCGAGTACCCACCAGTGTCCATCCCTCCACCAGTGCCCATTTTCTACCACCACTGATCCCAGTATCCCTCCCACCCCCCAACTCCCCTACCCACCCTACCTCTGTGGCAGGGCATTCCCTTTTATTCTCTCTCTCCTTTTGGGTGCTGTGGTTTTCAAAAGAGGCATTGAGTGGAAATCATATTCGATCTATAGTCTACTGTCAGCATGCTTCTCCTATCCTGGGCGGATATTCCCAGCACCCTTTATTTGGTGCTCCCTTCTCTATCTGAGCTGCCTTTACACGTAGAGTGTGCGGCTGTCCTCCAAGCCATGGAATAAACCTCCTGGTATTTATCACAGCTATTCCTGCGTGTTAGTCTCCTATTTTGTTACTTTGTGGAGAACCCCAACTTTAAATGGGTACTCCTGCATGCTTGTGTTTCTACTCGACTCTGACAGGGCAAAGCCCTGGGGAGCAGGTGCCTCCTTTAAGCTTTATACACTCGTCGCCTTGCTGGCCTGACCCAAACCCGTCTTGAGTGCCAGTAAAACAAATACTAGGCAAATGATACAAGTAATACCTGTTCATTGTAAATCACTTGGTCACTTGAAACCCTGTTACTCATCGATTTACTCGAGTGGGTGCCAGTAATGTCTCCATTCATCCCTGTTGCGTGCTAGCATAACCCAATGGTATCTGCTCATTCCAGGAACATGCAGAACCAATCATTCAGGGTCTTGACGAAGAAGTCTGACCATCTTGTAGGTGGGCGTCCACGCAATCTTTTGACGTCCCGTGGAATCCAGTCAGTAATGGCTCTAGTTCCAGCGGTTGTCTGTAAACCTCATTATGTGTTCAGCCCATCTGATTTTTGATGCCTTGGCAAATGACACAGCGTCCCTGATTCTTGAGCGTTGACAGAGATCGGAACTCTGGATTCTATCTCTCAGTTGAGTGAAGCGTGATACTCTAAGCATAGCTCTTTCGATTCCTCTTTGGGAGAGGAATAGCGTTCTCATCCTGTTTTCGTAGGGCCCAGGTCTCTGAGGCATATGTATATTCGATATGCCAAATCCAGTAAAAAAATGGATCTCATTCCCCTCATTGTAAATAAATAAATAAATAAATAAATAACCGTGCATTACCTGATCTGATTTTGCACAGGTAACCACTGGCTGGGATCATTTCTGGGGGCATTCTTGTTTGCATTTTTCAGAGACAGGAAACCTTAAAGGATGTGTGTTCTTTTTGGTTTTGTATTTGGGACACACCTGTGCTCAGGATCATTTCTGCTCTGTGTTCAGGGATTATTCCTGGCAGGGCTTGGGGGATCATATACAATGCCAAGGACTGAAATCAGGTTGGTCACATGCAAGGCAAATTCCTTACCCTTGTATTGTATCTCTGGCCCCATAAACTGGCCTCTTACTGTCTCCTCCTGGGCAGCTTAGACACAAGTAAAAGAAACACAAACCTGATCCCTGGCCCTCACTGATGTTTGTCAGGGATTGATTTGCAGGCTGAGGAGTCTCATGGTACAAGACACAGCAAAATGCACTAGAAAAGCTCCATTGGTTTTCTCTTCTGCTAAGTCTTTAGCAACAGCTCTGGGATCTTTGTTCTTCTTGTCCTGAAATCCCCAGGAAAACTTTGGTCTTCTCCTTCTGGACTGATTGCCTCTCTTCACCTCCAGGTGCTTTCAACTGGTGGCCAATGGAAGACTAACACTTGCCTCTTAGTTACTGTTGCCCAGATCAGCCCCATGAAATATCTGCATGGATTTTTAACTCCATAAAAATTTGAAAGACTTTCTCTTCTGTAGTAATGGGGAGAGAGAGAAAGAGGTGGTTAGTGCCAATATATTTTGTTGCCAGTATATAATATTTATATGCACATCTCTCTCAGCCCCATCTGGGAAGTGGAATCACACTATTCCTAATCTTGCCCCATCACCTCGCTTCAATTTACACTGCACTTCAGGTTTCTAGAGATATTTCTAGAGCAGTACTATAGAGCAGTATTTCTCTCTTCTGATGCTGTGGGGGTTAGGCCCGCACCTCGCAGTACTCATGGCTGACTCCTGGACTGTGCTCAAGAATTAGTCCTGGTGGGTTTCCAGGACCATATGCAAAAGCAGGAATTGATCCTGGCGCAGGTGCATACAAGGCAAATGCTTTAACCTCTATGCCATCTCTATGCAGACCTCCTTGTTTTAACAGAGACTATTCTACCAGAGTCTTCTGCCCCCGCGCCTGGCTGTCCTCACCAGGGCCCCTTGGAGGGGAGCGGGTTGAGTTTCCCTCCCCGCCCCGAGCAGAGCCCCGGCAGCCGAAGACCTCCAGAACCAGCCACAGCCATGCTGAGACCACTCTCCACACGTCTGGACAAGTCTCATGCATGAAGGAACCGGCAGAGGAGCCCAGGCATGCAGGTCTTGGGGCTGAGATCTCCAAGCCTGCTCAGATCGGGACTGGGCCTTCTCCACCCAGATCCCCCATCTTCCAGTAGGTACGCGTTACACCCACCAGTTGCGGCTGGTGCCAGGTGGTCCCATCAACGGCCAAGAATCAGAGACTATAAAACCCAGCTCCCGGAAGCTGGACATCTTATTATTTTGTTTTTACTTTGGAGAACATGGCAGGCTACCGAAAGTATCCTGCCCGCATGGCAGAGTCTGGCAAGCTTCCTGTGTCGTACTCAATATGCCAAATACCAGTAACAATGATAGGTCTCATTCTCCTAGCCCTGAAAGAGCATTGAATGTGGCTCTTTTAAAATTTCAGGTCTAGGAAGAAGGAGATGTTACTGGTGCCTGCTCCAGGCAATCGACGAACAACAGGATGATCGTGATCGTGATCGTGATTCTACCATATGGATGCCAGAATGAATTCAGTCTTTTCTGCACTTGGAGGTATTTGTGGCGTTTCTCTCTTTTCATTCTATTTGCAAATAGTCTGCAGTAGAATTTGCCTATACTTTAAACTTTCTTGCACGCGTAGAAATTTAATTGTCAGAGTCAAAGAGGATGTGCATTTTGAAAGCAAATTATGGGAGAAATGGTTCTGAGCACAGCATGGAACCTGTCCTTGGTATTTTCTTTATGATCAACCCCTCTGCTGGATCCACCTTAGAATTGAATTAAAGAGGCAGGAGCGATAGCACAGCTGGTAGAGGGTTTGCCTTGCACACCACCAACACGGGTTCGATTCCCAGCATCCTATATAGTCCCCGGGCACCGCAAAGAGTAATTCCTGAGTGCAAAGCCAAGAGCAACCTCGTGCATCGCCGGGTGTGATCCAAAAAAAAAAAATTGAAATTTATTTTAGGGGCTATGGGTAAAAACCGGAAGTGCTTTGCTTTTAAAAAATACCCTCTAAAACATCGCGTGTGGCACAAATATTGCTGTGATGGGGATAGAAGCTGGAGGGAGGAAAGGGGGTACACCTCAGGACTCTTCCATTTACACCATCCAGCATCTTCCTCTGGCTTGGGGAACTGAGTCTAGGGGTTCATGACCTACCAGGAGACTGACTTGTGGATGCAGCGCAACCCAGTGGCCGTCTGTCGAGGTTGGCCTTGTTTGCAGGCAGAAGCACGAAATCCCTGGCAGCTCTGGAGGGGAGATTCCTCGGTGCTTGAAGTTGTGCACAAATGGCAGGAATATTGGGGTCATGACTTTGTTTACTGGGAAAGTGACTCCATGTGTCGCTATCGGGTGGTGCCCGGGGCAACTCAGCTTGCTGTTGCTTTTGAGTAAATTTGCATTTTATGTGTCAGGCTCTACATATATTAGAAGGAAGCCCCGTCAATGTACAGGAACAGGCAGTTCTCTAGGTGGTGCTGATTGGATGGTGAGAACTTGTTTCCACTCCGAAGTCCACAAGTTGGGAACCACTGAGACGGAATATTGAAACGCTGAGTGCAAATGAAATCGTTAATGCTATGTCATGGGGAGCGTGCTCTTGGAAGAATCCTGGGGTGCACGCTCTCCAGACGGAAGGAACACCCCCTTCCTCCTATTTGGGACCCTGGAATGAGTTCCTGGTGCAACAAATCAGCTTCTCGGCAGCTGGTTGCCCTTCTGTCCCAGCAAGCGCCCCACCCCATCCACTATGCTGAGTCCCGATTCCTTCCCTGCTAACCAGCCAGTCACTGTCATTGCTGGGGCGAACAGAAATATTTATTTCTCATCCCACGCCGTCAACTCTCTCCACTATTCTGAGCCGCACCCTGCTCTTTCAGTCCTTGGAGACAGTGGAACCCATAAAGCAGAGAGGTGACTTCTGACAGTGGAAACTCCTGAATCTTTGACATCTGGTGTCATGCATTTCGTGCGGTCCCCATTTGAATCTCTTCTCAACTAAGGGATCTTTACATTTTCTTTGTTGGGAGGGGGAGGCAATCCTGGTGATTCTCAGGGTTTACTCTTGGCTCTGAGTTTAGGGAACATGTCTGGTGGGACTATCAGGGATGCCAGGAATCGAACCCCTGTTAGCTGTGTAGCACCTTACCTGCTGTACTATCACTCAGGCCCAAGACCGCAAATTTTGACATCAGTGGTACTTAACATCTTTAAGGTTTCTTGAAGGAATATGCTAAACACCAAATATTGTGAGAACATTTAAGAATGCACATGATGAAACTCACAGGATTTATTTTTTCAAACTTAGGTGTCCCTTTATTGAGTCTGCTTCAAGTAGATTGAAAAACTCTTTTATTCATTGTAGACTACTGGATGCGGAAATGTATTTTAGGAAAAGGCAGATTATTAGATTATCCTTGATCCCAGTGTTCAGAGAGGAGACACAGAAAAGGGAAGAAATCAAGGGGGAAGAAGAGAACAAGAATTAATGGGTGAACAGGCATCAGGGCTGCAGTTATATCAGTGATATGAGTGAGGGGTATAGTCATATACCACAGATCCAACACAACTGAAAACATGAGCACTAAACCGCAAACACTGAAACTTTGTAATGTGCCTGTCAAGTTGACAGGTGGGGGTGGAGTGGGTGTTGGGGTGGAGAGGGAATCTGGGAACACTGGTGGAGGGAAGTTGACACTGATGGAGGGATTGGTGTTGAATTATTGTATACCTACAATGCAACATCAGTAACTTTGTAAATCACAGCTCCTTAATAAAAGTTAAAAAAAAAGAAATGTGGGAGGACTTTGAGACAGCAGTGGAGAGTTACTGATACTCCGTTGCTGAAGTTGGTGAAGTACATTGCAAGTATCAAATAGCAATATGGAAACGGCGGTAAACCATACTGCCTCAGTAAAATAAAATTTAAGCTAAATGACAAATACAAAAAAATCTTTTATTCGTTGATTTATTCTGTGATTCACATGTGTGTAACTGACATATAATGCATGTATATCTTTTTAAAAAAATTTTTATTAATGACAAACCAAGAGGTATAGTTGTAGCTCACAAATTTTTGTGCTTGAGTTTCAATTATACAATGATCAAGTACCCATTCCTCCACCAGTGCCCATATTCCACCACCACGGATCCCAGTATCCCTCCCACCCCCCAACCCCCCATCCCACCCTGCCTCTGTGGCAGGGCATTCCCTTTTATTGTCTCTCTCCTTTTGGGTGCTGTGGTTTGCAAAAGAGGCATTGAGTGGCAATCATGTTGGGTCTATAGTCTGCTTTCATCATGCTTCTCCCATCCTGGGAAGATCCTCCCAACACCCTTTATTTGGTGCTCCCTTCTCTATCTGAGCTGCCTTTACCCCTAGAGTGTAATGCACGTATATCTTTCCTTGCCTAGATGGAGGGATAGATGCAGGCCTGGTGTCTCTCTAATTTGGTGGAGAGCAGAGAAAACACTGGATTTTTTTCTGGGCATGTGACAAATGGGCAGCCTGTGTTCCATGTCCAAGACTCACTTTGCCAGGGGCTTTGAGGGTGCCTGCTTCCCAGCTATGACAGCACTGTCCTACGTTTCCACCGGTTAAATGCTCGAATCAGTCAAGATATGGATATCGAAGTAGATTCCCTCACTTAGAATGAAGAAGTGCCTGTGAAAGGTTTCCCCAGTAATGAGGAAAATCAAGCTGATTGCTCCTAAAAATGGAGGCAGTCTGCCTGGATTGGATTGTGAAGAAGCCAGTCCACCTGGGTGAGGTAGTTTTGCCCTCCTGGGTTGGCTTTCTGCTCAGGAAGTGCGTGCTGAATGAAATGATAAGCCTAACTTGGTTGGATTCAGCGATGCTTCTCCTGCTTTGCTTCCTGCTGTTTTCTCTCGGAAGAGTGGCCTATGCTTTGAGCAGTCACTTAATGCATACAGGCCAATGGGCAACTGCTAAATGCTAGAAGTTCAGGGGATCTAATATCTTGGGAACTGATCCCGATTACTTAACGGCCTGAATACAAAATTCCTTCATATTAGCTTTAAAGTAAGATGAGCCGAGGTCCTCCATTTACCCCAAGAAAACAGACTTATCCAAATCATCTATATTTTAGCAGACAGAGCCACAACTACAGGGCGCAGAATGACATTTTAAATAATTCTTGCCACACCATATATTTTAACTATCATTAAAAAGCCATTTTCTTACTTTAGAAAAATATGTGCACAATATATTTTATGAAACTTATAACAAGTCTATGAAAAATTGATTACTTTTTCCATAGGGATATGTTCAAATGATTTTCATTCGGCTCGCCAAATGAAAAATCTACTGTGTGTTATGTCTTTTATCTTATTTACTCCCTCTCATGAGTATAATCACCATGTTCCCAAACAAAGAGAAATGGCTTATGCTGTTTGAGTAGCCAAATAATTTCCTCAGGCAGGGCCAAAGAAGTTTGTGCAGGTCTAAACTAGGAAGGAAGCCTTCCTTTTCAAATGCTTTGCTTTTCTGTTTTGTGTCTCTTTGAATCAGATCCATGTAAACTGGGAGAGACTAGAAACTGTATGCGGAGGTAAGTTTTGGATTTTGCAGGGATGTGCACTTTAGTACCCAAGAAAGATGCCAAAGAGCAGAAGATCATTATTTTATTGCCCTTTAATTGGAATTCAAAAAAGTTAAAAAAAAAACCCCACAACGTAGTGACCTGAGAGACAGTACAGTGAATAAGGCCCCTATCTTGCACATAGGTGACCCAGGTTTGTTCCCTTGTACTCAGGAGTGATCCATGACCACAGAACCAGGAATAAGCCACAAATACAGCTAGGTGTAACCCCAAGACAAAAGAAAATTAAAAGTTATGTGCGAGTTCGCCTGTTTACTGCTGTCTTGTTCTCTAGTCCTTGCTGCTGTAAGCTGGTGAAAACAAAGGCTGCCTTCCCAGCAGCTGCGCCCTCCTTGGTCCTGAAGCTGAGTGCCACAATGGGGCCATCACAAGGGTTGGGCTACCACCTGTTCTCACCTATGCTCGAGTCTCTTCCAACTCCTCTGTTAAGCTCCTAGAAGAAAGGGTAGGGAAAGAAGCGCCCTGTGGGAGTGACTGTGGATTAGAGGTAGAGCATCCTCCAGGATGAAGATGGGTTGGGGTAGAAGCTTCAAGAAGGTTAAGAGCACAGAGTTCCTTTAGCCTCTGTGACTGATTTTGGGCATAGTAGAGGGGTGAGTGGAGGGAAGTCAGATGAGCCAAACAGAAGATGCAGGAAATTGGACCCCATGGCATGTGTATGAGCCTGTGTCAAGTCGATTGGTAAAAGGGGGTCAGTGCGTGGTGATGGACAATGGTCAGAAGGGCAAACATGGCCGTGCTCTGTACAATTAGACACTTAAACTTGTGGAAGATCTTGGTACCATGGTGGTGAGCATGAAGTGTTGGATGCTTTGAAGAATGTTGGAAATATTGGCTCTTGAGAGTATGATTTGATCTGATGCTTTTGGAAATTACCTTGAAGAGTTTAGAATTTTGTACAGTAGGTAACAATCTGTGCTTTGAGAAAAAAGATATTGCAAAAAAAGATACAGACCTATAATGTGGATAAACTATAAAACTATCTATTATCCTGTTGTTCATTGATTTGCTCGAGCGGGCCCAGTAATGTCTCCATTGTGAGGCTTGTTGTTACTGTGTTTGGCATATTGAGTACTCTCGGTAGCTTGCCAGGCTCTCCAAGAGGGGCGGGGGAATCGAAACCGGCTTGGCCGGGCTGGCTGTGCGCAAGGCAAATGCCCTACCACTGTGCTATCACTCCAGACCTAAAATCTGGTTAAACATCAAAACAAAAATCTTTAACCAAATCTTTTTGAATTGAATTCAACAACATATTAAAAGAATCAGACATCAAAATCAAGCCATAGGCATCCTGGAGTTGCAAGGGTGGTTCAATATATGCAAAGGAAAGCAATTAGTGTAATATGCATATTAACAAGAGGAAAGATAAGACTATGTAAATCTTATCAATTGATGCAGAGAAAATTTTGACAAAATTAATCATTCATTTATGATTAAAACCTTCAACAAAATAAAGACAGATGGAATATTTCCCCAGATAGCTATGGGTATTTACAAACACACAGCCAACATCATACTTGTAGTGACAAAGTAAGTCTTTCCTGTGAGATGAGGCACATGCCAAGGATGACCACTCTTCATCACCGTTGAGTATTATTTAAAGTCCTTGCCATAGCAATTAGACAAGAGAAAGCAATCTAAGGAATTCAAATGGGAAAAGAATTAAACTAGCATTATTTGCGATGAAACATTAGGAGACCCTAAAAATGCCACTGAAAAAATCTTAGAAACAATAAACCAGTGCAGAAGGTAGCAGGACACAAAATCAATACACAAAAACTCCATTGCATTTATATATACAAACAATGAAATAGAAAAGAGAAAGAAAAAAAATTATGTTCCATTTAAAACAGTGTTCTCAAACCTCAAACACAAGACACTCATACAGTCTTGACTCAAACATAAGACACTCAAACAGTCTTATAAAAAAACCACATATCATGAGAATTAGAAATTACTTATGGTAGAAATAGAAGAGGATACCAGAAAATAAAAAAATTCCATGTTCATGAAAAATTTCTTTTTGAAAATGTCTATGTTACCCCAGCACTATACAGATTTAATGCTATTACCATCAAAATCCCAACGCCATTTTTCAAAAAATTAGCACAATCACTACTAAAATGTGTAAGAAGCATAAAACTCCACAAGTAGCAAAATCATCTGAAAGAAGTTGGGAGATAACACAGTCTGATTTTAAACTATACTACAGAGTAGTAGTAATAGTACTATTGCTGGAGCGATAGAAGGTAGGGCGTTTGCCTTGCATGCAGCTGACCTGGGCTCGATTCCTCCACCCATCTCAGAGAGCCCGACAAGTTGCCGAGAGTATCCTGCCAGCATGGCAAAGCCCTGCAAGCTACCGTGGCATATTCAATATGCCAAAAACAGTAACAGCAAGTCTCACAATGGAGACGTTCCTGGTGCCTGCTCTAGCAAATTGATAAACAACAGGAGGACAGTGCTACAGGACAGTGTTACAGGGCTACTACAGAGTTACTATAATTAAAACAGCATGGTACTGGAATCAGGCTAGAATGGCAGGTAAATGGATCATAATTGAGATCTTCAGACTTACGAACAGTAAGTCTATGACAAAGGAGTTGGGTGCATTCAGTGGAGCAAAGATAATCTCTTGAACAAATTGTGCTGGAAAAAAACTGAATAATCACTTACAAAATGAACCTTCTGCATATCTCACAACATACACAAAAATTAATTCAAAGTGGGTGAAAGATCTAGAGATGAGGTCAGAGACCATAAAATACATTGAGGAGGACATAAGCAGTACTCTGCAGGATCTGGACATCATGGGGCGAGGATGCAAAGCTCCTGAGCATTGTCCCTTGTGATCCACTTGGCTGTTTATCCCTGGCCTCCATGATCACTGCTTGTTGGAGGGAAGGGCTCTCCCCCCCCCCATTCAAATCACTGAATGTTCCTAACCTCAGCAAACATGTGTAATTGCCTGGCCCTACTCCAAATGTTCTACAGAGTTTGCCACACAACAAGGCTCTGAATCGTGGACAATTCTTTTCAGCTCCTTTAACAGATGAGAAAACTGGCTAGTCCCAGCGCCAATGGCACCAGCACAATAGTCAGGAAATGAAAGCAACTCCAGTGTCCAACAATGGATGACGGGATAAAGAAGTTGTCATGATACGTGCAATGGAATACAATGCAGCCAATAGACAAAATAAAGTCATGTGGTTTTCAGTCACTTGGATGGGATTTGAGAGCATCAGGCTGAGAAAAACCAGAGACAGGACAAATATAGAATGATCTCACTCATCTGTGGCATATGGAGACACAAACCAAGGCTATGGATAATAGTGATCTATTATGAGCCTCAGAGAGTGGAATACAGACATGAGAGTGCCAGATTTGGGTGGGGGGGGACGATTGAGGGGAATGAGCAGTCTGCCAGGAAGTGACATGGGAAAATAGGTGGAGGGTCTTGAGCACCCTGCATGGTGCTAATGGATGTAGCAGTTTGCATCAAAACCAGAACTGTCAATGAGTGAATAATAGGTGTGGAGGAGGGAGGAGGGGGGAATTTTGGAACAGAATGGACATAGGAAGGTAATCCTCTCACCTAAACTATATGCAAATACACATGAATAAAAATAAATGTCTGCTCTGAGAGAGAGCCCTTTCTTCTTGGGGCTGTTCTGGTGCAGTTGAAGGGAGAGATTGAGAACAGAAACCCAATGATTGGGATTTTTTTTTATCAGTGAAACAACATGAGGTACAGTTGTAGATTTACAAATTTTTGTGCTTGGGTTTCGATTATACAATGATCAAATACCCATTCCTCCACCAGTTCCCATTTTCCACCACCATGGATCCCAATATCCCTCTCACCTCCATTCCCCCATCCTACCCTGCCTCTGTGGCAGGGCATTCCCTTTTGTTCTCTCTCTCCTTTTGGCTGTTGTGGTCTGCAAAAGAGGCATTGAGTGGCAATCATGTTCAGTCCATAGTCTACTTTCAACATGCATCTCCCCTCCTGGGAGGATCCTCCAAACACCCTTTATTTGGTGCTCCCTTCTCTATCTGAGCTGCCCTTTCCCCTAGAATGCCCGGCTGGCCTCTAAGCTATGGAGAAATCCTCCTGGTGCTGATCTCGGCTATTCTTGGGTGTTAGTCTCCTATTTTGTTACTTTATGTTCCCCAGATGAATGCAATCTTTCTATGTCTATCCCTCTCTTTCTGACTCATTTCACTTAGCATGATACTTTCCATGTTGTACCACTTGTATGTAAATTCCATGACTTCATCTTTTCTCTGCATCAGGTAGCTGTTTCCCTTTGCTTACTGAACTGTCAGAGAAGAGTTTTATTCTAATACTAAGTACGTGGCATAAGAGACATCAACCTAATTATTTATGGGCATGGTAGCACTGCACTGTAGCACTGTCCTCCCATTGTTCATCGATTTGCTAGAGCGGGCCCAGTAACATCTCCATTGTGAGACTTATTGTTACTGTGTTTGGCATATTGAATACGTCTCGGGTAGCTTGCCAGGCTTTGCAGTGAGGGTGAGATACTCTCGGTAGCTTGCTGGGTTCTCTGAGAGGGGCGAAAGAATTGAACCTGGCTCGGCCGGGCTGACTGCGTGACACCCTACCACTATGCTATTGCTCCAGCATGCTGCCGACATGTTAATCACGTGCAGTATATTCACTTCGGTGTGAAATAATCTCCAGAGTTTATTAATCTTTCAAAACAAACTTTGTACTCTTTAAATAAAGTCCCCTATGTTTGAAGAGATAGTACTATGGGTATGGCACTTGCCCTGTATACAGTGTACTGGGGCTCAATCCTTGGTATCATGCAGGGTCTCCTGAGCACTGACAAGAGTGCTCCTTGAGGACTGATTCAGGAGCACTGCTAGAAATGCTTCCCTTTCCCCACAATAAATGGTAACTTTCCTTATTCTCTCTCAAATTATTGGTAACTACTATTATACTTGTGAGTAGTAGTAGTAGTAGCCGAAGACCTCCAGAACCAGCCACAATCATGCTGAGACCACGCTCCACATGCATGAAGGTACTGGTAGAGGAACAAAGGCATGCGGGTCATGGGGCTGAGATCTCAAGCCTGTTCTGATCGGGGCTGAGCATCCTTTGCTCAGATCCTCCATCTTCCAGTAGGCAGGGGTCATACCCACCAACTGCATCCCGCCCCCTCCCCAGGTGCCATGTAATCCCATCAACGGCCAAGACCCAGAGACTATAAAACCCAGCTCTTGGAAGCGAATGTGGCCACTAGACATCTTATTATCTCATTCTTACTTTGGACAACCTGGCAGGCTACCAAATGTAACCTGCCCACACGGCAGAGTCTGGCAAACTCCCCGTGGCGTACCCAATATGCCAAATACCAGTAACAATGGTGGGTCTCATTCTCCTAACCCTGTAAGAACCTTGAATATGGCACTTTTTAAAATCTCAGGGCTAGGACGAAGGAGACGTTACTGGGGCCTGCTTGAGGCAATCGACGAACAACAGGATGATCGTGATCGTGATGGTGACTATTATACTTTGTTTCTATGAGTTTCCCAGACAAGTAAGTTTCTGTTCATTAAACAGCCCTGCAACCTGGCAGCTTTATCAGGTTATTGTCCAGTCACTCCTCTCTATCCACATCTGATCTTTCCAACTTGGTTTGAAAGCTGAGATCCTAGTCCTGTGAATGAGATGCCATCCAGTGAAGATGCTCTGTGTATGGACTAACCCAGGTGGCTTCTTTCACATTCCGGTCAGAGATTAGCTGTGCTTGTGCCATTGGTGCTGGGACTAACCAGTTTTCTCATCTGTTAAAGGAGCTGAGAAGAACTGTCCACAATTCAGAGCCTTGTTGTGTGGCAAACTGTAGAACATTTGGAGTAGGGCCAGGCAATCACATATGTTTGCTGGGGTTAGGAACATTCAGTGATTTTTTTTGGGGGGGAGCCCCTCCCCCCAGTAAGCAGTGATCAGCGAGGTCAGGTATATACAGCCAAGTGAATCACAAGTGACAGTGCTCAGGAGCTTTGCGTCCCCGCCCCATGATGGTCACCTCCACTGACTCCTGGCCCATGTTATTTAACTTCCAACTTGCCTTGATTTGATTCCTCATACAGAATACAAACTCTGTTGGTGCATTTCTCTCTCTGTCTCTCTCTCCATTTTGATGTCACCCCCAGCTGTGTTCGGGGCTTATTCCTGGCTCTGTGCTCAGTGCTCACTTCTGGAGGTGCCCAGGGGACCATATGTATGCAGGGGTGGAACCAGGGTTGACTGTGTGTGAGGCAAATGCCTACCTACTGTCCTGTATCTCCAACCTCCATGCATTTCTCTTTTAAGTTTTCTAGGTAAGTTTCTATAGGTGTGATTTCTTTCATCCCTACTTCTCATTTGGGAAATCCCATTATTTTTATAGGATGCTCTATTTTAACCTTAATCCTTGAAAGGAACATGATTTAGAACATACCATTATGCACATGAAGAAACATCCTATGACATGACTTCAGGAAATATGAAATACTTATGGTGTGAAAACACTGGATTAGTTGCTGGGGACACTGAATGAACAAAGCAAGCAGGCACACTTTCTTGCTTTCAGACTGGAAAGATATTACAAAAGTACATTGCATGCAGGAAACTCCAGTTTCATTCCTGGCTCTGCTTATGGTTCCCTGAGCACCAGTAGGAGTGAGCACTGAGCACAGACCCAAGAGAAAGCCCTGAACAGCCCCAGGTGCAACCCCCAAAGAAAACAAAGTTCCTGCTTCTACAGAACTTGTATTTTATTTGGACAAACCTTTGCAAAGCAGTCTTGTGAATAAAGGAAATGCTTTTTTCCCTTCTGACTCCTCTCACCCAGGAAGATGAAAAGTTAGCATAAAAATGCTCTAGTTTGAAAATGAATGCTTTAGATTTCTTGCTAGGGTGCCTTTGATAAATAGTTTGTAAAGATAGTAAAATGTATGCAGAAATACTGGTGTTGTCAGAGGCAGATTTTCAGATACAAAGTTTCCAAATCGATTTATCTCAAGTCCTAACTCAAGGCTCAAGTGTCTAGTACAGTCTATCACATTTTAGAAGTTGGTCAGTTCAGTGGAAGGGTACTGTTAAGTTTCCTTCGGATGTGAGGAGGAATGTGAGATTCTACCTGTCTGTACCTTCATTCTACCCTCCTCAAGATGAGCAGATGTTGTTTACACACAAAAACAGGCAGAATGGATTTGGGACTAGTCCTCTTGGTGAAACATAGGACTTGATCAGAGAAGGAAGCATGGGAGCTGTCACAGGCTGGGGTCTACCCAGTGAGGAGTAATCTGCACTGAAGCTGTTGTTTCTTCCTGTGTATGTGCTTGGCTTCCATTGCTCTACACATCTTATTTTCCTGGATTCCTCAAAGTCCTTCATTTGCAGATGGTTCTCAACACAACGTTTGGGGGATGTCATGGTCTAAGTCTTCAAGATATGACTCTTTATTCACTGTTGGTACAAGCTGTCTTCATCTTGACTTTATTCCCATGAAGAGACTCCTATTTCATTCAAGCAGGTTGGAAGAACCTTGATCTAAGGCATGGAGAACTCTCTTCTAACTCTAATGACAGTAGTGATTCCTGAACAGAGTCAGGAATAATGTAATAAAGTAAATAAAGTAAACAGAAAAAAAAGCACATTCACTTCTTCTGGTTAAGTTTTTTCTTTTTAGTTTTTTTTAGGTAAACTTTATTTTCCAAATGGATTTTAATTTAATTTAGTTTTTTCCAAATTTTATTTTACTAAAGTACCATGAGTCACAAAGTTATCCATAGTTGAGTTTTTGACATACAATGTTCCATCACCAATCTCACCAGTATCAACTTCCCTCTACAGTGTTCCCAGATTCTCCCTCCTACTCCCCCATCCCAATCCCAGGAACCTTTTAAGTTTGGTTTTTAAGGTTTGGGTCTTGAAATTTTTGGTTGTTTAATGTATGGTTTGGATATTTAGCTCTATCATTCCTTAACACCATGATGCATTGGAATCCTCCTTGCCCCTTTCCCCAGTTTTTCAACTATTTCTTTTCCCCCTTCCCCTTAACTCTATTTCTTCCCTTTTCTCTTCCCTGCACTCTGGGGTCAAGGTGGATATAGGCATCGCCCTCTTAAACTATTGCATTTACTCATCCAGATACTCTAAAAACCATAGATATGCAATATCACCTTGTGTTTGTCTTCTGGCTTCTTCTTTTAGCATGCTGGTTAAAATATTACATTGACCAACAAGTTTTGCATGCAGCTGTTTCACAAGTCTTTTCGGAGTTTCCAAGAATATTTTTTTAAAAATCACAGTTAAAGACTCTGATACATCTTTTCTGCTCACAACTTCTTTGCAGTGGAGAGTCCTATTGTGATATAGTGTGGAAGAGTAGCAGCCACTTTACAACTCTGAGTTAAAGAAATACGTCAGAGCTTGACACAGGCATCAAAACAGGACTTGATTCTACCAGATTTTCTGCAATATGGAACAATCAGATGTCAGTATATAGTAAGCCAGTGTATTTCTGGGTCTCTCTTCCTGGACATTGGAAGGCATCAGATAGAGCTGTCTTGGACTGTGCCTTTGAGGGGCGACACTCACATTGCATACCTGTCTACAGATTATGATTCTTTCAAACCAGGAGACCACATGAGCATATGGCCTAAAGGGATTGAGTCATCTATATAACTTGGACTCATCAAACTCTGCTGCTTGAGAAAAACAAAAAGGAACATCAAACGATTTATGTTCTACCGTCAGTTCTATAGTGCTATAGGACTATGAGAAACTTTTACCCAGAGGGGTTATAGAACCAGCAAGTTTGGGGATGTCTTCTGTGAGATCATAGAAAATATGCACTGGTTTCCTCCCTGGATGTGGCACAGGGCTCAGGAGACCCATGCATATCACTAAGTGCTCCTGTAAGCACTCGGGACTGTTCTGTTCTGTTCAGGTAACTCAGGGTAGATTCCTGCATAGGCGTTGGCCAGAAAAAAGACTAAGCCATGATTATATTATTGGATGATTTCTGTGCCACTCCCTTCAGAAGTTAGAGAGACTAGGAATGGAGTTAAAAAATAGATAAAGTCAACATGAGGAAGTTGCTAGTAAGGGCTTGGGGGTACTTTCAAGTTGTTTAGCATATCACATCTTTAGGGGCAATGAACCTTGAATCCTCAAGGCAAGATGCTCCTGTTCATGGGTCCTTCCAGGACCTGATCCTGTGTATATCCCCCATTATGCACCTTATAACAGACTTTATAAATGGGCAGACAATATTCTCTTGCTCTGTGAGTCTAAGAAATTAATCCAACTTGAGGGATATCATGAAGACCTTTGTAGGCAAATTGGACAGAAGGTGGGTAACTGGGGATTACTACTCATGGCTTGCAGTTGAAGTCGAATTTCATGAGAAGTGACTTTACTGTGTCCTCTGATACTGTCCCTAGGCAGTATCAGAATTAAATAATATTGAAGGATACCAGACTGGTATCCAGAAAATTGTTAGTGTGGGATAAAACTTCCACACTTTTAGGAACCAGAAGTGTCAGTAGGGAAAGCATCTGTGTGTTAGTTCGGGAGATGCAGAGAGAAAACTCACAGAGAACTTGTTTTTTTTTTCTTACAAAGGAAGGAAAAAGATTGAATTTCGCTCCACCCCACCCCCACACACCCATCTACCATAGCCCCTTCTGGCAAGAAGTTCTGTCTAAAGTTCTTTCTTTAAGAGCCTGTTTTGCAATGGAATATTATCTCATTCCCGTGAGAATGATATGTATCCAAAAGGGGAGAAACAACAAGTGTCAGTGCTATGTGGAGAGAAAAGAACCCTTATTCACTAATGAAGGGAATGTATACTGGTTCATCCGCTATGTAAAGTGATGTGCAAGAATTTCAAAATATTAAAAAAATATTAAAAACAGACTAACCATGTGGTCCAGTATTTCCACAACTGTGAGTCTGGACAGTTATGCTGGTAGAGCATCAGTCCAATATTGCAATTTGATATTTGCCTTATTTCTGATATACCCACACCTTCCCACACCCTCCCACACCCTTGGATTCAGTTTTCACATTGCCTCCATTCATTTACAGCTGGGCACACAGTTGATATGGGGAAACTTTCCTTTTGCCTGAGATACAACAGCCAACAAAGCCCAAATTCCCTGACCTTGTGGGGGGTTATATTGCAGGCAAAGGAGTAACAGAGCAAGGAAAGATAAAGTAAAACATGAGCTATTGGGGAGAAGAATATTTAGTCAAGCAGAAGGGATCCATTTCTGAAATGGGAAGTACCATCTTTCCATTTAGAATTTCTCATGAAGAGATAAGAACCAAGACTCTTGGCTTTTGCTTCTACCCTGTCTTTTCTTAAACCTACACAAACCCCAGCACTACAGTTGTGCCGAAAGCATCAGCTCCTTGTCTTTTCTATGAAAATACACCTACTTTACTCCAGTCATCTCTCAGGCCCCTCTGTGCCCAAGTGCAGCTGTCTTCCAATTTTCACTGTGGCATACTTCCTGTCATCCACCTACAGAAGAAGCAATAGTTCTCTGTTCTGTGGGCACTTGGAGTCTACACACCTTTGCTGGCTTTGTTTCATTCTAAGGACTCCAGTTGACCTGAGTTCCTTGAGGACATGGCTTTTATATTATTTGATTGACTCCATCTAAAGAATAATGTTTGGCTCTAAATGGTCACAGGAGGCAAGATATGAGGTATCTTGAGGGACCAGATTACAGCAGGTTGGGTGTGTGCCTTGCTCACAGGCAATCTGGGTTTGATCCCTGGCACCCTTTGTGGTCTCTGAGTGCAGCTGGCAGTGATTCCTGATACAGGTGATGGCACTGGTGTTTGGCAAATGTATACCCGAAATTCAACTGTGAATAACTTGGTAAACATGTTATTCAAGTATGAATAAGTTTATAAATAACGTGGTCCTCTGAGCCCTCCAGGAGTTGTTTTCCCTGAGTACAGAGCCAGGAGTAAGTTCTAGGTGTGCCCCCTAAACCAACCAACCAACCAACCAACCACCAAACATAGATTTCATCAAGGAGGGAACAAGTATAGGGCAGTTTATTTATCATATTGGCATACTACATGCAGTTGGCATCTATTTGGAGTGCTGAGCTTAGGGCAGTTTTCACTGCCTGAGTAGTAAGCATGATATAGAGGGAGTAATCGCCTATGTTTCTGCTTAACAGCAGGAATGTTATTCTGAGGATGTAATAATTCTGCAACTAACTGTAAAGAACATTCATTGAACTCTCCTATATCCCTGTGGCCTCACTCGCCATACGGATCCCGAGAAAAGCAGTTCATATGTGAGCTCTAGTTTAGATTGTATGGAAATGCATATAGAGAGGGCATGTTAGAACCAGTCAGCTGCTGCCGGCGAGCTGCAGGAGATGAAGAGGAGCTTGTGGAACTCCATGATTACGAATTGACAAGTTGGTTTAATATCAACTTGAGAGAGGGCTTCAACTGCATAGTTGCTGGATTGATTAAGTAATACAGCCTCCCAGGCTCTAATTGGTTTGGGTTTTGGCAGAAGGTACCATGGGCAATAGGGCTTTAAGGTTCAACTTTGGAGGCCGTGAGATGAGCTGGTACTTTCACCTGTAATTGTTTTTTGGAGGGGGGAGTCCCTGTGATTACAGCTTCAGACCTTTGACTGAGACTGGAGAGGGGAAAAAAAGGCCTTAGAATTAGCAGAAGAGAATGAACATGAAGACAAAAACCAATAAGTGGTCACAGAGCTGCCAAGAATGAAGGTAGTAACGAGACAGAATTAGTTCTTACTGACAACTTGAAATTGCCTGGAACATTATAAAAATCAATCAGCCTGTTCAAAGCAGACTCACAGTGACCACTGGATGGTGTGATGTTTGCAATTTGTCTGGACACAAATTTAGAGAAGTCAGTGGAGATTTTAGCTTAATATGTAGCTTTCGGCTGGTACAAAGCTTTTGAAGAAAAGACTCAAAATTAGCTCCAACCAGGGTTATTTTTTCTCCAGCAATCTGAAAATCATTAGAGCTGAAATTAGTTGAAATTAGTTGATTCCCTCTTTCTCCAGCCTCATATTTATTGTTTTCTGTGCTTTTACTGTATTATGAGAAGCCTCAGTGTTTTTTTTTTCTATTGAATATTCCTTTGTGGATTATGTTTCTGTGTTTCTGCCCACTTCCTGTCCCCATCTGCCCACCGAGGTGCCACCCACCCTAGTGGCATTAAACACTATTATTCTAGAGCTCTCATTCTAAAATTCAAATTCACTTGAATTTTAGGAAAATATAGGAAAATAGTATTCCACTAAACATACTATTATAGGGATATGGTGGATGCTGAGCATATGGAGGTTCCTGGAGGAGTTTCTGTCTCTAGGGCGATGAGTCAGTCTGCAATTATCATGACAATACAGTGGGAGAAGTAGACAGAAAGATTTTTTTTCTTTTTGGGTCAAACCCCACAATGCACAGGGGTTACTCCTGGCTCTGCACTCAGGAATTACCCCATGCGATGCTCAGGGGACCATATGGGATGCTGGGAATCGAACCCGGGTTGACCACGTGCTAGGCAAATGCCCTATCTGCTGTACTAATGCTCCAGCCCCAAGACAGGAAGATTTTTTATTGTGTTGTGGCTGCTAAATCCTTACAGGGCAGGAATTGTCTGGTTGCTAACTTTAGTCCCACAACTTGGCACTTGGATGGAGCTTTGTCCAAAGCTTCTCTCTTTTAAGTTTTTCAAATTCATTAAAAAATTTGTTTATAAGATCATCCCAGCAGTACTGGGATGGGAATGATGGAGAGGTCTGGGGACTCTCTTGGCAGTGTTCAGAAGTCACCAGGGCTATACTTGCCCATGCTCCCGAGTCATGTGGTACTGGCAATCAAAGTCAGGGCCTCTCACATGTTGTTCATGTGTATTTGAGCTGTGTCCTCTGCTCCCCCCCCTCCTTCTCCACTGCTTTTTGAAGGATTTGTGAGATGGTGGATGGGTTTAGAAAGTAAATCCCAGATAATAGGAAAAGTGAGTTCCTAAGGGATGTACAAAGGATGAACCTAAGGAGAATGGACTCAGTTGTACGAAAGGAACTTACCCTGGAGGCTGTGTGCACAGACCAGGAAGGTTCTGCATGTAAAGTTTGCTGCTTGTCGAGGTTGGAAGATTTATATCCATTCACTGGGAAATGGCCTGGGATGGGTGAATTTAGAATACGAATCTCAACTGGAGATTATTTTGCTTTTCAAACCGACACAGGGCATTATTTGGATGAGTTTTTGATTGTTACAGCGTGGTAGTTAGCGCTGGCCTCTAGACTGAAGAAGCCTACTGATTCACATCTGACATTGACCAGGCATCCCCCCACTCCTTCTTTCCCTGGAATTGATTATCCAGCCTAAATTTCTGATGAAACTGGGCTTAGGAAGTCTGGTCTTGAATGAGACCTCAGGACATATGAATGGCTTGCATTCACTCAAATTACAATTGAAATGCAAAAAAAAAGTGTTTCTGAAATTTGCCCACAGTGATTCTGATATTCCTTAGGAGTCTTTCACATAATTAAGAAGAAAAAAAATCAACATGATTTAACCTAATGTATTTTAGAAGTTGGTATGACATTTTTAAGAGTTCATTTAGAAAGTAATCAGACTATTGGGAAGAAATTGTGTGGTATCTCCTATCATCATATGCTTCTTTCCCATTTTTTTGATGTTCTCAGGTTCTACAATTTAAGATCTCAGGAGTGTAGAATATCTGTTGAAAGAGCTTAGGGAGCACTTCCTGGTAGAAGAAATGACTGATAACTGATCACTGTCCTCCCGTTGTTCATCGATTTGCTTGAGCGGGCCCAGTAACATCTCCATTGGAGACTTTGTTGTTACTGTGTCTGGCATATCGAATACATCACAGGGAGCTTGCCAGGCTCTGCCGTGCGGGCGAGATACTCTCGGTAGCTTGCCGGGCTCTCCGAGAGGGGCGGAGGAATCGAACTCGGGTCGGCCATGTTGGCTGCATGCAAGGCAAACGCCCTCTTCTGTGCTATCGCTCCAGCCCAGAAGAAATGATATCCTTGGGTTTTCACCCCAGAGTTGCTCAGCAATCATTTTGATTCTTCTTTTAAAAACGTTTAAAGTAACAAAATAGGAGACTAATACTCAAGAATGGTTGAGATTAGTACCAGGAATTTTACTCCATGGATTGGAGGCCAACCACACATGCTAGGGGAAAAGGGAGATCAGATAGAGAAGGGAACACCAAATAAAGGTGTTGGGAGGATCCTCCCAGGATCGGAGAAGCATGCTGAAAGTAGATTATAGACCAAACATTATTGTCACCCATTGCCTCTTTTGCAAACCACAACACCCAATAAGAGAGAACAAAAGGGAATGCTCTGCCACAGAGGCAGGGTGGGAAGGGGGAGGATGGGGAGTGGCAGGGATACTGGTATCCGTGGTGGTGGGAAATAGGCACTGGTGGAGGGATGGGCATTTGATTATTGTATAATTGAAACCCAAGCACAAAAATTTGTAAGTCTACAACTGTACCTCATATGTCTCACTAATAAAAAAAATAAATAAAATGTTTGGGTACCACTTATGATTTCATTTGAGAAATGGGTTATTTGGTTAAAAGCATTTGAAAACCACAGATCAGAGGACATTCACACTGTAAAGGGAATTAAAGGCTGAGGTCAGTGTTCTGTGACTCATCAAAGCTTTTTTTTATGGGCATCATGGTACTTGTCTTTAGGTTTTCTTTCTGAGAATTGGGCTGCCAAGCCTGTTAGTCATGTCCAATTTTGTCACCATTGTGTCAATGTGGATAAAATCTTCCATCATGGTCAATGTGTTCTTTACACATGTAACAATTTCTCATTAGAAACTGCCCTTCTAAGAGAACATAATAGATTTCATGGCTCTCTTGTGAAGAAGGGGCTAACTAGCCATGTGGCTCAAAGTACATCATTATAGTAGCGATTTCCCTTTGAGGAATAAAAATGCTTGTGTTACAACCTTAAAATTCCCTTTTAATGCCAATAAAGAGAAAATTTCACACTTGTTCTCTGAATAAAGTTTCTTCCATAATTCCTTCTATATTCCTGGGTCTCTTCTGTTAAACCTGTGAGATTAGAGGACTGTTAGAGAAGGAAGGATAAAACTGAAAAGAGTTTATGATAAGAAATTCATTTAATATTATAATGACATAAATGTAACAGCTGTCAGTAGTCACAAGTACTTACATTGGCAGAAACATTACTTTAAAAATCATTTTGTTTATCAGCTCTAATCCTCAC
Source organism: Sorex fumeus (assembly GCF_029834395.1). Taxonomy (NCBI): domain Eukaryota; kingdom Metazoa; phylum Chordata; class Mammalia; order Eulipotyphla; family Soricidae; genus Sorex; species Sorex fumeus. Next base: position 4,226,427 of record NW_026606095.1, on the reverse strand, counting down.
CACAACCCATTTACCACAAGAAATGCCCGGAGAGGAAACTGAGACATAAATGAGGTTATATTCATGTGAGTCTGACTCAAAGGGACGCTCCCTGATTCCAGAATCTAAGTGTTGGTTTTTCTGAGCTGTAGACTGATTGTTCTCCCTGCCTTAATGCTTTTTGTATTAGGACTATCATTCTGCCTTATCATTCTATCATTCTGTGTTAAAGAATCAACATGGCTGCCAATTTCCTTAAGCAAAGACCTGGAACATTCAACTCTTTAGAAAGATAGAGATGAATTTTTGTGGAAGATTTGGGGGGAAAATCCAAGTAGAAGAGAGCTTAAAACAAGGCTCAATGGTTTTTTTTAAAATTATTTTTATCACTCTGTTGAGAGTTGTTGACCTTAGATTTGTGTGGCTAAGGAAAGTGGATCTAGAGGGGCATTGGTGATTCATGCTTGTATTTAAGTACTATTAAAGAATGGAAAAGAAAAGACAGCATTGTGCCAGTGTTGTGTGAGTCAAACCTATGTCAATTTATTTGTGAAGGTCTTGGTATATTTGGTGCAGAAGGAAGGTTAATGCCTGCTATATACTAAGTCCGTGCTAGACATTGTACATGGGCTTTCATTAGATTTTTCTAATATTTTGGGAAGTTCTATTCAATTTGATAGAAGAAAACAGGATCTCCAGGAGACTGAGGTACCAGTTTTCAGTCACATTGCTAAAGTCTCAGAGTCAAACCATGGAGAAAATTAAAGAAAGTAGGTGGAAGATCAATCTAAATGAGATTCATCACTGTGTGCATGTCTCACAGAATCCAAATAAATGACTTTTGAAGTTAATTTTTAAAAACTGTGTTGTTTTCCATTTCGGAGGAGTTGGTGGTTGGATTTTTTGGCCACATCTGGTGGTTCTCAGGGCTCTGTGCTCCAGGATCACTCCTGTCAGTGCTCAGAAGGCTACGGGTGGTGCAGTGATAACACCTAGGATTGGCTGCAGGCAAAGCAAGCACATTAATCCCTGTTCTAGCTCTCCGACTGGAGAGAGCAGTGCTATTTAAAACACTTCCCATGGAATATTTCTTCTAGAAGACGTTTCTTGTGGGGGGGGATCCAAAACAGGTACTTGCGTATTATACGAAATGTGAGAAGTAGTTTACCATTCTCTGGGGAGTGAGTCACAATGCTTATTAGCCCCTCTGTCTCTCGGCACTCCTCCCTTGCCGAGGGAATCTTTGGACTTTTCTTTGTCATTCATTGTTTCCAAAATTCCTGAAGAACGGTAACCAACAGAAGAGCAGACTGAGAATTGTGGTTGAAGAAGAAAGACTAAGGAGAAGGAAGAACATTGATAATTCAAGCACTAGTTCACATGTGCTATCCAGATCCTTCTTGGGTCATCTTAGATCTGAGACAGAGGGGAGAAGAGTTGTACAGACTGAACCCATCTAATTCTATGCATAGGTTTCTTTTGCTAATTAGCATGCACACACAACTTAAATTTTTTGTCGAGATAAAATTCATATATCATAAAAATACACCGTTTAGAGTAGATGATTTAATGTTTTTTAGTACATTCACAAGGTTTCACAACCTCATTCTATTTTCTTTTTAAAAATTTTTTTTAAAAAACATTTTCTTTAATTGGAAAAATTTTTCTTTAATTTAAAAAATTTTTTTAATTGGATATCTGTGACATAGACCATTACAAGACTGTTCATAATTGGGTTTCAGTCATACAATGATCCAACACCCGTCCCTCCACCAGTGTACATTTCCCACCACCAATGTCCCTTGTTTTCTTACCACCATCCCCCAACACCCCACCCTTGACCCCCAGTCTCCCTCTATGGGAGACACTTTCCTTCTTGCTCTCTCTCTCTCCTTTTCCTTTTGTGCATTATGGTTTGCAATACAGGTGCAAAGAGGTCATGGTTTTTGTTCAGGGCATTTGGATTTTTTATCAGAATGGCAAGGCTGAAGTAGCTTTTCAATTGGGCGACAGTTTTGGCGTGTGGATGTGACTGCCAGGACTTCCAGAAGAACAGGGAGTTTGGAAGAGCTAGCCCATCCTGACCCCGAGAAAGCCTGGAGATTTCAGTCACAAGACCCACATACTAGAATTTTCAGCAGATTACATCTTGGTGAAGTCTGTCCTGAGATGGTGGAGTCAGGCCAGGTGTATGGTGGCTATTTTGGATTGTGGAAGCAAGTGACTGCCAGGGGCTCTGCTTGGGTGGGCACCAAGCCAACCTACCCCCTCCAATTTACCCTGGTCTCTTCAGCCTTGAGCGGGTCAGAGATTAACGGTGGCTTTTGATCTCTTTCAGAATTATCAGTGGGTCTCTGAAATAAGGCCAATACATGAGCTTGTATAGCTGAGCCAGAGGTGATTTGTGGGTGTGACTCCCACATACCTAACTTTTGACCATTTAATTCCTTGGTAAACTTTTTGGGGTCTGGCCAAAGGCACAGTGGCAATTTTGGAGTATCATGGAGCCTGAAGGCACCATCAGGCTGCTGATGCACTCGCCCCGCAGGTACAGGTTGACCTGTCGGTGGCACCATACCCCCTCATTTCAGAACATTTTCATGGCCTCCGAAAGAGCCCCATAACTGTTAATTGTCATCCTATTGACTGGCAATCTCCAATCCACTCCCAAACAATTTTCCCATTTTGCATGGTTCACATGAATGAAATCACGTAATATGTGGGTGTAATGCTTGTCCTCTTTCAATTAACAAAGTGTTTTGATGGACTATTTGTGCTGTGATATGTCATATGTAATATGTCAATACAGTCATGCATCACTTAATAAGATAGGGCTGTCTTCTGAGGAGTGCATCATTGGGAGAATTGTGGCTGAAAGCTCACAGAGTAAACTTCCTCAAACCGAGATACACAGCCTATAGCCCACTGAGATGGGTGTTTCTCACTGTCTTTCTTTCTGTAGTCCACTTCTGATCTTTCTTCCTGTGTACTCCTTCCCTGTCCTAGCCCTTGCCCTCATCCTACCAGTTGGTCCCTCAGGCTCAAAATGTGGCCGACTTGGAATCTCCCTTTGACACACAGGGACCCATTTGACCCTGGTTGATAAATGTTCAAATATGCATGATATAGCATACTGGGATTGCAGAGTGGTCTATGGTGGGCCAGATCATTGTTACATGACCTGTGATTATATTTCACCCTTTTTTAATGGCTGATTATTGCTCTAAGGTTGGGTACCACATTGTGGTTGCATCTTGGGACAGCCAAGTGAGGGCAGGCCAGGGTACAGTCCTTCCTGTGACTGAGGAAGCAGTCAGGGAAAAACCTTTTGTGCCAGCACCTTTCTTAGAGGCATGTGGTTTTTGTGAAAGAAACTGACTGTCATAGGATTGGCTTTAGGCCAGTGTGTGGCCCCAGCCATGCCTAGATTTGTTAGCAAAGAGGCCTGGACACACCTGTGTTGGACCTAGTGGGCCAGTTTGCTAATTTATTGCAGAGACCTTGGCTGAGATCACCAATATTTTAAAATGATTTTTTAAATCGAATCATTGTGAGATACACTTACAAAGCTTTCATGATTGAGTTTCAGTCATACAATGATTGAACACCCATCCCCCCACCAGTGTGCATTTACTACACCAAATGTCCCCAGCATCCCTCTCACCACCCCTGTACCAACCCACCCCCTGCCTCTATTGCAGGCACTTTCCTTCTTATTCTCTACTTTGGGGCATTATGGTTTGCAGTACAGATAGTGGGAGGTCATCATGTACAAAGTAGATCCTTTGTCTACTTTCAGCACACATCTCCCATCCTGAGCAATCTCTTCAACCATCATTGATTTAGTGATTCCTTCTTTATCTCAATCGCCATCACCCCAGCACTTGAAGCAGGTTTCCAACAGTAGACCAATCCTCCTGGCTCTTGTCTCTACTGTCCTTGGGTATTAGTTTCATACTATGTTATTTTATATTCCACCAATGAGTGTGATCATTCTATGTCTGTCCCTCACTTTCTGACTTATTTCACTTAGCATGATACTCTGTCCATCCACTTATCAGCAAATTTCATGACTTCATTTCCCCCCCTAACAGCTGCATAGTATTCCATTGTGTAGATGTACCAAAGTTTCTTTATCCAGTCATCTGTTCTTGGGTTGTTTCCAGATTCTGGCTATTGTGAACAGTACTGCAATGAACATACAGGTGCAGATGTCATTTCTGCTATGTGTTTGTTCACCCTGGGGGTATATACCCAGAAGTGATATTGCTGGGTTATATGGAAGCTCAATTTCTAGTTTTTTGAGGGATGCCCGTATTGTTTTCCAAAAAGGCTGGACTAATCAGCATTCCCATCAACAATGAATGAGGGTCCCCTTTTCCCCACATCCACGGGAGTAGTGGTTGTTCTTGTTCTTTTGGATCTCTGTCAGTCTCTGTGGTGTAAGATGATAATCTCATGGCTGTTTGATTTCCATCCTTTCAGGATTTGCTTTTTTTCATGTGCCTTTTGGCCATTCATATTTCTTTTTTCAGGAAGTTTTTATTCATTTCTTCTCCCCATTTTTTATGGAGTTGGAGATTTTTTCTTATAAAGTTCTACCAGTGTCTTAAATATTCTGAATATTAACCCCTAATCTGATGGGTATTGGGTAAATATTTTTTTCCATTTCATTGGTCACTGTTTCTTTGGAGGTGCAGAAGCTTCTTAGTTTAATGTAGTCAGATTTGCTTATCTTTGTTTCCAATTGCTTGATCAGTGGAATTTCATCCTTAAGTGTGCCTTTATCTTCAATGTCATGGAGAGTTCTACCTACATTTTCCTCCAAGATTCTTGTAACTGAAGAGCAGCCTCACAGGGGCTAATGATGTGGGCTCCAGTGGTCAAATACATACTAGTATGCATGGGACTGGGGTTCAACAAATAAATGGCACTGAAATAAATAAGCAAATAAATAAATGAATAAAAATGGCAGCGTTAGATCATCAGAAATCCTCAGAACCCTTATTTTGACATATGGCTTGCTAGGAAAGAAGCATAGCTAGGGACATATTGCTAGAGGTAAAAGCCACGGGTCTGGGAGAGATTACAATTTTTTCTTGTGAGTTTGGGTCAATTCATACCTCTTAAATTCTTTGGAGAATGCATATATCTTATGTATATTTAATTTAACCACGTATAGTGTTTCTAATCTTCATATACTTCCTAAATAGCCACCATTTTCTTGCAGTCACGATCTTAATCGACATGGTCCCCTGGTGCTGCTACAAATATGGATAATAGATGCAATTTATCTGCTGGGTACCCCTTTATATAAATGTTTCTATTAGGCTACAGATTGTTCCTTAAATGGATGATTACTAATACATACATTTTAAAATATCTGATGAAGCATTTGAAAATTACAGATTTTCTAAAAGGTCACTAAGTCTCTGTCCATCCTATGTTGTTTTAACGTTCTTCAACTACAAAATTATTTATATTTTCATAGCAATATTTAAGTAAAAAAAGAAGTATCATAATATATGTTGATTCTTAGCATCATAAAATGTGAATCTTCCAGTTGCTTGAGAAATCTGAGTTTTGTAATCCAAGACCAAGGTTTTGTCATTGTCTGATATGATCTATTGCCTTGTTTTCTTTCTCTATATATCACAGATGAGTGAGATCATTTAGTGTTTATACTTTTCCCTCTGACTTATTTGGATTAACACAACCCCCTCCAGTTCCATCCACGTTGCAGTGACTGCATGTTTTTTCCCTTATAGTTGTATAATATTCCATGGTGTGTATATTCCACCTCTTTATCCATTATCCTGTCATTAGACATTGGGTTGCTTGTATGATAGTATGAATAACATGACTTTTAAACGTATAGAAGTACAACAAAAACCAAGACTGTGTAGAGGGAGAAGATCTGATAGACCTATGGGAATGACAGACTTGGAAGGTTTCAGGAAGTAGAATTTGCCTTCTATTGAGGGAAGTCAGGTGGAGTCTATGGGGGGATGAGAGGATGGTGATGTTCACATGTCCAAGGGCTTGAGTTGTTTTGGTATCCAGCAGCCTAAGTACATATGGATTTATTGGCATGAAAAGTATTCAGTAAACTCAGCAGCCAGTCTTTTAATAGCATGGAGGGGATGGGAGATTAATCAGAACTCTCATGTGCTTTTCAGCATTGACAGTTATTTAGGACCTGGAAATTTAGAATGAGGTTCACTAACTAAGAGCCTAGGAACAATTACAGAAGTTCAGTCCTTACCCCCAGTCTGTCAAATTAATCTGCTATTTAATCACAAGATCCCGTGTGATTCACGGTTTTGAGTTATCCTAATGTTTAAATAAGCATGGGATTAGACAATGGATAGAAGGAATAAAGGTGCGATTTACTGCCATCCAGGTCCTTAGTGTTGATGGAGATAGCATGCAAATATATAGGCACATCAAGGGAAAACTACAAGCAGGGGACCTAGAGCCACACAATAGCAGGAGAGGGTATGGGTGATGCTCTGCCGGCATAATGGAGCAGGCCCTGGAGGAGGCTAAAGAAAGGCATCCTCATCTGAGGATGCTCAAGTTGAGATAGGGGAGACTTGATCAGATACATACCGAGGTCTCATGCATGCCAGGAAAGTACTTTACCCGTTCAATCACATTCATATAGAATTTTTTTTCTTTTTGGGTCACATCCAGCGATGCACAGGGGTCACTCCTAGCTCTGCACTCAGGAATTACCCCCTGGTGGCGCTCAGCGGTGCTCAGGGGACCATATGGGATGCTGAGGATCAAACCCGGGTAGGCTGCATGCAAGGCAAATGCCCTACCCGCTGTGCTATTGCTCCAGTCCCCTCATATAGGATTTTTAAGTGAGGGAAGGAAGATGACACCAATTTTAAATGGAGGCACTAAGACATTTAGTGCTTAATGCAATCGAGGGAAGATTGAGGGGAGGTTGAAGCAGGACGCAGATGGTCAGACTTTGGCATCTTGTTCTGGAGGAGACAAGAAAGAGCTGAAACTGAGTTGGTTCAGCTGGGTTACTTTCATCCAGGGTCAGGAAGAGACTCAGAAGGAAGTAGGGCTGAGGGGGCAGGAAGTGACAGTGTGGAGCAGCTGGGCCTGAAAGGTTTGGGGGAGCATGGTGTGGACTCTGTTCCAGATGACGTTAGAAGTAGCAGCAGCAGCATTAGCGGCAGCAGTTTCCCTAGTGGAGTAATTCTGAGTGCCTCCCAGAAGGTCTGCCCCCTTTTCTTCTGCAATGAGCCATGAGCCATTGGAGGTCAGGGCTCCACTGACCCAGCTCTGGGCTAATTAGCTCTAAATGGGGGTTAGTGGCATATGGGGGAGAAGGAGAAGAGTTGGGCTTCAATTATTGGCAAATCTTCACCCTCTCCTTTCCAGTCTTGGTTTCTTGCTCATAAATATATGTAGACTTTCTAAAAGTGTTGAAGAACTTTTGTGGGAAGGAGAAAAAGCATGGCTAGCAATTTAGATGATTCTATTTTTATCAACTATGGAGAACAGATAGGAGATTGAATGACTGTCGTCAGGGACCCCGGCTGAAAGTCTCCTTGGTTTCACTTTAGAACAGTGTTTTCCTAAGTTATTTTAAAAAACAACCTGTTTTCCCCTTTAACATGAAAGTTCAGAAGGTAGAACAGTTACAAGTGACTCTGCTGCTGTTGGAGTATAGGTTCGTGATTGGGAATCTTCCCCCACAATGGGCCTCTTTGCTACCTGTAAGGGTTCTATCGAAACATAGAGTTCATTAAAAAACACTTGGAAATCAACATTTGGATTTTTTTTTTTTTTGCTTTTTGGGTCACACCCAGCGATGCATGGGAGTAACCCAGTGTGGAGGGCTAGGTGGTGTCTCCTGGTTCATGCACTCAGAAATTACTCCTGACAGTGTTCGGGGGACCATATGGGATGCTGGGAATCGAACCTAGGTTGGCTGTGTGCAAGGCAAACGCCCTACCCGCTATGCTATTGCTCCAGCCCCAACATTTGGATATTAAAAAAAAAAGATGTATAGAGGACTTTTTAGTAACTCAAACACATCCTAATAAAGCTCTCTGTGTTATCCTTTCATCCCAAGAGTAAAACTGGAAAAAAATACCCAAACCCCAACCCCCACAAACAAAAACAACCCTAAAAAACAGGAGAGGAGAGACAAAACAACTGACCACCATATAAATACTTAACCAAGGGATTTTTAAAAATACATAAGGTTCAAATGGAGTGTGTTAAATCATGAAGAAGGGAGATGAAAGCTCTTAGGAAGATGATGGGATCTCTCCCCCATTGGCCCATTTAATTTAGGACTTAGTGTGGAAAGAGTAGGGAGAATCTGCCTTAGTCTCTGCAGGTCTTTTCTTGCACAATTATGTGCTGGTGGGAGCAGAGCTACCAGAGGAGCGCCAGGCCAGAGAGCGTTCCAGCAAACAGCCTTTCCGGCTGAGTCTGCCTTCGTCTTCAAGGCAGCAATTTGGAGGCTGTAATGGGAAGTCTGTTTGTTTGTAGCTTCCCACTCGGCAGCCCAAGCCTCCCCTCCAAGACAGAATTAGTTTAAAAAAAAAAAAAACAAATGAAGGAAATTCCCCAAAGAACCATACCAGGGAACAACAAAAACATCCATTGTAAACAGCAGGTTTGTCTTCTGACAGGTTTTGTTTGCAAATGATAACAATTACAGGTAATTTTTCATTTCAACTGGAGGAGCCGGTATTAAAAAGAGAGGAGGGGGTGGAGAATGAGAGTGTGTGCAGGCAGATCTCCCAAGTGCCTTATTCACTCCCAGGTCTACAACCTAACACGCATGTGGAGGGCTAGGTAGTGTCTCCTCATTCCATTAAGTGAGATCTAATTGTGGCTGTTCGGGCTGTTGGCAGATGCAGTTTCTACATAACAACAGCCCAGAGACAGCGCTGCGTGATTAATGCCTCCAGCTGTCATCTGCCCCATTATCTGTGCATTTGCATAACTTAATGGTTTAGGACAGGGGAGAGAGGATGCTTAATTTAATGTTTAGCAGGCCCTTGATAGCTGAATAATTTAAGAACTGTCAAGGGGGGTCAGTCCTACAGCGATTCAGCAAGACAGCTATGATTTCTGCAGATCGTTAAAATTCTTACTTAGGATCATTTTTTTTTTTTAAAGAAAAGGCAAAGAACAACAATGCCTGAGAGTAAGTCCTGATTTCCCAGTCCCTCTCCTGTTAACCATTTCCTCTCTGCGACAAATAGAAAATTAGATTCTGATAGCACTGGTACCTGAAGACAGCTGGGGAAAGGATGAGTGAAACCTCTTAGTCATCTCCCTCCTCCTCTGACAGGCCCCACCCCCAAGGAAACCCTTTCTTCCCACTATGATTTTGTCTCCTCGGTTCTCTTTGTCCCCTCAACTGTCTCACCCATGGCCCTATTTTATGACCTTTTCGTGGTCCACCCTCCCTCTACCGCCCCTTATTTAGTTGAATGGCAGATGGGAGAGAGAGGGGAGAAGCCTTTGCTGAAAATCAACTAACAGCCCAACCTGCTTTCAATAGGAAACACTGTCAGTTTCATTAGTTGCTAATGAATATTATTAAACTAATCTGTCATTTGTTTTCTAATTAGATGTCACCAGGCATCTCAGTGGCAGCTGAGGTGACTGCTGGTGAACAATTTTCCTCTTTGAATCTGTTTTTTTTCTTTTTCCATCCTTGAGTAATAACAATCAGGAATGATTAGCAATAATTTGAGCCTGGGCAAAAATTTCCCCTTTTTCCCAGCCCTTTAGTCATTTTCCCCCTTTCCTGTTCTTCGCATTTATCACACTGTCAGGAGCAGCATTATCACTGCATGCAGCTTGGGGAAGCCTCCAATCCCAAACCCTAACTTCCCAGTGCTCTGTGTGCCTTTTGAACAAGATGCAGAGACTGTGTCACTTAGGATGCACCTGGTCTAGAGCATCTGACTTGACTTTGCTCACATGCCTGACACTCTGGCTTGAGACTGGCTATACACCTAGCTCAGCCGAGACTGTCCCCTTATTATCACATGCTCCCTCCAACATGGCAGCTGAACTCTTTACAGGATGCCTCAAGACTCCTTGTGAGTGTTTTAAAGTCAAGAAGTAGAAGTGGCCAGTGTTCACAGTCTAATCTAGGTGCTCCATTAGCATCACGTCTACCCTATTTCAGTGAACAATGCATCTAGTGTCCACAAGATGCTCTTTTCTAAATTTAGCTGCAGAGGGCAGGCCAGAAAAATTGTAGGTCCTTATAAAATGATGCCACTGAAAACAAATGAGCTCATATCTCTCTCTGGTCCCCAAAGCTATCTGGCCAGCCTTCTTTGTTTTTCTTTTCTTTTCTTTTTGTCTCTGTGTTTTAAAGAATTCCTCTCCAATTTACTGTAGTAGTGATTAGAAATGTTTATTTTCTTCCAGAAGACTCAATCTCACATTTCCTCTCAAAGGACTCTGGTCCATCTCATCTGTAGCAGGTAGCCTTGTCTTTTTATTTCTCAGAGGCACAAATATTTTCTATCACAAGAACATGTTTACTTTAATCCTCTCCTGTCAGAAGTGTCCTTCCTTCCTTTCAAATTGTTCTTCCCACCAACTACACCTTTCATTTCTACCTTTCCTCAAGGACTGATTACTATTAATCATTACTTTTCTGAGTCATTTCTCTCAGCTTGTAAACATACTCAACCTTGTCGCTGACAGAATTAGCTTTTGAAAGAGTTGTCTGGATGTACCAAATCCAACATTTCACTCCCCTGCTGGTTGTTATCAGATCTTGTACTTCCCTGAAACCAACTTGGTAGAAGCTTCTGAGAATTCCTGAGCACAGTATCCAATGACCAATATCCAGTCCATGCCTTGCCTGGTTTCTCTGCACCAGTGACAATTTTTTATATTTTCTCTTCTTGAGCTGCTTGTGTTGTGTTAGAGTGTTATTATATCATCTCTTATTTACTCTAACCCTCTGTTTCTTATGGGTCATTTCAAGGATTTTCTTCTTCCTTGACTTTACTTTTTCCCAAATGCTAATGTTTCTCTGAAATTGGAGTCTTTAGATCTTTTCTCTTGCTATGATATGCTACAGTAAGTCAATTGTTATTTTGAAGACTTCCAAAGATATGTAGGCCACGTCCACCCCATACCTTTTTCATGAGCTTATACATGTATGTATAAACAAATCTATGAATAGTATCATATTTTTCAATGCCATTATAAATGCTGGTTAGGAATAAAAATTCCAGTTAATGTTGATGTTAAGTTATTGGAGAGTCTTTATTTATTATATATATATTTATATATACATATTTATACATTTTACATAAAGTTGCAATTTCTGAAACCATACTGAGACATTTAATAAGACTTCTGGCATATATAACTATACACTGTACTTCTTGGCCAATATCTGAAAGGTAACTCAACTTCACCTATCCACAGTTTGTATTCACTTCTCACCTGCTCTGTTTTCCCATCATTTCAAATCAGTTCTTACTTTCCCCATCTTCATTACTTTTCATATTCACTTAATTGATAAGTGATTGTCAATTGCCCCTTTAAGAATCTCTCAACCTTGCCTTCATGCCCTTTATATGAATCCTTATTATTTGGTTAGGAGGATGGCAGATAGTTATAAACTGGGTTTTTTTCTTTGGATTGCCTTTATGTTATTCTATTATCTACACTGCAATCAAGGAAATGCTTCCAAAATGCAAATTCAGTAAATCCGTTTCCTGAAAATTCTTCAGTGAATGATTCCCCATAAAATATACTAAAACTAAAACGTTTAGCCTGACATGGTAAATAATCTTTGACCCCTCAGCTTCATCCCTTGAGTCCTTTCCTCACGATACAAGTTTTCGTTTCATTGCTCTTTTATGTCACCATACTTTGACATAACTCTTTCTATTCCTCTTTGAAAGACCCGACTAGTGTTGACCTCCTGTTTTCATAAGGGCCAGGTCTCTGAGGTATATGTTAGTGCAGGGAGAATGGTGGAGTCGAATAGATGTGTCCAGAGCCATAGGTTCTTGGTCCTCTTAGCTATTTCTTCAACGCTCTTGAAGGCATTGCACACTGCTCTCTTCCTCCTTCACAGCTCAGGTGCCAGGTAATTCGTCATGTTGAGTTCTTGACCTAGGTACACATAACTGCTGCATTCAGAGATGTTCGTTCTATTGAGAGCGAATGGAACATCAGGAACGAGTTCGTTTTTCATGAACTTGATGATATGACCTTTCCACACTCATGGTTAAAATTGGCCAGCATTTGTTCCACTTGGCTAATGTTTGGTGTTATTAGAACGATGTCATCAGCAAAGCGGCGGTGGTGTAGTTGCCGACCACCTCTCTTCACTCTCATTCCTTCCCATTTTAGTCGTTGTATGATGTTGTCGAGGGTGGCATTGAAAAGTTTCGGTGAAATGGTATTGCCCTGCTGAACTCTTCTCTTGACATGGATGATCACTTCCTTGTAGAATGGTGAGATCCTGGTAGTGAATCCATAAAACAGCTCATGGAGGATCCTGATGTAATCAGTTTGAATGCGCTGTTTGGCTAGGGCTTTGATGACCACTTCAGTCTCAATAGAATCAAAGGCCTTCTTTAAATTGATGAATGTTAGATAGAGAAGCATCTTGAACTTCCGAGAAACCTCAATGAGCTTGGTTACCCTGTGGATATGGTTGATTGTGTTGAATCTTTTAGAAATTCGGCTTGCTCGCATGGTTGTCCTTCATCCTGGAGTATCACACTTCACTCAAGTGAGAGAAGGAATCTGGAGTTCCGATCTCCGTCGACAATTGAGAATCAGGGATGCTGTCTCACTTGCCAAGGTGTCGAAAAGCAGATAGGCTGACACGTAATGCGATTTGGAGATGACCGCTGGACTAAAGCCACTGTATTCTGGATTCACGGGACGTCAAAAGAATGCGTGGCTGCCCACCTATGAGATGGTCAGACTTCTTCATTAAGACCCTGAACGAATGGTTTGAGGCTCCTCGTGTTCCTGAAGTGAGCAGATGCGATTGGGTTAAACTAGCATGAGACAGGGACAAATGGAGACGTTACTGGCACCTGCTCAAGCAAATCAATGAGTAACGGGATGTCAAGTGATCAAGTGATTTTGGCATAGAGATAAGTAGCACTGTAGCACTGTCCTCCCGTTGTTCATCAATTTGCTCGAGTGGGCACCAGTAATGTCTCTATTGTGAGATTTGGTGTTACTGTTTTTTGACATATTGAATATGCTATGGGAGCTTGCCAGGCTCTGCCGAGCGGGCGTGATACTCTGGGTAGTATGCTGGTCTCTCCAAGAGGGACGGAGGAATGGAACCCGGGTTGGCCACAGGTCAGCCGCGTGCAAGGCAAACTCCTTACCACTGTGCTATCGCTCCAGCTCATTATAAAATATGTTAGTTGGCTCAGAAACCTTAGGACTTTTATCTATGTTTATTATAGCATTAATATTTGCTTGGAGCCATTATAAGGAGATTATTATATAATGTAATTTTTCTCTTTTTTTATTTTTGCCTTTTGGGTCACACCCGGAGATGCACAGGGTCACTCCTGGCTCTGCACTCAGGAATTACTCCTGGCAGTGCTTGGGGGACCACATGGGATGCTAGGAATCGAACCTGAGTCAGCTGTGTGCTAAGCAAATGCCCTACCTGCTGTGCTATCGCTCCAGCCCCGAGATATATAATTTTTTCCAGCTTGTAATCTGTCATTTTGTCTTTCCTTTTGCAATTCAAATAGATACACTAATTCTTCTGTTTCTTTAAGATACTTCACAACTTACTCCCTGAGAAACACTGGGCAGTGGCTGGAGGAACTCTTGATTGTCACAAACCAGAATGCTTACTGGCCAGGCAGCCAATTGGGGGCTAGAAGGTACACTTTATTTTCTTTTGTACTAGGCACCTTCAAAACAAAGGGCTAGACTATATATGCCGACCTGTACATCTCAGAGAAATGAGATAAGGAGGTTGTTACCAGAGAATGGCACTCAACAGGAAAAATGGTAGCTCAGCTTGTGCTAACGTGGACCCCGGTGTTAGTTCCTCAGTGACTTTCTTCCTATTTTAATAGTAAGAAATCATTCCAGGGGGAGAGATTTAGCATACTAAAGAAATGTTTGACCCATGTTAGGGCGTGAAGCCTTACTGGGCATGCTCCAAGGAAGACGCCACCTTTCCACTGTATCTTGGACCGAGGTGTAAGGACTTCACTGCTCACTGTGTTTAAAAGCGAAACCCTGTAAGTTTCTCTCAGGACTGTACCCTTTTAATGTCTAATCTAGGAGAAAAATAAAAGCATTGTTGGTTAATATTTGTTTCTTTCCCAGTGTCCTCTTGAGACGGGTAATAGCCAAACTCACCAATTGATCTATAACAGCCAGAAAAGCTATAAAGCAATCTCTGATATGCTAGATAGGTCTTTACAACAAAGGGATATCAGAAATTTACATACAAGGGGTACTACATGGAAAGTATCATGTTAAGCGAAATGAGTCAGAAAGAGCGGGATAGACACAGAAAGATTGCACTCATCTGGGGAACATAAAGCAACAAAAAGGGAGATTAACACCCAGGAATGGCTGAGATTAGTACCAGGAATTTTGCTCCATGAATGGAAGGCCAGCCACAGGCTCTAGGTGAAAAGGAAGCTCAGATAGAGAAGAGAGTACCAAATGAAGGGTGTTGTGAGGGCCCTCCCAGGGTGGGAGAAGCATGCTAAAAGTAGTCGATAGACCAAACATGATTGCCACTCAAAGCCTCTCTTGCAAAACACAGTACCCAAAAGAAGAGAGAGAGAACAAGGGGGAATACCCTGCCACAGAGGCAGGATGGGACGGGGGTGGGGGGGACTGAGGGTTGGGGGGGGGATGCTGGGACCCGTGGGGATGGATGACAGGCACTGGTGAAGGGGTGGGCACTTGATCATTGTATAACTGAAACCCAAGCACAAAATTTGTAAGCCTATAACTGTACCTCATGGTTTTTCACTAATAAAAAAAAGAAAAAAAAAAGCTCAGTTGGGTGGGGTTAACAAATTGTGCTTTAGAATGCTTTTTTTTCTGATTTATACTTTATTATGTATGTCTCTGTGTTGTAAGCTGTTTTTTTTTTCAACACATCTCACATTTATTTGGTTACATATTACTTCTTTTTTAAGTCTTTAAATAGTATCAGAAATATAACATAGACCTCATGCAAAGTAGTGAACTCCACTCCTGCTTCCTTGAATCTTTTTTTTTAAATTTAAAAAATTTTTAAAGAGTCACCTTGAGGTATAGTTACAGACTTACAAACTTTCGTGATTATGTTTCAGTCATACAATGATCGAGTACCCATTCCTCCACCAGTGCCCATTCTCCACCACCAATGTTCCCAGTATCCCTCCTGCCAACCCTTTTATTTCTCCACCCCCCATCCCTGCTGTGGCAAGCACATTCCCTTTTACTCTTTTTCTCTCCTTTTGGGTGTTATGGTTTGCAATACAGGTAATAAGTGGTCATCATGTTCGGTCCATAGTCTACTTTCAGCATGCATCTCCCAATCTGAGTGAGCCCTCTAAGCATCATTTACTTGGTGGTCCCTTCTCTATCTCAGCTACCTTTTCCCCAGCATGTGAGGCTGGCTTCCAAGCCATGGAGCAATCCTCCTGACCCTTATCTCTGCTATCCTTAAGTGTTGTCTTTCATTATGTTACTTTATATTCCACAAATGAGTGCAGTCATTCTATGTCTGTCCCTCTCTCTCTGACTCGTATCGCTTAGCATAATACTTTCCATGTAGATCCACTTAGATATAAATTTCACGACTTCATCTTTTCTAACATCTGCTTAGTATTTCATTGTGTAGTTGTACCAGGGTTTCTTTAACCAGTCATCTGTTCTCAGGCACTCGGGTTTTTTCCAGATTCTGGCTATTATAAATAGTGCTGCAATAAACATGTAAGTGCAGATATCATTTCTACTGTAATTTTTTTGCATCTCTGGGATACATTCCCAGAAATTGTATTGCTGGGTCAAATGGGAGCTCAATTTCCAATTTTTTGAGAAATGTTCATATTGTTTTCCAAAAGGGTGAACCAGTCGGCATTCCCACCAGCAGTGAAGAAGAGTCCCTTTCTCTCCACATTCACACCAACACTGATTGCTTTTGTTCTTTTGGATGTTTTATTGTGCAGCTATTCCTTTGCACTTGGCTCCTATCTCTCACATGACATTTAAAAAACAAATTTGCATCGTGTTCCTCCTTTTAGGTTGAGTAAGCTGGTAAACCCAATTTTGTATACTGGTATAAAGAACACCTAAAGGATTATTTATTTGAAACATGACTTTAGCTGATGTTATTTATAAATAAACACTGTCCAATAAACTGACTATTATGGAAAGTATTACTTTTGCACTTTATTTCTTTATTTATTTTGGAGGGAGGGGTTTGGACCATACCTGACAGTTCTTAGGGGAGACTCCTGCCTCTGGGCTGAGGAGGAGTCTTGTGTGTTGCTTTGGGGACTATATATGGTGCCACGAATTGAACCAATATTGGTGCATGTAAGGCAAGCACCTATTTCCCTATACAATCTCTCTGGCCCTCATTTACTTCATAGAATGAATGAGACCTGGCTGTTTATTTGATAACACTAAGGAAGCTTCTGAGAGTATACTTAATATTCTATAATGACTTCTTACCATAGTTAGAATAAAATTCAAATTATTTGCCCCGGGGCTGGAGAGATAGCGCAGTGGGTAGGGCATTTGCCTTGCACGCAGCCGACCCGGGTTTGATTCCCAGCATCCCATGTGGTCCCCTGAGCTACCGCCAGGAGTGATTCCTGAGTGCAGAGCCAGGAGTAACCCCTGTGCATCGCCAGGTGTGACCCAAAAAGCAAAAAAAAAATTAAATAAATAAATATGTAAAAACAAAATAAATAAAAGGTCCCTTCCTCCCACACCTCGAGATTTAAAAAAAAATTATTTGCCCCTAGTTATCTCTGCCCGTATCCTTTATCTTTGGTTATAGTATTCTCTGTCCTGTTTAGACTATTCTCTTTTCTCACACATACACCCTCTTTCACAAGCAGTATATCTTAGCAATACCAATTTCTTATTTTTAACTACCGAAAGTCTGCACCTAAATTTGGGTTTTTATACTTGCTGCTCACAATACACTCTGGGTCTCTGTCTCTCCTCATGGTTACTTCTTTCTTGGTATTCACTTCTAAAATTCAATTCTACTTTTAGAGATGACTTCTTTATGATTCTACAGAAAGCTGCTCTCTATCCTAAGTCATTATCTATAGTTCTCTCGAACAGTTAACACGTCACATTGTTATATTTTTTATCTGAAGTTATGTAATTTACTTGTTAGTATATTTTGGTGACATGTCTTTCAAGATGTAGGCTTGAGAGGGAGTTTATCTGCTGTCTTCATAGCTTGATCTGGAGTTTAAGATTCAAGAGAACAAGTAAATGGTGATACTTGTTGAATAACATAACAGTGCCACCGAGCTTTCTACTCAATCTGGCATGTACTCATTGTCTAACCAATCTGAGTAAGGGCTGTGGTGAGACATGAAGAGATGAGATGCAGCTTCTCTCATCAATGTCCTACATATTGGGAGTGGGTTTCGTTAATAACTTCATCCGGCTCTCCAACAACCATAGATTCTGTGTATTCATCATATGCCAGGCACTTAGCCCAAATATCTACGTACTTTCTCAGAATCCATTCACCTCTTCATGACATAGCTATGAATGATGTTATTTTATAGAGTAAAGAACTGAAATACAGAGAAGCAAGTACCTAAGTCACACAGGTAGTAAATGACAAAGCCCCATATTGAAGTTAAGTCTGCTTGAGAGTCTAAAGCTGTACTTGTAATCGCTTTTCAACATGAATGTTTTCAAACACCTCATTTTGCTTTTCAGGATTCTTGTTCTATAAAGCACCACCTCAATCTAAAAAATAAGTGGATGACAGAAAGAACTTTATTTTCTATTGAGAAAGTCAAGGAGATTTGTTAGCTAAACAACAAAGATTTCTCCAAATATTTAATCACCACCCTTGAACTTTATTGATAACTCAGAGCTCCATCCTGTTCTTATACTTCAGCAGGAACAGTGAGGAAAAGAGTTTAATGGATTAGGCATGGGAGGGAGAGATAGTTGGATAAAACGTAAAAGTCCAGTTTGAACATATGTTTTGTTCCATCATGGCTGAAAAGATTCTTTCCTCTTTCTCTCCATTTTTCACGTTTTTTTACCAACTGGTAGTTATCATTTCATTTTATTTTAGTCAACATGATTTTCAATTTTACAATACTGTCAATGATAGAGTTTTATGCAAATATTTCAACACTACATCTTTCATCAGAGTAGCTGCTTCCCTTCATCATTGTTTCAGAATCTCCTTCTCTGCCTCCACCCCAATATCTTCTGAACCCCCACCTCACTGCCATTGTAAGCTATTTTCACTAATTTTTATAGGACCCCATATCAGTAGGGATCCACATTGAAATGGAGGTGGAAGCAGCCATGTTGATACTGGGATCAAACTCAGCCACGTGGCACTGGGATAAAATTCATTCTCATTACCAACAGTCCACAGTGAAGTCGAGACAAACTCTAGAATAGTGACTGGTCACTCACACTTCAGGATAAGTTGGTTGAATGACTTGAACTTTTTCTACCTATTTGATGTTTCTTGAATAGGGGAAATAGGACATCCTGGTGAAAGAGTGTGTTGGAAGTTTGTGCCAGGAGAGAAAATGAAACTTTTGACTGTTTTTTTTGGGGGGGGGTCATACCCGGTGATGCCAGGGGTTACTCCTGGCTTTGCACTAAAGAATTATTCCTGGCGGTGCTCAGGGGACCATATGGGATGCTGGGAATCAAACCCGGTCGGTTGCAGGCAAGGCAAGCACCCCACCTGATGTGCTATTGCTTCAGCCCCACAAGTGAAACTCTTGACTGTTAAGGGACTATAAGCAGGTGCTGTTGGTTGGGTTTCAGAATTAGGGGGTTAATCCCACTGGAATACAGGTTTAGAGATATCTGAGATAAATAGCTTTCTAGTCTCAAAAGGCCACATATAAATGAATCCTGTGGGGCTTCCCGTAGCTCTCAACATCTTGTTTGCACAGGCCCCACACATTACTGGCCTCTGGCTCAGTAATGACCAATATTAAACCCTCACTTTCATGTGTCTTCACCCCCTCAGTTTCACTCATGAGAAGCCATTGTTGGTCAGTGGAAGAAGACATAGACTCTGATTTGAAGAAGAAGGTTGCAGAGCTTGTCTAAATTCTAAATTTCTACCTGATTACTTGGCATCCTGGTGGTTTTTCTTGTGAACTCATCCCTGGACACAGGTACTTCTTCAGGGTGAGGAAAGCAGCACCTGAGATAGGAAAGGCTTCCTGAAAGTTTGCAAAGATTCACACTGTTCTTGCCTTGGCTCTTTGTCCACAGGGCAAGAGTGAGCTTCCACTGAGCTGGAGGAGTGGGGAAGGAAAATTTGCTTTCCTTTTAGGGGAGTAGGAAAAGGAAACCCTAGGTCTCACCAAATTCCTGTAAGAAACACATTTGCTTCACCCTACTGGAAACTATCAACTTTAAACAAACAAACTCTAGGAAGGCTCTCTGTAATGGCAGAATAAATCTACCCTCATATTTCTCTTGAAACAACAAAAAAGATGAAATACAAAGAAAAAGCCTTGTACTCACTAACATAAATCAGCCCAGTTGTTGCGATCAGCACATATGGTATGGTAACGTTGCCCACTGCTCTGAGACCAGCTAATGGAAGACCATATGTGCTTCTGCAAGATCGAAACACAACAGGCCTGCTTTAAAACTCCTCAGTGGCCACGACACTGAACTTACTTGCACTTATTGGTTTGCGTTTCTGTTTTAACACACTTCCTACCACCCACTCGCTGGTCTTCCCTCACCTTTTCCCCTTATCTTACAGGAGTTGGAAGAGGGATGGATAATTTAAAAATGCCTCTCTGGATTTAACAGAGTTCTTTTGGTTGGCAGAGACCACAAGAGAGACATGGGTTCAGGAATGGGAGACATTATTGATGGTGTCTCTAGGATGGCGCAAGTGTTTTCCACTAGATTTACACCCAGCAAATAATATATTATTATGATATAATTGTCAAGGAAAAGTTGATATATTTCTAAAGAGTATAAAAATGTAAATCTTACTAAAGCTAGACATTGTGTAATAATATATACAGATACTATGTGATATGATTATTACAACCAAACTAATTAGCATTTCAATCATGTCAGTTAGCTACCTTTTTATTTTGTGGGGTGAACTCTATAGATGAGCTTCTTAAGAAATTTCGATTTCTTAAGAAATTTCAAGTCTTCCAAGAGTGTATTATTAGATATAGTCACCACATTGTACATTAGGTTCCCAGAAAAAGAATTGTCTTTTGAGATATACTAATTACAAGGAATTACAGATTTAGACTTAAGTAAGATAGAAAAAAAAGATTTTATTTGGTCTTCTCTGACACTCTTTATTTAAATGCAGGGATGTAGACATAAAAAAAAAAAACGTGGGAGCCTGACACTTAGTTTCTTAGCAATGTCACAGTAAATAAATAAATGAGGGAATGAGTGAGTTGGTTGTTGTAGCCCTTGCTAGTCTGCGTACAAATACAAATAAAACCAAAGACACAGTCCTTATGGAGTTGTTTACATCCCAGCTCGGGGATCACTACTTCCCTACCTCTACGTTATGAAATTTTTTTCTTCATATTTTGTAAATAAAACTATTTACAAATTTTTTCAAAATATTTATGTAAAAAAATCAATCCAAACTAATGCAAAAAGAGAAGTTATTCAAAGAACCAGAGATACACAGAATCTCTTTCTCTTGGGAGCACAAAGAACCTTGTGAATGGAAATGCATTTATCTCTCAAATGACCTTTGGAGAATAGTGTCGGGTTAACTTATTAGCCTTGATGTGCTGTGGTCAGTGTTTTGCTGTTCACAGGAGATACTAGATAGGCCTGGGTAAGCTCATGATGGACACCAGACCTTATGGGAGACAAGGATTCTGAGGGGAGAGAAGTAATGACAACAGAACGACTTGCCACACGTGCTTTTTAAAAAGCAAAACCCAGGTATTGTATTTTGAATTAAGAGTATCCTACTTGTCATAGTAATGAAGACCTCATTAGATATGTGATTTTCTGAGCTTTCCCCACAGCATCCCCACGAAGCCAGGATATTTGCCAGGGTTCTCTATGCAGACCATATGGCACCTTATTGTTGGGCTGAGCGACAAAGGTTTTATTATGAAATGCTATGTACATGCACGATCTAGGAATCTCGGTGTCTTCTTATTAATGAATGCTGGTCATCTGAGTGCATGGAATTCAATCGTTCCTTCCTTTGATCTGAGCTTGTTAAAAATGGCACATGTCCTTAAAATCATTGCAGTAGTTATAAAAATATTCGGTGGCAACTTGGGAGGCCACTGAATCTCCAAATTTAAAAGAAAATGTGATTTCATTGTAATCTCACATGATAGAATAAATTTCAAGCCTGGCAAGCTACCCGTGATGTATTTGATATGCCAAACACAGTAACAAGTCTCACAATGGAGACGTTACTGGGCCCGCTCGAGCAAATCAATGAACAATGGGAGGACAATGCTACACTGCTACATATAGGGAGGCGGCATTTGTTCCTAAACCTGAGTAATCATGGGAAAGAATCATGAGTAAGGGTCACGGATGTTAACATAACCAGGCTCCTACATCAGTGGGTTCTGATTCAAGAGCTCTGTGATGAGGTCTAGACAGATATAGACAACCCTTCCAAAGCCAGTTCTCAGAATCAGTGTGGTTAGGCACTTCTGACTTCCTGAAGTGCCCTTCAACTTCTTTTTGGTTTCTATTCTCCCTTCCCAGTCTTCTAACTTGCTTTGACTGGCGCCTCAAAGCCACAGTCCTCAGTGTTGGACAGATTTTTTTCTCTTTTAGGCTTTTGGGCTGAGGCGTTAGTTAATCGAGTTTTCACTGGGCTGGCATGCTCTTATTTATCATGGTGGCTGTAACTTCCCAGCGTAGGCAGAACTCCTTTCACGTGGGAGATTTATTTCCTGCTTTTAGGGAGACAGAGAGAGTTGATTCCTGCACCAGCTGTTTCTCTGTACCAGTATCATTCTGTTACTCTGCAAGTGATTGTACTTTTAAAACAATCACTATTTCACTTTTGCTTGTTTGTTTGTTTTTAGGTCACAGCTGGCAGTGCTCAGGGTTAACTCCTGGCTCTGCCCTCAGCAATCACTCCTCACGGGGTTGGGGAAACATGAGAGATTCTGGGGATTGAACCTGGGTTGGCTGTCTGCAAGGAAAGGACTCTACCCACTGTACTATCTCTCTGGTTCCAATCACTTATGTTACTTTAATACATTTTTTGGGTCAATATCCCTGGACCTGAACAGTTACATACAAAGTCCTTGTATTTCTCCTCCTTGTCTAGTTGCATCAGAGACAATGAACTACACAGAAAGTTTAAAAGAGAAATAACTACGGGCCACTTCTGACTCTCTCGAAACAAAAGAGGTGAGCAGAGGTTGATGGCTGGGATGAGGGGTGGTGATGGTATTCAAGAGTTCAGTCTGACTTTAGTGTAATCTAAAACAGCTTTGAAACACTTTGGAAATTAAGGAATATTCAGAAGATGAACTCAGTGTGTTGGGAATGGAAAATAAACTACACAGTTTTTTCTTTCTACATCCATGAAAGGGACCATCTGTGGATCATTGGCAATAAAACTGTTACTGCATGTTGTGATCAAAGATTGTCTTTCAGTTCACCAGGATCCAAGTATTCTCACTGGACTCACTGTTTATTTGTAAATCTCAATGCGTCAAGTGACCACCAGAGTTTTATAGTTTGTCCCTGCAGAAGGAGAAAAGGGGGGGGGGGGACGGTTAGGAACTCATTACTTGAACCTTTTGGCGGGACCAGTTAGTTTTCCCAGAAGCTACATTTTTTTGGGAAGAGGGGTCACACACAGCGATGCACAGGGTTTATTCCTGGCTTTGTGCTCAGGAATTGCTCCTGGTGGTGCTCAGGGGACCATATGGGACACTGGGAATCGAACCCTGGTTGGCCACATGCAAGGCAAATGCCCAACCCGCTGTACTATCACTCCAACCCCTCAGAAGCTACATTTAACCTAAGTCAGTGAGGGAGAAGATGGAAGTCTTGATGGGAAGGGAAGGTCCTTATTCATGGCTCTTAGTGCTTGAGGCCACTGAGTCCTACCTCTGCCACTTCCTGTCCATCTCTTCCGGCTCCCCACCTTCCTCAGTTCCTTCCCTTCCCTGTCTTTTACTCATCTATGATGAAGGGTTGTAATATTTCTTTTTTAGTGACATCTCTGCCTTTGATTTGGCCCTCCTGTTGTTCATCGATTTGCTGGAGCGGGCCCAGTAACGTCTCCATTGGAGACTTTGTTGTTACTGTGTCTGGCATATTGAATACGTCATGGGGAGCTTGCCAGGCTCTGCAGTGCGGGCGAGATACTCTTGGTAGCTTGCCGGGCTCTCTGAGAGGGGCAGAGGAATCGAACTTGGGTCGGCCATGTTGGCTGCGTGCAAGGCAAACGCCCTACCGCTATGCTATCGCTCCAGCCCTAAGACATAAGGAGAGGACAAAGACAATATTTCACTTATACATATAAAATCATAGATCTCCGAGGAGATCTTTGATATCAAGGAAATTTAGTGTTTATAGATACTGGGTGGGGGATTCCTGTTTCTTTGACCTTCTGGAAGAGTTTGAGAAGAATACGAAACATCCTCGCTAAGGTTTTCAGGTTTGGAAGCTCACACTAGTGACACCATTTAGACCTAGGTTTTAATTTGGGGGTGAAACTATTCAATTACTATTTTAGTTTCCATCTTAGTAGTTGGCCTGTTCAGGTTTTCTACTTTCTTCTTATTCATCTTTGGGAGGTTATATGATTTAAAAATCATAGCCGTTTCTTCTAATTTACACTATCTCACACATTTTCCTTATTTTTGGGTTTCATTTTTCATTATTATTATTATTATTACTACTACTACTACTAGTAGTAGTATCTTAAGATGTGAGGATAGGTTATTTACTTAAACTTTATCATGTTTCTCCATGTAATATTGCTATTGGCAGACCTCATTTTTACAGCCTTTGCTGTGTCCCATAGGTTCTGGCTTTTGTGATTTCATTCTCTCTATATTCTCCCGGTGGCTAGGGGAAGTCCCTGTGGCTCTCCATCTTGCCGCCTACATTCTGGGGACTCAGGCCGTTCCCGCAGCCTGGGTGGTCCAGGCCATGGGGCAGATGAAGGAGGAAATGAAGGCCAAGCTGGTTGATTGATCATTTGCCATTTATTCCATTTTCCCCATGAGCCTGTCCCAATATCTCTGAGCCCCCCATTCTAGTCTCACATTGCCCCTCATTCCCATCTCCTCCTGTCTCTCCCACTCATACTTCCACTCTCCATCTGTGGCCACATCTCTCATCTCTTCACACACCCGCTCCTCATTTTTTCTCTACATTCTTCTCCCTCTGTCTCCCTTGCTAGTCTGTAGGATGACATTGGTTTGTCCTTCCTCCCTTGCCACAAGGAACTCAGGTTAATTACACTACTCCTGAGGCACTTCTATTCCATTGTGTTTATCTGTAAACTCTTCCCTATGCTCTCCTCCCCAACCAGTTAATCAGCCTTTTCCCCTAATCAGACTCTATTAACTTGTAAGGTCAGATTCCTCAGAGATCTATGATTTTATATGTATAAGTGAAATATTGTCTTTCTTCTCTCCTTATCCTTATAGTTTACTTTAAAGCAATGTCCTTTTTGTAGAGATACAGGAAGACAGTTAATATTATGCTTTTGTAACTTAGGATTTAATTGGCTTTGAATATTATTCATTCCTGGGCATCTGCTTTCTGGACTTAAACCTCAGTTGCCCTTAGTTCCTAACACCCCAGAAGCAGGGTCCCGGCAAGGGACCGAATCGACCCAGGGCAAGCCACAATTCTTAACTATAAGTTAAGAGCTTGATCATGGACAGATGCTGTCATGATCCAAAAGTAACGACGAGACTAGGACCCTGCTAGGGATAGGAAAGACTAATCTGTCCTGAGCACTGTAGTCTGAGATGGAGATGACCCCAGGAAAGCAATTCTATAAGCTTAATGTATCTCTTACTGTGTCCATACAAAATGATTAATATTAAGAATGTTCATATGTTTGTTGGACAAGGAGAGGAGAAACACACCCATGGGATTCCGATCTAGGGGGTCATCCTGATGAGAGAATATCTATCCTAGAAGCATCCCATGAGGGAAAGAAATTTACCCCTATTAATTGTGACCACACCTATGTATAAGCCCCAATCCCTCAT